>NC_133898.1:54495273-55127332 GCF_964199755.1 Larus michahellis | reverse complement strand
TAACAACTACAACATCGTCTTGCAAACAAGAATCAAGGCTTGTCATGGGCAAGTAAGAAGTCACCATCAGCAAAGTAACCAGCCACAGTGATGTTAGCTAATACTCACAACATATCCATGGCTAGAGCCACCCAAGGCGATTCATGTTAAGTGACAGAGAAGGGGCATGCACTCTACATGTAGCCAGATTTATGCTTTAATAAACTGTTAGAAAAACCAGGAACAAGACAGATAAGTTATTAAATTACAAATAAAGCTTTAAAAAAAAAAAAAGGAAGAAAAACCACACATGGTAAGACAATAAACTTTCAGAGTAACCTAGTAAAATAATGGTAAAAGACATGTCCAGCTGGCATACACAAGAGATTGTCAAATAGCAGTTGGCTGATCAGTGAAGATAACGTTAAACTACAAAAAGTGAAGAAATAAATTAAAATATTATCTATAACTACATTCATAAAGTACGTAAGATTCATCGGTCACCATTTACATTGTTACTAAAAAGAGGAAAAAAATTTAGAAGTTAAGCAGAAAGAAAGCATTTGTGACATTAAAAAGAAAAATACACCTCACACTTAAAAAAAAACCAACCTGTAATCTTACACTTCAGTGAAATCTTATACTTCAGTGAAAAGATTTCTTCAAAACTTGATGATTTGCTGGGAGATATTTACATATCAAGTCTTTCATCTACCACAAAGGAAACCTCTCAGACTTTATAAATAGCTTTCCCTATAAGGATGAACTTTTTCTTCTGCTGTAATCGCATTCCTTTGAGCAATAAAAATGTTAAATTTCTCTTACCATTCCAGGCTTCTCCTTTTTCTATTTCTGATTTCTACCCCTTCAATACCACTGCCGTAGATGGATAAGCCTCCATCATTTTTCATTAGCATAAGATATGTGGTATTCACCACACACACACTTCATTCATCCTGGTCAACTGACAAACTTTGTGTCTTCTCATTCCCCTATGAACATTCACTTACACATTTTAGCCCCAACTTTTAAGAAGCCTTCCAAAAGTAGCAAGGAAACAAAGACAGATAAGCTAAATGATTACACTGAGTCAGGCAGCAAGCCACATTCTCCAGTAATGGTCCATATTATTCTACGATTCACTAGACATATCTTTCATTCAGGACTTCGTAGAACCTGTGGTTTGTTCACTAGGAGAACTTGGTCTGTAGAAACAAAGTCTGCCCTAGTGCCACAAACAGTATAAAGATTCCTCTGCTGGTCCATATGGCTATATCCCTATACGAGTAAATTAAACAGCCCGGAGCCTGTTCCCTGGCCGCAAAGTAAAGGGGCATGAGACAGCTTGTGTCTGCCAAAGCTAAACTCTTCTCCTTACACAAGGTCAGAATAGACAAGTGCCATTCCCACTGCCTTTTGGGAACAGTCCCTCTCTGCTTTCTCCCAACAGACGTGCAGGCAGTTAGGCATCAGTCTAAACCAGACCAAGGAGCACACTAAAAATTAAGCAGAATGGACAGGGCTAGAGCTTGAGCCCACACCCTCTCTGTGCTTAGTTCAAGTATAAGCACTGCATATAGCTCCAACAAAAGTCCAAAAAAGGTTTGAAAGAAACGGGCAATCT
Source organism: Larus michahellis (assembly GCF_964199755.1). Lineage (NCBI taxonomy): Eukaryota > Metazoa > Chordata > Aves > Charadriiformes > Laridae > Larus > Larus michahellis. The sequence goes on along the minus strand of NC_133898.1, from coordinate 55,125,729 downwards.
ACAAGCACATTCCTACCCACAAACAGCCTATGAAAGTTCCTACAACACGCCAGATGATCCACTTCTCTCTACCACCACAAAAGCTAAGCCAGAAGTTGTAAGGGGAACGCACTGTTCTATAAACATTGGAGCCTGCAGGTCACCCATACTCTCTGACTTCTTGAAAGCACTTCTCAAAAGGACACCTCTAATCCCAGGCCCCTCTTGCATTCATAATCATGAGCTGAAGGCCACAGAACTATGCTTAAGACTCAAGACTCATGAAAAAGCAGCTTCTTGAGGGTAGTTGTCTCGGGAGTCTTTATTGGTGAAAACTGAAGTCTGAAGAAAAAGGAACAGTGAGACACATCCACACAAAAGCGATTTGCTCACAAGCATGAGACACGGGAGCCTGGCATGATGCAAGCTGAGCATACTAGCTAATGCAGTGCCTGTTTTGAGAACAGATGAGTTCAGTTTCCTGTTACATCAAACAGCAACTTTCATCAGTCCTACGTTCCCTTAAAAAAAGGCAAGAAAAAAAAATCTCTACTGACATCACACTTAGGGCTGGGCAGACAGTGGCGGATTAGGAAATACAATGAGTCACTGCAAATACAGAACACATAGCTAGAGTTTTCATAATGCCGTGCAAAATCTGGTCTTACAAAAAAAAAAAAAAAAACACCAAAAAAAAACCCCAAAACAATATATATGAAGTGAACTACACCAGAAGAAGAGTAACAGCAGCATAGTACCTTCACACAACCAAAGCAGTTGGGGAAAATAAGAACACTGTAAAAAGGACAGGGATAGACACAGGCCCACTGCAGGAAGGAACAAAATCAACACAATTCAACCATCAAGAAGGAAACATCAGTTAAAATGAGCTAATGGGTGAATGAGGAGGAAATAATATTAAGCTAAAAATACAGGTACAACTGAAAAAAAGAGAAAGCACAACCGACAGAGCTATGTTCCAAAACAGAATTCACTCTGGAGAAGCTGCTGAAGTATCTGTATATGCATAAAAGAAAATCAAAATATAACCACAAAAAAAACAGTGTAAGTAAAAGAATGAGTTATCATCAACTTGACTGCTATGTGTTCCGGAAAAAAAATCCTTAGTGAAATACTAAGGCACATAACTTTTTTTAAAACTTTTTTTAGCCACCATAATTCAGGCTAAACATCTTATTCTCTGAACCACCAGAACACCTCAACGTTGCAGAAATGCGACTAAAATATTTAGGGCAAAGAAAGTGGCATCTTTCTTGCCAATTAGGAAACTTCCCCACAGGGTGAAGCAAAGTAAATAGTATCATTAAGGTGAACATGGCAACACTTGTCAGCAGTTAGAAATATCTTCTATTTTGGGTACTTATGGATCAGAAGGATTAGAGATGCGAGGTTTCTGTACAAAGTTATTAGAACTTCGGATGCAGAAGTTTTCTTTCCTTTAGGAACTATTTGTGGCTTGACATTGGGGGATTTCTTTTTGCTGCAAGTGGAATGATAAGAGGAAGGAAGAATGTTGGAATTATTAACAGCTGAATAAACTTTGTGAAGAGAAGTAGAGCTCAGCTGCACAGGAGTTGGTTGATAATGCAGAAACAAGGAATCAGATCAATAAGTGCTAATGAAAGCATTAAATATTCACAGTTTCCAGATGGAAGCTGGATTAACCTGTCTCAGACCCTGACAATCTTTTCTTTGGCTCCCAACATCAAAGAAGGTGAGATTACTACTACTGCTTCTATGTTGATGTTTTTTATTATTTTTTTTAATTAGAAAGCCCTAAAATGAGTATGAGCTCTCTAAAGGCAACGAGTAACATCTAAAAGCCTTCTCTTTTGGTATTCTTGAGCCAGAACTACTTTGGAAAGCCTTCAAGCAGTACAGAGACCCCAGTTCTAGTCCTATTAAGCCATAAGATTTGGCATTTCTCAGTGATGTGACATTTTATTGTTAAAAGTCTCACTCACCCAGACTGAAACTTGCTATCAATGTATTTTTCAAAGGAATATGAAATTGGGAAACACAATATTTTTTTCTTCTTAATGCTACCTATGACAGGGTGCTTTGGAGCTGGGAATTAAGAAAGCTTCCTGTGGCGATAAATCACTGGGAAGAAGATATATAAAAATAACTCCAAAAGAAAGGAGTTCCTTGTAAATATGCAAATGATACACTTTTTTGAACTAATTTGTCCTCTTGCCAAGTTTTTTTTTTTCCCCTAAGAACACAATTAGCATACTTCTAAGTTGAAATAAAGCATTCGTGGTGTGCATTAACAGTAAAGATGAGTTAATCAATTTACCACAAAATTCAGAACTTGTTAACCAGATTGTCGTTCTCCCCTGCAAAAACAAACACATCATGAGCATTTTTGAATGTTCATTTAATAAAGTCATGATTGCAAGTCTGTTACCTGCCTTTTGAACTGTCTCATTTGAGTGTGCAACACATTAATACATTGTCTGGCGTAGCAGAAGCCAAAGTCTTCTATAAACATCAGGCAGGCTGGTTCCTCCCACACAAATTATGACAGCTTGACAAGAGTGATGATGAAACCATAGAAATATATCGCTTTCTCACAAGCTTTTAAAAAGGGGACAGGGGGCGGTGGGGGGAAGCCCACTTCCCAGGACGAAAATCCCGTTTCCTCACCTTGAAACAAATTAGAAAGAAAAAATAGAATCATTTAATAGAAGAGGTCAAAGCTGAGGCGTGACTGAAAACAGTTGCCACGTTCAAGCACATCAAGTCACATCCCACAAGATAAGCGAGGCTGAGCTGCGAGAGCCTTCAGATGGCAAAGGAACGAAATACTGGAAGGAGCTGTCAATCAGTAGGTGGCACTCTTCAAACTCTGACAGCGAGAAGTCAAGTACCAGCACAAGTGAGGACACATTACATAGCAAAGTCTGGATCTTTAGCAGAAATATCAACAAGAAATACTGAACAATTTTAACCCTAACTGACACCCATGGGCAATGCAATGGCTTCATTTCAATAATATATACAGCAATCCTTGTATGTAATCTTTGAAATTCCTAATTATAATTTTTGAGTGCTATAAATATTTTGGATGAACCCTACTGTATACTAGTGTACTAAAATGAGTATCTTAAGAAATTATCCATTACATACGCACAATACTTTGAGTGCAGCCTTGTAGCTAATTATATAGATGTAAGTCAAACTCCTGAATGATAAAAATATCGGGGTTTTAACATAACAAAACATAGCATTATTACTTAGATTTTGCCATACCTGTTCTTCAAAGCTGGGCAGTGAATTTGTTACAACAAAGAGAATATGTAACTAAATGTTTAGGAACAATATACGAATTGTTATTTGTTATATTTACTAGTGAAGATGCGGCCCATGCACCAAAAGATTCAATTGTTTTTGGAGTTCAAATCAATACAAAGTATAACAAAAATGAAAACATTGCTCCATAAAACAGGTGACAAGTTTTCCATTCCTGCAAATAGTGTTTCTTCATTTAACAATTATAGACTTTTTTGCATTTTAAATACAGATTGAAATCAATACACATTACTGCTCATTTGACAAAACAGTAAAGGAAGAGCAGATTTAGTAACAAAGTTCGAGTACAGGTACTTGTAATTGAAACAGCCAGCAGAGGGAGTATAAAAACAAAACAAAAAACCCCAAACAGCCCTTCTTCTTTTTATATATATATTTTTTTAATTATGATCTTAGCTTTCTTTTAGAATATGATAATAGTGCCAAAAGTGCAAAAAAATAGAATATTGTAAAAAACATTGAATTTTAAAGTATTAAACATAATGAATTGAAATTACTTTTAAAAGTATCATTAAAAAATTTAGCTTGTATTAGCCTCACCAAACTAAAATACAACTTTAATCACAGACAAGGTTAACATTGGCCAACAAGCTGCATAAGCCATTTCAAAGTTATAAATCCACACGCACCAAAACTCTCATTCTTATTTTCCAAATATAAAACTAAGTTCAATATTTGAGAATAGGAAGAGAATGTTAGGTATAATCTATTTGTGTTACAATACAGCACAAAATCTTAAAACTGAACAAAAGGTACTGTTGTACTGATCTGTACAACAGAAGATTTAAAAGCACGCCAAGTATATGCCCTGGATCATTAGTGGAAATGAGCATTTACACAACTTTCAAAATCAAGTCACCAAGTCATGTATATGCCAAAATAAAAACCCATCTTTACACTTTCAGGTTTTCACCACATCCACCTGATGAGTAGGGCTTAAATAAGAGCAAAAGAAAGGACGCAAACGGGGTGATTGGAGCCGCCAGCCTTGTGTTAGAATCTTAAATAAGCTGCCGTTCTCCTCGCAGAAGTGACAAAAGAGAGACCCTGTCCCAGCTCACCTACACCATCCCACCGTGCATAACCACGCCTTCCACAGCCCATCTTGCAGGAGGAGCAAGCTTACTGAGTTAACAGTGAGGGCGTTACCTCCTTTCTCAAGGCCTATGAGCGCTAGGTACCCCCAAGCCATCCGGCAAGCATGAGCAGCAGAGCTGAGGAGTCAAAGGGACAGAGGATTAGTTATTTCAAATGTAAACTGCATGCTTTATAGACAAACATTTGTAAAAATATCTGGCTTGGACAAACAAGCCCTCCTTCGCTGTTCACTGCTTGTGCCCGCACGGTTTCCATTCCCTTTCCATACCATTCCTTGCTGTCTGCTCTATGTATTGATCCATTATCCCTCTAAATAGAATGGCAGTGCTTCAAACCAGGATACGTGGTGTTCTGTATGTTAATGTAAAATGTGGTATTAAGAACTCCCACCAGTCCTGATGGGAGCCACTGAGCGACAACATTTATCATATTGTCACTATGCTTTAGTGACAATTTTGCTTTCAATTAATGCGGAACCAGAATCCCTGGGGTGAAAACCAGAGACAATTCCATTTTCTACATCAGCATCTAAATTTTAAGGATGATTTAATTGTAAAACCAAACCATGCCCACCTTTACACGTGGGATTCATTGCTGAAGATCAGCATTTGGTTTACGAAACCCTGATTGCAACTAATGAATACACAGATCAGGAAAAAAAGAGAGTCAAGCTAAGATTAACTTTCCTATTAGTGCAGGTAACAAGGAATACTTTTAACTTTATTGAAACGTTAATTGCTATTCTCTTCCACAACTACAGATTTTACTACCTCTACTCTTTCTTAGAGTGCTACTCAATCAGAAAGTCTTAGCATCTGTCACATGAAGGTCCAGGATAAACTTGCTGCACAAAGGCGGGGGAAGGCAGACAAAAAGGTAACTGTATAAAATACCAATATACTGATACATCTCGGGCAAGCAGAAAGCCCCCATACTGTAAAATACTCATACCTGTGAGTAGACTCACAGGACACAGATGAAACATGCTACACATGTGCAGCTTGAGAGACCTGGAGTGTAGAAGGAACATTGGATGGTCCCCAGAAAGTAGGACATTTCACAGAAACCTGGAATTCCTGGCAGTTTGCATTATCCTAAATAGATAGAACTCCACTGGAGAATTGATCCAGGATGTTAGATACTAGAAGTTTCTTAGAACACTACATTATGCACCAAGTTACAGATTTCAAACAGTTAAGAAAAATAACACACACCATACAAAGTTCAGGTCAGGTTCGAGACCATCCAAGGAACCCGAAGGTGCACAAATCCATAGGACCTGATGAGATGCATCTGCAGCTCCTGAGAGAACAGGCGGATGAAGCTGCTAAGCAACTATCCATCATATATGAGAAGTCAGTCGTGACAATTCGGCGAGGTTCCCACCAATTGGAAAAGGGGAAACATAATCCCCTTTTTCAAAAACAGGAAAGAAGGAAGACCCGGGGGAACTACAGGCCGGTCAGTCTCACCTCCGCGCCTGACAAGACCACGAAGCAGATCCTCCTGGAAACTATGCTGAGGCACATGGAATATAAGGAGGTGATCGGTGACAGACAACATGGCTTCACTAAAGGCAAACTGTGCCTGACAAATTGGGTGGCCTTCTATGGTGGGGTTACAGCATTGGCAGATAACAGAAGAGCAAGTGACATCAGGTACCTGGACCTGTGCAAAGCATTTGACACTGTCCTGCACGACATCTTTGTCTCTACCTGGAGAGACATGGATTTGATGGATGGACCACTTGGTGGATAAGGAACTGCCTGGATGTCGCACTCAAAGTGTTGTGGTCAGTGGCTCAATGTCCAAGCGGGAACCAGTGACAAGTGGAGTTCCTCAGGGGTTGGTATTAGGACCAGCGCTGTTCAACATCTTTGCTGGTGACACGGATAGTGAGACTGAGTGCACACTCAGCAAGTCTGATGATACCAAGCTGTGTGATGCAGTCAACATGCTTGAGGGAAGGGATGCCATCCAGAGGGACCTGGACAGGCTTGAGAGGTGGGCCCTCTTTACTGTGAGGGTGGCGAGACACTGGCACAGGTTGCCCAGGGAAGCTGTGGATGCCCCATCCCTGGAAGTGTTCAAGACCAGGCTGGATGGGGCTTTGAGCAACCTGGTCTAGTGGGAGGTGTCCCTGCCCATGGCAGGGGAGTTGGAACTAGATGATCTTTAAGGTCCCTTCCAACCCAAACCATTCTATGATAGAAGCTTTTGCTGTCCAGTCCAGTGCTTTACCAGGAATCTTAAAAACAAAAATAGCCAGATAGAGCACAAACTGAGTATTGTGGAACCTAAAATTTTAATAATATCAAGAACCTTCTAACAAAATCCTGACTGGAAAGCATGCAAGTCAAAAGAGCTCAGAGGAGAAAGAAGAATACATCTCTGGTGTTTTCACTGTTTTCCAGTCTTGAAGATTCTGTTAGGTCACTTTTAAATTTCCCTTCCAAAAAGCTCATCTCAATACTCTTCCCTACAGAACTCCTCAGTTTCCCTGTAAAAGTATTTAGACTTTTTTGTCTTTAAAGTCAAACAGTGTATTTATGTATATACATATGTGTGATTTAGAATCTAAAATGCAATTCAGGAAACAAAAGCTATGAGATGCAGCACATTATCTTCATTATTCTACATGACCTCATCCTCTTCAAAACAATAATAGCCTTCCGGCTGAGCTGCAACCAGGACTGTGCACAGTACTCCAAACAGTTGGACAAGTGCTCTTTGCAGTAGCTGCACTGGAACTGAATAGTATCTTGTTTGACTTCCCTCCACTCCTTTTTTCAGCCTGGTTTCCTAAGGAAATCAGACTTATGCAATCAGTCAGGGAAGGAGGGAAGTGTACGCATATGTATGTACGCACGTGGATGTCTGCCTGTCTGACCTCACTAATACCTTTTGAGCCCACTGGCCAGTTTCAACCACATTCGAGAGGAGTAGAGATATCAGACATTTAAGTTCTTGAAAGTTTCATGAGGGCAGGCTGCAGAGCACAGAAAAGTATCTCCACAGAGAGAGAGGCTGCATGTCGTCTTAGACGTCAGTAAACTCACAGGGGAAAGAACCACTCTGCTCCTTTCCTGCCAGCAGGAAAATCTTCAGTCAGAGGTCATAACCAAAGACGACCAGGTTTCTCGTGTTCACGTATCCATAAAATAGCTTAAGCTGAATTCAACACTGCTTTTAAAATGGTGTTTTATGTTTTCCATGTCTTTTTCTTGATCTAGCATAGACCATGTGCGTCGTGCCATTTCCCTACATGACACACATTCCCTGGCTCAGACCCTTGCTCCCAAGACCACTTATTTTAAAATGTCAGAGTTGTACCACTCACATAGCAGCATTCTACCCCTCTTAAATACAGAGAAAATAAAAATTGGAAGAGCTTCAGATTCCCTTCAGGCCTCAAAACTAAACAAGTACATGGCTCTGTAACATAATCAACTATTGAATAAAGTTTGAAAAAGACAATGCAGTAAATCTTTATTCACCTCTACCACAGACCAGACCAAGTACTACCATGCAGGTTATTGTGCTAAAGACAGCTGCAAGGCAGTAAGACAAATAATGAGGTTCCAGCTGACATCTCTATAGTTCTTCTCACATGTCCCCAAAATACATACATGTGCAAACTATGCACTACTCACCTGTACCCAAAAAGCCACCTTTTATGTTATCATGTTAACAGATTAAAACACAAGTTTAGGGAGACTTTAAGGCATAAATCTATGTTTTAAGAAATTGTCACAAGAAAAAAAGAAAACATAAACAAACCACCCTAACACAATTAAACACAGGTGATCGCCATCACCCTAGGCATCAAAACGTTAGGCGAGAAAAAAAAGTTTCTGATAAAAAAAAAAAAAAAAAAAGAGAGATGTATTTCATCCCTGACACATGCTCCACTTAGAAATTCATTAATCCCATGCCCAACTGAACCTCGGCACGTTTCCTGGCGGGACGCTGGAGCCGAGAGCTGGCGGGAGGGCAGGGGCAACCCGACCCCAGGAGGTTTCAGCCCGAAGCCCCGGCCACTCCGGGGACGCCGCAGCACAAGAGGCGCCCACCCGGCGGGGCGCGGTCTATCGGTGGAACGCCTCGGTGAGGGGCAGGCGGCGGCGGCGGCGGCAGCCTCGAGGCGAGACACCGGAGGGGAGCCGGTCCGCGTCCCTGTGAACGGGGAGTTTCTGCCATGCGAAATCGTCCTCCCTCCCCTCACAACACGCCTCAGCGGCTGGGGCCGGCCGGCGGCCCCCGCTGCCGCCGGGAGGGCGCCCACAGACCCCCTCACCGGGCGGCCGAGCGGCTGCTCTCGCCCCACTCCCGCCCCCCGACACGGGGCGAGCGCGGCCCCGCGCCCTCCCCCCTGCATTTGGGCTCGGGGGGAGCCGGCCAAGGTTTCGCCGGCAGCGGCGGAGGATCGCTCGGAGCGCCCTTTACGGAGCGCCTCAATGGCCCCTCTATTCCGCCCTCCTCGTCAGCCGGTCCCTACCCCCGTTACAGCGCCGGCCCCCCACAGCAAGGAGCACATGTTTCCTCTCCGGCTTCTCGCCCGCCTTGCAATGAGCCGCGGCCAGGAGAAGGAGGCACCCGCTATCAAAGAGGGATCAAAGGCACGGAATCAACCCGCCTGTGGCGGATCTGACAGGGGATGCAGAAAGAAGCGATACGTTTCGCCCTCTTCGGTCCTCCGCCGCCTTTCCGATACCATAATGCTTCCTTACCGCTACTTCAAGTAAGTAGGGGGGAAAGTCTCCATTTCCCTACATATCATTCCTGAGCAAATTAAGCATGCACCGAGTAAAAGGCTGACACACATATACGTAGAGTTGTCTGATTCCGGAATGATGCCGAAATCACCGAGGCGTTAACAGCCAGCTCCCACAAAGAGCACTCAGTTGCATCGAGCATCCCCTTTGTCCGTGCATCCTCAATACACGCCCGGCCGCTCCTCCATGCGTCCACGCACGCCCCACGCATACGGCCCCTTTGTGTCTTCGCCTCCCCCCCCCTCACAAAGAAATGCCCCTTCCTCAAGGCGTGCACCCAGCCTCAGACACAGCTCTTCGCCTCCCCGCGAGACACGCGCGACCCGCCGCCGGGCACAACGCTCCGGTACCTACTTGTGTTCAAGAAACAGTCCGTAAACCTCCTAAAGCAGCTTGCAGAAGATCCATCTTCCATGTCTGGCCCTAGGAGCAGGGGAGACGAGAAGGAGAAGAAGGCGCCTCTCTGCCGCTGCTGCCGCCTAGGAGTCCTGCTCCCGCCGGGGCCGTCGCCTCCTCGGATCCCGTCGCCGCGGGCTGCTGCTGCTGCAGCACCGAGGGAATTGCAGGACCACGGGCGAGAAGCGGCTGGGGAGAGGAGGAGCCGGGAGTGGTGCTGCCGGGGGCCGCCGGCTGCGGAACGGAGCAGCAAGCCCTGGATGGAGGAAGAACAGAAGAGTCTCCTCCTGCCGCTGCCGCCTGGATGGGCGATCAAGTGAGCTGCTGCTGCTGCTCCGCCAACATCTCTTCCTCCTCCTCCTCCTCCTCCTGCCGCTCTCACTGCCTCTCCTCCTCCTTCCCTCCCTTGGAGACTTGTGAGGTTAAAGGAAGACGAGGAGGGGAAACGAGGAGGCGGCGGCAAGAAGTAAAAAGAAGATGGAGAAGCGGAGGAAAAGGAGGGGATTGGAGCGAGGAAAGGAGCCGCTGCCGCTCTGGGGACGATGCTGGCGGAGGCGGCGGAGGAGGCTGTCCCTGCAGCGCGGCTCCTGCTGCTGCTGGTGGTTGTTAGGAGGAGAGAGAGGGAGCTGCAGGCAGCCGAGCCGCCCCCAGGAGCGGGGGGAGGAGGAGGAGACCCGCCGCTGCCTCCACCTCCGCCGCTCTGGCCATGGGAGTGGAGCGGGCGGCTGCCGGAGCCGGGCTTTTCCCCGGGTGCTGCAGACAGGGGGGCCGAGGGGCGGGATAAGATCCGCTTCTCCGGGTTGGACATGCTTCCGCTCTTCCCTCCCTTTCACGGTAGTTTAAGGCAGGACGTCTAGGAGAGATACTGGAGTAAAGCGAAAGGGGAAGCCGAAAAAGGACGGAGCCAAACGAGGGGCACCCGCGGTTCGGTCCTTCGTTCCCTCCAGCAATCCCCGGGCAGTATTTCCTCTGCACCCCGGCTCCCCGCCCTCATAAAAGCCTCACATTTCCGTTCCCCCTTTAGGCCGGAGGGGACAGGGCGCTACTGACCGCCAAGCGGTTCCGATTCCCTTTTAAAGTCCGCTTTTCCTCATGCTCCCACCTCGCATTCAAAGCAAGAAAACGCCAACAACCTGTATTTTCTTCGAGCGAGGCAAATATTGCCCCGTATGTGCGTGCGCGTCTGCAAAGAGGCAGATAAAATCACTGCAGTGCCGCTTCCAGTACCAGCCCCGGCCGCCAGAAAACGCCCACTGGCGGAGCCAGCGCTTCCCAGGCTGCCTCCCTGCCTCTCATTACCAGGCGCGCACACAGGAGCTACAGCACAGCGGTTACCTAAAGGGAACGCAGGGAGAGAGACACGAGAAAAAGATCCTCCCTACGCAGCCTCGTTATTTTAAACAGATATTTCCAGCCACCCAGCTAAAACGGCAGACGCCCTGCGGCGGCTGGGACGAAGATGCCAGAGACCTGCCCCTCCGTTGCTGTGGGGCATCAAACCCCCGCTCCTATACGGAGATGCATAGTCCCTCCCCGATGCCCCGCATCACACGTGTTTGCTTCAGCCCCCCTATACCACCCTCTCCCCCCGGTCCGGGTCTGTACATAGCACACCTGAGGCCACTCAGCCCCAGCCCTCCAAGCCCCCCAGCTCCCCGAGGGGGCTCCCTCACATCCTGGCCTCAGGTGCGGTGTGTCTCCAGGGCCGCCACCGGCCTTGCTCCACAGGCACAGGCGGTGCCGCCGCTCACTCAGCCCAGCCTGTCGCGCCGGCCGGCCGCCACCCCGACTCCGTGGCGGGGTCCCCGGGCAGGCGGGGACCCGCCCGGCAGCCCCCCAGGCGACAGCTCTCCCCTCGAAAGACTGTCCCGCCACCGCCGCCGGGCCCTCAGCCGACGCCTCGCCACCCCGCCCCGCCAGCCCGGCCGCAGCCCGCCCGTCCCGGCGGCACGGCGCCTCGGCGGGCCGCGCTACGGCGTCCCTCAGCGGGGCGGCTGCCGGGGGAATGCCCGGCCAAAGGAAGCCCGAGGCCGGGCTCGGAACGGAGCGGGGCAGAGGTCTGCGCTGGAAGCCCCCGCCCCACGTATTTCGTTTTCGCCCCGAACTCGCTCTGCCCTGGGCATCAGCCGCCGCCGAGAGGCGGACGGGGAGGTCCCAAGTTCACTGGAGTTTACCTCGGAGAGCGGGGAGCGGCTTCGGCATCTCCAACCAACTGCGGGGCTCCCCCTCAGCCCGGCCGGGGCGCTTCCTTCGGGCCGGTCCGGGCCGGACGCGGCCGTTGGGAAGCCGTTGCCCCGCGCCGCCCGTCAGTTTAACGGAACCCCAGGGCAACGGGCTGCCGCCCCGCCCTCCCCTGCCGGGACAACCGCTCCCCTCGCTCCACAGCGCGCTCAGCGCCGTTAACCGGCGAGCATCATTCGTGACCCGGGCGGCACGCAGAGCCCGCGGCGCCCCTGTCCTCGCCCGCTGGTGGCAGCGTTCACCCGGGCGGGGGCCGCCCTGCTCTCGCCTCCCCTCGCCTCGCCCGGCTGCCAGGCAGCGGGGCTCTCCTCGCCCTCGGAGGGGAGGCTGAGGCGCGGAGCCCGCTGCCCGAGCGCCGGGCTGGCAGCGCCCGGCTCCCTCGGGGCAGCCTCGGCGCCAGCCGCCAGCATCGGGGGGAGCTGCGGGGCCGGCCCACCCCGCAGCGCCGCCCTGCCTCGGCGGGACACCCCGGCGGAGGCTTCCCCAAATACCTGGATGGGGGGTAGGGAACCGCGCTCCTCAGGTACACGGGGACAGTTCCCCCCGGGCGCTCCCATCCGCCAGCGGGCGGAGAAGCGGCCGCCGCGGCGGTGCCCGCCCGGCCGGGGCTGCCGCCGTGCCCCCGGCGGTCGACTTTGTTGATGTGCGGCGGGGACGGGCTGCCGGGCGGCGGGGAGACGCCGGCCGCGCCCTGCGCAGGGGGTCCGGGAGCGGGCACGGCGGGAACCGTTGCAGGTATTCGCGGAAAAGCTGTTTCTTTTGCTGTTGCCGGCGGGGCACCCGAAAAGCGGGAGATTCTGTTTTCCTCCTCTGAAGTCCCGGAGATGGAACCTCCCCGCCGTCCGGTGCGGCTGCAGGTGCTGCCTTAGGGGGTCCGCCGTCCCAGGAGTCTGCCGCCATCCGCCGCCAACTATCGCAATCTTCCTATTCCCGTTCAAAATTAGGCTCTTTTCTTTGGAATTTCGACTCCTGGTTTAGAAACAATATAAACCTACGCTTTTGGTTTTTATTTTAAATCGTTCCAGTATTTCACGTAGATCATTTCAGGACTTCTTTTAATGGTAGAATACATACTAACTCCTGTCAAAGTTACCGTCTTTATGTACCAACTTAATCTGGAAGGCTGCAAATGGAGACGTTCCTCTGAAAACAATAACGTTTTCAGATTAAAGTGCGTTTTCAGCCAGGTGAATATTCTGTAACAGTGAGAAACAATCCAGAGAGTTTGCAAAAGATTTAAAATGCCAAAACAGATGAAAGACTCTCATAAAACAAACAACAAACCCATAAAACAAAACAAAAAACTCAGGGCAGGTTTTACTAGACTGTTTTCATCTGCATGGTTCTTAAAACCTGCTGTTGCCTAAAAATCCTGAACTAAAATACAGAAAAACTGCATCTGCTTTTGTGATCCATTTTCTCTTAGTGTTTCTGACTTTATTAAAACAGTTTAGTAACTTCTATTTCATACGCCTATTTGTGCAAGATGCTTTTATTTCCTTGAGTCCAAGCATTAGCTACTTTACATATAGAGTGTTTCTCTCCTAACCTGCTGCAGGATGACTAGAGATCCAGGAAGTATTTAAATTCTCTGAGAAAAAGTTTAGCTAATGGAAACAAAACTTCAGTGAATTGTGTTTTGTTGTTGCAGCCTCTTTGTTGAGCAATTAACAGGTTCTTGTTAGAAAATCTCTTATACTAAAATATTTAAATTGAAAGAGATAGGCTGAAATGACTGACAAAAAGCAAGAGCTATTCACCTGAAAAAATGAAAGTTGCTCCCTTAGACAGATTAGTCCCAAATTGTTCTGTCAATATCAAGAGTAAATTACTGAAACTTTACATCGTCAGTTTATAATTGTAGAAATCTTGTTTGACTATGCTAATCTATGCTAAATTCCTCAATTGCTGTTCATCCAAACTCCAGTTGTTCAAATATAACTGCCTGAAACTGGTTGTGTATTTATACAAGGAATGTGAATTGTGCATATATAAATATCTATGTGTATATTCAACAAACCAGGCAAAAATACATTTTGATTTGTAAGAAATCATCCGATATTCTAGACAAGCAGCTTTCAGGTTAAGGGTTATTTACAAACTGTTCATTTGATTATTATTCATTAGCCATTGGCCATTCATACCTGATTGGTGACCTGCTTCTTGGATGGGCAAGCAAAAGCAATTGCAAAAGAAAAGTTAGATGACAGTGAAAATTAATTTTCAAGCTCTGTACATAATATATTTGTAAAATATACAGATTTGTGGACAAGTCAAATACACTTGGTGGCCATCTCAATACCTGGGGATAAATTAGTGATGAATCACGTTTGCTCGTTCCCCAATGTATCTGTCAATCTGGGTTTTCATTGCTCAGTCAGCATGACAGTCTCCGCTGCCACAGAAGGATGATGTCACTGTGGGACTAACCATACACCCATGTCATTTACTGGAAAAGCCTCACCCACTCCGATAGGAATTTTTTTGATGTGGAACAGCGAGGTTTGCTACATCATCCCCCTCAAAAAAAAGGATTTTAAAAACCCTGAAACATGAAGAAATGCAAATTAAAATACTTTGATGCATCCACTTGCATCAGGTGCAAAGGTTCTGGTGCAATGGTGGGCAAAAGTCTTTGGTTGTATGTGCATGGGTAAATGCGATTTCACAAGAGTTCAGGAGTCAAGAGTTCCCAGTGAGGCCATCAGGAGGTCTAGTGTCCATCGTACTTACAGGAACAGGCCTGGTTTGAAAGAAGCAAATAAGTCCCTTTGGCAATAATTTGGCAATATTAATCAAAATACTTGAAGGAAAACATTGTGGCGGCAAAGTAAAATCAAGTTATAACAACAGTTGTTTGGTATTAAATACAGCTTAAAACCAAACACCTGTTCTTTCCCAATTCTGGCTGCTACATTTTAAGAATGACAGTGACTCATCTTTTATCTGGTCCCACTCTTTTGCCTGGTAAATCCTCTTATCTCGCTCATCATCCTTATATCCTAAGATTCCCCTCTATGATGCATGATCAATTCCTTGAAAAAAATAAGGAATAAGGTGGATTATAGGGAAAGGGAGTTTAGAAAAATGTCGGATGACGGCAGTAGAGAAGCTGAGTGAACCAACCACCTGAATGTGGGTGAGGCAGGAGCAGCCTCAATGAAATGCAGAGAACCTGCTGGAAGGGTGCAAAGCGGGGAGAAAAGGATAAATGCAGCTAAAACCCAAGCTCTAGAGCTGAGTAAATACAGCCCCAAATTAAATCCCTTATGGAAAAGTCCTGTGCAAATTAATAAAAATAATTGCATTTTTTTCCTAGGGATTTTCTGCTAAATGATCTTACAGAATACAGTAATTATTACCCAGCTACTGAATTGCTATTGTAAATTAGAAAACTACAGAAAAAAACACATTGTTTCCTAAAGCCTTATTCTGGAAACCTTTAGAGTAATTTATAGAGAACCCTATTTCCCAAAAGATTCTTTTTACAAAGGATTATTCTCAAACATTGGACGCATGCAAGGAGTAAATTTGTTTAAAGGGTATGTATCAGCTATTTTCTTTGATGCCCACAAACCCTCATACAAGCCACCTCTTTTCCACATGAATATTAACTGCGAGTGTCGATAACATGCAAACGTGTGCTATCTTGAAAGTGGTTTTGGAAATTACCTACTCCAGATGCAGAAGAAATACTGTGAGCTCCAAAATGAACTGCAATTCATTCAGCAAATCAAAACAACACTTTTTGGGTTTTGGGGTTGTTTTTTTGGTTTTTGTTTGTTTGTTTGTTTGTTTCTAAGAAGTCCAGGTCTGTTCAGAGATAACTGATATTCAGAAAAAGAAAAAAATAAATAAATATATTGTTTGCTTTCAATAGTTTGTTCAGCTCTGGTTATGTCATTTTGCTTTCTGCTCTGCAAGGTGACAGCTGAAAGGTTATGTGGCTGGAACTATAAATAATAAGTGTTTCTCTAGAAATGCTCCATTAGGTGATGCATGATGGTTGGGATATTAATAAAGCTGTAAAGACCATGTCTTTTCCTGGCAATTTTTTCCTTTTAGAAAGCACAAAACTACAAAGTTATTTTTCAGGGGAAAATTGCAATTCTTTATGGAAAGAAGATACCTCATGTGCAAGGGTGGGACATTTTAATCTGAAAATTTTCAGGTAGACATAATGCTACATATTACCTTGTAAGAAAAAGCAAAATAGCTTTAATTTTCAAACGAAATGCCAATGCATTCAAAGGGAACTATTTACATTTCACTTTCCTACCAATGTAATTGGGTTTGTTTCCTATAAAGGACAATGCAAGTAGCTAAAGGAAACCTTATGATGCCCTCTATCATTTTGTGCTGTTCTGTGCAGCACAAATATCAGATATTTATTGTGGTTTTTTTTAAGTTTGGTCAGAAAAGGAAACAGTTGTTTGGACTTAAGTTACTTTTGTCAAAGCAAAGAACTTCCCCCTTTCCTTTCTCTCCCTTCCACCCTCCCACCACCCCCCAAAAAAAACCCCTGTCCTCTAAATAAATGAAAATGCCAGTAGTAGCTGTCTTTACTGAGATGCTATATTATAAACCAAAAGCACCAAAACCACTGTAACCTCTTTGATACAAAGACCATCTTTTGAATCATGTCCAGCACAACAGGATCCTGGCTTGGGACCAGGGCCTCTGAGGTAGTAATGAAACACAAACAGCAAAGGACGTAACAGTTGGCATGGTAGGCAACAGCACTGTTGTTACCTAACACTATTGGAATAGCCATTTTTATTGCAACAAAAATAAATAGGGTTATCAGGATTTTTGTAATTTTATCTTTCTGTTTTCCTAATGAAATCCTGAGTTAATTTATGACAGAAGAAGATTGTTATAATTTGCTATCTGCTAGAGACAAATAATTAAGTTGTTTCAATTCTGTACTCAATTGGAACATAGAAATTCTAACCTTCACATGAACTAAAGCTGCTTTAGATGTAACAGATTTAAGAAAAATTCAAAAGAAAAAGTTAATACTGACTTATCTTTTACTCCTTTGCCGTGAGCTGTGCATCTTGCTAGCACGTAGCGCAGCCCATACACTGCTACTGTCACTAGAAGGATGCCAGCTTTCCTCCGTAACTCTCTCTTGCAACCCCTTCTTCACTTTCCCAAATTTTCCAACCACTAAAACCAAGCAGACTTTTCCTCAACATGGTTTGCACAGTTCATGCGAAATCCTACTGCCCCATCACTGGCAAATTCTTTGATGGAATTTTCAAACTCAGCTCTGAGTTTAAGTGTAGGGCTTTGTTCTAGCCTAAGTCTACAGATGGTTCCTTTTTGATATTAACAGCAGGTGCAAAAATAAATGAAGAGACTGAGTCCAGCCTTTAGAATTATCTACGAAGAAACCAAATTCATGTTGAATTCCAGCATCTTGTTGTGACTTCTGAGCATCATTCAGAGGGAAACAAGTTTCTTTTTAAACAATGCTTCATCCTTTTCACTTTAATTTCTCCTTTGTTTTACACTTTCTCACAAATTCCATTTCTCCCAGTTGCAGTAACTACCAAATTACCCCCTGGGAAGAACAGGACTTTTACTCCAACCCCATCTGTTAAAAAGTCAATCCTGAAACTGGGGCTGTTGATAGTGAAATGCAGTCATTAGCCTTCAGAGTTAACACCCTGATGATGCAAAAAGTGCAGAGAAATGCATACCCTCTAGCAACCACGGTCTATTTAACATGTTTTCTAAAACAGTTTGGTTTCATTCCATGCCCTATTTCTGTGTGAAAATATATCTTTGCAATCCTGAAAACGAGAACACTTGGCTTTGAAATGAAAGCTTGAACTCTTCAAGTTTGTCATGCAGCCCACAGCTCTCCTGTGTGGACTCCCAGACTGATGCTATTGTAACATGCATTCATTCAACACCACAGTCAAGCTGGCAAAATTAATAGAAGTTTATTATCTAAGTAACTTTTCTCTATCCCATCCTCACTTAAGGCACCAAACTCAACCCAACTTACCTCCCTACAGCAGCACACATGCTCTGAACATGTACCTGCTGTCTTTATACCCCACCCTAGAACAAATTTGCTATTTCTTTCTTGCCTGTTTTTCATACTTCTCCCTCTCTTTTTTTCCTCTTTTTCTTTCTCTCCTTCTCTCTCTCTCTCACACACAGAGCCAGTATTTCTCTAGCTGCAGAATCAACGTAATGGTACAGATTTCCTTTGGAAAACAATATTAACATGTGAAAAACACCATGTAGAAAGCTAGGGTATTACTGCCATCCTCCCTGAACAAATACTGTCTCACATACGCAACCCTAGACCATTGCAGACAAGCTTATTTGATTACATACAATTCTTCTCCTCCAGAAATAAGACACCACTGCCATGTACTTTTATCCATTCTTTATCTGCCTGTCTACTTATTCCCCATTATCTCCTTTGCCATCAGCCCCTGTTACTCCGATAGCTTTCTCTCCCTCGTGCATGATCCATCCATCCTTCCCTCCGGTTCACCATTTCTCCCCACGCTACCACATCTGCCACATCTCAGCAAACATACTTCAAGCTGGCAGCAACCCTGCTGTCTCAGCTGCAACAAGCTCTTCACCTGCTTTCCCTTCGCAACTTCCAAAGTCTTTCTCCAGCAGAAGCACCTCCTCCTGCCCTTCTGCTGGCCAGGTCCCATGGACAGTCCTGGTCCTCGCTAGGGGAGGGGGATTCTTCTTAAATCTTTGGTCTAAATAAAAGGCAGCTGGTAAAGCAGAGGAAGGGAAAGGACAATGACTGCTTGTGCTCCACCAGAAGCCTGGGGCTGCGTATGGCAAAGGCATTAGGATGGTAGAAATGAAGTGGCATTATCTTCATCAGCCTGACTACAGAGACAGGGAGTCACTCATCTCTCCTGCTTGACATGGGTTCCCTGAAAGAATGACTGAGAGACTGAGTACAGACCGTGGAGCTCAAGCAGAATAAACAGGGCGCATCCTACCTCCATGATAATACAGGACCAGCAGGTGCTCCAAAACAGCCCAGAAATAAAATGAGCACAAATAATGTCTTTAGGAGTTTTCCTTAGCAAGGAAGTAAATCTACATTCCATACGTATAATTGACAGGACTCCCGTTCAGGCTAGGAAGCTTTGTATTCATGCTAATCAAACAGCATGGGGATTCTAAAATATATTGATTTCTTTATTATATAGAAAATAAATAGAGCAGTATACTGCAAAATACTGCAACCATATTTGGAGAAAACAGACCTGAGTATCTAGCACATTTTTGCAAACAGCTTATCTGAATTGATAATTTATTTCTTTATCTGCAAATCTCCTGCACCTTTAGGACAAAAGCAGAAGAGAAAGCAAAGTGTAACCAACTTGAAGCAATCTCTACAGTATCCTCAGCTCAGCTTTCCCTTGCTGGATACAGTCTGCAGACAGGTAAACGCTGCACCTGTGGCTCGGACTATTTTCAGGACAAAGCAGCAACGTGGCTCCCGCTGAATCCCATAACTCAGAATCCATACCCTGAGAAAGCTTCTGGCAAGCCCTCTAGTTCGTAGTTTCTAAGAGCAGAAAAAGTAAATCATACAGTAGTCCCAACACCCAAGTTACATCAGACCATCTCTACATCTGATCTGGCTCATGCACACTCAGATATAATTATCTATCATTACCTTTTCTTTTTTTTTTAAGTATAGATTGACATCGAGACTAAACAAGCCATTAATGCAGGAGGAACTCTGGGTTTATTTCTGAAGAAAGGGTTCCTTTGTGAGACCGCAAACCTCCTACTCAACCTAAAGCTCTATGTGGGCTTTTTCACCCATGGTTACTCTAACATAAGTTGTGGTTTGACCAGACATAGCTTCACTAAATAAAATCTAAAGGATTTTATTAGAAAAGGAGAATTTTTGCTGCCAATAGCTTTTGTTGCCTATAAGCCCTTGTCCTGCACACGGCTTATCAAAATACAGACCATTTTTCTCACCTACAAAACTATCAGAGTTTAATATCCAACTATTTTGGTCCCTTGGAGCTCCAAAATAATAGGCTACCATTAACACAGCTTTAATTGATCCATGGGACAAGGCTTTAAATAAGGAGTAAAGGGAGCCGCAGGAACCTTTACAGGGGGAAGAAAACAAAAATGAGATAATCGGGCAGAATTTTGGTGTGAGGGGAAGCTTGGGAAATGGCGTGTGCCACAGGAGAGGAACCCACCCACCGCCCCCTTGCCCAGAAGCCGGGCTCTGGCCGCAGGCGCTGCCACGTGGAGTCCGTCACTCTCTTCCAGGTCAGTGGAGCTCCGAACCAGAGGCCTGCGAGGGATCCCCTGATCCCTGACGTCAGTCCCTACTATCGTAGACTGGTCACACATCCAAAAATCAGTTCCACCGCTTCCAGTGCCTCAGTAAAAAGGTCATTCAGAATCTCACTCTTCCTCCTCCTAATTTCCAGCCAAAATAAATGTATGGCCATTTCTTTTGGAACAACTTTTTCTTCTAGCTTTAAATACCTCTTCTGATTTCTTGACCTTTGATATTTAAAAGGAGCAGTAGTATCTCTCTCAGGCTTCATTTTCTTCGACTAATCGAGGCACAATCTTTTAGTTCTTTCATATAACAGTAACTCCAGTCTGCTGATGCATCACTTTACAAGCCCTTCTCTACACCTCTTCCACTTGGAATTCATCTTTCCTCAGTTGCAGACACACTCTTGCTAAGGTTTTACAGATGGCTTAAACGTTTGCCCAGTTCTTTTGAGAAAATTTGCCTGATATATCATGGTTGCAATACTGGGGGGGTGGGAGGGGTCATCGTGTTAGCCAACTTATTTTCTGATGAACACAGCCATGAGGACTTTCTTTTCTCTTGGTTGTTTCCAATTGATGAGCTCAAAGACAAAATTCATATTCATCCCTAGGTAAATGATTTTGCACTTTGTATTGCTACATTTCATCCCACTTCCAGTAATACAGACTTCAGACCTCTCTGAATCATACCAAAATCTGCTCCAGTTCCCCTCTGTGCAGACAATGGCCTCTCAAATTTTATAATCTATAAACTCTGCTAACACACCCTTACTTGCATGCAGGAAAGAAAATATGAAACCAGTTCAGTCGCCAAACAAATTCTCTCTAAATTCAACTTGTAACCTTCCTTATGCCAGTGGGGCAACTGTCCTCCCTTTAGCTATAAGCACTTCGTTCTCAGGTACATTCTGCAGCACCCAGTGTTTCTGCAGACTTCACAAATACTCAAGCCATTGCCTGACAGCTCTGCAAAAACAGGGAAGTATTGTTCATGAATGCTGCCTTACCAAGGAAGAAACACAGAAATTTAATTTTTTTCCCTGAAGTTATGCAGGAAGTTTAAAAAAGGAAGAGTTCTAAAAGACCGTTGAAAGAATGACACAAAAGTACCCCGGTCCCCCCTCTATTCCTCTGCCTGCAATATCACCCTCTGTTTTCTCATCCATTGCACGTATGAGGAAGGAGTCCAGGCTGGGGCTGGCTACAGGCAGAGGCAAAAGTAAGCAGATCCCAAAAGCCGCAGACTGCCAGAGGGCACCTGGCTGCCTGCTCTGCCCTTCCAGGAAGGCAAGCAGACGAGCTCTTCCAGCTGGGTAGCCACCCAGAGAGCACAGCTCCAGCCCTGCCTAAAAAGCCTCCCGCTGTCTCAGCCACCGAGGGTATGATCACAATGCATGGCTTGTCCTTAGTGCCTGCTCTCCCGCTTTTTTAAGGAAAAACAAATTTCTGCTCTCTTTTGTTTTCCCTCTTCCCATGGCCATTTTTCTTTGTTATACGTGACACTAAACAGTTTTTAAAACAAACCCTCTCATTCAACAGAAGCGTAATTTTTCAAAACCACACTCAGTGCTGAGATGAAACCATCCCTCCTCAGCTGGGAACTACCAGCCCTCTACGCTCTACCGAACATTAAATTACAAAGTACATACATGACTTAATTTAATCTGAGAAGAAATTTAGCAGCAGCAACCAATCTGTTATTTGATACAAAAACTCTCGGTTGGTTTGTTTGTTCATAGTGAGATGTAAAAAAGCCTCCACCTTCCCAGTTACGCATACCTTCCTGTAAGCAAGAACTTGTTCTCTGTAATCAGATATCTGCCCTGGCCTGGATGTAGAAGGAAGACCCCCACCTAGTGATTAGTGCATTGTCAACATTGACAGCTTTCATGAGATTGCTGCATTATGCTGCCAAATGAAAATATTTGATCCATGTGACCCATGCTGAAGCCTGGCACGCAGTTTGGGATGCTTCTGAAGTTTTTCTTAGGTTTTTCCAATACTTGGGTTTCAGGCAGCAATATGAACATAACTGACACAGCAGCAGCTGCTGCAGTTGCACTGACCTGTACTCCTTTTTGGGACACAAATGATCCAACCACAGCAGGATTTATTACAGCTTCTACTCCTGTGCGTGCTGTGTATCCAATTAGGTTTTTCAAAAGACATTTTGAAATGGCTCATTTTGAGTAAGAACAGCAACAAAAAAAAGTTAATTCATACTAGTGCTCTTCCATGACAATCAGCATAGCTTCATTTCATCAAAGATATCTCAGTGTAAAGCCCATACTACTTCCTCAACTCTCTATAGCACTTTAAGGAAATGCAAGAATAAATGTAGGAAGGACTGAAAAAGATTTAGAAATCTGATGTATGACAGTAAACAAGAGAGAAAGGAAAAATAGCTGTGTTATCAGATGGCAGGTTAAAATTCAGAAGGAAGGGAAATGTAGAGAAAGGTAATGGAAAAGTATGCCGAGTCACCATCTTGGAGCTCTATGGGAGCCCTGGGAAAGGATGCATCTTCTTTATTGAAAAAGCAGGATATTTTTTTTAGCTGTTTAGCTAGCAGTTATTGTAAATCCTGCCACACCCTTGCAGTAGGTTCAGTCAATCAGAAGTATGCTTGCCTAATGGACTCTTCACGTTCTTACTCCCCAAACCATGAAACAGTCTTCTCAATGAGAAGCTAAAGCTGAACAATGATAACTCACGTATTTACCCACTCATCTACCTGTGCCTGATTCTCTTCTGCTTTGTGCCAGCAAAAAGCCATGGACTTAAATGGATTCAATTACTTCTACCGCAATCAGAGAACAGCCAGACTGCACGTTTTTGGCCTTTCCTTCTAGCCCTTCCCTTGCCTGTCTGCCTTTTTCACTCTTTGTAATACTTTTTTTTTTTTTCCAATGTCAAAGCCTTTCCAACTGTGTCTCACAGGGATGTGGCTGAGATGAGGTTCTCTCTCTTTCTAGGGTAAAAAATGCTAGAAGTTATCTAAGCCTTATGCTGCCGGTGAGCACTTGCCGCAGTTATGTGGGAGAAGAAGCAGATCCATTCCTCGATGAGCACTGGAAGTGGAGGGAAGTTTAGGAATCTCCATGCAGGTAATGCAGTTTGAACTGTGTGACCTGAGCAGCAGTGAACAACTTCAAGCCCACCACTCCAATTAGATGAATCTACCAGATGGAAAACTACTTAAAAAGCTAACAAGACTGTCATATTCTGCTGATTCATCAACATGTGCCTTCCTAGCATGTTTGAAAACAAAACAAAACAAAACAAAATCCTCAGAAAGCCAGGGAAAGCAGAATTACAACAGGGATTTTCACATATAAGACCAAAATAAACTGCTCACATTTGTAGAGTCAGTCTTCACTGGCTATTTAGATGCAAGGTAAATTTTTCAAGTCCTGCATTAACAGCTGAATGAAAGGGATTTCTTTAATGTTCTTTATAAAAAGTGTATTTTAAAAAGAAAATCAAGTGGGACAAAAGGAGGAGACACTATATGAAAGCCCATTTGTACGTAATACACCAAAGAAATCGTTTAAGGTTCATTACTCCCTGATGTCACTGACTGATCAGGTAACTCACCATAAATTATCTGACTTTGCGTATATCTTCAAAACCATTATGTCCTGCTGTTCGGGAAATGCTTTCTTTACTTGAACAAAAGCTTTTCTGAACTTCTTTACTTTGGCATAATTTTTTGTATTGTACTTCCCATAAGAGCCCAGTGGAATTGTCTTTTTGATTCCATTGGTACACATTATGGTCATGTTTTTTAGAAGTTTGCATATTCCAAGCACAGACATTGACCATCCTCGGTTGACAGGTCATTTCAGCTCACCTTTAATCCTTGGAACATTTTGTTCTTGTGTGTTTAAGGACTCTCTGAACACTGTGTTTATACAAACGGCTATACACACAGAACTAACTAAATAATTAACACTAAGTACTGAGGTATACCTAAGCACTTGTGAATGGTGATGGTATCTGTTGTTTTCAAACACTTGAGGAATCAGGCTACTGTAGTGTGGTTAATAACTAAAAGGGTTTGCTTCTTTTCCAGAAATGCTAAAACTGTATAACTGGTTAAAAATATTTAGCATATGCAATGTGTAACCATGCTGTTGGAATCACTGCTATTTTAAAAATGAAGTGTTTATAGGCAGTTAACAAGGTTAAGCTTGAAATTAGAAAAGAAGTTCACCTAAGTTTCAGAATTCAGGCTGGAAATTCAATGAATGAGGCTAGGAAAAATCCTCTCCCATGAACAGTTCTTTCCACAGATGCCTTCACCGAGATTTCTTGCAGATTCTTCCAAAGTTTCTAAGAGTGGACCTTCTCAAAACAGGGCAAGACCACTAGACAGGCTTATCTGCAGTGGTTTCTTCTGTGTTACTAGCAAACCTAACCTTGAGGAACAAAAATAAAAAAAAAATGCTGGGGATAAGGGGGACACATGGTTTAACCAGAGCAATGGAGGACCTCACATGAAAAAGAAATCTGGCAGAACAGAAGATGAATAAGGACTTCAGAATATAGCCCGATGAACAGACTGCATTCCCAAACAGTACCTGGCTGGAACAGTTGGTTTAACTCGTTCTGTGTGATATAACAGTACCTAAGAGTAGGAAGTGATCTAAAAATATTAGTGTTCATATGTTAGCAATAGTGTTTTTGCAAAACATTAAAATATTGTCAGAAAGTGGAGATTAAAGCATGCAGTATAAATGTAGCGGTTGCCAAATGTCTCTGTCCCATATTGTTAAAAACTTTGAAACGTGCCTGTTCACAAATGCCTTCTGGACACTGATTTTCTGCCTCACTGTCTCGCTCCTTCCCCCGCGCCCAGTCATCAGTTTTCCTTTGCAGCTCCATGAATCACAAAACTGAACGCACTCTGAATCACCCCAACACTCATCCAAAAGGTAATTCCCCAAGCAACAATTTGCTTGATGTGGTGATTGCAAACAACATATACATGGCTGAGGCGCGAGGAGCTGCATGTTACCACCAGACAGTTTTGGCCACCAAGGCCAGCTGAGCTCAGCTAGGAAAAATACTCCACCTTTTAGTGGAGTTCAGCTGTTTTCCCCCCTCGATTTTCCTCCCCCAAATGAATATGTTTGGAATAATAGAATGTAAACAAGAAACTGAAAGGGACACGTGGATATGGACACACAAAGATCCCAAAAATCTCCCAAAATTTTAGCTTTTCATGACCTCATCTTCATGTTTAAGAACCTGCATTTCATACTCACGCTGGGAGACAGCGCCATCCTCCTCATTCAGTCCCTTTGAGGGCATCCTGTCGGTACCCTGCTCCCTCCTCCTGCTCTCTGCTGATAGGACCACCGTTAAATTTTAGCTAGTCATCCAAACTGTTCCCCCCAGCTCCGTTAAATAAGGGGTGGCAACAACGAGGCAAAATTGGTGACCCAAGTTATGATGCTGTTTTCAATTAGTGGTGCCTACCCCTGATTCTTAACGCGGCCAGTCAGACATTGCCTCTACCTGGATGCAAGTTAGTCCTCGGCAACAGGCAATGGAAGTTCCTTACACCTTACTTTTTATGTTGAAAACCTTTTAGGCATATCTGCTCTCCATTTCTGTAGGTGGGAGCATTACTGAGCTCATTTTTATCTCCTTGTCTTTCACGTCTTTTGCACGTGGAGCTGTATCTTCTCTTTCTGAGTCGTCCCCTTGACAGTTTTTGCATGTTTGAGTTTCTAGGAGCTGGTGCCTTGTTTCATTTTAATGTCTTTATGACTGTGTTTGAATCATGGCTGCAATGCTGAGCAGTGCAACGAAAGACTCCCCAGAAAGGGCTTCGATAAATCTTGCTCCCTGTACCTCTAAACAACTTCATCCTTTCTCTCCATGCACCCACTGCAGCTCTGGAGCAAGGCCTTGGTCTCGGGGGTGCTGGGTGGGCTCTGGCCCCACAAAGAGGATTCCCTTCCCTCCAGACCCCACCCCAAACACACCTGGGGTGCCGAGCTCCGCACCATCACCTGCCTTCAGCACCCAGGGGCTCCCTGTGCTCTCCCTTCCCCCACCTCTTAGCCAAAGCCAAACTCCTTACTTTTACTTCCCAGGGTCTCTTTACAAGCAAATCCCCTTCCTCGCCTGCCCATCCTCCTCTCGCTGTCTCCATCTGCTCACCCCAGCCCTCCCCCGCCTCCATTCACCCCCTCCCTCCAGCCCCTTTGTGTTCCCCTCACATGCCTGCTTGCAAGCTCTTTTCACGCTGTCTCTCTGCCTGGATTTCTCTTCTTAAACCCCATCTGGCATGCATTCGTTCTCTCTTCCTCCCACCTTATACCCCTTCACAAAACTTCAATGAGACTTAAACAGTAGCCTCTGCCACATTAAAAAAAAAAAAGCCTTTAGACTTGTTCATATTAATCTGGAAAATTCAATGGCATCGGTCATCTGTATTAATTTTTCCAATAATCACACCGGTCTCGCCTTCATTCACTTTCACCCCTCTTCCCTCTCATTCCCTCCCTGTTGTCCTTCCCTCCTGTTTGTTCTCCTTTTAACTTGGTCTGGAAGCTTTTCAGGGCATCTTTACCTCAATCAAAAAGTGCTGCGCATGTTGATGAGAGGATTGAGCTGAACAGAACCAAAACATCCTGCTAAGTCCAGACACTGCTGGAGATGCTACATCTGAGCTGTCTTAGTAAACTCCAGCCAGAAAGGATGAATTGAGAAATTATAACTAGAGATTTGGCTTGTGTCAAGGAGTGATTTCCTGAGGTAAAGTCTGATAACCCCTTCTTTGGCAACAACTGGTGTTTTGCCCTCCCAACTGAAGGCGACAGAATCCACCAGGAACTTCTTGCTGTCTTCCAGCACATGGGAGAAGCACACAGCGTAATCCAGGCTCCCCGGCATCTGCAGACCTGCAGTGGGTGATCCTTTTCAAAGCTCAGGATGATTGCATTTTACACGCTCTCCGCATCACCACGCCAGATCTGGCGTTCTGCTCCCACAGACATCAGCCGCTGAATTTCACTGCTAACTCAGGAGCAACAAGCACTGTGCTGCTCGAGTTTTGCAGGCGTGTAACCACATCTGTCTGTCCCACTTTCTACAATTTGAACTGGAGATAATGTATATACATTCCAAAATGTATTGTGAAGAAGACAGCAAAGATGCACAGGTCACTCAATTATGTGCATAATGGAAGTACTCAGGAGGGCCTGTGTGGGGACCAGTGGGCAACCCTCTACTCCAGTGAGTCTGTCACCCAAACCCTCTGCGGCTATTCCCAGTGGGGGCAATTACACTGCTGGGAAAAGCACTCTGGGCAAGCAGGCAGGGAAGGCGCAGAGGCCAGGGACAAGAACAAGAGGTGAGGATGGGTCCTGACCTGCTGTGAAGGGGGAAAGAACTAAGAGTGCTATGACAGAGGCTCAATTCACTCTCCTGCCTATTCCTTGAGCAGTCCCCAATGGCAATTTGAAACCATACAATTAATGCATAATGGGTTGCATCTCATAGTAGTCTAGCATCAACACAAAAAGCAGCACATGTTTGTAGCACATCACTGAATTGGTATCTTCAGTAACAACAAAGTAAGAACAAAAACATACCAAAACAACTTCCTTTGCAGGATAAAGCATCAAAATCAGCGCAATGGTACAAAACTAGAGGGGAATGGGTATCTCAGGAGGCCGGTATTAGTAACAACATTTCACCTTGAGGCTAACAAGACTAATAATTCAGTTATTAATATCATAATTCTTAATACAGCACTCCTCACCCCTTAAGTAAAGGGGTCTCATTTCATTCGCAGGGAGATGTTTCTGTCAAGTACAGCTCAAACCTTTCTCTGTGCTCTGATGGCTTCCTGGTTGCCTGTAGGGCGTTAATGGTTGCAATTCATTTCTATAAAAGGGAGGGAAATGGTACTTTGAAAACACATTTCTAGAATGAAAAATTATTAACAAGCCTTCTCAGTAGTTTCAGTGGAAGAAACTTGGGGCTGAATTGGCTTGCAGACTTAACTCTCTTCATTCATTTTTAAGAGTCCTTCCAACCAGAGCGGAAGAAAACAGGGCCATGACACTGCTGCTGTGCCTAATTCTCAGTCTAGACCTGCCAGTCTCAAAGCTATTGGTGAGGAGCAGCCAGAGTTTCCATAGCTGGGATGACTTCAGCGTCTTGGTGGCATTTTCATGGGACAGAATTTCTATTACAAAGAGCAATCCCAACCTCCCATCTGAAAAGTAACTTTAACTTTTGGGAGATTGATCATTACTAACCATTACCCCGAGAAGAATCTCAAGACTCCTCCTTCCACTTTATTGACCTTCAGTTATTAACCAGTCGTCAAGAACTGAATTTTTTCATGGAGAAGTTTTATGAGAGGGTGTAATTAATCAAAGCATCTGACTGCAGGAAAGTGCTAACACCTACAAAAGCTAATTTTCAAGGACTTACAAAGCCTCATGCACTTTTTTAACAGTACTAGAGAAATCTTTAGTAATAGCCCAACAATCCATTTCTCAGTTTTTGTCTCTGCTAGGCCAGCAGAACATCAGGGACAGTCCCGGAGTTTGACAGTGATGAGAGCAAACTGTGTTCAGCAGCCACCATACATTTCCTTAAAAAGTCACCAGAATTTTACTGCCATTTTTTTTTTCTCTTTCACTAAGAAGAGCCTTGACTTGGACAGCTATGAAGTAGCAGTTGCGTGAAACTAGCTTTATGGGGTTTTTATACTTCATTTAGACTATGTATTTACCAGTTTGCTTGTCAGGGCTTTGAAGCAGGGACAGTCTACTGTTCTGCGTTCGAGCAGTATGACAAACTAGCACGACAGATCTCTGCTCTGGGTTACTCCAAGGCAATTCTGGAAAAAAAATAGCAAGTGGTCAGTACAGGGGACACAGAGTAAGTACCTTAGAAGCACCATTTTCAATTGACCTTTCTTCACTGCAGTTTAGGAGCAACCTCTGTCCCTGGGATGCAAACAGTAGCACAGTGGTCTCCTCCCTGTGGCTACAATGCCATAGTCACAAGACCTTGGCACATGCAATTTTTTGCCAGGGGAATATTGGTGTAGAGAAGACTTCACTGGGCTTCCATGCATATATATACAGTGTGCGTGAATGTCAGGGAGCAGGAGAGATTAATGAAAACCTGATTTAAAACACCTTATTGCTTCACAGCAACAGTCCGAAATGCTGTATCCCTAACACAATTTAAAGATGTGGTGGGTTTAGCCACTGCTATGAAAGACTAAGTTTTATTTTGGTGCTTTTTAATAAGAGGGAAGGAAATGCCTCACATTGCTCAGCAATGATTCCTTTGGGCAATTAGGAACGACATCAACAGGCTAGAGGGAGGTTTGCCCAGAAATATGAAGGGTGCGGGCCAGAAAGCAACAACAGCAGACCCTTGGAGGTTTGCAAGTAACATGAAGGATACCCAGAGGCAAGACCGGGAACATCTTAAATCAGGGAAAACAGCAGTAGCTGCATAAAGCCCATGCTGTTTTCTGTTTTCAGGTTTACAAAAGCTTCTGCAAATGAGTAAGCCATGTGAAAACGTTAAAAGGTTACAGATAAGACGTGGAGTAAACTCAGCTGTATCTGTGTCACAACCAGCAATATGCTGCATTCCTAACTAGAAGATCCTGGATACATTTTGGAAGGGACTCAAGCTGCCGGGCTCAGAGCCAACACAATCTGTGGGTGGGTGCTGGATGCTTGCCTTGAAATCCTCTCCTTGCCAGCTAACCTATGGAGTAATAATGGCATCAGTTTTGGAGGGAGCCTTCATAGTGTTTAAAGCTAGAAGAGACCACAAGTTGATCTACTGTGACCTCCTGCTTATCACTGGCTGTTAAATTTCACTACTGCCCTCTCTATTGAGAAAAACGATTTTGGTTATAATAAAGCAATGCATTCATCGGCCAACCAAGCTATCTGCATGCTGCAAAACCTTGAGCAGGAAGGAAAGAAGGAGCTCAAATACTTGCAGCCGCAGGTGTGGTAAGAGCACACATTCCTTGTAGGTGACCCACACACCCATCCCTGAGAGAAAAATCAAGATGCTTCCTAGGTCTCAGCTGAGTGACCAAGAGAATAAATTTTTTTCCCCCTGGCTGATCCAAATCCGATAGCAGTTTCACATGAGGTATAAGACGAGGAGACACTAGACAGGTATCTTAAAATAAGAACTCCCTCTCCTCTCTGCCCTATCTGGTCTCTCATCTACAGCTGTGGTCTGTCTTTGAGGAGTGAAAAGGAGAAAAATACCCCCCAAAACACATCTTGCTGACTGTGCATCAGAGGGAAATATCTTTCCTAACCCCTGTGGGCAGCCAGATGAAGCCCTGGAGCATAAGACTTTATTTTGACACTAGGATGTCTTCCAGAAAGGAAATGGGGGAAGACAACAGGACAGAAAGACGAAGTACAAAAATACAGCACTGTCTGAATTCCAAGTAAATCTGCCACCTTCCGACTCCAGTACACCACGTGGGGAAACTTACAGGGTAGGCATTTGTGAAGATCACACTCAGAGGTAAAATCACATTGTAAACTCCCAGTCTCTTCTTTTAGCTCTATCCAACATTCTAAAAGCAGCAGCAGAAGTGATTTTGAACAAAGAAGTTAAAACAAGGTAGGCTAAGCCCACTGAGATGATAGCAGCGTGAGAAATAAACACAACAAAAAGCTGAAAAATGAGAGAGCAAACAAGGCTCGTTGAGAGATAACAAAGAAAGAATTCATTGGAAAGCGTGTAAGAATGAACAAGTTTATTCCCTATGTGAGGAAATAAATATTAACAATGCTGACAACATTTTCATGTGAACTAATGAGCGCAAGGAGCAGAAAAGTGGTCCTGAACAAGGGGTAAGCAAGCATGTTTTAGGGCTAGAGGGAGATGAAGCACTATATCAGCATGAGTTACCTAGAGATGAAAGATGAAAAACGTGACTCATTCACTATTTGTAGAAGTATTTTCCAAGTATTTGGAAACAGACACCATAGTTCCAGCATTTAGCAAATAAAGATTCTAGAAGATAGGCTGACATTATCTCCCTAAAAGACTAACACCTACATTTTTTTTAAACCCTTTGAGATATTTATGAGTAGCCAGGGGATACACTTGGAATTGTGAAATTTAATTAGTGAGTCACTACAGAATTATGAAGCGTAAATCAGGTCAAATTCATTTTTATGCATTAGCTGTTGGTCTTGGTTCAGGCGAGGAACCAACAGATCTCACCTAACAGATATTCAGGGATTTT
Organism: Larus michahellis; assembly: GCF_964199755.1. Lineage (NCBI taxonomy): Eukaryota > Metazoa > Chordata > Aves > Charadriiformes > Laridae > Larus > Larus michahellis. The sequence goes on along the minus strand of NC_133898.1, from coordinate 55,094,304 downwards.
TGCTTTTTAATCAGGTTCCATGTGGACTGGATTGCTGAATAACCCACTTCATTCATTAACAGCAATTTTAAGAAATGAGCCTGATTCTGTACCTGGTATGTTAAAAAGCCCATCGATATCACCGTTGGGAAAGCTTTCTATTTAAAGAATGGGAACAAGGAGGCAGAGATCTAAATCTGGAGGGTTTGTGCCCTTCCCTGGAGCTGGTGAGGAGTGAAGCACCAACAAGGCTCTGTCTTCATCATTCATTGATCATTTACATCAAATACAAGCGTCCCTTGCACTGCACTCTCCAGGCAAGGCTCTCCCAGCACTTCCCAAAAGCAGCTGTTACACACAAGAGAACCGGAGCTCAGAAAGGCCCCGGTTTATCTCAAGTCACACAGCAAGCGTATGGGTTTGCGCTGGGGAAGCAATTGTGGTTTGGCCAGTGGGAACGATGAGCACACACCATCAGCGGATTTCAAAGATGTGCTCACGTCTATCAAGGTCATGCTGAGTGCTGTTACTAGCAGCATTCCTACTAACGCAGCGGCAGAATTTCTTCCTCGAATCCCTCATCTGTTTCTGGCTCCTTTTAATGTGAAAAAATTCACACGGTCTTGCTGTCATGTCAGAGATACTCGTCTCTGCTCCTGTATTCCCTGTGCTCACCCATCTTTTCACTTCCCTCCACTAGTCAATCCCTGATCTGATGATTCTGGCAGGTTCTACCTCCCGTTCTCTGCTCAGAGGAGAACAGCATTAAAGAAGGCTAGAAGCTACTTGTTGGCAGTAAGGAGAGTACACTTTATAAACACAAGTACTTAAGAGTAAAATGGAAGTAGCATCCAATCACATTGTGCTGTGGTTGTCTGATATCAAAAATGGAGGCACATGAAATATCTGAACAAGGCAAGGGCTATTTCAGCTTTTTACATGTGTCCACTTGAAACTTTTGCATCAAGTACAGCAACTCAAAATTAAATAACTGCTCTAAAAAAAATCATTAATTGTTCAGTTTCTTCATTTAAGGCAGCCGACAGTGGTTGCTATATGCTTATGCATTCTTCTTGAATTCCTCTTGAATGTTTTATTGTTTTAAAGTCATGGTAATAGTGCTTGAGCTGCAGTCTAAAACTAATCAGTCAAGTTTTAAAACCATGTTAAACTTGGTGATCCAAAGGATCACAAGACAGGGATATTGCAATATAAACTGAATGAAACTCTACCACAAAAACCTCCCCAAACTGACCTGAGCCCCAGAAAACACTATTATTTTACACCAAGCTGTGTATAATTGAAGCTGACATCCCTAGCTGAATGGCAGCAAGTTTTTATACAAAACCAGGAAGACAATATGGTGTGTACCGAGAAAATATCTGCTGCAAACACACAAAAAGCCTTCCTTGTGAATTTAGTGACTTTTGTTCGGTTCTACCACCCAGCCCGGCCTGGCCTCTGGGATATTTCACATAGAAGAGTTTCTGCAATCTTTCTTGTCTAGACAATTTGTCTTTCTGTTGATGGCTCAATTTTATGCTCTGGCTACGAGGGGATAGCACAGGGCTCCTGAGTTTGGCTTAGCAAGATTAAAGGGAACATTTGTAAGTTTTTAAACCTAATTTCTGGCCCTGTCCCCATTCCCTGAAAAATGAAGACTTGACAATAGTTTGCTTCAGACTAGTTTTGTAAACCAAGGTTCTAAATTAAGCTCAACAACTAAATGCTAGGCCCCAGCTAAGCTGGCACTGCCTTTTCTTAGGTCTTTGTAATCACTGCTTTGAAAAGAGTGAGAAAGTTATAAGCAATAGTCTCAATCTAGAAGGTAGTTAAACCTCCACACATCACTAAACCAACACCATTCAAAAGCAACTTCCGCAAAGAATCGCTAAGGTATTTGCATGTACAATCAGTAGAAGATCCCAGAATTATCTCAAAACTATTAAACAAATTAAAACAAATCGCTTGAGACCCCTGTGTTTATTAAAGAGCTGTGGGGAGACTGTGTTCTATATTTTCAGTTCCTCTGAATATTTTTGTTGCAGTGAAATAAATTACAGGATGGACATTTCAGTTCAGCCCGTAGCAGGCAAGCACATTCAAAGAAGATATTCCTGGTGAGACACGTGAAAGGTTCTTTAGGTTCCCTGAACTCATGTTAGGGCTCATGCATACTGTATCATTACTGTACCATTGGTGGGGGAAGATATTACCCACTGGTTGACCCAGGGTTATACCAATTACACACACTAACAAGTCAAACAGCAGAAGTTTAGGTAAAGGCAATTTACTTCAAATTTGCAAAGGCACAAAGGGTTACCTTGTGTCCAACAGCACCTACTAAATCAATGCTGAGACAAAGCCCATAGCAATAGCCTTCTATACTCCGGCAACACAGGCACGGACAGTAACAAGGACAGTCTTACACTGCGGACTTCTGTGCTTTGTAGGAGCTCTGCAGCCCAGATACGGTGCAGACAGGAGCAGCACATACATATGACCTTCTTCTGATTGCCAACTCAAAGCCTGGGGGAGGAAGAACATCTGCCAGTTTTATTCCCACATGTATTTATTTGGTTAGTACTTCCATTTCCCCTGTATCATCATTAGGTGATGTCACCAACTTCATCAGGTGGAGAGATCGTGTTGTTAAAAGTGGCAAGTATTTTAAGTTTTTCAGAAGCAATTCAGGTGAAAATGGCTTAAAAGGCAGAGCACTGAGGAGAAGATAGGTTTGACACCTGAGGCCTCAAACTGGATCCAGTTAATGGCTCTGCAAGAAACTTCCAGTATGATTTAATCCCTATTTTAACACTCTTTACAACCAGGCTAATGGTACTTCTCAACCTTGTGAGGATGATGTCAGGACTAAGCCTCTAGCATTAGAGATATTCACATTTGGTGATGATGGGGAGCTTCAGCAACTTCCATAATGAGTGACAACTGGCGGTACAGTACATGCTCCTATCTCTTTACAGGTAGGATATTTAAAAAAGCAAAACACACCCCACAATCCCTTTGCATCAGCTCTGAATCCTAAATGATTGATTCCCTTATTTTCAATAGACACAGTCTAAATGGATTTCATTCAGTTTAGTGGTCATAAAAGTATCATCATTTAACACCAGTGGCAAATATTGCATAAGGGAATGAAAAAAATAAAATACTGCAGAAATCTGAGCTTGCCCATAACAAAAAAACCCTTCCAGTCTGGAAAGTTCAGGACTTTGTTCTCTTTTTCTGTAACGAATTAAATTGCAAGTGACCTGACTATTTTCTGCACTCTTAACCTTTAATGTTATTTCCCCTTGGCTGGCAATACTTGGATTGCAGTCCCAGCAGTGTACCCCATTAAACCAACAAATGATGATTACACATCTCCTACGCTGAACGGATCATGAAGGCTGTGGGTAACGGGGCTGCACACCCCAGTGCTCGTCATTTCCCTGCTTCCCGGCACACGATGGATGCAGCTGGCCCATCTCCGGGGTCCCTGTGGTGCCAGCCTGTTCTGCCCCCTTCCCGGGACACCAGCGGCTCGCAAGGAACCAGTGCATCCTTTTTTCATCTCAGCTAGCTTTTCCACTCTGCAAGCCTCCTGTCATGGGCAACCCTTTTCTTTTGCTTATTGTCTGGCTCTCCAGAATTACTAGTTTGGGGAGGCTGGTTAGTTTTGTTTTACGAGACAAGTAAGTATTTCAGGTAATGCACTGCCACATTTTCCAAAGAGCTCAATAAAAGTGATAATTTTTATATAGGGTGACTCACTATCTCATAGGGCCATTCTACAGAGGAAAAAAATGGACAACGCTGAACTTTGAATGATTTTTGAGTCACAGACTTTCAGTTAAACAAGAAGAAAGTTAAATAGTGGCCGGTCTGATAGATTTATTTAACTCACAGTGACTGAGTGTGCAAAAACGTTTTTAAGCACATTCTGATCTTTTGTTGAGGATTTGGAAAGGCAGGAGCATTAAGGACAGTCATTTTGTCCAACTTAATAAAAACTCCAAACCAAACCCCCAAAGACAGCAAAGAAAACTGAACAGGATGTGGTTTGTGATGGCCCACACTACCCAATGCCTGACATTCAGAGGTGAGCTTGACCTGCCCATTACACTCCCAATCAGGGCAGTTCAAGGTGAACGCTTTCTGAAACAAAGAACTTCACTAAAAGTCAAAACTGTAATTATAAAGAAGAATGAAGAAAGTAAGTCTCATCAGTTGATAGGATTTTCTGCTACCTCCTTTGTTTGAAAGCTAAGTGAGCCTTACCTACCTCCAAAAGAGGCTTCAGTATGGGCTTCTTTTTTTACATGTGAGCTCCAAGAGAAACGAGAAAAATGTCTTTAGAGGGTATTTTCCAAAGTTTCATTTAATCAATGTCTTCAACGTATGTGGATCAGATGATGTAAGAATGAAAAAATAAGAAGGAACTTATTTTCTCCCTTTCTTTTTTAAAACCACTATCGTGTCACTACATGAATCTGAAGTTCAAGTTTCTGGAGATCACCACCTGTGGATGGGTGTCCTCGAGAAGAGTCAATGGTCTCCACACTACATCCCATACATGTGACAGCAACTCCTGCAGAGGCACCTGAGCTCCCTCTGAGACAGCCTGCTCAGGGACCTCCATCCAAACGCTGCGGCCGCTGCTCCTGCTGACTGTTGGGGGAGCGCTCAGGGGGTACGGTGCTGCACAGCCCACGTGGGGAAAAACAAGCACAGCAGTTCTGGTAGCCCAGTATTTGTCACTGGGAGTTTTAGCCAGCACAGAGAAATGCAGTATTACTTCTGCAGTATCCAAAATACAGATACTCACCAACTATGAAAAAAATTAACTCCATCCCAGGCAAAACCAATACAACATCCTACGAGGCGGGGAGTGAAACACGGTCCTCATTTGAAGATGAGGGAAGCAAACAAATCCCCTGAACAAATTTTTATACTCCTTCCCTACCCCTTCTGCTTCCCACCAACTACCAGGATGGCCAGCTGACTTGAGATGACAATGTGCATTACTCGTGACTTACGTATATGAGCAAGCATCTCTGTGTCGCTCCTAATATTTGGGCAGGAGCTTCCTGTACACATCCACAAACGTCAACAGACACCAGTCCTTCAGTAAAGCATCCTTGCAATAGAAAGCATAGCCAACACCTAACCCAGGGCTGGACTGGTCAAATACAGCATCGGTTGGTATCATGCCGTCACTGTGGGAACAGGGATGCATGGAGGAGTCTGAAAACTCTCTCTCACTTTCAGTTCAGTGAAGATCGTATTAAATTCACTTCCTACCTTTTCTCTTAATTTTCCAGAACGCTTTTCACTGCTTCTGCTCCAAACAACACTGAGTCTGCACTTCAGGAAGGAAAGGTCGTTTCTTTAATAGAGGACACCAAACTTAAATACCAAGGAGCTATGTCATTTAAGAAATTAGAAGAGTGGGATGACACTGAACTTCTTTTAGTGCTTGCCCATTACCATAATCAAGTCTACTTCATACTTATTTACTACCTAGTCTGGGAATTACCGGTGAGTTCTAGTTAATAATTCTGCCGATGAGTTAGGCTACCATGGGGGCAGCATGCTAATCAGTTTCATATCCTCATAAAAGAGAATATTTTCCCAGCAAAATTGTTCAGAACAAAATCAATGACAAGCCTTGCTCACAAAATATTAATCTGTTTGCATATTGAGTTACTTGCCCAATATTAGTTAAAATTCAGACAAAAAACTTACAAACAAAAGAATTCTGTGAGAAAGGAGCCTATTATTCATGAAGACAGTTAAGTGTGTGATTACTTTTTCCCACTGGTGGAACAAAATACAAATCAGCCCCAGGATCACCAGACCGTCACATGGGTGAGCAGAGCTCACTGACAGCGGCTGCAGTAGTGTCATACCAGAGGGCAACAGCCGGACTCGAGTCTTTTTAATTCAATAGAAAAAAAGCAGATCGTAACCTGCGCGAGAGAGATTCCTGAAGCATTAAGCTTTGGTTCAAATAGGAAAAACACCCACGGCAACAGTAAGCAGGAGTTTACAATTAAAAAGGCCAATTGCTCACTGTGCAGGAACTGCGTTTTCATAAGAAAATACACAGAAATACAATGCCAACGATCTGCAGCTGCACACAATTCTGCAGACACCACAGATACAGCCACGTTGCTCAGTCCTTCCTCCATACACAGAACAAAAACCTTTCACTCATGGTGTAGACTTTTGCTACAGTTTTAGAGTTTAAAAGCTGTATCACGGTTTGAAAACGTGGTTCAGTCTCCTCCGTAGGAAGCCAAATTAGACAAGCACAAAAGTCTTTTGGCCTTCATCAGCTATGAATCACCCATATGTGATAGGATGTTACTGTATTTTAGCCACAGGGAAGCATGACATGCACTTTTACAATGAACTGGACTAATACCGCACAAAGCAGCCAAGGTCATGTTCACCCTATATGCACACAAGGACCCATAGAGTCAACAGGAACAACACACGCGCTGAAAGGTGGACTTTGGCCTGACAGCCACACTGGCTTGGGACCTGGAGCCATAATACTGTACTAAGCTTTCACATATCCATTTTCTATGCATCATACAACTGCCAAAATACATATGCTTTCCACACATGGACTCAGCACACATATTTTATATTAAAATATGACTAGACTGCTGAATTTAGCAACTCCCTTTGTTCTTGTCTATTCATATTTTTTCATATGAGGCCTTCCCATTTGGTCTCTCCCATTTGATCTTCCTTGGAAACCCACACTTTGTTGGTCATTAGCCTCTCTCTCCTGCCCCAACAATAATATGTAAAAGAAAAATTATAGTCTGTCTTCCATCCTGCTCCAGGAAGAACCTCATAGAAAGACAGAAACCTCATACATCCTGACAGAGCAGACTTCCTACAACAAGGGCTTCTAAAACCAGTTGGAATTACAGACAATTTTTAGTCATAATTCACATATGTTCTTTATTGAGGTCCAGTTTTATCTTCTAGTAGAGGAAGATTCATGGGAAGCTGCACTTTTACTAGTAACTCTACTTTACCCCCACTCCCTAACTTGACCCAGGGCTGATCCTGCACAACCTTAGCAGAGACCGGGTGGGAAGGGAGGGAACTGACTGTGTCATTTAGCATTGCATCATGTTAAGTTCTCACTCCAAGGGCCTGTACAAACTAGGGAGACGAAGCTCTCCTCCCATCTCTGCTCTCGCTAGTGGAAAATCTTTGCCTGATGGAACCCTCCTCGCTGACCTGCCTTTCAAAAAACCCAGGAAATTATCATGTGCTGGGAAACAACAATCACCGTGCCTTCAGCATTGCTAACACAACCACCTAAACAATACACACTTGCTAATCCTCCACCTACAAGAGGGTATTTTACTACGAACACAAGCATCATGAATCACAGACCATGAATCCTAGCCTCAGTTCTGCTCCACAGCAGCATCAGCCTTCCCCCACTCCAATTACCTACTGCTCCTGCACACCATTCTTTTTTGCTACAACTCAGTGCCGTAGCAAATATCTGCCACTGCCTGTGTTTTCTGTGGGGAAGGAGAAGGAGCTGGTGAAGAGAGTGCAGAAGGGCAAGCTTTCTCTCCACTAATTAAGCGCGGGGAGTTTGCAGTAACGGTAAGGGATGGACATGTGGGTGGAAGGTATGCACTGCCTTCATTTTCCAGATTCTTCCTTTTCTTTGGTTTTGTGTCAGCAATGCTGCACGTACATCAGCTTTTGATTTTTATGCTTTTGTGGCTTAGGGCCATCAGGGTTGCTATATACACACAAACATACAACATAGCTGTTTCACAACAAAGATTTTTGTGCATTAATGCTGCAGAGGGTTTGCCATCAGAAAGCGTTACTGAAGACAAGAACACCAGTTCTAGCAACAGATTGATACAAAGAAGTGTTATTTAAAACACACAGAGAAGAAAGAATGGGAACATGAGGAGAAAGGGAATACCAAATTCTTTTGCAGATATTTATTAAACAAAAGGACCACTTGGATGTACTTGTCCAAATTATTTTCTGATGTAACTTCATAGGCTTCAGAGAAGGAGTGAGAATGAAAGTATCTGCTCTTGAAATGTATCATCTGTTCACCATACTCGTGTAGGTGGGCAGGTTACCTTTAAAACTGTAAATTAGAAATTAAAAAAAAAAAAAAATTATTGGATGCTGCTCACTCGAGATCAGCTTGTCTACATTAATCTCATCTTCTTATAAATGAGTCACTAGAAACAGGAAGGTTCATTTCGTGGAATTCCAAAAAAATCAGGCATGATTCTGAAGTTTAATTTAAATAATTCAGACTTCTGCCTGAAAAACTGGGCTGTCATAGTAGACAGAAGTGACCAGAACCACATGGAGGGGGAAAAAAAAAAAAAAAAGCGAACCCCGTCTTAGATGCACCACCACAGATGTTACCTCTTCTTGTGCCACACTGGATGCTGCTTATTTTTTCTTTTACCCAGGCTTGCTCATGTTTCCCTAGTCCTGAGAAACCTGAGTGAGGCTCACTGAGGAGTATTTGGATGAACAAAGAGGCATTTTAAGGACTGTCACTACAGATTCGTATTTCTTCAACAGGTCTGTCTTATAGAAGGAAGACCACAGCAAACTTAACAACTCAGGCTACATAGTCTGCGATTTGGATCGCTTTTTATTTCGTTTCCACATTGCATGTGACAATGAAAGGTTGTGACATTCTAAGTGGTTCCAGACTCCATCAGGCTGTCCACAATGAATTAAAAAACAATAAAATCCAGATGCTTTCTCAAGTAAACACTTCCTTTCTCAGCAAAGGGAACCAAATGCAAAGGATACTGCTGAAAGTTTTCTTCTAGCATGTTTGTTTTATATAAAGGTATCTTATATTTCACTGGCACTTAAGCGTTCTCCTTCCAACACAGTACAGCCCCTGGCACTCTTTTCCTGTATTTCTGGTGTTGAAAGCCAAATTCTTGAGAAAATATCTCACTTACATGAATGATTTTAATTTGCTTGTAGATATTTAACGAAGTCTACATCTAAAATAACACTGACAATTTAAATTGGCTCCTGGAATATAGTTTGCAATGAGCTAGAGTAAAATAAAAATATTCATTCTTTAAGAAAAAAAAAGTAAATTCAACTTTCAAAGCACAGAATTTGTGTCCCAAAGAAGGAACATGAAATTGTTTACTAGTAAAAGAAAAACATATCTACTTTTCATTAGCAGGCTGAGAAGCAAAAAAGCAAAATTAATAAACCCACAAAAATTTCAAAGTAAATTCATTGTGTTAAACTATTTGTTGTAATCTTCTAAAACATTTTTCGTATCACAGGTAAGGACTTTGAAATGACATATAAATATCCCGAAGTGGAACTGTGTTCTTGAGAAACACTTCAAACATGAGATTCCAAATGCAATGCATTGCAATTTCCTTAGTAAAAATAAATCAAAACCAAAACAGACACGTCCAGATCCTGGCCTGCAGATAACAACAATTTATCAAGCCTGGGTGTACCTGAAGAAGAATATGATACCTTGGAGTTGATGCCCTCAATGCCTAGAACTATACAAAGAAAGGTATCCCCCCATACATGCTACTTTTAGACCTCTTTCTTTTCCATCATGAGGGTACTTCCATTTTCACCACCCTTTCAGTGCTCCTGGGCTAGAATGAAGAAAAAAAAAAAAAAAAAAAAAAGATGCTAACTATTTGCACAGCCAGTCTCTTTTCATAAAAGCCCGGCAGCGCAGCAGACAGACACATCTAGCCTTTAGTAGCAACAACAGGGATCTATTTGTCAGAAGATGGTGGTTTCGGTCCTCTTGGCCATACGTATGGCTTTCTACAGATCCTTCCCCGGCCCCCACTGAGCTTCAGCAGTGGCTTGGTGGAAGGCAAAAGCACTAGAGCAAATTTATTCTAAAATACAGTTCTTTTAAGGACTGTACAAGGCATTGCTTCATCCAGAAGAAGCTCTGAGAGATTAAATAATTCTATACCTACACATCCCCCAATATAAGGATGTATTTTCAAGCTTAAAGGATTGCCAGAAAGTTTTTTCGCTTTTTGATTTAGGATCTTCAGCTAATATATATCAATCCGCTAAGGGAACCCCCCCCCCCCCCAAATCTTATCCCTAATCTTGTCATCTTGAAAGCCAATGAGTTATTTCAATATCAAGTGATAAAAAGGATCCAACTGCATTTAATATAGAGCATGTACTGCAACAACACTCAGGGTGATCCTAGTAACCAAACAGAGCTTTCCTTTTTATGGGACTTTTTTCCCCTTTGAAGAAAAACAAGAAAAAAAACAAACCACAAAAACATAAAGAAATACAGGAAAACACGAAAACCAGCAATAACAAACAAGTGGAACGAGGTAATCCTTGGCAACAACTGAAATTGTGACTGTAGCCATTGTTCCACACTTTAAGACATTAGAAGAGGTGAAAATATTTTTGCGTGCTAAAACCTGACAGCATAGCCCCACGTTTTTTTCTGATGCAGTTGCCATTGCTCCCACTAATAGCTGATCGCTTCCTCACACCCATCTCACTTTCTCTGGCTGTGGGTAGCGCTGAAACAGGTCCTCTCCTCCCTTCCCTCTCTGCAAGTCCATGGTAACTCCATGGAAACCAGTGGAAGGGTGCTGGATGTTTATCTCTCACGGAGGAAACGGGTATCTGTCCCACCACGACTTTAGAGTGAGGAGATCTCCAAATTACTTCATTTTAGCTGTTAGATGCTCTCAGTTCTGAGAAAAGGTTTTTTTCAGTCTTGCAAACTGTTGAAAACAGAGCCTTTTAACTTATCACACGTTCTGATAAAGTGACTTGGAAAGCCTTAAAAAAAATCCTTGAAAGGAAAAAGAGGGTGAAACATTCTTTAAAGACGGCTTAGATAGAAAGAATATAAATTTCTTCTGACCAGGCCACATCACAGAGGTTTACTTGACAAAAGCAACACATGTTGATTTATTCCATTCCTTTCCCCTGCTGCCCAAGCTGTGAAATACAGGCAGATGATGCAATCCCTCTGAGAGAGAAGGAAAGGGGAAAAAAAAAAGAAAAAAAAAAGGCAAGGAGAAAAAAAGAAAAAAAGCGCCAGAAAGCAGGCAAGAGACTATTTCACAGTGCAGCATATTGCTGGCATGTCCACAGTTACGTAGGCTCCTGAAGGAGCTCCCCAATTCACCGCGCTGCAGGCAGGACTGGAAAATGGGTGTTCCAGACCCCTCCAGCCCTGGGGGGGGCTCAGAGCCCACCCCAGCAACGCTCCCCCCCGCCGCCTTCAGCCCAAGCAGGAAAAGCATCTGAAACAGACTGACAATCTTAAAAACCAAACAAAGCTGTCATCACCATTTGTGTTTATTAAAAACAGAATCAAAACCAACACTGGTGATTTCTCCTAACTAAAGATTAGCAGAAAGTCTTTTGTTCTGATGTCTGAACTCATCAAACATGCTTACCCTTTCAAAACAAAACGCAGCAAAACAAAAGCAGAGGCAGGAATTATAGTCTCTTCCCAAATTGTGCGTGCTCCTTACCAATTTCTGCATAATATGTTCTCAAGACTAAATCACTAAAATTTACTTGAACTCAAGATCTTTCTTTTTATTTATGTGAGATATTAATTAGTGTTAATTTGCACATGAAATAACATAAAATTAGATTAACATAAGGTTAAAGCATCAGATGATTTTATAACATGAAGGGTTCGTTTTTTCAGTGTAAGAAATGATTTTAATATAATTTATGTATCTGTTACTTATACATAGGTCAGATCAAATTCCCTGAGAAGTCTGGAAAGGCTTGCTTTATTTCAGTGTGGCTTTGAATTAAACAATATCTAGGGTATTGCTAAATTCCCCCACTTCTCCCATTCTTATTTTATTGTAACTTGAGTCTCATGATATTTAGCCTTTTGGACAAACTTACTAGGTTCTGGTCTGAAAGAAACAGCTTAGGACACTCAATTTTCATTTATATAAATTTAAATAAAAGCTATATTCATTTTTTGATCATCAGGCATTTACTTAAAATGTATAATAGTTAAATCCTTCAGTTCAAAGACCAGAAGATAAACTGAAAAAAGAAAAATCAGCCTCCATTAAAAAAAAAAATCTCATTAAGTTCTCTATAGTACGAGAATAATTAGGATCCAGATCATTCAGTTATTTCCAATTTCAAGTACATTCATTTTAAAACTATAGTGTCTTCCTAGATTTCATCTTGCCTGTCACAGCCAATTAGTCAAGGGCAATCATACACAACGGCAGTGCATCACGAAAAATCAAGCGGTGGTTATAACGGTGTATACACAGAAGAACAATAATATCTGGATATCAATTATGCTTTCTCTCAGCTTCATACACTCAGGGATCATCGCTGTTGGTGGATATCTGATCTGCATTGAGCAATGGCTAGACACACAACACAGCAGGAAGTGAAGACGACCTTGGTCAGCTGAAATAGCAAAGGAAAACAAGGTAGAGGGAGCGTAGTGCTCAGCGACATTCTTGCCTTAGAACTTCATGCCAAAAGATCATGACAAAGCACATAGGTATGTCCTAGGTTGTTTGAAAATACAGTATAATGCCAGCTGTGGACAAACACTTTTTTTTTAGCATGTGTCTTCTGACAAAGGAGTCAGCCCAGATCTCTCACAGGTCAAACCAGTGGAGGAGGTGACTCAGGAGGGCAATGGTACAGATGTTCAGTTGTTCAGTAATCACCGTCTGCTTCAGTCCATCCCAAGCTTCCCCATTGTAACCGCTTCTTCAAAATATTTATAATGCATGGCAAGACGCTTGCGTGGATGAAACACCAGATGATGTCATCAGATATAATTTTGCTGAACATATAAACACAGTGGGCTTCAGATCTGCTCTCTGAACAGAGCTAATGGCCGACATCCATGCAGTCTGACTGGTAGGTGTGCCAGCCTAAATAAACCTATCTTGAGGAACATTGTGTTGTACCCTTTTCAACTGGAATCAAATCAACAAGCAAAATAAATAACGGTTCCTTGAGAGAAAGCGTGGTGGTGGCTGGACAGTGGGATTGTGAATGCTCTACCCGTACTTTATCTGGGCTTTGTTCTCCATCGATAGTGCTGTTCAGACATGTCTAAACCTTTTTGGAAACAGTACAACCAGAACAACTAGTCAGAACCGAACAGGGGGACCTGAAAGCCTACGCCTACACTTCTGGAATACTTCTCAGATCAAGAAAGACCAGCCCTGCCGAATCCATCTCCACACACTGGATAAACACTGTAAATCGCTTGCCACCACCCTGTGACAGAAGCATTCATCATATCGTCACTGCAGCAATTCCAAAAGTCTTTGGCACTGAAACGGCAGGCACAACCTTAACTGACCTTGGCCAGACCTCTGCTACCTCTGACAGTACCAGAAATGAAATGGCATTTGGTTGGTGCACTGTCTGACTTGCAAGCTTGAAGGAGGAGTTTTGTTCCTCTGCAAAATCCCAGGGCAGAGGGTACCGCACGCCCAGTCCCAGCCCTCAGGCAGTCAGGAAGCTGGTAACACCAGCGAGGACATCTGAAGACGAGATGTTGGCTGTTCTCTTGCTTACCCTCTTTTTGGAGGATAACTAACACCCTCCCTATTGCCTACATGCTTAAGCTAATTGGGTCACAAAACAGTGAACAAACATCTCTGGGATGGATCATATCTCATCACTCGTAATGAACCTGTTACAAGCCTGAGTATTTCACATCCTCCCAATAGCCACGCCCAAACTTATTTAAACACGTTGCACAAATAAAAAAACCTTGTGTTGTTCCCCATCTTAGGCACAGACCTTTCCTACTTCTCCATCGCTTTAAGGCCAATTCTGATTTAAGCATCCCTGAACACCAACTGCAGCCCAGACACCAGAGAGTAACTTCAGGTCAGAAAGTCTGCAGTCTCAGGGCCGAATGTGGGATCTTTACTCTCTACATCTTATCAGCTGATGTCCACTGCTGTCCTCAGGGACTTCTGCATGTTCATCAGGACTAGGTTTCTGGCTTTGGGCTTGTTTAAAGACCTTTAAACAAATTTATCCAGCTATTTAAATCATGTGTATGACGCGATTTACATACAGACAAAACCATCCAAGATGGCAGAACAGGCATTGAAGCTTTCTCCCAGAATCTCTCCTATCCTTTATTTCCAGAAGACCAGCAGTACTGCAAATAAAGCTGCCACTGCACTGTTGCCACCAGGGTGCCGCTGATGAGCAAGCAGAAACTTGGCCCCAGATGTCCTGCCTCCCCCCATCCCCTTACACCTCACCAAAGTATATGTAGTTTAGTACCGATCTATTACAGGATACTGACTGAGGCCAATAGTGAATGTTATTAATAACAATAGGAATAAGGAAAAAAAAAAAAGAAATTAAAAGCCAAGTCATCAACACAAAAGAATTTCTTGATATTGCATAGGGGAGAGACTTAAAGAACTTCAATCCAGAATCACTTCTGCTGTCTATTTTCAGACCTACCACTCAAAGGGGTACAACAGCATCACAGAATATTTAGACTAAAAATAAAAAGCCTTAGAGACCTGCAGAGAATGGGCCCATACATTTCTCCTTGTTTTGTAGACTCCCAATCTGAGATTTAGCCTCAAGTCTTACTTAAATAAACAAATTAACAAACATTTAATGTTTTATTTTTCAACAACAGCCTTAGATGGATCCATGAACTGTGAAAACCGTGGCTGTGAGACCCAGTCTCTCAACGTCTTGGAGACTGGGACGCCCTTGGATAGACGGTGTTAGATGTGGACAAAGTCCTATTACTGCCATGACACTCGCTGCTAGTGAAGTCCAAACCAATGTGACTCCACAGCTAAGAAAAATATCTTCATGCCAAGGATTTACGTAACAGGTGCAAACAGCAGAGGAAATACTCTGGCAAACCTACACATTCAGCCCAAAACCCATCACCAAGACAATAAAAACAAAGAAAATAAATATGGGAAAAAAAATTCACTAATTCTACAAACATGCTGACTGCAGTGTTAAACAAATATGCCAAATTACTTTGTGAATTGCCAAGTACTGTACTACTAGGTTTCCTCCTGCACAGCGTCAGTACTGCCACTGCAGGTCTGGTTAGGATCACTGCTGGGAAAAATAAAACTTGTGAGATAGACCACACGGTTTCTTTGAACAATAAATTATCTTCAGCCTGGTTTGAACAGCATTAAAGTGTATGCAGAATTCAACAGGGAAATTTCAGCCCCTCTCAAAAGTCAATGACAAAAAATCTCATTTGTGGCAGCAGATCAGGTTTTTAATCCTGACCTTAGGTTACGCTTGTTACAATGTTAAAAATACTGATCTTAGATAAAGCAAGCAATATGGCAACACATAGATCAACAACACAAGAAACATCCTCATCTTAGGAAAACCGTCCTTTAGAAACTGTAATATTTGTAAAGTCAAACCATGCTGTGCTCTCTTCCCAGCACTGATTTTGGACCAGTCACTGCAGTTTTCTACATTCCAGTGATCACAGCTGCAAGAGTGGGGCAAAACCACCCTCACAAGCACTTTTCTTTAAAGCTCATCCAAACTGCGCGGAGAGGAAGTTATACCCAGATTTGTAGTATGGTATCGTTAAGTGTTGACACCGAGTTTAATATGGCCGGCAAAACGTTTCCACTTCCACCGAATTCTTTTTCTTTCCTTTTGTTTTACAGCCTGCTGAAATGGTGATAGTCCACATCTGGTTAGTGTCTGGTTCAAGACAGACACCAAATAGAAAAGCCCATGTTTGGGATTAAAGAGGCAAGCATTCATTGCACAGGGCAGAAGAGCCATTTAACACTGTTCTGCAGAGCAGGAGGGGGAGAAGAAAGTGTGCTGTAATTTTGGGGACATTTTTTTCTGCTTTCTGAACCCCAAACACCTAGTTCAAATTTACTTTTCTTGGTCCTTCTTCTCTCTGAACAGAGACTGTGTCTAATAAACACAATGAAATATACAATAAAGATTAAGCTATTTCAAACGTTTCCAACAGCAACCGCATAACGTGTATACAGGGAAAGCATGAAATGAATTCTTCAGTGATAGCCTTATCATACATAACAACCCAAAAGACCCCTCGCTGTTACTAACTAGAGACGGTAGGAAAACCAAGAGGTAATATGTACAGAGGGCACCAGCAACCAATGGAAATAACCTTCATATAGGCATACTATTATAGAGAAACATCCAGGAAAGAAGTGATGAATACATTAATGGAAAAATAAGCAGAGATCAATGGAGGCTACAAACGAGGAGGAAACGAAGCTACCCATTAAAAATAGTGAGAAAAGCAGCGTAAAGTGGTATTTTTGAATGTCTCCTACATTATCAACACATGCCCTTTAAGAATCACTATGATCAGTTTACTTAATGCAACAATAGATGAGTAATTACTTAATTCCATAATGGATTGTATTAAACCCCTTTGAAATGTGATGAATCTAACAGCAATCTATGATTCTATGTAGAAAAAGCATTAAAACCCCAACATAATTAGCCTCCTTTCTGGAAGAAGGTATTAGAAACAAAGGCAGCCTCCTCCTTAAACATGGGCACAGACCACCTCACGAACACAGGCACATGCTATACACGTGAAGGAAAAAAGGTCTTTCAGTGACTCCTGTTACAGGAGGATGTATGACCAAAAAAACTGAGAGGAAAAAACCAAACAAGCCAAAGGAAAGCCCCACGGAGGCAGACAAGCAGAGGGAGCACAGCATGACTAAGCACTGGGCTCACAGACACCAATCCCACAGGGAGCATTTTGTTTTCCAAGTAAATAGCATCTATCTGGGGTTCTGTCCCATCCCCTCCATTTCCCCCCACCACAAGCCTCCCTCCTCCAAGCACACACCCACCCCCCCAGTGCAGCAATACAGGACTTTGCGTATTTGCTGACATGCAGGGCAGTGGCACAGACACACAACTCGCACCATCATTTGCTTGACCATATTAGTAGAGCTTGAAATTTTGCTCAACCGTTTGAGTCCAAGAAGGCAAATTATATTATTTGGTAACATTAGCAATGTAAAGATGACAATGAATTGAAAACATTTCGTAGCCATTACATTGGTGATTTGCTAACGTCAGGGAGCAACCTTGGATGTCTGAATTGTAGGTCTCACATATAAAAAAAAAACCACAAAGGCAGCTATATAACTCCTAATGTGCTTAGAAACAGAAGTCATTATTTTAATGCATCTACTAAAACCATGTTTCTCTATGATGTGATTACAGGCACTTGAGGAACAAACATGTGGCCTTAAGACAGAACACCTCTGAAACCTGCCTACTGCTTTACAATGAACCGCATTGCACCGTATTCATAATTCTCCATTGTACCTGCTGACTGTGATCCTGTTAACGTCACCTTGCTCACAAAGAACTTAACAGACAATAAAATGAATTGCAAGAACAAAAAATTCCCATGATAAAGGAAGTGCATCCGTAAGAATATTCAATATTCTGCCCATGCGGACAAGAACTGGGTCAGAGTTTCTCCCAGAGATATACCTGTCAAAGCCACGTTACAAATACACAGCTATAAAATGAATTAAGCAATCAAAAGAGACAAGATCTAAACTTTGTTATCCTTGTTTCATTCTACTATAGGGAGAAGAATGAAGGAAGAGATTGATGCTACTGAATAAGAGACACGTCATCTTCTCCTGCATTATTCTTCATCATGACATACCACGAGCAAAGATTAAATAGAAGCCCAGATAAGTTCAAATGATACAGCTATCAAACTTCTGTGTTTCTAATAGGCCCTTCACAACAGTACCATGACTATTAAAAGGAGATAATGCAAAGACTGTAAAATGGGTGAGAGAAGGGAGTCAAAGAAAATGAGCCACTCTGAATTGCTTAACAGGATAACCAGAGGGAAATGGAGATAGGAAGGAAGAGGCAACACTAACATTGTGTTTAATTTTGTCTCCTCCCAGTAGGCAAAGCACATAGCGACCGATTCATCTCTCCTTTATATCAGCATAAATGACAAGGGACTCCACAGAAAACCGTGAAGTTATACCAATATAAGTGAAAGAGAATTTACAGTGACCTTAGATTACTCCACACTGTCCAAATCATGTTCATGCTGAAACGAAAGGGGCTTTTCTACACAGGGTTGGAGAAAACTTGGCTTTATTAACACCCCGTTCAGTCATGATCCAGGAGGCCTCTGCACTATGAAGCAGGAGGAAAGCCGGGCTACCACCCCCTTAGTACCTTCCCTGAGAGCAAACATACCCTCCAAGTACAACCCTTATTAGACATCCGAGAACCCACCAAGATGCAGACCATGCCTGACCTTCCCCAAAGGCACAAATCCACAGGGAAGCCATCTTCATTATTGTAAAGGCTGCTGCCTGTGGATCCACGTGTCCTTTTAAAGGGGTGGTGTAGGAGCCCACTCAGAGACACTGTTCTTCCTGTTGCAGTCTCTCTTCGCTATTGCTCCCAGTCACAGGCAGCAAAATAAGGGGATGCCTCCGAGATCCTGGACGACGGCAGAAAATTAGCAACAGCCTGGTGTTTAATAGCAACCCTGCTTGTAACTACAGCATATGGTTCTTTCTGTGTGAAACGAGATTTCTTTAGGATAGAGATTATAAAGCATTGTGTTTGTTAAAGAACCACCACAGTAATAAAAATAATAATATAATACAATCAAGCAGTAAAGCTAATAGTGTCTTCCATTCACAGACCTGAAGCTTAATGACTCAAATCTGGGAGCACCCTGGGAGACTTGAAAAAAAATAGGTTTTCCTAGATTTTAGAAAAGAGTAAATGAACACACATAGGTGGATTAAATGATGATTCCTTCAAAAGCAAGAGAAGAATCTGTGGCTGAGGTAGGGAACCCCCCAAATTTCAGAACAATGTTTACATGCTGCCCTTCTCAGTAGTATCATTTTATCGAGGAGACTATTAATGGGCATCTCTACCCATGCCACCCAGAGAAGTTATAGCAGCATAAAACAGAGAGCTAAGTTAGGTAGAGATATTCCAGTATGACTCCTGGAGTAAAAAGACACCTCTTAATTTACTTTTCTCATTTGAAGACATACAAGCTCTGTCAAAAAGTCACTATTACACTGGAATAAAAGCACCTATCCAAGGAATGATGTTTCTGACCATCCTGCTATAATTATATGAGTACGACCAGCAAGATTTCCCTATATGAACAAGCTCCTACCACCTCTGGTAATAAATTTAAGGAATTGAATAAATAGGAATTAAATTTGTTTCCAGGAAAACTAACTTTTTAGCAGAGGGGCCTGAGTGTTAAATGCAGCCATTGCTGTATTGCACTTCCCTGATAAGTATGTACTATATATCCAGTGCCAAGAGCCACTGGCACAACAAACTTTCACCATCACTTGCTGTGAGCCAAAGCAGGTTAAACTCACGGGTCACCTTACTTGTCCTTGAGCTTCAATAATACTGCTGTCATGGAGCTGAGCTACTCCAGAGCAAAATGACAGGAACCCATTTCCCATCCTATTACACATACCCTGTCCACAATGCCAAGCTTTGCCTGTGGCTCCATGTAAACTCTCCTATTCATAGGTAACACCCTATAAGTTGAGGTGCTGCGAGTCTGTTGTGTGTGGGTCCAACTGATGGGGAGCTTTTGTGCTTTCTGCACGGAGGAGGAAGACGTGGTATGTATTGGGAGGACGTGCAACTATAGTCTCAATACATGTCACCATGATGAGCCAAATTCAATAAAGAGAAAAGAAAAAAAAAACCAACACTTTTCTGGAGATATTTCCAGCTGATGCATTTATAGTTTCCAACAGCAGTTCAAAAGCCGTGCATTTTACAGGATGAGAAGGGAAACAGCGAGGGGAGTTTCTGGGCTACCCCATGCCAGCGATGCAGGAGGGGTTTGCAGGGCTGGATCAGATGCCTCCTCCTTCCTGACCAAAGCCATGGCAGCCCCATTGCCAGTGTGAAACAGCCCACGGGAAACTGTGGAGAAAGGAAGGCCAGGGAGGATCTGCAGCTCTCTGCCATCATCATGGGGGGGCACACTGCACCAGACTATGCCATACCACCGTCACCCCGATACTCACCCAAAATGGCCCTGTGGCAGCTGCAGGGAAGGGCAGCACAGCCACCCTCTCAGGGGAAAACCAGCCCAAAGCGCACAAAGCCAGCAGCAGCACGGGGTGCCCATTTGATCCTACTTGTTCACGTCCTGCAACTTCCTCCCCAAATCTCCCTGGCCGGTGGCCTACAGACAGATAGAGACAGACATGATTGGGGGAGAGGGGGAGGCAAAAGTTGTTCATAGCATTTGTAGCTCTTTTTTGCCTTTAAGTATCCTTTATGCGTAATGATAGTATCTGCTGTAGAGAACCGCACATGGACCCAACCATCACGTTCACCTGAGCCATGGATTTTTAGGTCCAGTCTCCTGTTGCTGGGTTTGAAACCGCCTAAATCCCCCAATACCAAGGGACTCACTGACCACTTACAGTGAAAAGTAAAATCAGAGGAATCAATGTGAAGCACTGGAAGTACAAGAAATGCATCTCAGCGGACGTGTGAAGCAGCCTGTTGTGCTTCATTACCCAGCGAGAAGAGGTTTGGTGGGCTCCCACAGGCGGGGGCTGTCTCACACGCAGCTCAGCACAGCACTGCACCTTTGTACCGTGCCTTGAGCCACCAAAGCATTTTACACACTGTCTCAGTGTTTCCCAGTCAGCGAGGAGGGAGTGTGGGCTGTGAACAAAGTGGAGTTACACCTCACTTCCCTAGACTGGGAAGGTATAATGTGTGGGTCAATATGGGGCACAATTGGTTTCATTTCCCTGAAGCACCAGTGAAATGCTAATATAGCTAAATACTACGTCCATAAGAAAACACCCCATAGCAGTATTATCCCTTCTGTAGATACAGCCCTAAAAGAAGGACACTTTTACCCCAGAAAATCATCTGGCTTCAGAGTTAGACAGCTGCCACAGCCAGAGGGCCAGAGTCAGCCTGCCTGCTGCCACTCCATTGCACCTTGTGTCCCACTTACTCAGACACAGCTCAGGAGCCACCATCTGCCCCCTTGGTGCCAGAGGAATTGATCTCAGGAGGCTGGATCCCACCACTCTGCATACCTGCTTGCACCAGGGAGCTCAAGAGCTGGTTTTGGTACAACCGTGTATAGACGCCAGCACAGCCCACTGCGCTGAAGGGGAATGCACAAAGGATCAGGGATTTAAGCTGCATGTGCTACCTGGCAGTTTGGTCTTCAGTAACCAGACCTGCTGTCCACTTTGGAGAACATGGGATGCTCAGGCAAGGACTGGGATTTCACGAATCGTGGGACCGACACTACCCTCAGGCAAGAGCCTCACCGTAGCCTTCATCGCAAAAGTTCAGTGACCCGACACAGCGGGAAGAACAACCAAGGGGAAGACAGAGCAAAGCCCACATCCAAATAGCTGCAACTGTGGATTTTGAAACAAAAAGACCCTAATCTACTAAAATGACTGAGAAAACACACCTGCGACCTCTATCCTTTGTGAAAGCAGAGAAGAGTAATCACAAAGACTGTACTATTGACTACTAGTTAGAGAACTATGGCAGAAGCTCATTAATGCAGTTAGAAAGTTTCTATTCTTAGTCTGAATTTGGATGCTCTTCTCTTGTGCACATAGACCATGGTTGAAAAAGTTAAATAAAATCCATTTCCTTATATAGCAGAAAGCTTTTAGGCTACAAGCATCCCATACCAGAAAGATTTTCAGCCTAAAAATTACATTATGATGACAATTCAGACATTAATTCTTTGTTTAAGCCCTGTGGATTGAGCAGTTCTTAAAACAAAATTCTTTTAATAAAAATAATAATGAAAAATAAATCCATGTATATATGGAAAAGGATTATAGAAAAGTCTCTCTTTAGGAGAGAAAAAAAAAAGAGTTGTACAGACTTTACTGTAAACTTACAGTATTTTATAGTTCGGGATCCCTATTTCTACTATTTTTCTTTAAGATTATCCTACAGAAAGGTCTGCACTCTGTTCCCTACTATTGTGCATGGCTTTGAAAAATCTATACAGGTATAATTTTGTGTAAAAGTTCACCTTCAATGAAAGCCCATTTTTTTAAAAACATAGCTAGAATTAAAAAACAAAACCAGTCAGCTTTCTAGAGATGTAGCTGGGTGTGGAAGGTTATACTTCCTAAAACACCAGGGCACGTAGTTTCAGTAATGCTCTTCTACAGGATGTACCTACTTAAATTCAAGTGTCAGTAAACAGAGGGAACAAACATCCTAATTAATCTGCAGGCCACAATCCCCACCTGTTACCCAAGGACTAGTTAGTTAGGGCTCTTTTTCTGCTTAACATCGACATAATTGACAAAGAGCATCCGTCTGACTGAGCAAAGGCTGATCTGGCAGAGCTGGGCTCACAGGAATCTGAAGAGGTGCTCTTTCCTTCTATAACACCTTTACCTAAAAAGCAAAAGATCCTTCCAGAACCAAATTCCACAATGCCTGTTTTAAAGAGGAGGAATTATAAAGACACTGAAAGGTTAAATAATTTGCTCATATTTTTACACTGAATGAGGAGCAGTCTGAAGCTTGACCTGCTGGTCTCTCTTCTACTGACCAGACTTGTGGGTTTATTCAGTAAACCAGGTGGGCTCTCACAGATACGTATTTGCTTGCGAGTGTGCATCAATAATAGCTCAACAGCTCACAAAAAAAAAAAAAAATTTAAAAAAAAAAATCAAACCAAACAGGAGCACAGGACCAGCCTCTCCACATCTCCACTCAGAGAAATGCACCCTGCATTTAATTCTGAGCCCAGGAAAGTCATTTTTAAACAGTTCTGCTAAAGAGGCCCAATCAGCACATATGGTTCCTGTAATAATCCTGACCCAGCGCATTCACAAACCTCTACAACTCCACACAGCCACCACCAGTGCCTGTGGTGCTAAACAGCAGGGCCAGTCCTGTCAATGTCTTTGACAGCAGGAAAAAAAAAACTGTGAAAATGAGACCTTTATATTTCATAGGGCAGCAATGCAGGAAAGAACACTGGGATAACGTCTGCACACTTCGGTACAAAAAGTACGAGCCAGTTTGCTTGATGAAGCCATGTTGTAGTGTGTGGCATTTAACTCTAGATAGGCACTTTTATTCTGGGAGGCCCCAGTTCACAACAAACACAGGGCACAGCCTTGTGTCCTGTTACAGACCAAGGTATTCTCTCCTAGCACATCCATTGCAGTGGTCACAAAGGATGCAGGAGAATCCCTTGTTCGTGGGCTAGCTTAACAACCTTTTGGTGGGAGGGAGCAATAACATGGTGCCGCGTTCCGTGATAAAGTTCCTCAGTTTAGGATACATCAGGTATTCTTCATGCCAAGGGCAAGGGTGGAGAAGGCAATAAAAGAGAAGGCGTTGTCCACGCTTTACATCAGAGGAGACATAAAGCTGGTGTTGTGGTATGCGGGCACTTCATCCTAAAAACTCTTCCTAAAGGTTTTAAGAAGCTGTGAATTTGTAGCAGGAGAGAAGGAGCCCTGGAGGACAAAGCAGGTGAGAGCACTGTTACATGCTAGCACCTG
The DNA here is from genome assembly GCF_964199755.1 of Larus michahellis. Classification (NCBI taxonomy): domain Eukaryota; kingdom Metazoa; phylum Chordata; class Aves; order Charadriiformes; family Laridae; genus Larus; species Larus michahellis. The sequence continues at coordinate 55,070,683 of NC_133898.1, read as the reverse complement.
CACACATGAGGGTGGAGAGGAATGGCTGGCAGGCATGGCCATAAACCCTCCACCTCTCCTTGGCAATAACACAGGCATCGTTTTTTATCACTGCGCATAAAAGTAGTGCAGAAGGCCCAGAAAGTCATCCGCAGGGCATTAAACCAACAACACTGGCCAGCAACACAAGATGCTGGCCTCATTTCTCATCAACATAAGCAAAGGAGGCCTTGGTTTAGTAGATTATCAAGAGAATAAAATTATTTCAGTATGAACATACACAACAAAGGCAGAAGGTAAAGGATGTGTCCTCTTAAAATCACCTGCATTTCTTAGGAAATGTATCACTGACTGAAGAAAAGAAACTTGGAAGACCTGCATCTACCAGCCCTCTTGATACACAAGAAGTTTGAGAAAATAGCATTAAAATTTAGTATTGATTCCTACAGACAAACTTCCTTAATAAATACAAGTCACTCAGTCTGAGATTAAGAAAGACACAGACTAAGGAACCAGGACCAATTTTCTGGCAAAGGGATGCTGTTGGTGTACTTGGCTAAAATTGAGATCATCTTAAAATGATGACATGCGCTCATTTATTTTGGTGTCGCAATCACCTAGGAACTCAGACCAGAATAAATGCAAACAGAGTTCAGCCCCGCAACCTTATGTAATGCTTGAGGAAGGCATGCGGGAACTTTAAAGGTAACTTGGAAGGTTTTTTTTAAATTATTTTTAGTAATTTTCATTAAAAGAAACAGGAGAAGAAAATTAAGTGAGAGAGTTTGAATCCAACGTTGCAGTCTCATCACAGCATATGTTAAATATATGATAAAAAAAATAAGCCAGCTAGCCCATTATCTCTAATAGCATCTGTGAATTTTTTAAACTGCCATTTCTGTAGACATCTGAATCGGTCACTGGAGGTGGTAAATAAGATGATTTGCCACAGATGTGAGGAACCGAATCCCGGAGCTGTGCAGAGAACAAACGAGAGCTCTGTTCGAGCCACAGGGGAGCCTTCTTTCCTCCCTGTTCGAGGCCAAACGCACCCACAAACAGCTGCAATAAAGCCATCACATCAGTTACGGCTCTACCGCTGCTGGGGAACTGCACAAAGTTGCATTTACTTGTTAAAAATGATTGATTTTAGCTCCCCTACGTATCCACACTCTGTGCAATTCCCCTGCACGCTATACCATCTGCTGTAATTCTCTCAGGTTGGCTTTGGCATACCGTGACATACACAAATCAATCAAAATTGCTCGATACGTCAGCGCCCAAGGAAGAATGGCTGCATGTGCGATCTCACCATTTGTTTCGTACTTTTGCTGCCTGCCCAGCTAGCATGGAGACAGTACGTTTCTCCCCTTTCCAACAATGTGATCTTATCGCAGGCAGCTGGCCTGCGCTCTGCACTTTCATTTTTATTGTGTGGGTTCTCCAACTCTGATGCAAATAGTCTGCCGAACATCCTCCCTCGATGGCGTGTGGCTTTTTTTTTTTTTTTTCCCCTCTTCAACCTCCTTCCACACGGTGCGCTCCAGCGTCAGGCTGGCTCCGGCCAGCTCCCATTGTTCTCATTGTTATTTTCATGTCAAGGGCATGAGAGGAATATTATACTTTTTTTTTTTTTTTTTTTTTTTTTTTTAAACCAGAACAGCAATTTAAAACCTAGGCCTTGAAAATACACTTGCCACTTGCAGGAAAACAGCTGCTGGACTCACCGCAAGGCCACAGATGAGGGACAGACTCACGTGGTTAAAAAAGGTGGATGCTAAAATAAATTAAAGCAGGACCAAAGAAAGAAGCCATTTGCAGAAGAGGATGAAGACACCAAAAATTTAATTTGCTCTGCAGTGGCCTACATAGAAGAGGAACTGCCACAGCAGATTAGATGAGGGGTCCACTGGGGTTGCCGTGCCAGCACTGCCGTGGCTATCTCTAAAAGCGCGAGAGAAACGATGCGTGTGACTGGGAGTGACAAATGGGAAGAGGTAAGTAGCCAGCTAATTGCGTAGGGCTGTACATGGGTTGTCCAGCAGCTACCTCCCCCTACCTGCTTGTGAGCAATACCACCACTTATTTCTTCAGGTGCTACAATGCAAATGTTGCGTTCTGCCACAAAATTGCCAGTCTTTCAAGAATAAATCCACAGCATTTATTTCATATGCCTCTACCTCTTGTGACCGCAGGCTGCAGCAGCTGACGAGATGTTGGGAAAGGAAGTATATCCTTTGATTAGCTCTACATTTACTATACCAACTTTACAGTATGGAGTGTGTCTTTTTCTTTTGGCTTCATTCAACAGGAAAAACAGGAGGAAATGAATGTGTTTCACTATTCCCTTCACAGTTTTTTTTTTTTGTTTTGTTTTTTTTTTAAATATTTTTAGATAGCGATCTCCTTCACAGTTCAGAAAGCCTCAGGCCTGTCTCCGGTAACCTTTCTTCTTTAAAATCTCTTCTATACTGATCCTGCCTCCTCCTGTGACCACTTTTATCACATCTTTTCCAACTGCTGCTGCTGCTGAATGAGATGGCAACCTTTCACATGATATTCCAGCCAGCCCTCAATTTTATGCCATATAGGTTTATGCCTTCTAATTGAATTTTAATCCCCTCTTTAATACAACCAAGCATCCAAGCAACTTTAGTGGTTATTATGGTTTCCCCAAGCACCCCCACGAGGTTAGCCACAAGAAGCCCAGTGTTTGGAAGGAGGAAGCCCATGAGAATTCATGGGAACCTCTGGAGCTCTGTGGAGTTTTCAGCTAACATGAAATCTCTCCTACTTCTCTCTGTACTTTCAGTGCCTTTCACCCTCCTCCTCCCCCTCTTCCCATCTGCACTGGTATTTGCAAACCTTCAGGTGCTCTTCATCCTCTACACTCATGTTTTGACCTGAAGCCCAAGGGAAGTCTTCCCACTGATTTCATAGGGCCTTAGGCCAGTTCCCAATTTACTTTCCACTCCCTCCTTTAAATCCCTACAATGCTCTTGGTTCAAGTACCAACTTCTCCTAACTACAAGTCCCCTCTGCTCTGAGAGCCGTCAGTCATCATTTGTTTATTCTGTGGCTTCAGAGCATGCCCCTTGTTTGGCATAGCAGATACCTACACTTCCAAATCTTACCTCATCGATTCAGGATAAATGCTCCTTGCCTAGTACCTCTGTATTTGCTTTCAAAGTTTCTTACAAAGGACTACACCAAAAAGATCTTAAAAAATTGAAGCACTTGGCCAGGAACCGGTTCTCCAGGACCCTACACTGACCTTTCTTCTCCCTAATTATGCTTTGAAGTGCCTGAGCAAGCAGTCAATAACAAGCACTACAATAACAACTTCCTCTCACCACAAACAGCTAGTCATAAGTTGCTAAAATACAGAAGTTATTCATAAGGCTGTCTGGTCCTTTAAAGAAACCAACAGCTCTATTATACACTTGGGATGTTGTCCAGCATGCTGAGACTCCTCTGGACTTCACCAGGACTAGGGTGAAGCCCATGGTTCATTATTTCTGCGATTCCACACTATTTATTACAAAAGCCTTAGATGTATACTGGTACCTTTTAGTCCTGGCAATTTATTGAACTTCAGGTTCTCAAGAAGCATTACATCTTCCTCCTTAGATACTTCTGTCTCTGTTAAAGAGACACAGATAGGTTAAAATCATATTTATAAAAGTCAGCTTTCCTCTACCTGTACCAAGCATCTGCTGATAAAGTACTTGGAGCTTTGGCTTTTGTTGAGCAATCCCGGGTTTTGATCATGCTTTTCCAAACACAGTTTCTAGCTGGATTCGAGCATGTCACTACTGATGGTCATGGGAGGCCATACTACTGACCTTAACATTTCTCACCTCCACTGCCAACACATGGAATTAGAATACTCGTCCTCTTCTAAAACAGGCGCCTGTTGCATGCTTTTCCCCCATCACATCCAGCAAACCTTCCTCTTCCATTCATGTTGCATACATCCTCACACAGGTTCTCCTGGATGGCAGCCTACAGGACTATGGCAATAGTAAGGGGGCTGGCAGCACGAGGCAACACAAGCTCTGACAGTAGGTGTACAGTAGGTAGGGTACAGTGGGTGGATGGGTCCCAACCCTGCTCATGGTGGCCACCTGAGACAGAGAAATGATCAGCCTTTGTCTCACCCAGTTGTTTAGCCCTTCCCAGTGGGAGGGAAGGGAATGGTGGGTACCTCCTCACTACCACAGGATAGGGAAGGTCAGCTTGCCATAGCTGTGGGGTGAGTCAGATGTGAGGAAGACAAGGACTTCTCCCTCCTCAAAGGAGTTACCCAGCATCAGCATGCAGCCACCACCACTGCTACAATCATGTCTCTCAGGAGATCCTCCCTGCCCATCCTGTCCTCTCACCCTGCACAGAGCATGTGGAAATTATGCCATTTGCCCCTAGAAGTGCACAGGAGACAACACATGGAGGAGTACAATGGAGCTAACAATGCTCTCTCCCAAAACCTTCCCTTGTGCTGGGTAGAGAGTGACCCAGAGACTGACTGCAGGAGAAGAGCAGCAGGACTTGTCAAAGTGCTTTGCTGCTGACCTGTTATTCTTATTAAAAATAAGACCAGAAACATTATAAGGGAAACTGAATCCCCCCCGAACTTTAAGTATTTATGCGATACGGGAAGAGACCAGGTCATCCACCTCAGGTTAGTATGTGCTACATGGCCTTTGAGTGAGACGTACCGAGACAGCTAGGGAAGCACCTCACTTTAAACGAAGGCTATAAGCATGTGTAGTCTGCTCTGCTTATAGTCATCAGTCCTCTAAACGCTAGTATCTTTGTCTTGGGCTTTGATTAATAAAGCATTGCTGTATTTTACGGGCTTTGATTAATAAACCATCGCTTTATTTTACTGCTAGGCCTGCCTGATACTGTGGAACAAGATGAATTAGGGTAGAAAAATAACAAGGGAAGAGGACAGCTACGACAAAGGAATGATGTGCACACCAGAAGTATGCTGCAAGACTTTGGGGCAGGAAGATGGAAGGGGGAGCAGGATGCCTACCCTTTGCTGTAATAACGCAAATCTCATACAGCTTCTCCCTCCGCTCCACATTCTTCCAAAGCAGCTACTGGGGTAAGGGCATGGAGATCACAAGGGACATCTCCGCACCCTCTCCTTCGTGTCACTTGCCACATCACTGGCAGAGGCAGGCCAGGACATCTTTTCACTTCCAAACCTTAAAGAGGGGCAGATGCATCTTGGTAGGCATCAAACCAGCTGTCCTCCACACACCTGGTCTAGGTGACACATTTCTCCAATGAAAGGATGTCAGGGACACCAGCTCTACCCTACACCCTGCACCTGGGCCACATGTGCAGAGGAGGTGCAGGACTCTACCACCCTACTCCATTCTAGTAAACTTTTTTGTTTCTTTCAGCTTCATGCTCTGTTGTGCTCATAAAATTCAGTTATAGCCAGTATCAAAGTGTTAATAATTAGTTAATAGTAATTAACCAGGCTAGCAATGGGTACAGGTCCCCAAAGAGTCCTTTCATTTTTCCTCTTTTGGACATTGACATTACTGAGGAAGAGTTATTTCTCAATAAAGCTGGAGCTAATCCTTCCCGTAGTTTAACTCATCCCCCTGAGTTTTGATCATGCAGTTATCAGATTGGGGCAAAAAAAAAAAAAAAAAAAACAACCAAACAGGAAAAGATCTGAAAGGAATCAACAAAAAGAAAAGAGCTCTGAATTCCTTTTTCAAAAGTGTTACTAAATACTCATTGGATTTGTCAGCTCTCCAAAATAACTTGGTCTAAAAATTTCACATTCTTTTTATTCCTACTGAGTAATGGTGCCCTTGACTAGTCTCTTGTGTGTTTCTTTTTTTTGTAAGGATTACGTGAAGAATTAGACAAATTTATGAACTACCCAAAACCCACAATCATTTACTTGCAAGCAGTATGACACATGCAATTAATCTGATACATTCACTGCAGACTTATTCCTGTCTACCTGGTTCCAAGGGCTCCCTAATAAGCTAAAAAGAGAGAAGACTGAGGATGGAGTTGGGAGCACCATCCCATGTTTTGGGGGAAATCATTCTATTTCTTAACAGGGCTAGGTTTCTCACTCCGAAAACAGACATAAGGGGTGAGAACGTGAAGAAAAGTGAATGAGCATGGACTTGCCCTGCTAGATAAGGAAGTTCCCATAGAAAGCCGACAAGCCCCCGGATGGGTATTTGTGATTTCTTCCTGTCCCCCCAGGTAACACAGTGCTACCAGAAGCATGGTCGTTCCTCTCCTTAATTTCCTCTGACGCAGAAGACAACATTTCTTAAACTTGCTTTCTTGACTTCTGCATCTCATTAGCTGCAGGGCTTCAAAGCAGGTTTTGTGCCAAATACAGATTTGATTTGGAAGGGTTAAGTTATTCTGTAATAAACGCCAATGTAATTCTTTAAAATCATAGCCAAACCTATTGGACGATAACACTGATGAGAGGGGTACACAGAAAGCCTGTCAGAAAGCTACCTCTCCCCAGTCTAACTATAGAAAATAACAAAGCCAAGGCCAGAATAACCGCCTCCAGACACTCCAGCCCTATCAAGCTGAGGGCTCAGGAAGGCATATAAGCAAATTGCTTATTCCCAGCCTTCACAAACCAGCTGCTAAGAGGGAGGTACAGGGGTGGAGAAAAGAGGGCGAAGAAATGGGAGGAAATACAACTAGGTATGCAGACCAGGCGGTCAGGGCTGTCGAGGGGTACAGGTTGGGCAGCCTTGCCCTTGATTTCTGCAGCTGGGGCAGGACAACACACCAGACCTGTTGCTCAGATCATACCAGGTTCATCAAATCTGCTTCTGCCATCAGGAGGAGCGAGGGAATCTCGGCTGCCTTCCCCGCCTAGCAAAGGAACATCCAGGATGGACAGAGCAAGTGTACCACAGCACCAGTGCCCATCCAAGGCAGCTTCCTAGCAAACACCCCTGGGTCTTTGGTGCCCCTATTACTCACAAGGGCAGCTGACCACTGAAGACCTTATCATTCTCATCTTCCTGCATTCTTTTGGCTGAAATGAGACATCTTGCCCACCTAGCATCAGGGGATGTGGTAGATATGACCATACAGCCTCAACACAGCACCAAGCAGTAGGTGAAAAGACAAAAAAAAGAAAAGAAAACCAAAATAACCGCTTCATAAAATCATTCTTTGGGCAGCATTCATCCCTTGCAAAATTTTACTTTGTTTAGGAAGTTTTCTGAGGGACTTGTGCATACACAGAAGCCACCCTCTTGCTGTCACCACCATTATCCTTCAGTCCCTGTGCCATTCCCCACCCCCCTCTCCCACCTTTACAGAGCAGGCTATTGCCTTGCCCCCAGGAAGGACACTCCATACACTTGGAGTCTTTGGAAATGCTCATTAATCACCTTCCTTTCCCCAGGACCATTCTTTGTCCTTTCACATGCTTTTTCTTGCCTCCTTCCCTGCTGGTAATCCTCACGGCCTTCACTTTCCCCTTCCACAGCTCACCAAAGAGCCCCCCTGCCCCGCACGAAGGCCTCCTGTATCCCATTACCGACCATGGGAACCTCCTAATCCCTTGTACTCAGTTTTGAGATCACGCAGGTGAAATGCAGATTGAGGCCTCCCAAGGCATCAGACTAAACATATCCTCTGACTTTCAGCTAACCTTCCACTGAGCAGCACTGTAATACTCACTTGCAGACACTGTAAGCGCAGAAGCACTTTTTAATAGTAATAAAAATAATGTTCTTTTCACTCCGCTGAAAACATGGAAGACTTCCAGAACCAAGTCAGGCAGTCAGCCTCCCCTCTACACCCACTCCTGCAGGCGTGCGTAGGGAAGAAGTTCACTTTCTGACATGGAAGCCTGTCATTCCTCCAACCCCCCTCTTGTCTCTGATGCCCACATAGACACTCTTATATGTTTCTCCTGGATGCCTTCTCTCCTTCAGAGCTTGACTGAACCTCCCATCCCGATCACAGGCCTCTACATTCAAGGTGTAGCTCAAAAAATAAAAAAAGCATCTTTTTATAAGGCCATGGTAATGCGCTAGGCTCTTGCTCAGGGAACAGACTGGTCAGCCTCTCCACACCATCACAAATGCACTTTAAGTGATAAAATTCTTCATTCAGTTTTTACTGCCTCCTCTGACGAAGACTGTGTTGGCCAATTATTTCAAGGAATGCCACATTACAAATGGGAATTCATTCACTGAATTGTTTTGTAGGCCAGCATACATCAATTTTGCATAGGCTGTTTTGTTTTTAGAGCTGATTTCTAATCCTAACTCACATCACAGACACATATCTTTGCTTGGATTAATTAAGATCTCAGAGAGAACCTTCTGCTCCATTACCCTCTGTTACTGATTTATAAAAGAGGCCATGAAGCAATGCTCTTAATGATAATGAGGGGGATGTTTTATCCCTTAATGCCACTCCTGGTTCCTGTGGCTAAAATGCAAAGAGAGAAGAGACGTGGACATTTCAGGGGATGAAGAGAAAATCTTTGCTAGCCACGTGGCATTCTTCAACGGCAGATGCAACCCTTCAGCAGATGACCTATTTTTCTCTCCGTAACGAGCATTTTGTCAGTGATTCCTCACCCTTTAAAACAGCAACTGGAAAGAGGAGAGAGACCACTGTCACCCAACACTAAGGGGACAGATGACCAGGAGCAGGAACTCATTTATACCCCGAATGACATGAAACAGCTCAACAGGACCAAAAGCAGTAAGGGTCAAAGGAAGACGAAGCTTTCTTTGAGCAAAATGAAGGCCAGCGCTAACAGCTGGAGACAGGAAGACTGCACACACCCTGCGGGTAAGGACAAGAGCGGCGCGGGAAAGCACCAAGGAAAGACCCCAGGCCAAGTGAGTCCTCCTGTGGGGACTAACCAGGCTGCTCAACCTCCTCGGCCGAGAGAAACCACTCAGGCTGATTTTACACAACCAAAGTAAAAATGCCCACATCAGCTGTGACTCACTGACCAGAAAAATTCAACAAGGTCAGTAGCGTAACATTCACGATTTGCCGCTACCAAGCCTCCCACTGTTTCACAGGACAGAAATCCAGCTCCTGGCAGGAGAAGGCACCAGAGGAAAGGCAGAAAAGCTGAGTTACAGCGTCGGCACTGGATTGTTGAAGTGACCAAAACAGCCAAGGTCCTGGCTCTCAGGACTTTTCCTTCGACTTTATTTGAACTGTAACCCCAAACAATCCCATTCCCACCACGAATTTCCCATAAACAGGAAGCAGCAGTGAAACTGATAAAAAAATGACAGCTTCACAGCGCCGTGGAGGGGAGTGCCGGGATGTTCCTCTCACAGGCGGTCACCGTTCTGCAACTGCAGGAGAGCTGGAAGCCTTGGGAAGACAGGCTGTATTTCCAGAGGATGAGTCCTTGGTAAATACCTTTTCCCACAGCGTGCCCTTCACTGCCTGCTTCTCTGCACTTCCCAGCACCTGCCCAGTTATTTTCACTTAGAAAATTAGACTATCACAAAAGGTTATCTTCATTTTAAATATTTTACGTAATCTCATCTAACCCCAATTTTAACTATGTTATTTTTGCAAAGTTGAGCAGCATTGGCAAACCAGAAGTGTTTGGCTTTTACTTATCTACAACATCATCACACACAATATATGCTGTCAAAAGCAGGTCTGCTTCTTTCCAAAAGCATGGAGGAGCTACTTGGGTAGCCCACAGAACCCACTGGAGGATTTATCCAGGGCTAGTCTCTGTAGCATCCAGGCACATCTGTCTGTGTTTTATACTAATTGGGCAGAAATATAAAACAGAAGTTAAGTGACTTCCCTTATGTCACACAAAAAAAAATTACAGAACAGAGAAACCCTGACTCCTTCAGAACTCATATGTGACACCCAAAGAGGTGAATGGGCCACGTAGATGGGTATATGCAACACCAGGCCTATAGGAACCGTATCCCACTTGCCAGTTTGTACACGTCTGCTAAAAAGAGATGCATATCTCAGAGTGAAAACTGATACTTACTGGTTTTGAGAGATTTTTAGCAGGAGATTTTGTACCATGACTCAGTTAGCACTCTTGTTTTCAGATTCAGGAATAAGAGTTTTTACGATTTTTGGATTAAATACTTTTGGTGTACAGGGAAAATTATTCTGCTCTACTACATTTTTTCCACATTTTTTTATTCCTTTATACCAGCTTAATTTTGGTAAAACATGCCAAAAGAGGCACAAACTGAAGCATACAGCATTTACATTAGTAGCTACAGAAGAAGAGAGCTGTAATCCATGCTGTCCAGCATTTCTCCACCAAAAATTCCCTGAACCACTGAAGTGAAGGAGAATTTTACTCTTGCTGAAGTATCCCTCTATATGGATTCTTCAACGAACAGGCAAAGCTGCTCTGTCTCATAGCATGAGGAAGACATATATATTCACCAGTAATTTAATAAGCAAATTATTTTGCAATTAAGATGGGTTTGGCAGCTACAAGTAGAATCAGATTAATTTGGTCTGATTGGGTCAAAACAGTATTCAATCTGAGCCACTAAAAGGGAAAAAAGGAGAACCTGCTTACATTTTACGGAGTACTACCTGGAGGCCAGATTTCCTTCCCAGCAGTGCCGAGATGCAGCACCCTGCTGATTCAGTAGATGTTCAGAGCCAGACGGGACCTTTCCACTGCTCCCTGAGACACAGCTAATGAGAGCACCACTGTGCTACAGAGCTGCCAAAAGACAGAATCATAGAATCTTCATGGCTGGAAAGGACCTTTGAGATCATAGAGTCCAACCATACACACACAAAAAAACCTCTGTCACTAGAGCATGCCCTGCAGTGCCAAACCGACACGTTTCTTAAACACCTCTAGGGATGGTGACTCCACCACCTCCCTGGGCAGGCTGTTCCAGTGCCTGACCACTCTCTCAGTCAAGTAATTCTTCCTAATATCCAATCTAAACCTCCCCTGCCGCAACTTCAGACCATTTCCTCTGGTCCTGTCATTATTCACCTGGGAGAAGAGGCCAACACCCACCTCTCTACAACCTCCTTTCAGGTAGTTGTAGAGGGCAATGAGGTCTCCCCTCAGCCTCCTCTTCTCCAAGCTAAACATGCCCAGCTCCCTCAGCCTCTCCTCATATGACCTGGTCTCCAGACCCCTCACCAGCCTGGTAGCTCTCCTGTGGACACGCTCCAGCACTTCAATGTCCCTCTTGTACAGAGGGGCCCAGAACTGAACACAGCACTTGAGGTGAGTCCCCACCAGTGCCGAGTACAGGGGCACCATCACTTCCCTGCTCCTGCTGGCCACGCTATTCCTGATACAAGCCAGAATGCTGTTGGCCTTCTTGGCCACCTGGGCACACTGCTGGCTCATGTTAAGCTGGCCGTCCACCAGCACCCCCAGGTCCTTTTCTGCCAGGCAGCTTCCCAGCCACTCTTCCCCAAGCCTGTAGCTTTGCTTGGGGTTGTTGTGACCAAAATGCAGCACCCGTCACTTGGCCTTATTAAACCTCACACAATTGGCCTCAGCCCATCGATCCAGCCTGTCCAGGTCCCTCTGTAGAGCCTTCCTACCCTCAAGCAGATCAACACTCCCACCTACTTTGGTGTCATCTGCAAACTTACTGAGGGTGCACTCAATCCCCTCATCCAGATCATCGATAAAGATATTAAACAAAACTGGCCCCAAAACTGAGCCCTGAGGGACACCACTGGTGACCAGACACCAAGAGTATTTCACCCCATTAATCACAACTCTCTGGGCACGGCCATCCAGCTAGTTTTTAACCCAGCGAAGAGTACACTTGTCTATGCCATGATTCACCAGCTTCTCCAGGAGAATGCTGTGGGGGACGGTGTCAAAGGCCTTACCAAGGTCCAGATAGACAACATCCACAGCCTTCCCCACATCCAGAAGGTGGGTCACATGGTCATAAAAAGAGATCAGGTTGGTTAGGCAGGACCTCCCTTTCCTAAACCCATGCTGGCTGGCCCTGATCCCTTGGCTGCCCTGCACTTGCCTTGAGAGCTCACTCAAGATGATCCTCTCCATGATTTTTCCTGGTACCAACGTCAGGCAGACAGGCCTGTAGTTCCCCAGATCCTCCTTCCGACCCTTCTTGTAGATGGGCGTCACATCAGCCACCCTCCAGTCATCTGGCACCTGCCCTGTTGACTAGGATTGTTGATAAACAATGGAAAGAGGCTTGGTGAGCTCTCCCGCCAGCTCCCTGAGTACTCTTGCGTGAATCCCATCCGGTCCCATAGGCCTATGTGCATCTAGGTGCAGAAGCAGATCACTGACTACTTCCTCCTGGATTATGGGTGGGTTGTTCTGCTCTCCATCCTTATCTTCCAGCTCAGGAGGCTGAACATCCTGGGGATAGCTGGTCTGACTATTGAAGACAGAGGCAAAGTAGGCATTAAGTATCTCAGCCTTCTCCTCCTCCTTGGTTGCAACTTTCCCCCCCGCATCCAGTAAGGGATGGAGATTCTCCCTGATTCTCTTTTTGTTGATGTATTTATAAAAACTTTTTTTGTTGTCCTTAATGCTAGTGGCCAAGTTGAGCTCCAGCTGGGCTTTTGCCTTCCTAATTTTCTCTCTGTATAACCTAACAAGATCACTGTACTCCTCCTGAGTTGCCTGTCGCTTCTTCCAAAGGTGGTAAACCCTCCTTTTATTCCTAAATCTCATCAAAAGTTTCTTATTCATCCAGGCTGGCCATCTTCCCCGCCCTTTAATCTTGTGACACTTGGGGACAGCCTGCTCCTGGACCTTTAAGGTTTCCTTCTTGAAGAGCATCCAGCCTTCCTGGACCCCTTTGCCCTTCAGGACTATGTCCCAAAGACTCTCTCAACCAGTGTTCTGAACAGGCTAAAGCCCACCCTCTGGAAGTTCAAGGTGGAGGTTTTGCTAACCCCACTCCTTACATCACTACGAATTAAAAACTTGACCATTTCATGACCACTAAACCCAAGATGGCCTCCAACCACCACATCTCCCACTAGTCCTTCTCTGTTTGTGAACAGTAGGTCTAGCGAGGCACCTCCCCTGGTAGGCTCACCTACCATTTGTGTCAGGAAGTTATCTTCCATGCACTCGAGGAACCTCCTAGCCTGCCTGCTCTCTGCTGTGTTACATTTCCAGCAGATATCCAGCAGATTGAAGTCCCCAACCAGAACAAGGGCTGGTGATTGCGAGACTTCAGCCAGCCGCTTATGGAATACTTCATCTGTCTCCTCATCCTGGTTGGGTGGTCTGTAGCATACTCCCAGCACAACATCTCCCTTACTTGCCTTCCCCTTCATCCTTACCCATAAACACTTGACTTTATCATCACTGGAATCTAGCTCTATACAATCAAAACATTCCCTAATGTACAGAGCCACACCCCCACCTCTCCTTCCTTGCCTGTCCCTTCTCAAGAGCTTATAGCCATTCATCACAGCATTCCAGTCACGACAGTCATCCCACCACATTTCCATTATGGCGACTACATCATAGCTGTCCTGCTGCACAATGGCTTCCAGCTCATCCCGTTTGTTGCCCATGCTATGTGCATTCGTGTAGATGTACTTGAGCTGGGCTACCGATTTTACCCCCATCCTTGGCCCTTTATCCCTAGGCTCATTACTAGTGGGCCTGGTTTTATCCCCTTCCCCCTTCGATTCTAGTTTAAAGCCCTGTCCATGAGCCTTGCTGACTCTTGGCCTAGTACCCTTTTTCCCCTTTCGGGACAGGGTTTTCCTATTCTTAGCAAGCAGGCCCGATGTCCTGTAGATCAAACTGTGATCATAGAACCCACAGCCCTGCTGGTAGCACCAGTTTTGGAGCCAGGTATTGATCTGTCTGATTTTCCTGTTAACCCATTCGTCAGTCCGCAAAACTGTAGGGACAGAGGAGAACACAATTTGTGCTCCTGAACCTTTGACAAGCTGTCCCAAGATGATGGTCTTTATTCTATAGGACTGTTTCATTGATGCTGGTGGCTGTGACTTCTGCAGTTGAGTAAAGACAAAAGATGGACTCTACTTGCAGAATACTGCTGGCATTCATTTGCCCCCCCCCATTATTTCTTATCCACCCCATGTCCCTGCATTTTAGTCAGAACCTCTCAGTTCCCAATAGCCAGGTCTTTCCATCTGGTCCTAGGAGCAGCCACTTGTAAGAAAGCTGCCAAGTAACCAGAAACCCCACAGCAAGGAGTACTTCCAGCAACTACCTGCAAAATAAAAATGCATGCACATGCAAACAAGTAGATGGTGATTCAATTCACAACCCCATGGACCCTGTACAGTCCATATGAAGCAACACAGAACTACTTGATCTGCGTGTGGAAATCCTCACCCAGCTTGTGGGGGATGCCTGGGCCAGATGAGGTGAGAGTAGAGGTTTCTGCATCAGTGCCTCAAGCCCTTCCAGGACAGCAAAGGCAAGGCCAAAATAACACATTGGAGAAACCACTGCAAGGGATCAGCCAGAGCAACTCAGTGACAGATCTATGAACTGAAAGCCAAATCGGCCCTGGCTCTGGCTACAGATTTACAGAGACCTAAGCACTGCCCAGCTCCCTGGTCATGTGAAGCCCAGCAAGCTCAAAGAACCACATCCACCTTTTCCAGATTCACTATAATGATGGTAATTTCTCACATATGCTCTGACAACATGGCTCAAACGCCATAGAGCAGAGCAACCAGAGCTGAAAACACCCTTCCTGGGATTATTACCATATTGTAAGCAATCAGCTTTGCCTCCACTATATTCCCACACAGACACGCCGAGATTTTTTGTTTTGTTATTTAATAGGAGAAGTATAAGTGCTCTATTTTCCATTAATTTCTTTACAGATGTATTTTCCAGCTGCTTCTGATTATCACCTCTTCATTCAGATCTTCCTTCCAAAAGACAAGATTATAACAAAAATGCCATTTACTGTCCTCATGTTTACAGCATTTCCAAAGCTGACAGTTTGTTCTTCGGGATTGATGGTGGGTGAGGGGGGAGTAGGGAAGTTATTTGTTTGTTTTAAAATGAAAACAGGCAGGCTCGGGGAACAGAGAGAATGAAATCTCATAGGGCTCAAGCACTCTTTAAAAAATTCCACAGAAGCAGTTTAATAGCACTAAAGGTTGATTCACGTAAGAAATGATGCATCAAATGCATATAATTTTTACTGTTACATCAAGAGCTCGGTCTACATATATGTCCTCATGCATAGTCAAAGCCTGCAATGCAAATAAGGCTGAGTCAGACTGCAAAAAGGCTGTTTCATTCTCTAACATGAAACATATGTTAAGAGCATGCTCTCTTTACAAATTTCAGCAAAAATTCTGAGTACATTCATTTAGATATCAACAAGAATTCTGACAACAAATTCCTTGAAGAAGATTCCTCTATCTGTATCTTTTCAGTCTGTGCTCTAAATGGCTACATCCCAATAAAGAGAAAATGCACAGCCTAATTTCTAAGGCCAAAAGTTTCAAAGTATTTAGTAATTTTAGATGCCCCCTCTGAGATGCTTTGGATATGCCAAAGTTGCAGAAGATGAGAGCTCAGCATTTTCTAAATGTCAAGTTCTCTCCAAATTCAGATGTAATAGCTTAGGCACCTAGTTCTATATTTGGGCACATTCAAGTTTAAATACTGACAGTTCCAGCACATAGTAATAACTCATATTCTTTCCCGAGATCCAGATTCCTATAGTCAATACAGTTAGTCATTTAAATGTAAGCAGCTTGATTTCTTAGGTATTTATGGGCTTCTCTTTCAGTTGCATTTGCTCACCGCCTCCGAAAATCATACTGTTTTTATTTAGAAGTCCAAGCACAGAATTAAGTGTAGCATGATATTTAACAGTCATAACAAGTGCTACTGGCCAGAGGTCTCAATACTTTGCAACAGTAATGAAGTACCACAATCCTTTCATAGATGGGAAAAATTAACTGAGAAAGACATCTTATTCCAGTGGAGATGGTTCAAAAAAAAAAAAAAAAAAAAGAAAGTGAACTGCTTTAAATGGGAAACGTGCAAAGACTGCAGTACTACAAGCTTCTACAGAGGCAAAACATTGAAGACCCTTCAATAGCCAAACGTGTCACTGAAGTTCAGCAAGAAACTAGCCAGATACTTAACAGATGCAAGGCTTGCTTAGAAGACTAAAGCAAGCTACAATTTCATAGCAAGACATCTGATCATTATCATCTAAAAGCAAAATAGCAAACATTAAACAATTAACCTTCTGACAAACAGTTCTAATAGGGAATTTCTCCAACAGGAAACTTGTGGATCAAGAGGTGGTGCACCACCTAAGCAGCTCATTTGTGAAACTTAATCATTTTACAGTACTGGTGTCTAACACCAATCCCCTAAGTGGCTGAATGTTAGCAAGCCCTATGCACCACCAAGGACTTTGATTGAAGAATCTAAGGATAAACTATGGCACTAGGAATTCCCCAGAAGTGAGCATCCTCCACTTTCAAACAAGAACCCCTGAGGTAGTCATGATTCAGAGAACAATTTTCCATTGCTGCATATAAAATAGCAGTCAAAGCAATATCTGTTTCAGATCTCAGTTAAAGCTATGCTGAAACAGCCGAATACCAGTTCATCTAACTAGATTGCTGATTTGCTTTCTTCTTTCTACACTTCCAGCTGAAAGTGAAGATGTACTTTTCCCAATTTCTCTCCTGTTTTATCTTCTACATCAAGGCAGTGCTGGGCATCACACCACAGCAGTTGCATTTTTCTTCTTTTTGAACTCTAGGCCAAGGTTCTGTTTCTGAATGTTGATAAAAATGTTTTTGACAAGAAGTATAAATTCCAGTATTAAATGAACAGGAGCCTGCTAGCCTGATGAAAATTTACAAACCATAAAAGTAACTAAACAGAATTTGGCCAGATAGTCAAGACTTACAAACATGGCTTCAATAACAGCTCCATAAGAAGTTGTTTGTTTTGGTTGGGGTCTTTAGAAAAGAAAATGGTTAATTTGAAAGCAGCATTTTTATGTAGTTGTCAACAGTCTTCCGCCTCTTTTTGTTCTGTTGCTGTTTTGTGTTATAAAGAATGATTGGTTAGGGAAAAGCCGCACTTTTGGGGCAAAAGAAGATGCCAAGTGCCTGTGGACTACATAGTGTGGGGAAATACCGTTTTACTTGTAACTCTATGCAGTGAGAGATTAACGGGTGGGGTTCTTGTTTCTGCTAAACTTATCTCCTGCAGCATCACCATACCAGTGCAGGGAGCCCTCCATCTTCATGGGCTCCACACAGCTCAGAACAGGACTAAGTTTCTGCAGTAGTGGGGCCATTTCCCCACACAAAGTAACAAATTCAGTTGTTAATTGGACTATTTAAATCTGGACTGGCTCTACTGACCTCAGCAGACTTACTAAAGATTTATGTTAACAAATGTGAATATGGGATCTCTTGCTTTACACGGGTAAACCATTTATTAGAGACTGTAACAAGCCAGACATAATGCCTTAATTGCATTTTTTCCACACAGGCCTCCACCCTTCACAATAAATCTAGCCTTGACATCTAACTGCCTATTTCTGCCCAGGAACTTAGGTAGGTAGTAGGTTGGTTGCTCGTTGGCTGGCAACCCCACTGCCGTGTTTAAAGGTCTTTATAAATTAACGTCAATGCTTCACGTAATTGTTTTCTCAACCTGGTCAGGTTTCTGTGCACTCTAATTGTTCTATAGCAATGTGGTAAACACTTCCTGCAGACAATTTCTTAGGAAGTTTGGATTTTATATAACCCAGGAAATGAAGTCACCAGACCTGTGGGCTGCCTGTAATGATTCAGTCCCCTGGTTCCTGCAACAAGCAGGCACTTCAGACACAAAAATCCAGAGGCAATGATAAACTAGAGGAAAGGAAAAGGGTACATAACAGTTTCTCCATTTACTCAATTTGTATTCAGAAATTCAGAAAGTTGTAAAGAACTTCCACAGACTTCCAGCCATTTATTTTTATCCTTGGGGCCAAAATTATAAATAAATTCTGATCCCTCTCTTCCTCTTGTCTTCATTGCATTGGGGAACAGAACAGGACAGGACATGACACGTAGGAGGGGACTGACGTTGCTGTCTGTATCTTTTCACTAAAGCAGCACCGCTTTTTTTCTCTGCTTCGTATTTCTATTTGTTACAAAATACATGTGTCTGTTTCTATTAACTTCCCTGATTTTGCATCATCAATCACTTCATCAATGCTCTGGAAAAATGCTGTATAGCTACAGCTAGCGCAGCATTCCCCAAAATGGCCTAAGGGCTCTGAAAAGTTCATAGCTGTCTAGTTCAAAATTAACTTGGATTTGGCTATCTTTGGAGCTTTCTGCAGGTTTTATTTGCTTCAGAAAGCCTTTGAGGAAATTCAGGAGAGTGTAAGATGCTTTCTGACTTAGAACATTATTTGCATTTTACCTGAATAACTGTTTCTTGGGAAAAGGGATAATAAGATCAAAGTGCACAGATATTTCTGGAACTTGAAGAAAGCGATAGACTGCTGGGATCCTCCAATTGAGTACTTTCTTAGTGCACACCAAAATCGTTTCCACATGATTTCCAAGCACTGCCACAGTTACGGCAGGACCTCAGTTATGGCACTGCCCCTATACACGTGCTCAGAATTAGATTTATGCTTCTGTGCCTATTCCATGCCTTCTACCTCATCTAACATGAAAATTATCTTTTTTTAAGTTTGTTTTATATAGCAGAAATTTTAGTTCTTGATGTAATTCTCTTTCTTGAAAGATTTTTTGCCTGCCTATATGAAATGTAAAAAGTTGTCTCCTTCGCTGTGAATCTGTCTCCTGAGCCATACTATTCTATGGCCACGGAAGCTCTTGTCTAGCCTTCACCACCATGCAGCTGTGGTGTGTGACCTCAACACAGTCTTCCCCCAAAGTCCTCTAACTACGTCAGAGGAACCAAAATATTAGTAAGCAGAGCAACGTTTCCTCCCAATGGTCACAACAAATGCCATTGCAAAGAAGGAGGAAAAGGAGAGACAAAAGATAAAACGTAAAAAGACTAAAGGAATTTCACATTGCAGACAAAAGAATAATCCTTGGCTGCCTGATATCCTGGAAAATATTATCCATTTAATAAAAATTAAAGTTTTAATCCAGAAATCTGTTCAGTACATATAAGTTCAAGTGGTAAGATCAAACCACGACATCATCTGCTTCTGAATCAACTGGCTCTGGGGGCAGTTAACCTGGGGACTTCCACATGTCTCAGCTTTCTACAAAGGGAGGAGCGATTGCTCTGCAAACCGCTGTCAGTTCTTCTTTAGCAAAGCATTTTAAACACTATGTGACCTTCATTGTTGGAGTGGGTGGGTGCACCCTTATCCATCTCTCCCTTATCCATCCGACACATCAGCAGAGGGTTGAATTGGTACAGCTCCTACCATCCTATTACTTTGGGAACACCCTTCTCCCAGAATTACAAGACAACTGCGAATCTGGGTCTGCTTCTGGTGTGCACAGTTTTAGAGTGCTACATTCTCCTCACACTGCTGCAAACACTATCAGGGCTTAGCACAAGCCAGTATTTGCCTGTGAACTCTGACTGACTCTGAATTCAGCAAAATATAGCTTGTCCCATATCTGGCAGGTTTCTTTTCTGGCAGGGACACACAGAAAAATCTGAGTTGGAGAGGAGGAGGAGGAGAAATCTGAATGATCACATTGGGGATAAACAACTGGAGTGGTAGCAAGCAGATGAGAAGAGGTAAGGGAAGGTCTGAGTCACCCTTGGTGCACTTGAATCCTGACTGGTCAGATGCTAGCCCCACTTCAACATCACATATGAAGGGAATGGGCAGAAGACAAGTACTTTTTTGAATTTCTTGGAAAATACCAGTGGAAGCAAGGAGCAGAAAAAACAGGTGGGCCTAGCATGTGTGGAGATGGAAAAAAGATAGTGAAAGATACAGAATACAGGGGGAATAAGGAAAACATGAGAATTTTGGCTTCCCCCATTACAGAACATAACTGTCTACCATTAGATGCCATTTAGATGTGCTTACCCTACTTTGATTAAATGCACATAACCTCTTTTCTTTTATTGTCTTTGATATTTCAAAGCTATTAGCTATACTGCAGAATTTAGTTTATTTTCTTGTTCAATTTTGCTCTCACTGAGGTTATTTTCTTCAGAGGTCACTTGATCCTGAAACCAATGATAAAATTCATCTTCAAAGGCGGAGTGGAAATAAAATCAGAATTAAAAAAAAAAAAAAATCCTTCTGGAGAGCATCCTGCTGACAGCCTGTCCCACTGAATTTGATAGGAATACCCCTGGCAATTAAACAAGCCTGGCTTATCCTTCCATTACCCTGACATTTATTAATTCCCAAGCATAACAACAATTCTCTTGCATGTTTTTACATATTATGCATGCACTCACGCTGCTAAGTTCTTCACAGTTGGAAAATAGATTCAGAGCTTCAAATGGGTAAGAGAGGCAACAGTCATAAGTAAATCCCAAGGGAGAAATAAAAGGACTTAATAGCAAGCTATTATTAAACTCTATTTGATATATTAAAAAATCACAAGGAAGCCTGTCAAAAAAATTACTATGATCAAATAAATTACAAGGCAAAGCTGCCAGTCACGTCTTGCGAACTGGTACAGCAGAGACACGACGGGAAATAAAATACCCAGAGCCCGGCACAAAATCAGGCCTGCGCTGTCAAACACACGCCCGTCCTGCTCGTGGCCTCCCTGCCTCCATCCAGCCTGCAGGGGCTGCCACCTCAGCACCTCGTCCTGCGCTCCCGGCCAGACACGCAGGGGCTAAGGGGGCCGCACAGGCTCAGCATTGGGGCCGGGAGCCCCACTCCCACTTTATTCCATCTCCTCCCCAGCTAAACCATTCTTCTCCTCAGCGCCTCGTTATCTCCTGCCTACGCAGCCGCGGCGTTCACATGTACTTTGCCACTTTGCAAAGTGCTCTTGGGATTACTTAGGTACTGCACCAACCCAAAGTTGCTCCGCTTCACGGCGCCGCAATCCTGGCTTTATAAAACTCAACCTCACACAGCGGAGAACTACCAGCGAGATTACCTGCAAAACGTTCCCTTTAAAGCGCACGATGTCAAAACTCTGCAGAGTATATCGCAACCAGTGCTTCTGCAATGAAAAAGCCATCCCTCCTTCAAGAGGTTTGCCCAGCGTAGCCCTGAAAGGGCTGGCAGGGGGGAAGCCAAGGCTGGACATGCAGCCTGTTCTCTCTCCTTTGTGCCCAGTCCTGACGGCACGTCCCAGGTGTGGGCACACAACCCAAGTTTCTCTTTCCACTGTCCTCCATAACATGCATTTCCCAGGGACAAGTGACTATGAGTTTAAAGCAGTAACAGTATTACAGCCTAACGGCGTAACAGTATAGCAGTGCAAAGTTTGGAGGAAGAAAGAACACTTTTCCAGGTCAACTGACAAAGCTGGAGAAAACAGAAAAGCATCTGGGCACCCGAGGCCTTTTTTGGATTTTTAGGAAATTAAAGGCTGCACCAGGGGAATTTGAGAGATTATTTTTGATTATTTTGACAGATTATTTTTTTAGCCTCAGTTTGTAATATCAGTGTAATCTCAGGTAATTTCTTCCCCTTTGTTGCATTTACTAGACCTTTTGTTTGCTTGATTGTTTCCTAAATTGCAAGTGGCAAGTTGAGCATCTGAAACCCTGACAAATCATAGTCGAGAAAAAGCAGCCAGAAGCTTGGGTGGCTCCAGGGCACGTGTGTACTTCCACATGTTGGTGTTCCTGTGCACTTCTTGGGTTATTCCACTTAAATAAAAGTTGAGACCAAAAACATTGGTCTGCTTACATTTCCAGATGCTTTTTGCTGTCCCCCAAAAAAGCACTGCTTCAATTTAAGAGACATTAAGAGTTTCTATCTGGTTGCTTCCCCCCCTACCTCCGCCCCCAAAGGGTTTAAAATCTTGATAACCTCTAGCCTAGCTGTCAAATCTCTTGTGCTTAAGCGAGAAAACCCACTGACGTCAACAGAACTACTCACATGAATAGTTACAGCTTGATTTGGCCTTAAGGCTTTAGATGTGTTTAAACCATTTAGATCAATTGTAGGCCTCAGATTGCTTTTGCAGTTTCAACCATTTAAAACAAGCAGCAGCCCAGAGGAGGGCACAGAGGGAGCACAGAGGAGACAGCAGAGCCACCGCCACTTTATTCACCATGGAATGGTGTTTGTGGCTGTCCAGGAGCACTGACAGCAGCCAAGACTTTCTGTACATGCCCCAGAAAGCCCCTCTCCCAAGGCAAAAAGCCAGACAAACCAATCCCTACCCCACATCTTCAGTTCACATTGTGCAAACACCCCTAACCATTAATTTCAAAGCAAATAGAAAGTGTTCGGTGATCGAGCGCAACTCAGAGCAGTCACAGAAGCGCCAGCTCTGCACAGGCTGCTGGGAGAAACCCCATGGCAGTAAGAAGCTGTGCTAGCAGGACAGCAAGGCAGGGAGGCCCTCGCCGATGATGATGCAGTAACTTCCCACTGTGACAACAGCTTCTATAGAAACCAGCCATCTTCCCCCAAGGAAACCCAAGAGATTATTTAAAAAAAAAAAAAAAAAAAGATGCCCCTGCCGCTGATGACTGGTGACCTAATCTTTGAGGGAAAGATGGCGTAATACATCCAGCACATGAATCACAATCCTGCACAAATTGGGTGTTCAATTTCAGCAATCCCACCAGCATCAATACACTTAAGCAATTGATCAAATCCAGGCGAAACTGTTAGATGACGTTCAGCTCCTAACTTGGACTATATAAAAAGGGAACATTTGCTCCTTGGGCTTTAGCAGTGGAGGGTTTAAATACAGATCTGTTTTGAAAAGCAGTTTTTGTTATTCTCACTTCCTTCATTTGTATTGAGCTCTCACTGACATTTATTCTTGCTTGTCATTCACAATCCTCAGAACAACTACTGTAATCCTTTAAACAACTACCTCATTGCCAATGGGTTGTCATAGAATCATAGAATAGTTTGGGTTGGAAGGAACCTTTAAAGGTCATCTAGTCCAACCCCTCTGCAATAAGCAGAGACAACTTCAACTACATCAGGTTGCTCAGAGCCCCATCCAACCTGACCTCAAATGTTTCCAGGGATGAGGCATCTCCCACCTCTCTGGACAACCTGGGCCAGTGTTTCACCACCCTCATCGTAAAAAATTTATTCCTTATATCTAGTCTGAATCTACCCTCTTTCAGTTTAAAACCATTAACCCTTGTGCTACCGCAACAGGCCCTGCTAAAAAGTTTGTCCCCATCTTTCCTGTAAGCCCCCTTTAAATCCTGAAAGGCCACAATAAGGTCTCCCTGGAGCCTTCTCTTCTCCAGGCTGAACAACCCCAGCTCTCTCAGCCTGTCTTCACAGGAGAGGTGCTCCAGCCTTCTGATTGTTTTTGTGGCCCTCCTCTGGACCTGCTCCAACAGGTCCATGTCTTTCCTGCACTGAGGCCTCCAGAGCTGACACAGCACTCCAGGTGGGCTCTCAGAAGAGTGGAATAGAGGGGCAGAATATTTTATGCAGTATTAGACAGAGAACCTGTCAGACTACCCATCCTTGCGGGTCCCAACCAAAAGAGTCCAGGACCGTAAAAAATGTGTGCCTGTTGGTAGAAAGGCTTTTTTTTTTGCTCCAGGATTCTTCCTCTGTCCTCTGCCTCCATGTTCAGCTACAGCCCCTGCAGCACACAGAAATTCACTAGTCACTACACAACTTGTCTGTCACCTGATACTTCAGGACAAAAAGGTAAAGCAGAATGAAGAGTTACTGATATGTATATGTCATATGCCCATCTGCAAGGAATATATGTATTTTTTAAAAGTAAAAAACCCAACCAAACCCATGCCACACCCCTAGATCACTCTGCAGTAAGCACAAATAGCATATTTGGGAACATGCAGAGTATGTCCCCACCGTTAACCTCAACAAGCCTCACTCCTGCAGTGCTCCTCTACACCCGCCAAGCTATGTCCACAGTTGCCTCCAGCTCTCTGACCTCATATGCTGGTACCCTATGTCCTTTCCCATCCCCTAAGCATCCTTCCACAATACCCTCTCCCATGTCTCTAACCTGTCTCTGGCTCACTGACCAGACATGAGGCAGTACATGTCATGACAGGTTCAGAGCCAAATGCACAACAACCTCCTGGTTCCCAAACACACTTTTGGTCAGCTCTGCCTGGCTGGCAAGGAAGCCCCAGCAGAAGTGAGGGCTGAGCCCTCCCTGCATCCCCCACAGCTCGGTATTATGGTTTCACTACCTGCTGCTGAGTCCTGCAGAACCTTCAGCAAGATCTTGCTGCCGAATTGCATGAACGTAGTAGCTCCAGGACTGAAAAGCAATAGGGGACTTACACAATGAGAGACAATCTGACTCTGAAAGCCTTTTTTCCTTAGGTACTCTCCTTGAAATTACAGGGAGAACCCAAGCGCTGCAAAGCCAGAAATTCCCAGCTAATACACTGTACGTTGAGGTACAATTATGTTAATGTATTTGACAAACATCCAGTAACAGAAGTGCAATAACTTTAGGACGATGATGTGGACAACCTTGTGTCTGTATAGGCCAGGCAACAGAGGGGATTACTATGACTACCTCAAAGAAAGTACAACAGCATTGCTTCAGTGTAAGCTCTGCCTGGACCTATCTATCATCACAGAAGCTGGGCCATGAAGCTCTATTTTAATACGGTCTCACTGAAAGGCATTCTTCTATCCACTTCCTCTTGTTTATTATTCTTTCAAATATCTGATAAGATACTTTTCAACTGTGGCTATTCACTTTCTGTTTGCGTAGGTCTTGGGTTCATCACAAGCTACAAGGTCAGCATTAATCTAAACAATGGTTGGTTGTGGGCGATTTTGCCAAGTGGAAAACACTCCAAAGGCTAGATTGTTATCATCAATAGGACAACAAGCAGGAGGGAGAAACAAGCCCTACGTACAAGCGTACGGATGAAGCAGAGCTACTCAGATGCAAGGTCATGGGTGTAGCACATGCACTATAAGCCACGGCTCCTGCCCAAGGATCGTTAAGAAGGAAAGTAGGAAGAGGAGAAGGAGGAGCCTCCCTTCTGTCCCAGCACGTCAGCGTGGCCAGCCAGCTGGGCACCTGCAAGGAGGACGGAGGAGCCATCCAAAAGGTGCAGGAAGCTATCTGCCTTCTACCTACAGAGCATATTTAAGGCAATGAAATAACATGCAAAGCATGCCTTTTACAGCTGAGCCCCATGCTGTCATTCAGCCCACAGCAAGATCTTTTATGGACAATGTACTGACAAAGTGCCCTGAAGAAAATTCGAAAACAAAAACCAAAACTCAGTAAAACAAGCAAAATAGTAAGTCTGAACGAAACCTTTGAGGACTGCTGGTTGATAGCAGACAAAAGAGTAAAGCTCCATTGGTTTGTAATATCAAAATATTATAACTGTATTTACAGTTTGTCATTTGTAGAGCCAAAACCTTCCAAAATTTACTACTTGAACCTGGAAAGCATGCAGCTTATCTCTCGTCCTTTACATTCCCTTCTTCAAAACACACCCTTTCCTGCAATTTCACCAGCAGTGACTCACACCAACCTAATGAAAAAATTAAAATCCCAACAGTAAAAAAAAAAAAACAAAACACAAAAACAACAAACCAACACCAATAAAACCTGACTACTAATCAAGCCTTACTTATGCAAGCAATTTCATAACCCTGTTTTACACAAATCTGTTTTCTGTAGGTCATCTGTCCATGAGATACACTGTGTTTCTCCTTGCCTGCATGTACGTTTCTCAGGTTGGGACTAAGCAGGATGAAGACTGTAGCACTAATACGCATCTGTTACCACTAATGGAACAAACTGCAAGTGATATTTGCTCTCCAGGTTTTGTTTGACCTCCAGATTGGCAGATCAACCTTTCCGGAGTCAAAGCTCTTTGCAAAGGGAAGGTAGATACAAGCACTGGCCGTACAGGCAGCCCAGCCCAAGAGTGTTAACCCTGACTCAGGAAAACAGCAGCTCAAGAGGATAAATCTCTACGGCAATGTAATTGTTGGTCTCTCTAAGAAGACTGGCAGCTAGCACTTTTCTGTGATTGTTATTTTGTGATGAGAGCCAGAAATCAACTAAATAATTTCTCTCCTTTGCTCAATGGTTTGTAGAAGCTGCTACCTTAAGAGAGATCCAATCCGGAGGCCTTCAAGGGAACCATTCCACATTCTCTCATTAAACACCTCTGAGATATCCTGTTCTCTATATTACTTTTATAAACACCTGAAGGAAAAATATTTACATTACAAGTTAACTATTCACTCTGATTGTGCAGTAACCTTGAGCTGACAATCCATACTGTGTTTTTTTTAAATCCCATTTTGCTCAGTGATTGTTCAACACACAATGGTCTGATGTCCCAGCTGCAGCCAAGAAGCACACCACAAAGCCGAGGAAAAGTGCAGGCACCCAAAACTTATTCCCTGGTCATCGTTATGCCACTGCCCAGCTAGCAAGACCAGTTACCTAGTCCCTCTCAGACAGACCAGCCACCAACAGCTCCAAAAGGTCAAAACATCTGCTGGGGATGGCAGGGCTGAGAGGAAGTCATTGTGACTTCAGCCACAGTGAAGGGTGGTAGTATAGCAGCTGATGCTGATTTAAAGCTTTACAACTTTTGTGGAGAGTTTTAATATGTTGAGGTAGGCCTCCAAAGCAGCCAAGGATGAGGACTCACCTCTCGCAACATGGGGTGATTACTTTGAAATGGTGAACTTTGAAGGGGAAAAGGTGAGGGGCTGATTCAGTCTGTATTACAAGTACTTCGCTACTCTTCACTTCTGCAGCTATACACAGCTTCACATACTTCTAGCACACTCACCAAAGCAAGTTTCCTACGAGGATATTTAATCCTGTTCATCAAAAACAAGGTCAATGAGAGAAGCAAGATTAGGTATTTCAAAAGGCACAGGATAGTTCCTTTCTGTTGCCATAACAAAGAAAGGTACTTTAAATCAACACTGCTAAGCTGAATTCAGATTTAAGCAGCCCTCCCTGCTGAAGAATCATCCTCCCCTCAATGCCTCTCTCCTGTTACAAGATGGGCTGCTGCAGTCAGGGTTACATCACGACTATACATGGCCTTCCCTTAGCAACCAGCTTAACTTCATTGATTTGATAGTTGATTATTATGGCAACAAGCTCAATTTTTACTGTTTATAAACTTTTTAAAAGGCCATCAAGAAAACAGAAATAAAAGCTGGTTTTCTTGACTATTTTTGTGGTATGCAGAACCCATGAAGGTCTTGGGAGAACAACAACAAAAATGCAACAGGAAGGGAAGATAAAACCCCAAAATCCCAAACTAACAAAGGGAGGATATGCTGTGGCAGGCATATCTTTATTCTCTCCTCAGCTCTGCCATAAGCTTCTTCAGTGACCTTGGATGGGAACTGGGTCCCGCTATCATTTGTGCTTTGGAAAGTCTGTCCCTCTCCATCTCTGTGGATCTTACCTTCAAATTTTTATTTTAGAGGATGTTTTGTTGGTGGTTTGGTTTTTTTTAATCCCAGGAAGAGGTCACAGATAACTACTTAAAAAACAGTTAAAAAACAAAAATGAGTTTAATCTATTTAAAAAGTATGGGATTTGCAGGCAGATGGTTGCAGGATTTCATCATCACCTGGTAGAGAAAGCTCTCCCCCAGCTGTGTAGCTGTGAAGATACCTGAGTCAAAACTGCATGTCCAGTCTGCAGTAACCCAAAAAACAATGATCTGGCTTTCTTCAAGTCTATCCCATAGCTCTGACCTGAAGCCCAACACAAATTATACCAGAGAATTACAAGATCACACATAATGTTCCTGTTCCAATCACTCAAAGCTGATATTCCTTTGACAGCACTGCTGAAGTATACCCTAATTCCACCTGCACACACAGAATCCTTTTTAACCTCACAAGAAACACAACAGCAAGTTTGTAAAGTAAGCAAAGAGCAGACTACATGGTGGCCAATTTCTTGTTCAGAGGTTTGTCTGGGAAGAATTCCAACGCATGTGATGTGTGAGACCCCATCGTATCATTAAAAGAAAATATCGCTTAGCAATATTTTGAATTTCAAGACAGGGAATAGCTAACTAAATATCAACATTTTAAAGTAAAAGAACAACATTTCCTCTGCTTCACCTGAGTTACTCATAGGTAGCTCATATCGCTTGTGCTTTCATATAGAGTTCTCAGAAAATGATTTGATACTATTTTAGAAATTAAAATAATGGCTAGTTTTACACCATCATTTGAACTAGATCTGTGAGAGCAAACTACTGCATTTCCTGAACAGCACGGACATTATCCTTATGAATGAATCAACTATTTCCAAATATGGATTGGAAAATATTCAGCTACCAGATATTTGGAAGAGCAAGCACCAAAACAGGCTCAGGAGTCTGATACAGCTCTCTAGGACTCAAGAAAGCATTCCATCCAATCAGTTGCTGGATTTAGAGTCAGTCATCTCTCTGAGTCACCCATTTCATTGCTATTCTTCATTTATTTTGGGTGCGGACCGAAAGCAGTTGCTCTTAGTTCCTGAAAACTCAATGTTGTGAAATTCCCATACCCCAAAGCAAAAGAAATAGAGGGAAAAAAAAAGAAGAAAGATTGCAATCTCCTTCTGCTACAGGCCCGCTCCCTTTATGCAGCAGCTTCTTTTCCACCTCCCCTATTGCTGCTGATGCACACGACAAATGCTTACTGCCAACCAGTACTGCCCATCTTCTAAGCTTTCCAAGTTCCTACTTCTCTGCTCTACTCAGCAAGAATTATTTATTGCAGGGTTTTGTACTGGTGCCTGCAACCGTAGACTTTGAGGCCTTGCATCTGTTAACCATGTTCTCTCATTAAGGTTCCCACAACAAACAAAAGCCTCAAAAGTCTCCTTTCTTCCTGCTCTTTTCATAATGATGCCCTTCATTCTCTGTCCATCATAGCTCATACTTTATCCATCTTATTTCCATTATAAGTTCAAAATCTCAGCATTCCAAAACAGCATCCAAACAAAAGACTCTCCAGATATGAATGCCATCTCAAATCAATTACCAGAGTATTCATCCTTCACAATAATATCTCTATTATATTCTCTTCCTATTGAATTCAAAGATTACACTGCTGACATGCTTTCAGGGTTTAGGGTGGTGATGGTGGGAAGAGAAAAAACACCACTCTCAGCTAGTCAAGAGAATCGTGTTTTTCAAGTTCCTTAAAACTTAAATCCTAAGCAAAAGGAACAAGGAGCATCTTTTTTGTTACGTGTGTACACTGTACATAACACAGAAGCGCCTGACACACCCGCAAGGTGCTGCCAGAATGCAGTCATCATCAGACAAAATCAAATTCAGTGTTAGGAGGATGACATTTCCATTGGAGAAAATAAGAACTGCACCTGCATTTAGCCTTCTCTGAATCACATTACCCCAAAACAAATGGAGACCACAGAGAACACTTGCCTCTTAAGAAAAGCAGCAAGTCCAACGCACGATCAGCAATCAAGCATTAGTTATCATAATCAGCAATTTTAAGATTCAGAGTTTTTTTAATTAAGGGATGGATAGTTTGGGTTATAGCAAACTAACCAGAAGATTCAATAAAAAAGTCTAATCCCTGTTTGTGCCAGAAATCTCCATGAGTATCTTGTAATATTTTGATTACACTTGAAAATTTGATATACACAATAAATGTTTGAAGTGGTCAAGTGCAAGCATGAAAACATTTTTGTATTATATTTAAAATAACCAGTCCTCTGCTATAACATGCTGAACATGAGCAAGATTATGTAGTAACTCATCAATACAGGTAACACTGCGCTGACAACTAAACTCAACTTGCCCTTTTCTAAATACCTTCAAAAATGTTTAATACATTCCAGACTGTACAGTCATGCATGTCAACTAGGACTGGTACACTAAAACCACAAAGAAATATATGCAGCCTCCAAAAACCGCAGCATGCTTCATGATTCATTCTCCCATGTCAAAACTCATTTCATTTCTTGCCTCTTCCTACTGTTTGCATCTTAAGTTAAAGCCCTTCACAGCCAGGATTCTCCTTTTACTTATTTTGCACTCCTACTTCTAATAAAGCCCTTTGACACCATATCAGCATCAACAACATAAAACCAAATAATAGAAAGCGCTTATTACAGGCATATTTATCAGACCTCTGAGTCCAACATCCATTAACCATAGTCTTCTGTGACCCTGTCAATATCTCTTTGGAGGCAGCCAAAATGCTGCAAAGACCACGTCATGAATCACTTTGCTAGTTCACACGGCTAATGTGTTTGGGAACACAGAAGTCAAGTGAAAACTCCAGCACCGAACCAGGTGACACGTGGCTTATGAAGCTGGTCTGTTAGAAAGGCCTCATGGTTAGCACGCAGTAGTTAAGCATCAATTTATTCCAGTTTTCAGTCTGTGCTCTGGATAAAAAGCAAGGCTTGAGGAAAGGATTATGGAGAGTTTTCTGGACAGGACTTTACATTTCCCTCCCTAGCAGAGGAGCACACACAGCTCATATTGAGGGTGGGTGCATCGTTCCAAAATGTGCTAGCAAAAATACACTTACTTGTTTATATTGTCATTACATGGAAAAAATGCTGAAGCAACATGAAGTATCCCAAATCTCCTTCTGAAATCCCATCTTTCAGGTGAACTCAGAAGCAACTTTAAGTTGCCCGTATGGTACGTCCTATATATTTCAAATATTAAAACTGCAGACATGTTCTGGACTAGAAGAAAAATTATAAATTAACCCATCCCTCCTCCCTACCACAGTCAGAAAGAATACTTTTCATTCAAAAAGAAAGTTGTAAAAAGTGACAGCCCATGTGCCGCGACATATTATTTATATTATGATATAAATTGTTTTAAAACTTTTCAGATGGTATTGTGAATGCTTTTTATATGGTATGATGGGTGCTACTGCCTACTACAACTACTATATTGTACGTTTACTAGAAACTCTTCAGAAATTAAGTCAGAACTTGATCCAATTCCTGCTGAAGTAAACACAGTTATTTCTGAAGACAAGACAGCTTTCTACACACTTGAAAAGAGCTCACACCATGTTCCCAATGGACAAGGCTAAGCAGTAATAAGCTTAAATTTGGTCTTGATGTTAGGAAAAACTCCAAAGCTGAGGCTAGTGAAACACCAGAGCAGATTGCCTGAGGAGGTCAGCAGGTATTTGTCACAAGAGGCACTGAAGGCAAACCTCCATCAGGATTAATTGTTCTTGGTGATCTCCTGCCTTCAAAGAGATGGACCTGATGGCCTCCAGCAGCTCCTACCCTGTCTTTCTATGGACCTATGATCCCAAGAAGCAGTTTTACAAATAGAATTAATGCAGCATATTTCCTACAGGTTTCTATCCTACAACTCCTAATGCTTCCCTGCTCAGTCAGCTCTCTCCTGTGTGCCAAGTGGCTTTCCTTCTCCGCGTGTTTCCCCCACCACTCCATGCTGGGCTAGACACGTGACAGCGCATGCTTCAACCAGTCTGGAGCTACCTGTGTGCACTGCTGGTGACCAGATGACTACTACCTCTGGGAAGACAGAAAGTGCAGGATTATAACCTCCTTTGCAATGGAGGCATTCTCTTGATTCTCCTTTCACAGAATCACAGAATGGTAGGGGCTGGAAGGGACCTCTGGAGATCATCTAGTCCAAACCCCCTGCCAGAGCAGGTTCACCCAGAGCAGGCTGCACAGGAACGCGTCCAGGCAGGTTTTGAATGTCTCCAGAGTTGGAGACTCCACCACCTCTCTGGGCAGCCTGTTCCAGTGCTCTGCCACCCTCAAAGTAAAGAAGTTCCTCCTCATGTTTAGGTGGAACTTCCTATGCTCAAGTTTGTGCCCGTTACCTCTTGTCCTGTCCCTGGGCACCACTGAAAAGAGCCTGGCCCCATCCTCCTGACACCCACCCTTTAAGTATTTTATAAGTGTTGATAAGATCCCCCCTCAGTCGTCTTTTTTTCCAGACTGAAGAGTCCCAAATCCCTCAGCCTTTCTTTTCTTCATAAGAGAGGTGTTCTACACCTATCCAACTTTTTTTTTTTCCAGGAAATCATCATCTCTATTCCTGCTAGCCATCCAACAGTATCTGTGGAAAATGGGCTAAAACAAACAGAAAAGTTATCTGAAGATAAATGGAGGAACTGAAAGACAGATATGAAGTGTGATAACGTTAGCCTTGTTAAAAATGGACTTTGCATTAATCTCCAATGGGGTGAGTTTATTAAAAGTTTAGAATCTTTTTCAAACTAAAAAATTAAAAAAATGAAAGCAAGAAAATTTTATGATACTGAATTTCCTTAGCGAAGTTTCAGTAAAACACAAAGAGCCTTAAGTCATCATATGAATCACTGACAATTTAATCAGCTTCTGGGAGTTTGTCATCCTCATCAAGAGTTGAATTTAAGACCTTCAAAAAGTTCTTTCGCTCCATTTATGAACTGCTGCACCTACTGATTCTGCCACCCACACCACACTTTAGACTAATAGAGATTCAGCCAAGAATCCAGAAAGCTAATATTCGTATTAGAGGCTAAATGAGCTCTTACCAATGTAACCCTTAGGTCTCAAGAAGCCGCAGCAGCACATTTTCTTCAGATGGGAGACCTTTAGGGAATCACTAATACTGTAAAATGGAGCATCATCAGGTGAAAACTCCTTTTGCCCAAATGCAGCAACCTTCACAAACATTTTTGAAAGCCTTTATGTGACCAGCAGTAGGAGACCCCATACACTGCAAGAGGCAGGTGCAAAATCCAGTGCCAGATTTATCTCATCTACCCTAGAACTCCCCTGGAAAAGACTGTTAACGTGTTTAGACTAAGAGTTATTTTTAAAAATAAAATTACTTAGCATGAACATGAGGTACATAACAGGAGCAGCTTTCTAAAACTAAAGCTCTGTAGGTCACAATCTGCTCTTTTGCCAATTAAATGAATACTGCCGTCAATAACAACAAAGCCCACAGTTCAAAGTTCTTGGAATGAGAGATCTTCAAACCCTAAAACATTAACATCTCAGATCCCCAAAAGTGTGGGAATTCCCAATTCTTCTTCAGAGTGAAATAACAGCATCACAGTGTTGATGTCCTGTTTTTATCCTTCTTTATTAATTATGTAATTTATGATAGATCTGATGATGTCTTTGCAGAAAAGCCAGTGTTGAGATTTCTTAGCATCTCTGGGCAAAGGATCATGCTGAAGTACAAACAAGTGCAACAATAAATAGCAGGTTAGCTATTTCTTCTGGCTTCTTTGGAAGAATTCTTGTATTTCAGCTTTAAACAAATGGTGACCCTTTAAGATGAAGAACACCACAGTTGCATGACTTCTATGGTTCAATTTTGGCTACGGTCTGAAAAAACCTTGAGACTTTTTCTAAGAAAAGGGTTTGTCTATCATTGAAAAGACAAGAGCAGTGTTCAGTACCTGATAAGATGTCATTCAGATGCCTGCAGATTTGTGGATAACACGTGATTGACATTTCTGTTAATGAGATCAACATATTTGCAATACATCATTTTGTTTTCTGTTCCTTGACTTTTACTGACATCCAGTGGAGGCATACTCAAACCTCTTTCACGTGCTAATACCAACTCCTTTCTCGTAAAGCACCTCTAAGTTAAGTTACCAATGGGATGGAAAGCTTGCCTTGAATGCATCTGCTTTTCAGAAGGTTCTTCCTCATTTAGTCTGTTCCCCATACACATTCCTTTACAAATCCAAACCTTAGAACTGTTTCATTTTCAAACACCACTTATTCCCAGTTCTGACAAAACCATTCTCACGGTTTAGCTTCTGTTGCACTGGTACAAATTCATATTTTCCTCCTTCTTCTTATCAACCTACAAATACAGGAAAACAGATTAGAAGCAATGTCTGCTTCAAAGACTGCGTCCTTAGCACTGTCAAATGAAGCCATCTCTGTGTTCTCATCATAATTTGAAAGAAGGCCAGTGTATTATTTTTGTAAGTGTGAACTCTGCATACTGACTGGAGGAAGATTGTGAATACCATAATTAAACCCTCACATAAGTACACACAAGAGACAGATCCCAACAAGGGAGCATGTGGGTTCTGGTAACCACAATCATTTTAAGAATAAATGGAAATTAAGCAATCTTACCTGAGCTTTTTTCTTATCCTTCTCAACTAATAATAGCTTACTACTGACAGTTTAAAACCCAGCAATCCAACAAAGTCCAGTGCAGTGGATTTGGTCAGGCTGAGCTGATCAGCAGCATGAAGCAAACCTAAACCCCATACTTCCACATCCTGTCCACACTACTGACTGCTACTCAATCGCATACTCAAAAACGCAGAGGTGCTCTGAGATTTACATCATCCAAAATGGCTATAACCCTTTCAAGAGAAAGAAAAGGGAAACATCTCCAGATTTGAGAACACGTGATTGCTACAAAATGAAACATCCATATCTCAAGGTGGAACATGTTCTTCCTTGAATACTTGCATGCAAATCCCATGTAGATTAAAAGGGAGCTCTGAGCTCTGGACAATGAAGGGAGCAGCTAACATAGCCTTATATGAAAATTCTGTGCTTG
This sequence comes from Larus michahellis, assembly GCF_964199755.1. Classification (NCBI taxonomy): domain Eukaryota; kingdom Metazoa; phylum Chordata; class Aves; order Charadriiformes; family Laridae; genus Larus; species Larus michahellis. Next base: position 55,036,047 of record NC_133898.1, on the reverse strand, counting down.
ACCATCGAATGGCAGAACTCTTTACCTGTGGTGAGCCATTTTTTACCATGGAAGGATGTTCTTTTTCTAGGCAATTATTAATTAACAGCAGGAGTGGGAGACTTAATTTTCTTTCCAAACAATTTTTTTTTCTCCAATTACATAAAATGTCTCTGTATATGGAAAGGGAGGTTCAGCCCTCAGTTTCTCAGGTATGTGGGTTTGACCTGAATACTTAGGTTTCGAAGCATTCATGTAGCTTACAGTGCTATATGAACCATTCAAAATCTGGATCAAATGGCTAGCAACAACTGACAAGACAGCTCCCACAATGATGCCTACAGAACAGGAGAAGGAGCTCACACTGTGAGATACAGGCCTGGTAAGTGAACAACAATAGGAAAACTGCAATTGTCTTTACAGTGAAGTTACTGTAAGACAAACTGACACAGTGGGTCCCTCTTTCTCCTTTTATCTTAAAGATAATAATTGGAATAACAATAGCAACATCAAAGATAGGCTGAACCAGTTCAATATTATTGTTAATCTCCTCAAATTCAGGCAGAACTCATTTATGGCCACGTGTCCAAACTGTGTGGTTCGGTTGCCTCTGAAGAAAAAAAACCCAACCATTCTACTAGATTCTCCTCACCTCAGTTCCAGTAAGGCAAAACAAGTGGGCAGTAGAATCATTCTTGTGTGTCTCTGTGAACGCAAGAGCAGGAACATGTTCTCTGAAATACGTAATCAGTCCCAAGACAGTGTACTGGCACGTCTCAGATAATCCATATGACCTTCTGGCCTGTATACCTCAAACAGGAACGCCTTCTTCGTTTGTTTTCTTTGGCATGGATCTCCCTCTTACTTCACCTCCAGCTTAAGCTTCCTGCTTTCAGAAACTATTTCCCTAACAGCCAGAGCGCTATCGAGCAAGGTTGTATGAGAAATTTCTCCATGGGCAGAAAACAGTAATTTCTGTAAAGCCTGGGGTTGCTAAACAAGGTATCTCCACCTTTCCTGTTCTTCAACAGGGAGAACTTTCAAAAACAGCTTCACTGGAGGTCAAATACCATAGGTATGCTAATCTGTAGAGGTGCCATCTCATACCTATTAGTGTTCAAAACTACAGCAGGATGTGGCCCTGACAAGGATTGGTCATCCTATTAGTAGTCACTAATCAGTCAGACCTTAGTAGTCTGTGCACGCAGTCCCTTTTGCCTCCCTGTGTGCTGCAGCTTGGATTCTTCAAGGGAAGGACTGATAGGAAGCAGGCCACTAGGTTGAAGTCCCAATGCTACTCCAGTAATACCCAAGTTTGGCTTTCCATGGAACTGAATGAGAAGCAAACAGGAGACAATTTACGTCTGCACTGGGAGGGATCCACACCACTGTTCCATGGACATCTTACACAGGTGTATAATGAGGAGACACAGGTTTAGAAACCGCATCCAGTTCCTGCAGTTCTCCTGCTCCTCCTACTGCCCCACATCTCAGCTACGGACCCAGCCACGACCATCTCTCCAGCAAGAAACTACGCAGCCATCACCTGCCTTTGCTGAGGGCTGGGACGTGCCATTACTGTTACATGCTGGTTTATGGTGGAGCTTAACTCTTGTGCCGTCTCATAGTTAGGACTGCTTAAATGATGTTTCCACTAACAACAGGCAAGGGCGTGATACTGAAAGTAAAATTTGAGGAAAGCTATCCAAGGCTTTTGCCTGAAGCTTGCAGATTAAAACAGAAGCCCTATTGAAAGACAACAGATTTGATTTTAAGTGAATACCTGCGCCACTGACTATATATCCTGTGATGCACTAACTGTGTTAAAATCCTGAATGACTTTTAGGAGGAGAAACACCATCAGAAAGCAGTAACATTCCTCTAGTTAAAATGCACAGAAGCAAAGAGAAGTGACAACATTGGGTTCCAACTTCAGGACTCCATTTTGCCTCACTGTATGCAACTGACTCAAACAGTCAACTCCACCCTTCTTATGCACTGCCAAGGCCTAACAGGGATATACAGGCAGGGTAGTCAAGTTTTCTTTATAACAGAAAAGTAAATGCTTCTAAAACGCAAGCCAGGAGACTATTACAGAGAGAATTACATTGCTCTGATGTGTTTGTTTGGATCCTAATCACATCATACTGAAAACAGAGGACAGTTGATCGTTACTTGCGTTCAGCAGCCAATGACTAGGGGAGAAGGTGGAGAAGTTTTTAAAAAACCAAAACAAAATGGAACAAAACAGGCAAACCCGTAAGACTGTCTTTCAGGAAGGACAAAACCAACTAGTTATTAAAATATTCATTTTACACAGAAACTGCCTTGATGTGTACTGTACTGCTCAGTGTTTCAACTAATGTGAAATGCCACCTGTAAGCTGTATGTTAAATACATTGACAAGCTGTCTCATTTCATTTTACATGCAGCTCCTTGTCTTTTGTTACAAACTTTCTTTAAGACTTTCTGCAGTTTTCTCAGTGAGTTATCTTAAACATGCCTACCCTTGCTGGAGAATTTTTCATGTGGCACAGCCTACATCCATGATTTTGTTACAAATGATTGATTAATAACACTTGTCTTTACATGCAGGCCATCATCACAACAGAGTTAAGAGCAAACTGTTTGTAAGTGCCTCAGTGTACACTCTCTGAAATCCAGACTGACATTTGGATTATGTTCTGTGCAATTCATAGCACAAAAGGACTGAGCCTTGTACTGGAGTTTAGACACCAGAACGTCATATGAATGTAGTATTTTAATAATAATCATTTCGAGTACCTCAGATTTGGGGTCCCATCTTACAATCCACATCTTATAAGAAAATCTGCCTAACTACCTGAAAACTTCACTTGCCTGAGCATTATAGAATCATAGAATCATTTAGGTTGGAAAAAACCCTTGGGATCATCGAGTCCAACCATCAACCCCACCCTACAAAGTTCCCCCCTACACCATATCCCCTAACACCACACCTAAGCGACTCTTAAACACATTCAGGGATGGTGACTCCACCACCTCCCTGGGCAGCCTGTTCCAGTGTCTGACCACTCTTTCTGTGAAGAATTTTTTCCTAATGTCCAGCCTAAACCTACCCTGCTGCAGCTTGAAGCCATTCCCTCTTGTTCTATCGCTAATTACCCGTGAGAAGAGACCAGCACCAACCTTTCTACAATGTCCTTTCAAGTAGTTGTAGAGAGTGATGAGGTCTCCCTTCAGCCTCCTCTTCCTCAAACTAAACAGTCCCAGCTCCTTCAGTGGCTCCTCATAAGATTTATTCTGCAGGCCCTTCACCAGCTTCGTTGCCCTCCTCTGCACTCACTCCAGTGCCTCGATATCTCTCTCGTATTGAGGTGCCCAAAACTGGACACAATACTCAAGGTGTGGCCTCACCAGTATTAGGTATGCAAAATTAGTGCAAACACTTCAGTAAACATAAACTGGGGTGACTTGGACAACAACAGGCCAGTTAGACATTGACAGAAGGAATTCTGGCCTCCTTGTTCCTGCCTGATCGAGAATTTGACAATACTTTATGCTCCCACACTGGAATGGTGTATATCAGGTGCAGCATCACAGCTTCATGTGAATTATGAACATCAAGATTTAAGACCAGATCCTTTCTCTTGTAGAGGAATCCTATTTCCTACACATCCTTCATAATCAGTATTTAAAGCACATAACAGCTAATCCTTAATTCCTAATACATGCAAACTGTAGTGGGATGCACAATGGAGTTAAAAGGAACCCACTATCGTTCCCCATCCTTGGCAGCTTAGCTGCAGGATAAATGAAACCAGCAAGCAACTACTAAAACATCTGCTCCTGGGATGGCATCTATACTTAGGGCAGCCAGCAGCTCCACTTCACCACACGCCTGTTCTGGCTCCTCCTAATAATGATGCCAGAAGCTGGAGAGGAAAACAAGTTGTCATAGGAGGCAACTATGCTACTTCTAGGGGCTTATATCCCCAAAGACTCCTCTGGGCAGCTTCTCCCACTGAATGGAATTCTTCTGACCTCTCTCACTTGACACTGCATCAGACTGGGCTCAGGAATACCTTGGCTTGGGAGGCACACCAAGGCTATTTTTTTATATAGATGGCGTAGGCCACATGAGGTACAGCTACTGCAAGGCCACTGAAAACTGTGCGTGCAAGCAGCTGCCCCACAAAGCTCAACTTCATGACTATCTATACCTCTGCTAATCACTTGCAGTGACATGGCTTATATAAAACTGAGAACCATTAAAAACTTCTGATCCATGCATAAATAGCACAAATGATGTTAAGCAATATATCTCATGATTAGGTTTTCTTAAAAGAAACTAATTATATGCACAAGAACATAAATCCAGTAATACCTTAACACAATAGAGAAGTGTCACAGATGACTTATCCAGTCTTCAGAGTGTCTGTTTTACTTGGGCTGTACATTACGAACCACATGTGCCATTAGGTGTTAGCAAGAAAACAGTTTTACCCTCTCTTACAGTGAAAGTATAGACAAGTGCAGATTTCCCAGGAGGTTTAAACAGATTTGTGCAGCAGAAGCGCACGTGGAGTGCATACCTCCTGTTATCTGGTGTAGGTGCAGCCTGGCCTCCCTTCAACATAGATCAGAGGTGGCTCTGTCCACAACAGATTAATAACCTCCACTTGAAAACAAATTACTGGGCTACAAGAGAACTTTTTAAAACAAAACCAAATTGTTGTAATTCAAGAGTCAAAAGCCCCTCACACTTTAATTTTAAAGAATACTCTGACGCAGGATATGTGGAAGCAAAACAACTGATGCAGGAAACACCTTCCTGGCACCTAAAATATTTAGAAAATACAGGACTGCAATCAATAACAAACAGCATGATGCAAATATAAAACGTAAAGTCTTCGTGTGCATCAGGCAAGCAAACAAAGAATGAATCTTCAAATGAGTCAATACAGACATCAACTGCAAAAAAATTATACGTGCAGTACAGGGCAATTTAGGGCATGCCGTACAGGTTTTGTAAGATACACAAGCAATACCACTAAGATGCATTTGGGTCAGATTCTTATTACACCAAGCATATGTAAGAAACACTTCACAGTAAAACCAGAAAAGTCGTTTCCCCTTAACCATCTTTCTAGAAATAAAAGGCAAATGTTGCTTTTAATTACCACAGATTAAAGAACAGCCTATTAAAGTATTTTTCCATAATAAAACCATTCAAAGCTAGGTCACAGCTGGTCTTTACACAAACATACAGCAGGTAGGAAACAGAAAAAAAATGTGTGCCGTTCTCCTAACCTACTGTAAGGAACATGCAATTTTAGTTCCTGCTTTAAAGGACAGCAATAATTGCTCTATCCCAAAGCACGCACGGGCATAAACACACTCCACCAAGACTTTTGCATGTATTCAAGAGCAGGAGATGTTTCACCAGAATCGGTGAGATGTTTCATAACGCTCTGAGTTAAAGCGGGACAGCTTGGGCAGCAGAGAACCAGCCCTGAGCCTGAAAGCCGAAGCCAGATGCAAGTTGAAAATAGGGTGCAAACTCGAAACAGAGGAGATGATTAATCACTGAAACGAGCTACCAAGAGAAGCGACAGACTCTCCACCCCTTGAGATTCTTGAATCATGTCTGAACACTTCTTTGGAAGACCTGCTTAGCCAAACAAATGTTTCTTGGTACAAGACAGTTGAGATGGGTAACGTGAAACCGCCTGCACTGCAGAACAAATCCTGCAAGGCGATCTAATGTCCCATCTGGCCTTAGGTCCTGGATGACTCTGTGAATCACACAAAAGTATCTCCGTAGGGTCTGGACCTTGGACTGCAAGTTACTCGTGAAAAGGGAAATGCCTTCATACGTCTTTGTAAAACACTACATGCATAAACATATAGCATATAAAAACCACAATTTCCACGGCCATTTTGAAAGAACATGGCTAATCTGTTAAGGTTGTCTCTAAGCTAACTTTTAAGGAGCATACTGGAAAGAAATATGTTTTCAGTTAACTCTGTGGAAAATTAGTTTTCCTGATTCTACAATTTCACTTAAAATTAATGATCTGTATTTACATATAACACTATTAAAAAGTTCAATTCATTAAAAAACTTCAAAAGACTTCACATATTAAAAGCCACACACATATTTCCATACCCCTATTTTTGCAGTGACTTTATACAATTTTAAGCCTGCTATGCAAAACCTCACATATCTAAATTCTAAGAGCTTAGCAAACCTATCTTCCACTATCAGCCTTGCAAATAGATGCATCACGTTGCTGTTTTCAGCATGTAACAACTACCTTGCTTGTCCCCCAAAAGGCTCCTCTTTTAAAATCTTTAGATGCTCTCTTAGAACCGCAGTCTTTGCTTTCTTCCTGTTGTTTAGGTCAACAGTCATCTCCAGTCTTTTTACTTGGCTGGTTGGGTTTTCTTCATGATGTTACACTTAAGAACTTAATATTGGGGAAAAAAATCCTGTGCTCATGATATTAAACAAATTACGAGTAAAGTTGTGTGAGGTTTGGTTTGTTTTCTTTTCCTCAGTTCAGTTGTTGAATAATAAGAAAAACCTCTTGTGCTTGGATTAAACCAACTTTGAAATTTATTGATTTTTTTGTAAGAGAGAGAGGTGAGGGAAAACAAGGAAGTTTTCAGTAAAATAAACCCTCCTTGACATTTCCAGTCTTTCCTCCTTGTATTAAAACAAAAAACATGCTGTTCACACACAGAGTATAATTTGTTTTGAACAATTACAAGAGTGAAGGAGTACAAGCAAGGGCTAGACTCACAACTTCTGAGAAGTCGTCACCTATCCATCCAATATCGAACTGGTTCAAGAGTAGTCAGAGCACTCACGCATATACATCGCACTTCAATCTCAGTACCCCATTTAAATTCTCTTCACTGTCCAAAGCGATTTAAATACATTTATTTTCTCTTTAAGAAAAAGGTTCAAGCCTCCAGTCATAGAATATCCATGAAAATCTCTACAATGTCTCCTGCTAGATCTGTTCTAAAAAAATGAAATATACCTGAGAAAGTGACCATATTACAGCACTTACACCTGGGAGCTGGGATCTATGCATTTCAGACCTCCTCTCTCAAACTAGGACAGCTTCTGCAGAGGAGAGCACTGCATCCCTCCCCCAGAACATCCTCCAGTAATTTGCACACAGTACTCTTAGCAAATAGAAAATATGAACTTTCAAACATTCGCAGCAGAGCATTTAAGTCTCCCATTAGACTTAGATTATTTGTTAGCCCTGATCAGTTTGCCCAGTCTCCTTTCCCTCCTCCCTTCCAGTGAAAACCGAGTTCAGTATTTGACCCCTGTTTTCAAGTTGTCTCAGAACAACAACTTGGAAGAAAGTAGGTTCATTTCATGAAAGCATATCTTTGAAGGAAAGAGAAAGAAGTCAATGTATGAAAAGCAGAAGGAAAACCTCCCTTCCCCAACGTAAGAAACAGGTATCTTTTTCTGCTTTAAAACAGAATTGCTGCCAATTTTGACATTTTTAAATACACAACTGAAACCTGCAAGGTTCTGATTTTCCTCTTGCTATCAGCCATCTTCCTCATTTTGTTCCCCAGATGCTGCTTGGACATCCTAATGCAGCCTCCTCAGTTCAGTAACACTTGAAACTCACACTTAATTTGGGGTATGGGCTTTCAAACCCATTTGTCTAAATGGAGGGATTAAATTCTTTGAACTCTGGCTTAGCTGTACTGAAGCAGAAGTAAAGTAAAGCTTCCCAACAAGCCCTTTACATAAATAGTCAGCTTTACAGTTTCAGTCTATAGACTAAAGGATGGATGGAGAAAAAGAACCAGGGTTGTGGAGGAAAAAACAAAAACCTTTAAGCTGAAATTTATACTCTTATGTAAAACTTTTGGCAAAGTCAAGAATCAGGAAGAGGATAAAACAGACCTCATGAAAGGTGTGTAAACTGTACTGGAACATGACTGGAAAGTCACTTGTCTCCATCAATATTTTTCTTTTGCACATATAAATCAGGCTAGGCCTTTTAAGACACTACAAAGTCAAAGCAATTGCATACACCAACAATCTACACATGCTTCAAAAGGCAAAGGAAGTTTGGCTACCAATATCTGTGGTCAGATGCAACCATGCTTGGAAAGTGTAATAATTTAATGTAACTCCCATGTTAATGAGTATGGTTATCTGAAATTCTCTCTCTTTTCTTTCACAGTAAAAAGCATTGTAGAGAACAAATGCGAGAGAATAAAAAGCCTTCTTGAATTTATCACAACAATTTCTGGACAACGGAATATATCCTGCATTGTATACCTCAAAACGTGGATGAGTTAGGTAAACATCTGTCTTTGGAAAGGTTGAAGAATTTAAAACAGAGTGGTAATGATCCACAACAGTTGTGCAGCATATTACAAATATTTCTTTTAAATAGTTCAAGATTTTGTAACAGAACATCCACAAAAATGTTATGTTCTTTTGTTTAAAGACTTGTTTCTAAATTGTTTCAAAAAGTTTAAATAATTTAATGGTGCACCACTGTGAACTGAAATCAGTATTACAAGCGTGGCTAAATTTGCAATAGTAGAAAAAAATACAAAAATACCTGTTTGCTTTCTCCAAACCCCAAAAGGAATGGAAAATTTTTAAATCTCATTTACAAGTTTTCAAAAATGCTTACTGCCGTGACAAGTCCTGCATGTTGTTGCCTTGTGGATTCAGATTCATTTCCTACTACCTAACTACAAAATATACTAATTAGAACCACTTCTTTATTTTACATAAATATCTATAGCATCCTTCATTTTGATGAAAGTAGTCTAATATATAACAGAAGATGTAGCTTTCACTGCTGGACAGTCAAAAGAAAGTTAAAAGCCAAAACACATTAAAAGGAGATAAAGATCAAAAAGCATCACAACTGGAATGTAATTTTGCCTTGCTGGGGACAATAATCTGTACGTCTGCCTTTAATTTCTTATTAGAAGTAATTTTTAAATAACCTTCTTTAATATCCTTCTCTCAACCTACTGGCACACAGTGCTGCACTTTTCTCATAGCTGTTATGACAACTTTATGTTTATCTTCAAGCCCCAGCTCTCACAGTCAGGTGACTCAGGTGACTGTATAAAGATATGAACAGTCATTTAAGAAAATAGTAATTTCTAGTTCTAGTAGTCCAAAAGTCTGGTTTAGTTACGCCCTAATGACTCAAACCTCAGAATTATGTTATCGCACACACTGTGTTACTCTTACATGATTTTGAAGATCCCTTTCCTTAGTTACAAGCTCTTGGACAATGGCAAACAGGCACATGGCCTTCAGCCTACTTCCCAAGTGGATCCTCCAAACAACAGGAGATTATTTTCAACACATGAATGAAATTTCTCTACGGGAGAGAAATACTTATCACTAGGCAGACAGCACAGAAGTAAATCCTATTATTTTTCAAGCTGTTTATAGAAAGGCACAGGAAAAAATAAGGAAATAAAGGACTATGTACTTGTAGCAAGTCAAACAGTAGTCTCCTTGCAGAAGTAATCCTCCTGAGAAATTCCCATATCAGAACACTTTGAAAGTTAAGCGTATTCATCTTGCCTACTTCCTTGAACTCCCAAAAGAACTACTTCAGGTACTAGCTTTCCCACACACAGAGCAGATGTTTCTTCCCTTTGTTAGGGATTTGAAGTCCAACAAGATTGGCATTTGACTCAAATGTGGTCATTGCATATTTTAAAAATTACTTCATTGAACAGTAACTGCATTAGGCAAAAAGCAAGTGACAGTAAAACATGTTTCAGTCCCTAAATGTTAAATAAAGCTGGCTTGGGCTGCAGTCTTCAGCATGCGTTACAGAGGTATTTAGGTATTGTCAAAAAATTACCACAGAAACTGAATCATAAACCTCATTTACATGACGGTAATCAGTATCAGAGTGGTCTTTATAGAAATTCCAGGGAGTCCCATGCAAGTTGAGAAGTCAACAAGAACAGTTATATCCAAATATAACTTACGTGCATTCTTGGCTCTAACGCTGATGTTGCAAGTGAGAATGGCACTCACCGATGGCCACACAGTACACATTAACACGGAACTTGCTGGGTCTGAGAGTCCTGAACTGTCACAGCAAAAGAAGCACATTCAATTAAAAAAAAACCCTAACTTGGAAAAGGCGGCTCACTGAAAGTAGTAATTCCTCCATTATAATAGAGCTATATATATTTATTATCACAGAGGGTCTTAACAGCTGTGGTGAAAGTTAAAATTATGCAACAAAAGGGAAAGCTTTGCAGAGCACAGCTAAGTTGATTACTGTAATTCATATCTGGAAGTGAAAACACACATCGTGAAAAACCCTCCATCTGGCATAAGAGGTGACAGCCTGTTCAGCAATACAGATAACACTGAACACATCATCTTTATGCTGTCATTGAATACTTAATCCCATCAGAGTGGTGACATTCAAAGACCTTCACAGAATCTGGCCAAAGGAATCACATTTGATCCAGACCCATGTCTGTCGGCTACATATTACTGGAAATGTATAATTCTTGACCAACAAGAAACAGGCAAAAGATTCACCAGAAAAAGGTCTGAACACAGTTTGCTCTCAGGAGGCAAATGAATGAGCAACAATTCTTGCTACTTCCCAAACATATGGGAGTCTGATTTCTTTATGCAAGGTTTTCATTTCCTCACCTATAAATACATCAAAGTAATCACACATTAATGTTTATATGCACAACAGTGAATTAGTGGCAACGCCTGAATATGCTCATAAGCAAAAGTTAAGTAACACTATGAAGACTCCATCATTCTCTCACCAATATTAATCCAACAAAAAGAAAATTTTGCAATTACTACCACACTCCATAGGAAATACTACACAAGGTCTAGTTTTGCAATCATCATCAGTCAGGCTGATGACCATTACCTACTGTCTTAACTTTTGTCGTTACGAGATAATACCCGAACCTCTTTAAAATAGCTAAGGCAGATAATCTACATGATTTCAAAGAAAAGTTAGATGCTTAAATGCAATGCAGGTCTGAACTGAAAACCACTATTTTGTATAGAAATTAGAAGAACAGAAAACACCGTATCTGAGATGGAAAGAAACCTAAGTGTGCATGCAGCAATTTGCTAAGTAGCGACTAGGGAATCTCCACCCCGGAACACTAAAATACCTCACATGAGAAACTGCAAATCCAGGAAAATAAATTTTTAATACAATGAATTCTTTCTATAGGGATTCCCTCTAGAATTCCCTCTATAGAACAAGATGCTACTACATCACTGGGAAACAAGCAGCATAGCATTTGCATTTAAAAGGGAAAAAGACGTGAGTGAGGTAGCTGCAAATTAAACTTAAGGCCTAAGATAATATTAGCTTGTTCACAGTAGTATAAAAGTCTTTAAAACCAACATAAAATCAGGGAGTGTAGTGATAGGATGAGGGGTGATGGTTTTAAACTGAAAGAGGGGAGATTTAGATTAGATATTAGGAAGAAATTCTTTACTGTGAGGGTAGTGAGGCACTGGAACAGGTTGCCCCGAGAAGCTGTGGATGCCCCATCCCTGGAAGTGTTCAAAGCCAGCTTGGATGGAACTTTAAGCAGCCTGGTCTAGTGGGAGGCGTCTCTGCCCATGGCAGGGGGTTTGGAACAAGATGATCTTTAAGGTCCCTTCCAACCCAAACCATTCTATGATGAAAAACAACTAAAGACATAGACAAAAAGGGAATTCGATAACATTACTATTTATCAAAGGCAGGTAGTGTCAGAATAGCCTATTCTTTCAGAGGATAGCTAATTTTATGGAAAAATAAAACAGAGTAGATCTTAGCTATCCAGATTTTAATAAAGCATTTGGTGACGTGCCATGAGGGGAAGTTGTTAAAATGAAGTGTGCTGGTTTTGGCTGGGATAGAGTTAATTTTCTTCAGGGTAGCTAGTATGGTGCTACGTTTTAAATTTGTGCTGAAAACAGTGTTGATAATACAGGTATGTTTTCGTTATCGCTGAGCAGTGCTTACACCCAGTCAAGGCCTTTTCTGTTTCTCACTCCACCCCACCAGCGAGTGGGCTGGGGGCGCACAAGACGTTGGAAGGGGACACATCCAGGACAGCTGATGTCAACTGACCAAGGGAATATTCGATACCACATGACGTCACGTTCAGCATATAAGGCTGGAGGAAGAAGAAGGAAGGGAGGATGTTCAGTGTTATGGAGGTTGTCTTCACAACTGTTAACTGTGATGGAGCCCTGCTTTCCTGGAGATGGCTGAACACCTGCCTGCCAATGGAAGCACTGACTAAATTCCTTATTGTACTTTGCTTGTGTACATGGTTTTTGCTTTACTTATAAAACTGTCTTTACCTCAACCCATGAGTTTTCTCAGTTCTAATCTTCCTATTCTCTCCCCCATCCCACCAGGGGTGAGTGACCAAATGGCTCGCTCTGGGTTTAACTCCGTCTGAGTTTAACCAGCCAGGGTTAAACCACAAAATGGAGATTGATACAGAATTATTATGTGGGGAAAGACAGCTAAAGTCGATACTACGATAGCCTTACCGCAAGCTGCAGAAGGTCTAATAGAGTTCCTCCAGACTTAATCTTGACACCAACATTTTTTATAATAATTTTGGCACAAAAATTAGGCACAAGAGGATGAAATCTGCTGAAAAGACTAAGCCTTGATTCTCACCAATACTGATGTGATTGAAGTATCATTCAGGAAAAACTAGTGTTCAGAAACAGGCTGAAATGCAGGAACATGAATGTAAAGCGTTAAACGTCAGAACCCCAAAGTAGAAGGCACTAGAGAAGAGTGGGGCGTAATCCCAGGATTGGTTCAGAGATGACAGTGAACCACCATGGATGAAGCAGCCTGAAAGAGGCAAATGTGATTTAACAGTGTGTTGAATGAGACATCTGACACATATATCTCATCTGCAATCCTGTGTGTACTTCTGGTTAACTCGCATATGAGAATGAAATAGTCAAACAGGAAAGTGATGCTACAAAAAGCAGAGAAACTGGAAATCTTACCTTGCAAGAGGAGGATAAAGGAGAGTTTGGCTTATTTAGCTCTGCAGAAAAGAAACTGAGAGGGAATATGATTAGCCCCTGAATATATTTTTTAGGCAACAAGTTGGCGGGGGGAGGAATAGTCTTCAAACTGAAGAAGAGGACATATGAAGCAGAGTCTGAGCTGATTCTGCTTAGCCCCTAGCTGGCAAAGAAAACCCCCTAATCTATCATGTTTAACAAACTAAACTTATTTTGGAAGTCACAATGAGAGTGGAGGAGCACCAGCCCCATTTCAGGCCAGTGAACTCTAGACAAACCCTTGGGCGTACCTTCAGCTGGTTTTGACTATTATAACCACCTTCAGAGCAGACTCTTACGCCACTACGGTTCAGCCCCCATTTCTGCAGAAACTGCTGTATGAAGGAAGTAGCCTCAGCGGCAACTGATGCACAAGTGACTGTTGTGAGGTTAGAAATACCGCACCTAGATAATTTAAATTTACCTCAGAAGAACAGAGTATTCGAACATCGCATGAGGAGCACTTCTTCAAGTCCTGCAGAAGCTCTGCTTTCACAGCAGTCTGAGCTGCAGACAACAGAAAGCAAAAGAGAGTTTTCAAAATGTTTCACACAGCAGAGATGAACTGAGAGTTAGGGACTGTTTGAGGATCAGAATTTGCCATCTAACGCAGTTCTTGCAGGGCATTCAGAGAGAAATATGAATAAAATAAACTGTGTAACCTGAGAATTACAAGTGAAATAAACTGGCAAAGCTTATTAGTGATATGCTGATAAATTGTTAAAATTTGGCTAAACTTTAAAGACATGATGAAGGTGGCTCAGGGGGAGTGTGTACCATTATGCAAAATTAAGCATAGAATTTCAAAACTAATAAGTCTGAGTGACAAGTTGGTTAAGTTAATTGCAAGTAAAAACGGAGCTCTAAAAATTACAGGGAGCATAAAACTACAGCATTGTTATATCTAAAAAGAAAAATCAAAGGATGTAACGATGGTACTTGAAGTGCATAAAGGAATAATGAAGCACAAATAGCTAGGAGTATTAAGACTAAGAAAAAGGTTTTTTTAAAGCATATCAGAGGTTTGAAAAATGCTAGAGAACAAGTAGTTCCATAAATAAGGTGACAGAGTAAGGAAATATTTGCTATTGGAAAAAGAATGAACAGAATAATTCATTCCTTTTTTGTATTTGCATTTCATGAGCAGAATATTATTAAATGTTAGACCTCAGAGAGCATATTGTGGTCATGAGAAATTCTGTAGGCTGAGATTAACCTAATACTCTTGTCTAATGTTAATGAGCATCTGAAATCTCACTCAAACTGAAATGTTGAATCTTGAGCTTGCCTTGTGTTTTTCATTGTTTTAAAAAGGTGAAACTTCTTTTAGGAGAAAAAGCTCCATCATGGTTTGCAAGAGAAATGTGAATCTAGCCGGGAGCTCCTGTTCGGTCCGCAGTTGCTTGCTGTCACTAGGAACGTTCATTCAGAAAGGATCACATTAGGAGCAGCAGTGAATCACCATCTGTTGACCACGTTAAGCTCAGCAAAGCTTGTGAGAGTCTTTAGTAAGATCTCTAGACATTCCCTCCGACTAAGCATGTTTCTCTGCATTGCTCCCAATCAGTACTGGGGGGATGTGAGGCGGGATGGGCTGTATTCTCCCCCAGATTATGATTATTTCAGTTTTTCTTGACAGAGTTAGGGACAAAAAAAAGAAGATGAAAACAAACAAACAAAAAATCAACAAACACCCCCCCCCCCCCCCGAAACACTGCTTTCCCACTGTCTAAAATGTAGCTTTTTCCTGCTCTTCACCTTCTTCCAGTGCCTCCTGGGCACAGCTGGTGGCTGCCTGCTCTCAACCACCAGCTGCAGGGGATGGCTGCAGGCCGACAGCGCGGCGGCAGGGACGGCTGGTGGGCTCCCATGCAGGCAGGACAGTGCACACCTGGGATGAGATGGGATGGGGGATCCCGACGAGGGAGGGAAGGAAAACAGCAGGTGTGCTCATTGCCATGAAGGTTACTGTCAAGCACATGGACGCAGGGGCGGAATTAAAGTTGCAAGGGGGTATTCTCTCCAAAATTTTCAGATACAAACAATGCCTTTACCATCAAAAGGCTTGGTGGTTTTGGTTGGGGTTTGTTTGTGGTGGTTTGTTTTTTTCTTTTCCCTTTTCTCGCTCATGTTTAACAATAAGAAATGCATAGGCGGAGGGGATACAGTGCAGAGGCAGGGAGCTACCTGGAAGACAGCAGAATGAAAACCTTTCTCAACACAGGGCTGAGCTGGACAAGAGAGATGCTACTTCACCTAGGGGGAAAACTCATTCAAAAAAATTGACAAATGCACAAGTATTGAACAAAGACGCAGCTATTTTCAAATAAAACTTTCTTACTTCTTGCTAATCAGCAAGAACTCAAGGAGGTACAGTATGGTGAGTAACTCTTAGTTAAGGAGAATCAAATGGAAGTAGTGTGTTTAAAGAAGTAGAGAATGGTTATAGGAATTGTAACAAGCTTTAGTCCATTCTTTTGGACTTGCTAATTTAGGTTTTGGAGAGACAGATGGATTAAGTTTCCCCTGACAATTTTCTTTTCTCTTTTTCCTGAGGGTGGATGCAGCCTCAGAGCGTGGTTTTGGTTCTGGTTTCTGTTTTTCCTAGCATAAGTAGTTATCGAAATAAGCCAACATATTGTAAAAAATGGGGGAAGAGGAGGGGGAGCCACACCAAGCCCCCCCTCAAAATCCTAAAAAAGGAAGGGTGTGAGGTGAATACTGTCTGCAGTTATTCCTCAGATGGATGGCCCTTCGCTTGTTTCTCTTCCTACTCAACACTGGGGCTTATGGTGACAAAAAAGCTGCTCTCTGAGCCATTAGCAGCCAAAACAAACATAAAGATAGCCAAAAATGGAGGAACTGGATACACCAGGCCATAAACATTCACGTTTTCAGACAGTGATTCAGCAGTTCAACATTAGTAATCAGGAATCTACACAATCAGAAATCTACATGGATATGGGCTTTACTGCTTTCTGACTGATCGCAGTAACCTTGTAGCGCATCTGGGAGAATGGCGTCAAACCCCACGACAAAATTAGTCTAGTGACTAAATCATTTGGTCGTCTTCTCCTTGTTAGCTCAGCTAGCATGTTAATGCGCTGCAGAACAAACACTATGTACTACGACCAGCTTTTACTTCAGCTATCTGCCCTAACGCAGAATGGATAAACAGTTTTCTTGCCAAATAGTAGTGGATTAGCCACAGCAGTGGTGACGACAGCAGAATGTGCGGAAGGATAAGAGCTACAATAGATATTCCCAAAGCAGTAACGTGAGCCGGGATAAGGCGGGAATGAAATGTCATCATCTAGATGAACATTTACACGCTATGGAAATGATGACTAGTATTTGGATTGAGCAGAAGGGCGAATTCAACGTCACAGCAACTCCCAACAAAGTTCATCAGACAAAGGTCACATATGCTGTACTTCAACCCCATAATCCAGTTCTCCAGCTCGAATACAGACTATGTTATTAAAATGTATTCCTATATAGTAAAACAAAATATTAACACTCTAATAGTCATACTATATTGTGGCTGGAAACCTTGCCTTTGATATTCTTTCAATCCGGGCCCAATCCTGGGAACTACTAAATATCTACATTTTGTATCTGCCTGAAACCCCTGCCGATCCTCAGAGCTTCTCAGGATAGGAAGATGAACATATAGCTGAGAATAAATAAAACTTCCATGATTTCAAGGTGCCTGGAAGAGTCTAAGTGAAATCCACAATTTGCTATACATAAAAAAGAAAAGCATTATGATATCATATCCATGTTCTTTATATTTTTAAAATGAATGCAGCATTTAGCAAATCGAACAGAACATTTTTTGACCTGTTCAGTTCTGCTACTTACGTATAAACACATTAACGCAGTAAAGTTCTCTACCACCTTCTGAGCTGGAGCATGTTTGTTCATTTTATACACAGTAAGAATGAGTGAAGCACAAACGCTCCTAAGAGCGGCACCTAAACATCCTAAACCTTCAAGCCAGTTTCCAGTCCTACCACAAATTTTTCTATGCATCCAGATGGTGCGTCCAGTTTCCTATCTGAAGCCATGGAAAACAGCAACGTTGTATGGAAAACTATACTCTGGATTGCAAGGAGCTCTGGCATTGCCGGAATGGCAGTGGAAAAATCTTGTCCAAGATGCCAGAGAGACCTTCTGGCAGACATGAGACCAGAAGTAAGTCTACAAGCAATCAGTCTTGTACCGTTTCTTCCCCTGAAATGTCCATTGATTGATATAATCTCAATTATTTCAAAATTCTATGGTGACTCTTGTGTCATAACATTACGCTATTCCTAAACTAATTGTCACAGGGAACACTGTTGTTCACAAAACTTCCCATGAGTCTGGGAACTTTTGTTAGGAACAATTTCTTAAAATGTTTTTGGGGCCCATTATTTACTACCATTTTGCTCTATGAATTTCTACCTGTCTCATTACTGGATGTCCTTCAGCTCCTTTCAGCAAGCCACTTATCCTCTCAGTCATTTCTGATGCTTATCCCTTCTCTCTCAGTCTCCAGCAAGTCTGGAGCTCTCTCTGGTTCACTGCCTGGGTTATATTTCATTACGGCTGCCACATTATCTGCAGCAACCATCATTAAAAAGGCTGCTGCATTATCACTAGAAAGGGAGCAACATTTCAACAGCTTTATGTAGCAAATGCACTGGGGGAGGATTTGTGCCACCTCTTGCCAAGTTCCCATTGCTTCACTTTCCCCATTGGTTCTCCTGCTTTGTAGTTCAGGTTCTGAATTTATCTCAGGTCCCCTCTGTTTTGCTCTCATTAGGAAGGCATTCAGGCAGCATTCTTTTCCCCTCATGCTGTAGAATTTGTTCCAGGTCACTGCTGAGCTGTAGACAGTGCCCTTGAACATGTAACCTGTAATGAAATGCATGATTGCCCTATCGGCTGCCAAACTTTTCCTGCAGGATTCCCCATCCCCACCCTAATGGCTCCCCACTTACCTTGACGGATGTAGAATAACAGGGGAAAGAGAAAAGTGTAAATGAGAAATTGGAACTGTTTTCCCCACCTCCCAATATATGTTTAGTGATGTATCTTAGGCGATCCTCCACTCAACAAAAGTGTTTGGGCTTTAAAAACTACAGAATAGCTGTGCTATACACCCAGCTCCTGGCAGTCTGATGTTTTCATGTAAGTATCAGCCATGTGAATATGCCTTAAATTCTTAGACGTTAATCCAGTGGTTACTACTACACAAAAAAATCCTAGAAGCACTAGATCTACCAAAGTTAAGATTATATCTCAGAGGTGTCACAGCCAAATCCACAGAAGAGGCATCTGTTTTAAAACAAACACCTGCTTCTAGCTATGCCCATCCAAACCCATGCTGCCATCTTCTTCTAAGCCCAAATCACACTGCTGTGATTTTAAAAGTGAGTTATCACTCACACAGTATGGATTAACGCAGATGTAGTTTGAGAAGTAAATTCTTTCACCTCTACAACACATGCCCTTCTGAGCGTTCTTGGTTGCACCATTCACAGCCCTTTTTGATCAGACAACCTACTGAAAATCACCACAAGACAGCAAGAGAAACCGCAAACATCATCCACTGTGCTGTTTCAAGTAACAGGAGGGGATGTGAACAAGTAATATAGGGGATCATCTCTTGGCTGGAGATCTCTTTGGAAGAGGAAAGGGCAAGGAGCATTCCAAAACTCTTCAACCAAGACTTGTTCCACCTAGTACTGGACAACTGAATCCCTCTGCCTAAAGAGAAGCACTGCTGCTGCACAAACACAAGCAACTGATTTTGGAAGGGGGGTTCTTATTAGGCTACATGTGTGAAAGGAAAATCTACCCTAGAGGGCAATTCAGCATAAGAGACCAACCCTGGAAGAGGGAAGGCTCAGGATGGTGCCTGAACTGAGATGCAAGGAGTCCAGAATTTTTTCCATTTTGTCATTTAACTTAGATCAACACAGTCTCTCCTCATTCCACAGTTTCCGAGGCTCCTCTGAACTCCTCCCTGAGACATTAGGAAGGTGTGCAAGGGAGCTGAATCATGAATACGTAGCCTATTGACCAATGCAGCTGAACATTTCTCCTTCAGCACTTCTGTTATCATGGCTGAAACTTTTGCTCTAACTTGCCTCTTCTTGGAGGACACACATGCTATGAAGACTCCAAGACTCCATGCCAGCAGTAAAGCAACCTCCTTTACAAATTTGCTCACATCTTTCAACTGACCACTGAAAACAGCCCAAATAAGAAAGTGTTATTTCACAACTAGCAGTGGTCGATTTTACTTTTTAATAATCACTACCTTTCAAAGATCTGAACTTTCACAATTCCATGGGTCCCCCAAAAGAAAGCAAGATCAAGCATGCTTCAGCTGTTTCTCTGCAGCATTTCTCTCTCTCTCTAAAAGTGTTCTCAAGTTAATTTTGATGAGGTTTGAAAGGAGTAGGCTTGTGCTCCACGCTGAAAATGTTTTCAATTTGACAGCTCTGTCGGTGTGGGGGAGGGAGAAAGATCAGTGATATCTTTAAGTTATGCAATAAAAAGTTAGTTGTCTTCTTTGAATGCAGATTGCTATTGAAGTTTTAAATAGTCCTATTCACTAAGGAAACGATCGGAAAGGTGGTTAACTTAAGTAAGCTGAAGAAGCCTGCTGCTGTTCCTGTAAATAAAGCTGACCTTCTGGTGTGGTGGCAGAGGCTGTTGACCTTGTTTGTCTCCCTTGCACCAGCAACTGCATATCCTTACACGCGTATCGTATTACCAGCCAAACAGCCAGCTTTTGCGTATGGCAGTACAGTGTCGTACACAGCCCCAGCATTCACTAAAAGGAAACCCGCTTGCTTTCAGAAAGACTCAGAGGATTCGAGCTTATGCTGAGCTTTGCACCGACTAAAACTTTCCCAAGGGATGGACAACAGATTCCTGGGATTTAAACGGAACAAAGCATCAATGGTTTTGCAACACGTTCCAGAAATCACGGGCCATAAAAAATCTGATGCTGTAACTGCACAAGCCTTGCTGTGGGAAGACATGCTTTTACCTTCTTTCATGTAGTCCTATGCCACTATTTCAGAGTTGTAAGGCGAAGGGAAGGTGTGTTTGTAACACTTTAAAAGAAAACCAGCCACCACAAAGCCTGAAAGATCACAAATTTAAATTGTTTCTCTTTAACCTTCTCCATCATGCAGTAAATTACCTTCCATTTACAATAAGGCAGCTCCTTCAAGCAGTTTTCCTTCTCCTTCCAAAAGGTTTAGAATATAGAGCTAATACTCCGGAAAGCAATGGGACTCTCTCTACATGGATTTGTGTCAACCCCATCAACGCAGCATCAACACTTGAATCCAACACATGAATGAGCTTTACCCACACCGTGTTTCAGTGAGGCAGGTGTGTTTGTCACATTTTACAGATGGGGCTTCTAGATAGCCAAGGTTATGTGATTTACCAAAATCACAGGTGAAGTTGGTTGCTGAGGTACTGCATCTGACCTTCAAAAGCCCAAGCTGCCTCTCTTTTGCTAGTAATATATATATATATATATACACACACACATATATAAAAGACCTCACCTTTCTTTCTATTTTTCTACTCCTCCACAGTCCTCTGAGATGAACTGTCTCTTTTTCCTCACTGCTAGGAAAAAAACCAACCAGATAGTAATGACAAATTCTCCTTTTCCAGCAGGAACACTGCAGATACAGGGAGGAGTCTGGCCACTTTTCACATTACTTTTGTGTACCTCTTCCCCCTTTCTAAGATCACGAAAAGAGAAGCTCAGGAACAGCTGTAGAAGCCTCAGGTTCTAAAAGCAGCTTTCATTTTCCAGGCTCCCTTAGAAGCAGTAGAGAGACCACTGCAGGCAAATATGTCAGCTCTATTGACTGCCTGGGACCAGTGCTTCCCATAGGTAGGCCTCCAAAGGAGCTGGCCAGAGCCTGCACCAGGTAGTAGCCCAACCCAGAGGTTGAGGAGGACGACACTCCAGCCAGATGCACAGCCTCAGCCCAAACCTTCTGCTTAGTAACACATGATGAGGTCCAATCATCTCTTGCTGTGGTGACCACCTTGGACCTCCACAGTGGTCAACACTATGAAAGTAATAGGAATATTAACTGATGGATTTGTGGGAGGAAAACATTTTACCCCCACCACGTTTACTGCAGGTCTGGTAGAAAAAGAAGAGACGCATTTGGAGGAGAATGAAATACTCTCTTTCATAACTAAGAGCGATATATTTTTAGACTTTAAAAAATGATATTGCTTCTACATGTCAATCTTTCAGAAGTTTTTTCTATAATAGATATCTATTTCAAATGAAGTCATTTCATTTCAGAAGTTTTGATATTGTGCAGATACTTTTCTTTTTCTTTTTTTTTTTTCTTACCTTCCTTTTCTTTTGGAACTTTATCCTGTAGGTAAATAATATGCTGCATTAACTACATTGTAAGTGTTCAAACATACACGTTTCTTTGTGCTTATTTGTTAAAACACTACAGCTATAGCCTTTCTTTTTGCTTACTGATCAAGACCTTTGATACTTCCTATTTTCAGCATTATTGTCCCCCCAGCTTTCAAAATCTGTCAAATGACAGAAAAGCACTGAAGAACCTCCAGGTGCACCAGAACTCCAATACTAGAAAAATCTGTAATTATCAACAATTTATAGCACATTATTTGGTGAATAAATCTAGCAGTACTTTCTATGTGGAAAGTATGCAGAGAACTCTGAGCCACACAACATAACGTCCGAGTTGGGCCTTGTCGAGCGGGGGCTGGACTAGCTGACCTTCAGAGTTCCTTTGATATTACAATTTCAATATTTACAATTTCACCAGAATAAGCAAATAATTACTGCAGACTTTTTCATTTTTTTGCAATATTTTTTTTTTTCTTCTTGGAAAAACATTTGGGGAGGGACAATTTTTCCTTTAAAGTGTCCAGCCTAATGGCCCTGTAATCACCACCTGTGCTCTAAGTCAGAAAACATCCAAAGAATTCACCAGTTTCTAGACAGAGTAATGAGAAAGGAAGAATTATAATTCCAGAAAGCATCCAAGTTATTTTTCATTCGTTCGCACCTCTCCAAGGAGCTTTTGAAACACAACGTAACAGAGGTGGAGTTGCTTACAGTATGCCTTGCTTGCCTTGCCTTCATGGGGCTGCTCTGCCAGGGAGTAACTCTTAAGCTGTCCTGATGTGATCTACAGAGGTTGAGAGGGACCTTCGGAAGACTGCCCAGAAAGCAGACAGAAGGAAATAAAGACCCATCCCTTTACATACATTTGACAGCCTCTAATTCTCCTTCCAAACACAACCCCTTTTATAAAACTCCCAGTCAGTTAATTAGGAAAAGTGTCATCAGACAGGCTCCTTGAAGCATGGGATCGTGCTTGAGGACGTGCTGCAGCCTTGCAGCCTCTGCTGGCATTTGACACCAAACCCACGGTGATCACCAGGACACCCAGCACCTGTCTGTCCCCACAGGTGATGGGTTGACCCAGAAGCCACGGCACAGTGTGAGCAGTCAGGGAGACACAGCTCTAGCTGGGGCACACACAACCCTCTTATGCTGCATGTCCCCAACCTGACATCTTGTTGCCCCTACCATCAGGCAGGCAGCCTGAAAAGATTAAATTTGCACTTGGCAGGGTGGGATGGGAGAGGTGGAACCTTCCTTATGTGAGAGACACAATGAAGGCATTTAAATAAATGCTCTATTTTATACTGAGTACAAAATAAATGTGTATGAGAAAGCATGGATTTAAAAAGAAAGAAAAATGTCAATAAAAACAAAATAAATAAACATCCCCCTATAGTTTCAGGAATTCACATGATCCCAGAATGTCTTTGTGAAAGAGAAGTTTAATCTTCTGAATTCTCAGAATCAAAGCTAAAAAAAGCACTAACAATCAAAAATTGGTAGTGACAGAAAAAAAGCTTAATTTATTGTATTTACTTCAGGTCTGTAAATTAATAACCTGAAGTATTATTAGAAAGACAGATGTCTGTTGGGTTTTTTTTCTTTTTATAAGATTCAGTTTATTAGTAAAACAGCTCAGTGATCATCTGTGCTACTTTAATTCTTGGCGTGCTCCTCAGTGGAGTTTTGGCCTATGCCAGCCTGCATAACACCTGGGTACGTTTTGGGGTATAGCATGCACCCAGGCAATTCTTTGTGGGAAGCATGGAGAAGACTGCACCATATTTGACTTCCTCTGCCCCACAGAGTCCTCCAGCACTATCTAGCAGATTTTTCCCCCACCAGCACCTCCTCAACAGCACCCCACCTCAGCTTTCTGCTATAAAACCATCAGGATCCAACATGGGCCAAAGTGCCTGCAGTCACATGAGAGGAGATCCTCAAAACCACTGCTCAGACACTAATCCTAATGTCTTGGGACCACTGTCACATCAGACTTGGGGCCTGGCACTATAAAACACAGACACGGTGGTCTGTGCCACTTGGTATCAGAGACAGGGAACTAGCCACGGAGATGCTAGTTCTAGTTTTTAAGTTTTAATTTAATTTAATTTTAGTTTTAAAAAATAAAAATTTAGCAGTACAGAGAGAACCTCAGTCAAGCCTTCAGTAAAATCTTACTGTGATATGGATGTGGACTGTATGTTCACCAAATCACGTGTTTAGGATTTCTTCATGCATAAGGTATATCATCTGCCACATTCATTAAGAAGAAAAAGAAAAAAAAAAACAAAACAAAACAGAAAAGAGTACTCCTCCCCTAATTTATTAACTAATTTTTAACAACAGTATATTTACTGCAGGGTAAAAAAGCCTCCACAGAATACTCTTTAGAGCTGTCATGAACCCCATTACAGAATAGTATGGCAGAGGCTAAACAAAGGCACGTTTCAGAAGAAATTTCCCACAGTTTCCCCAAGATCCATAAAAGTACACAGCATATAAACGTATCACCATAGTCTGACGTCATCCGTTTAGCTTTACCATCCACAGGGACAAAATTTCAAAGGCTGATCTCAATTATTGCATCTCCTGTAAAGTTCTGTGAAAGATTTCAGAGTATCTAAATAAGTAATAAGAGGGACACAACTAATACAGGCTGGAGGAAAAAAAAAATAAAATAAAGAAATATGCACCGATTGTTCACTGTAAGCACCGTAATCTAATGCTAATGTAATTTTTATTCCCTTGATCTGCAAGTTTAGATATTTAGAGATTCGTTTAAGACACCAGATTTGCGTTGCAGACAATATCTGTAAATGAAAGGAAGCATCAAATTTTAAAGTAGATTTTTTAAAGTACGTTTTCTTTTACTGTACAAACTTGGAAAAAAAAGTTTCTTAAGTACTTCGAACACTTAGATTAAAATCTGTTCCTAACGTAGTAGCCTAACTGAAAGAATTTGGTTTATGAACCAAAAGCTGCATTTTTGAAACTCCATGCACTCAACTGCAACATGAGAGATAAATGATCTTGGCTAACATCTGTCAGCCCCATCCACTTGATCTCATTCAGCCAAGTAGTTTTGTAACTTTTATTGTTCAATGGTCCAGAAAGTGACTGTGTAAGAATATTGTGTAAAATTACATCTTCTCCTTGCATACGTTCGTATTCAAAATAAAACTAATATGCTTTACTGGCAGAAAGCAAGTTTCTACTTCTAGCAGTCTTGGAAAAGCATTTTTATCCTGCTGTGTACATCAAGAATATCACCAACTAATTATACAATATAGAAAAAGGATGCAATTACTTTCCAGATTTTTGCTGAAGGTGGGGCAGGGAATCAACATGAATTTTGTGTGTGCACATGCAACTATTAAGCTTCATGAAAGCGGAAAGATAATAGCAACCCATACCCACATCCTTAACATTGAGTATCTCAAATAACTGAGAGGTCTAGTTTTGAGCTATTTGCAAAGAAAAATATGTTTGCAAACATCACATGTAATTAAAAAATAATTTTTGGAGAAAGAAATCCAGATAGGCAAAATCTTGTATTCTGTGAATACTATTCAAATAGAACCACTAGGAAAATATAGTCTCAGACTATAATAGTACTCTAAAAGCATCAGCAAACTTTTCTTAATGGCTTACCAAGTGAAATAAAAGAAAAACGCATTTGAAACTCCACAATTTGGCATGTCCTCATTCCAAAGCACACTATTAAATTAATTTTAGGATACTACTAAATTAATTGTGTGCCAATTTAATAATAAATTTTGGGATATCCAGCTATACCTACTACTTTCAGAAGATTGTGTTGCATAGTCATTTTTATGCCAGAACCATACATTCAGCATTTGTTCTATAAACGTAACAAATGAAGGAAAAATAAACATTTACCTAACCAGGACTAACATTTTCTTCATGTGGGAAAAACACCCTACTACCAAACCCCCCGTGTACTAATGACAACAATTATACAATAAAATCTGAATAAAACATAGTCAGTGGCACATAAACTCTGACGAGATAATACCACATCTCCAAATGTCATTCTTTTAAATGTATTTGCAAAATGAGGTAGAATTCAGAGTTCTCCATTTTACCAACTTTGTTATAAACAAAAAAAATACCCCATAACTTTTATGATACAAGTTTAACTGAGCTATTTGATGCCCAAGAAACAAGGTGGATTAATAAAAAATACTATCGCACATTAGTTCCCTCGGTTTCTGTTGAGAACTCTTTTTATGATGAGATTACATAAAATCTGTACCTTAGAAACTCAGAGTGCTTTAATCGGTCTCTTTATACCTCTGACAAACTTGAATATATCTTTCTTCAACAATGCAGCCCCTTCAAATCAGCCCTTCCAAGCAGATTTCTACTGCCCACACCCTCCAAGTAGGCCTCTAGTAAAAATAGAAAAAACAAAACTTAGTTTCTGAGGTAAAAAGGAAAATATGGAAACAGAAATAAAAGAAAAGAAGAAAAATGTGGTTTAGGCTTTTATATGCCATAGAACAGCTTGCTGATGTTTGCAGTCCCCCAAAGTAAAAGCCCCACTTGCAGTTCCTTTTGCATATCACTGTGCGCTACATCTGAACCTACAACTGCTCCAGACTCAAAATCAAGACGACTTGGGGTTTTTTTAATGACCCCACCGGCTTTTTTTTCATTTCCTCAGTGCCCTCTGCTCTCACATAACACACTGCCATATACATTCATATTTTCTCATTTCCCAAATGAAATGTTCAGATTTCAGAGCAATCTACTGTTCAGGGAAATTTGCTGACAAGATGCTCAAATAGATTTAAACTTTCTATGCGTGTACGATTAAAACAAAGATATTTGATTGCAAAGTATAACAATATTATATAGTTAGTAAAATAGCTGTGAAAACTTTCTTCTAATTCTTCTCGAACAGTAACAAAGAATTTAATCAAGGAGCGACTATTGTAGACTAAGAAAATTTTTGTACTTGGTTTGGTTATTTTGCGGACAGGCTACTCTACTTAAATCGTCTGAGAAACTAACTTTCCTTTAGAGAAAGTCAATGATTCCCTATCAGCGACACGTAACCAGACTCCTGTTACAAGACACTTACGAAGCATTCATAAGCTCTCAACTCCAGAGGCTGTGAAACTGCTAATCTGCACAGGTTCAGATCTGTTTGGGACACTGAAGATCACACCATAAATGGAATTTCCAAAGACTTTTGTGCTTGTTTAAAAATGTGATACTTACAAAAGACAGCTCTGGAGAGTGTAACCTTCTGGTGGAGGCTGGGTAACAGCTGAATAGATAAACTTCTGCAAAATTTACCTTTTCCTGTTCACCGTGCATAAAGATAGAATCATAGAATCATTTTGGTTGGAAAAAACCTTTAAGGTCATCAGTTCCAACTGATAACCTAGCACTGCCAAGACCACCAAGCCATGTTCCTAAGCACCACATCTACATCTCTTAAATACCTCCAGGGAGGGTGACTCAACCACGTCCTTGGGCAGCCCATCCCAATGCTTGATAACACTTTCCTTGAAGAAGTTTTTCCTAATTTCCAACCTAAACCTCACCTGCCACACCTGATTTCCTCTTGTCCTATCGCTTGTTACCTGGGAGAAGAGACCAACCCCCACCTCGCTACAACCTCCTTTCAGGTAGGTGGAGAAAGTGATAAGGTCTCCCCTCAGCCTCCTTTTCTCCAGACTAAACAATCCCAGTTCCCTCAGCCGCTCCTCATAAGACTTATTCTCCAGACCCCTCACCAGCTTCGTTGCCCTTGTCTGGATACGCTCCAGCACTTCAATGTCTTTTGTAGTGAGGGGCCCAAAACTGAACACGGTACTCAAGATGCAGCCTCACCAGTGCCAAGCACAGGGGGACGATCACTTTCCTAGTCCTGCTGGCCACACTATTCCTGATACAGGCCAGGATGCTGCCGGCCTTCTTGGCAACGTGGGCACACTGCCAGCTCATATTCAGACGGCAATCGACCAACATCCCCAGGTCCTCTTCCACCGGGCAGTTTTCCAAACACTCTTCCCCAAGCCTGTAGCGTTGCATGGGGTTGTTGTGACCCAAGTGCAGGACCCGGCACTTGGCCTTGCTGAACCTCATACCATTGGCCTCAGCCCATCGATCCAGCCTGTCCAGATCCCTCTGTAGACCTTCCTACCCCCAAGTAGATCAACACTCCCACCCAACTTCAGTGCCATCTACAAACTTATTGAGGGTGCACTCGATCCCTTCATCCAGGTTGTTGATAAAGATATTAAACAGACTAACAAATGCGTTGTCTTATGCATTTGGAAAAGAGTTAAGTCTTGATTCACAATACAGAATCCACCCCCTATATTAAATATTGTAGTATCATATTACATGTTTCTATTATTATTATGTTATATTGTGTCAAATTCTCAGATTCTAATAACTTTCAATTTTTTAATTCTTGTCCCAGACATGAATTTCAATGCACAGCTGGTCACAACTTAGTAAGAATTTGACTTTGAGCTTTCATTTGAGTTTCAATCAATCAGAGGTATCAGATCTTTAAAGACTAAAAATTCATGTTGTTATCAATGTCCAAGCAGTCATGGTATGAAATCCAGAAGAAAGCATCAATGTTGTTATTAATCGTACTGTGATCAAATTTCTTCTACTGAGCAATTCGAGTGGAGAAGGGCAGTACAAGTACTGATACAGAACTACTAGTGTTTGCTACCATTAGGCATATTCCCAGTCTTAGGACTGACTGTGCCATCCGATTTGCATAATTACTAAGGAAAGATACTCCTAAAGAATTCCACATCATCCAAATTTTGTTTGCTTAACATCCACTATTAATCAGAATTTTTCAGACATTTGTTTCCTGTTCTTGCTTCCTTTCCAAAAAAAAAAAAAAGACAGTAAGCATTTAAGAGAAAAAAAACCATATAAACCATAAATTGAAAAAGATGGGGAAGCCAGGAAAAGAGTTTTAGCTTAGAAGTAGGAAAGCAAAAAAAAAAAAAAAAAAAAAAAAAAAAACCAAAAAAAACCCCCAAAAAACTAAACCAACCCCCTACAAGCATTAACTCCTTTCAGTGCATTCTCTGCTGCTGGCACTTCTGTCTATGACCCAGGAAAATCTACAACAGAATTGGCAGCATTTCATTCTCTTGCTGCAGCAGCTTTTCCTACCAGGAAATGAAAGATTGAAACATTTTACAATTATTTTGTTTGCATTTTGTGAAAATTAAATGCTTCATTTTAATAAACACAGTGTTTACAATTTATTACTGATTCCTGTTAGGTTTTAATATTATGAAATATTTGAATTCTTTCATGCAGCATTTTGTCAAAACAAGCTCCTGAAGAGACAAACAAGCCAACAGGAAACAGGGCACGTTTTCATCAGAATTTTCAAAATCACCTTATTTTCCATAGAAAACAGATAGTTGGAATTAGCAAAATATCCTGGGAAGACCAACTGTGTTTACAGAACTGAAAACTCAATCTTAGTCAAGTTTTCACAGCAAAGACAGTTTTGCAGTAAAAAAATCTTACCAATACGCGTGAAGGATTCTCCACCGTTTGATGCCTGCAAGTCAGTTCTGGATGTCTTTCTGGAGAGCAGCAGCAGAAATAGAAGTTACTGACTTGAGACAGGAATCAGAAAATTCTGTGTTTGCCTTATGCAAAAAATTGGATTAAGGTATCACCGTGATCATTTAGCCTTAACAATGAAGGATGACAGCACAAATATTTCCCTGTATTTACAGATAAATGAGTCACGCATCAGGAAAAGAAACACATAAAAACTGCTGAAGATTCCTAGCAGTAGTTTTTAGCTGTGGTGCATGGATCTATAGGCAAATTTGAAGGGGCTTACAAAAGTAAGCCCTGGAAGGGTTGGTACAAACATCATGATAAAAGAGCCCGCAGCCCTACTTGCATATCCTTAGAAGTCCAAAATCAAAAATAAAGCCACTGATTTACAACTGCAGTAACAGATACGATATTTCTCCATCAGACTACGTAACACAGGTTTTTATAGTTCAGCGATCTGGCATCCAGCAGGAGGTCCAACAAGTCTGTTCCCATCTTCTACCAATGCCACAGCCAGTCATTTATCTCACAAAAGCTACCTGCCTGTATTGTGTTGTTCCCCATGGGTTTTCCCAGGGGTGGCCACCACATTTTCATTAGAATATATAAATATACTACCAGTATTTTTTTTTCCCCCACAAGAAAAAGCTGCCTTTCAACAAGATAGATGTACAGACAATGTCTTAGCATGGGAACAGGTTGCCCAGAGGGGTTGTGCAGTCACCCGATAAAGCCCTGAGCGACCTGGTCTCATCAGAAACCTGATCCTGCTTTGAGCAGGAAGTTGGACTAGGGACCTACTGAAGTCCATTCCCACCTGAGGTATCCCATGATGCTACAAAAAAAAGGCATGAAAGATATGTGGACAGCTTTCATTCACTCCTTTCACTCCATTCAGGTATCCCTGGAATGTTTTGCTATTTCCTTTTTTTTTTTTTTTTTTTTTTACTTATAATGTTTTCTGAGGCTTTAGAGTACGTTCACAAAATAGCATGTGTTTCTATATAAACAAAAGGGTTTCCAAATTATTATTTTATTTTTTTTTTTAAGGATGGGACAGAAAACCTCATGGAAATTCTTGATTCCAGGACGAATTCAGAAAAGTCAAGTGTCAGGAGTCTTACAGAAGAAATCCCAGGAGCTGGTAAAATATTGGTGCAGAGAAATCTAGAGGCAGGCTCTGTCTCACCCCTATGATTGCATCCATGTTGCTTTTCAGAACAGCCTAAAACTGCCACCAAAAAATGCTAGGAAATTTGTTTGCAAATTGATTTGAAAAGTTCAATGGAAACAAAAATGGAATAGCAGGCTTCTGTGCATTTATTCCCCCTGCATTTTCTTACCCTTTCAATTTCCAGACTGAAAGAGCAAATTCTTAGTTATTACAGAATTTGATACTGCTAAGGAAGGACCACCTACAACTGAAATACAGCATCAAAACCAGGGAACTACATAAACACTTATGAGAAATCCTTGTACTTTAACCGTCTCACCCTGCATTTAGGGGACAAAAGACTCAAGAAGCTATTCTGTTTGTTTGCCATCTATTAGAGAATGAATACAGCCTTCTCATAATGTCAGTGATTTGCTAAATGTCCCTGCAAAGCACAAAAGCCTGCTGTCCAGTCTGCGTGCCCGTGAGCACTGCAGCCCTCTGGAATAAGGCACGAGCTGCCATTTTGCAGTGTCCTAGTACTGATTTCAAAGCCTTCTCAGAAATCTTAAATTTCTTCATGTTTCTTACCTACGTAAGCTTTATTTGCTTTCTCCTTTTAGAGGCCACCTAAAGGTAATGTTTCATTTTGAGGCCGCTTGTGGGTCTGCATTTCTCCACATGACAAGATACCCATATATTTCCCACTCTGCCTATTTTGACTTAGTGGTCAAGCAGCTTGCTGAACTCATGTCTGTCAACTGGTTTTGATGTGTAGTATTCAACTTCAGTCGCTCACTTCTTGCTCTCTGATGCACTGTAAGCAGGTCTGGTTACTTTACATCTCTGAGCATCAACTGCACAGCCCTACTAACCTGCTTGCTCTCATTTTGTGTTTTAAAGCCGCTGCTGATGTACAGTCTGTATTGCTGTCACAGTATGCTCACCTTGCTTCTTTTGGATTGCTATGCAGTAATACTTCACTCCACTGGTTGTTAAAACAGATCGTGCTTCACAGCATGGACTACGTCTCACCTACTTCCTGCGGTATCCTGTTTCTTGTTTTACTTGGTACAGGCATATATTTTTTCTATTTACGCATTACTTATTTTTTTACTTTTTTTTTTAAAACACGAATGTCAGCAGTAATGGAAGTGTTGGACTGACAGTTCAGAGACAGCAAAACCAATGACCGAGTCCCATCTTCCTTCTGCTGCTCCTCTCCAGCAGCTGGTGGTTGCCCAGAACAGGGGGCAGATGAAGTGCCTGCAGCTCCAGTTGCGCCTCCCACCCATCCCATGGGGGCAGATTTAGATTAGATGTTAGGAAGAAATTCTTTACTGTGAGGGTGGTGAGACACTGGAATAGGTTGCCCAGGGACGCTGTGGATGCCCCATCCCTGGAAGTGTTCAAGGCCAGGCTGGATGAGGCTTTGAGCAGCCTGGTCTAGTGGGAGGTGTCCCTGCCCATGGCAGGGGGGTTGGAACTACATGATCTTTAAGGTCCCTTCCAACCCAAACCATTCTGTCAGGACTCAAGGGGCAGCAATATTTCTCCTGCTGAAGGAAGGGCTTGTCAGGGCTGGATTAAGACAAGAAACACCTTGGCTACAAACTACCAAAGCACCTTAGCGTGACAATGGCATTCAGCGGCTAGGCCAGACTTAGAAAATTAAGCCATCTGTGACTGGAAAAGCAGGAGTCAGAGATCACACACCACGTTCCCTCACTGGCTCCAAAAGCTACACAACCCTCTCTTCTTCCTCTCACCGCTTTGCGCAGACAGAAAGAAAACCAAAGCTCTTCCCCTTCCCTCTCCCGCATCACTAAAAAATTGTCTCCCACACTCCAGGAACCAACTTCAGCAAACTGAAGGGATTCGGGCAGTGACAAAAACCTTGCTAAGCATCTCTCCCTGCTCCGACGGAAATACATTGGGTCCCTGCAGGTCTCCTCCTAGGACACTGGAAGTTGTTGACTGACATTTTTACGTTGCAAGTTCCTGTGATTTCCAGCTTTTTCTTTAGCTGATTGTAACAGCTGCCTGACATCCACTCTTTCAAACACAGGACAAGCCCTCAAAGCCCCCTCTCCCATTTTCTTTTCCCCTCAGAGGCCAAATGTTATTATGGATCTGTAGCAGGAGCCCTGACGTTCGCAGCAGTCCCCCTCTTGATGGAGGAGGTTTCAGCTTACGTCTACCCTGCACTCCAGATTTAATCGGAGGTAGCTGGTGGCACTTGAACTGCATCTCTGGAAACCTGCCCACTTTGGTGGCAACCGGAGAAGGGGCAAAGACGTAGACGTGGGTCTGTCTATTGATGCTTGGCTCTGCAAGGGGAGCTTGCAGGGAAGGGGAGGGGGGGAGAAGAGAAGAGCCACACACAAACAAAAGGTGCGTGCTGACGTTAATCTCCGCTAACGAAGCCTACACGGAGCCTGTGCTCTGAGTCACCCAGCTCCGCGGCGAGCCGAGAGAAAGCTCATGAATCAAACCGCCCTGCCGTAAGGAAGCAAAGCAGTGCAGCCCGGGGGGGTGGGGGGAGGGAGGAGAGCAAGGCAGGGCTTGCGTCAGACCTGCAGCCTCCATGCTGCCCCAGCCTCGGCCACCCTCGTGTTTACCCTGGCACGGCACGCCTCACTTGAGGACTGCTCTTACCCCAGGGCGGCCTGCAGCTTTGAAGAGCTGGGGAACAGCGAATGTGAGTGTCCGGGGACGTGCCTGGTGCCAGGAGAGGGCTGTGACCATGGGGGCCAAGTCTCTTCTGCTGTTTCATTCGTTTAGGCATATGTGTGTAAATTCAGAGCAGAAGCAACCAGCTATGGAGAGTTAGCCCTAAAGACCATTTCTGCAGCTTTGCCGATGTGCTAAATGCTGAATAGCATGAGTATATAAATCTTAACTGATTTACCATAGCACCTCTGCACAAGCATAGAGACTCCCTTCCTCTCCAGTCAGCCAAAGACTCACAAAGAAGATAGGTGGACTACTGCAAGGAACTGGTTTCAGTTCCTTTCGTATAATCAAATGTAAGTCTAGATTTAAAAGCATATCAGAGAAGAAAACTGTCTTCCTCCATAATAAGTTCATCAAGGAACAAGCCGTATGTATCTGACCACAACCAAAGAAGAGGGTTTTTTCTACAGCTATAGCCGTAATCTGTGTTTCTGTTGGTTGAGTTCTCAACTTGCACGCTCCAGTGGCTGGGCAGTGAGGGGTATGATGTGGCAGTTCCAGGTGCCAGAGCAATCATACACCTCTCCACACACACACAGTCCTTGGTTATTGCCAGGTAGACCAGGAAGGAAAGCCAAGAGCCTGCAATGAAGGTTGCAGGCTTTCCAGGCTGGCAAAAGCAAAGGCCTCCCTCTCAGAGTCCAACTCCTCAGGTGCTCCTTGAGGGGGAAAGAAAGAGATTAAGCTGACGGAAGATGCATTCAAAGCCTACATGCCCTACAGAACTGGCATATAGCACAGAGTAAACCAGTTCTCCATAAGAATTGCAGTCAGGTTTTTCTTTTGGTTTTCTTTCATTTCTTTCTTGGGGGAGGGAAAAAAACCCAAAACCAAACAAAAAAAACCCAAAACCAAAACACCCAAGCAGGCCATCTTTCTGACCGGTACAGAAAAGATGGCTATACAAACTCCATAGTGAAGCACAGCACAGCCTTCAAAATGATGTGCCCTGTGGGCAGGAGAAGCACCTTGAGCTCTAGGCTACTGTTTCTAGGCAAGGACCTCTAAGGCCAGTAAATACTACTTTCTATTAGGGGAACCACCAGGAAGGAACAGGAGCTCTCCTGTGTGAATATGGTGCTTTGTTTAATGCTTACCTGGAAGATGAGTGTTTTTTGTGATGACAAGCAAATATAAAAACCTTGTCCTGGAAAAGCTCACTTGGTAGACACTAGTTTACTATCACTTTCAGGAGAAACATGCAAGAAGGAAACAGACTGGCATGAAAAAAACCTCCTCCCTGCAAACATTTGAGTGTTATTAAGACAGTGCCAGAAGACAACCATGTGCATCTGAGATCAAAGGGCTCCGGTGATTTTAAAAGGGCCTCTCTCGGGGGGGATAGGAGTTACAGTGGCTCAAGAAAAAGAAACAAAGGCAACAAGGCATGTAAGCCTGCTTAGGTTATCTTCACAGAACAGAAGAGCCTCTGGAACAACTATTCACATATACTTTTTGTCTTAAAATGTCTGGTCTCAGTGCCTCATTTCAAGTATTAAAATAAATGATGCCATGCAGCCATCACGTGAAGCTCAATTTATTCTGCAGACAGACATCACTTCACTCTGCCTGCTAGAAGATACTTGGCTCTGTTATTATAATGTCAAGCAAAAAACCATATGCCCTGACTCTCAGACATGTCTATTAACTGGGGCTCAGTGGCTCACTAATCGCCAGTATGCAGCTTTCAAGCAGAACATGCTCATGCCTGCCCCAAAGATACTGCAGGACAGATAGGTCCTCTTCACTGCAAGTCCCATTATGCATAGGAGGAAGAACTGCAGGTGTCTGAAATTAGCTGGACCTGATGGATCAACAGAGTTGATCTGTAGGGTGGATCTATGTCTATAGGCCAAGGAAATGAACATTAGGGAAATTTTGGCTAGAGGGAAGCCTCAAGCCTGAAAAGATGCCATTCAAAGAGAGCAAAACTAACTACAACTGAATTTTATAAGGGTTTTCCATATCTGAAGTTCTGCAAGAGATCAAAACTGTTTCCTACAAGTTGCACTGTGACAGTTTGCCCAGGTTTTGACACTCAGAGACAGCAGCAAAAATAATTGAGCTGCGCTGACTTAATAAGGAAATTAAGTATTCAGAAAGCAAAGGTAGTCAGTGCCTTCTTCCTGGGCTCAAAATCCTTATCAGCTTGAAGCTAATTCTGCTAGTCCTCCTACGGAGTCACAATTTTTACTTAGAAAATTCATGCTCTGTACCTACTTCTGCACTGAAACTTTCAAACAGAAACCTCTAATCTCAAGGCCAGAGAGGGCCTGCAGCTTGGACTCAAGCCTGTTTGCAGCCACCAGGTTTTGTCAGCTTTGGAGTGGAAAAACCTGTCAGGGGAAACCAAAGCAGAATTTGTCCAAATGGCATTTCAGGAGCTCACTGGGAACTTGCTTGCGTGTTGCAATCTGAAAGTGAAACTGCAAACCAGCGGGAACAGGATGATTGGCTTCCACTAGTTTCTTTTGAGCTTTTAGTTACCAAGTACTCGATAATTTCACACCAACAGTCATTAATAAAATGACATTCCAGCACTGCTATAACAGCAAAGCACCACGCAGACCACAGCTTTGTCCGTATGGGGGGGGTGGGGGCGGAATGACCAACACAGCTATAACAAAATAACTTTCCTTTCCAGCTTTTATTCTGGTACCACTGTTAGCAGGCTTGAGGTGGGTTTTTTGCTCCTCCCTGCGCACAGAACAGTTAAAAGATGGGTAGGGAAGTGTCTCCCCACTGCAGCCTGGCTAGAAGGCTTCTTCCACCACCACCGACAATGTTCAGGGAGAAGCACCCAACTGGAAAAGTTGTGCTAGTTGAAAAGGAGAAGCTACACGCGGTAGTTTTAGCTCCGATCACCGGAGGCTTGCCAGTACGCTGACTTCACATCGCTGGTACTCAAGCAGTTAAACACAACTGCGAACTCTGGAAGCTTTCCCACTCCTCGCTGAAGCTTCTCCCCAGTACACTGGTAACTGGTAAACAGATGGTACAACAGATACAGTGTCAGCTCCCTCCTTGTTGGAAATGCAGCTATCCAACATTTAGTCAACCTGCCTACAGTGAGAAGTGACTGAATGAGAAGTAAAAACATGCTTGCATTCCCCTTTCTCTTTTAACTACTGCACATAAACAGCCTGTGCCTTTTGCTTCTCTAACAGAGTCCAAAATTTATTTTTTTCAAGGGAGTCTTCTCTCTATAACTTTCCCATCCTGGCTGTTGTGGCAAAAGGTGGTAAAAACTCCCTCTTGTGCAGTCTCCTACAACCAGTCTAGGATAAACAGTCATTCAGACTGGCAGCATTTTCCTCCTCAAAGTTGCATCCAAACAATAATACAGACACTGCAAATAGTATCATGAACTCCAACACTCATGAACCAGCAAGACTACCAGAAGCATCTGGCACTGTTTTGAGGAAAAGTTTTTGGTTTGTTTCTAGTTGGGCTTCCTCCAGGCTTCGCTGCCATCTCTGACTTCCCTCCAGCCCTTCGGAGCGGCTTCACCAAACTGAGCACCAAATTCCGCTCCTTGATGAACACCTCTTGCACCCTCCACCAACTCCATCGCTCTCTCTCCCATGACTCCTCCCTCATATTTCCCAAGCTGTACCCACTTTCATCAGCCTCCCACCATCTTTCTGTCCTCTCATAACGAGGCGCGTTTCTCTTCCCTCCGTGTAAGGCTTTATGTTCATTAGTACGGCACTTCCCTCATTGCCCGCTTCCCCCAAAGCTCTGTCCCGGAGCCAAACAAAATTCGCATCTTGTTCTGAATTCCGCACTTCTAGCAGAGCATACATTTTCTCTTGCAAATGCCTTATATCAAGAAGTAACTATGATTCCGGACAACTTGCCAAGCAAATCTCCCTTTTCTTTATGTACCCGAGCCATTTAAAAGTCACTTGATGTGGATAAAAAGCACAAGGTTTTAAACAGGGTCTATTATTTTTTGCCAGCAATGGATACAGCAAGGTTTGGGGATTTTTATGCGTGTGTGTGTGTGTGTTTTTTTAGTTCCAGGCTGAGTCAATATATTATGGAAAACAGACCTGCCTCCAGTTACCTAGAGACTGCTTAACCATGGGGTTCAAGTGACAGTGTAAAACCACTCCACAGGAATGTGACTCAATTGCTCAATTCAGCAAACCCTGTTGGTGGATTTCCCCGCCTTATAAATCGCGCTTGCCTATTCATTATTTCCCATATTGCATGAGAAAAAGAAAAGAAAAAGGAAAAAGCTTTATTAATTGGTGGAAATTTAGATCCTTATTAAGGCTGAGATTTAAACATACAATTAAGTCAGGAAACTCAAAATTATGTTTTTTTCTGCTTTCATTCCCTTCTCCATTATTTCCCCATCATAAGTGTATGCTCTCTCTCCTGTGAGCTTTGCCATCCATCAAGCGCATATGTACCAAAAGCTTTGTTATTTCCAAAAATGCCACTCCAATGCTAACTTCAGCAGCTCAGCCTCGCTCTTCTCCTGTCATACGGCAAAGTATTTATTGTTATATTCACATGAGTGAACTGTGCCCCCCAAAGGGTAAAGTTATTCATCTCTGCTTGGGTGTCTAAATCTTGGCTCCTTTTCCAGAGAGGCCAAATGCCTGTAAACCCCCTCCCTTCTGCACCTCTGCAAAGTAAACAACATTCATGTGAGAGCCTAAATACAAGTCCAAGAGCCTATCTTTAGGCACCCGACTCTAGAAACGTTGGTGTGAGTGAACAGGCCCTGCTTGGGGCATGAATCACTCCACGGAGTAAAGTTAGGACAGAGGAGTTCCCGATTCTTAATTTAATTCTCTCAACCATCCTGCTGCTTAAATGAGAAACCCAACCGGGATTCTTAATTACAGTAATATACTCACCAAACATATTGCGTTCATTTCTTTGAATTACTTTAGGAACAGCATCACCAGCCAGGAGAACAAAAAAAATCATGCACAAAAATGGATTAAGGACCGACAGCCTGGTGTAAAAGGAGTCCTTGAAGCCCACCACATTTGGATCCAAGGACTCCTGTGGATTTCCTTAGCCACAGAGGTGCCACAGAGCCCCAGCAGCAGGCAGTTAGCAATACCACGATGCCAAGCCTATTCCCTTTCTCAGATTTTTCTCAGCTAGCTCCTCTTATACCTGCATTCAGATGACCGAGTATTTGAGCATGACTTATCATCATCGTGGATATGTGATTTTATGCCCTCAATCTCCCACAGGTCCCTGGTTCATCCACTCCGGCACCAGAGGAGCGTGCCTGAGCTGACGCTGCATTTGGGCTATCCTTCATAATCCCCTTTTTGCTATGATGGCGGGGGGGACACGACATCTTTTAACCTTCTTCAGTTCCTTCTCTTCTCCCAGTAGACACAGACCAGGAGAAAATGATATGTCAACTAGCAGAAACTCTTTGGGAAGAGCCCGATCACAGCAGAGGCAGGGGTCTTAAGCTTAAGCCCCCCTGTACGGAGCCCGGCGACAGTGCACAGCCAGAAGTAGTTCACTGAAGTGGCAGCCAACAGACAGTCCTCCAGGTAAGGATGAACCTATTATAAAACAGACACATTTGCTAGGGGAAATGTAGCAGATCTAAAGTTAAGCCTAGTTTGAGTTTTTCAGTTTGACCTGGCAGCTTCCATTTTGTCCAAGACCTGCCTTTTGGACACACCGCCTTCCTCCTCCCCTTGCATCTGCAAAGGACAACCTCAGCAGAAGGCAGAGAAACATTTAAAAAGTCTTTGCATAAAAACCTTCCCAGCCAGAAGCTTTCTGAACAGTCCAGAAGGACAGACTATTTGAACGATATCATCAGTTTGCCAGGTCTGACGAGGCAACACAACCGCTTGGACGTGACTGTGTTTGTTTGTCTCGCTGGTAGCACAGCCCTGGATCCTGCTGTCACATGCCTCTGAGCACTTCAGGCCAGGGAATGTCTCTCAAGATTGTTGGTAAATTCTTATCTGTATTACAGTTGCAGAGGTGACGCTTGCAGACGTAACCCTGAGCAAATCTGAGCCAGGCGGTAACCCTGGTAATTTGGAGGGGGATGGGGAGGAACAGCAGCAGCCAGCTGGGAGCTGATCAAGATGCCTCACGCACAACCCTTTGCCTTCTACAGCTGCTAGGGCTCAAGCTAGGACCTGTAGTGAGCAAGACAGGCTACGAACACGCAGAAGAAATGTGAGTGCTGCCTGAAAATGCTGCTTGCATCCTTGATGCCGCAAAGTAAATTAATATTTCTTTTAACTCCCTTTTCTTTATCTGCACTACTCACCGTTACAGTGGGGGCTTGATTTGTACTTCGAGCTAGCTGAAATATGGGACAAAAAAGCACAGGTGAAAAACATGCCCTTTGTGTTCATTTCAAAACTTGCCAACTGGTTGTCATGGTGGCCTTTATTCGCATCATCCCTACGGGCCACGGTGTGTTTCACCGATAGGAAGATCCTTCTGTCTGATTACTAGGACGCAATGATGTCAGCTGAGCATGCTTGCCACGAACAGGAGGTAAAACCCATTAGCATAAACCTCAGCGAAAGATGCTTAGACAAGTGTGTCTCACCTCGGGCTTGCCCCAAGCTACCAGATCAGTTGACTACTTTCCACAGCTCGGCTAATGTGTAATAATGCTTCCAGCTGCGGTAACTCAGTGGTACGCTTGAGCCCAGTCGGGACTGGGGTGAAATGTTTCAGCCCTTTCACAATAAGCATAAAACCTACATGACCAGTCTACATTTACATTTACTTCTTCTCCTCTTAACTGGTTTTGCTTCCCCCCACCTATATACAGTCCCTTGACCTTAGAGGTCAAGATCTGAGGAGTGGAAGACACCATTGAGAAACCTATAAAGCCTATCTTCATTTAGCATTAAATTTTAGAGAAGTAAGTGAAGAATACAACCAGACTTAACTTTTTTTTTTTCTTTTCATAAACAGCTAAAATTAGCCAAAACCTACAATTTCAGGGGAAAGGAGGGGGCGGGGCAAAACCAGAACTATTCCCATTTCAGGTCACATCTAATGAAAACGTTTGGCCAGAAAAAATAGGGAAAATGTTTTAAACAATGTAAGGTTTTATTTCAACATTTTCTAACCATAATCATTCATTTCAAAAATGTTGAAATGTTTCATTTCCACATTATTACACATGTCAATGTTTTGCTATAACACAGAATTTTTTAACTGACTCAAATTTAAAAAGAGGAAAAGAAGCTAAAAATATTAAATAGATTGAAAACGGAATGTTTCACTTAACGGTTATACAAAACAGTTAGAATTCCCACAGCGCGATTTTTTTTAATTTGACAACTAATCCATAAGATCCCAGATTTTACTCCAGCAATGCCAGTTGTGGGAACCTCCTAACATGCACCCAGTCTGCTTCCTGAAGTTTTGAGCTGAAGATGGCCTGAAAGGGTCTGTTGACCTCTCCCCTCAGGTCATGTCACCTCACCTTGAACAAAGCCAGCAGAACTACAAATAGTGGTGTCTCTACCAATTCACCCTGGGTGAAAGCCTAAGGACCCACTTCACGCATATTGGTGTTGATGCTTGCACCTGA
Organism: Larus michahellis; assembly: GCF_964199755.1. Taxonomy (NCBI): domain Eukaryota; kingdom Metazoa; phylum Chordata; class Aves; order Charadriiformes; family Laridae; genus Larus; species Larus michahellis. Next base: position 54,995,486 of record NC_133898.1, on the reverse strand, counting down.
CAATAAAGTGCTCTCAAATCCAAGCGCAAACTGTTTTAGAGCACCACTCACTTCACACAGCTCTGGAGAACTAGTCTGAGAAAGCTCCTCTGGGGTTTTAAACCAAAAGAGACAAAGTACAGCACTTAGTAACACTTTGCTGCTATGTGTGGGCAAAGGACTTTTCACCAGCTGGGATCCACCAAGAATTACTACCTTCAATTTTTGTCCTTAAGGAACAGGCAGTTTAGGGGCTAGAAAAATCTCCACTCCCTACCTAATCACCTATGCAGCTCTGCACAAAGCAGGCAGTGGATAATATGAAATGAAACTGAGAACAGTTCCCATTTTCCTGAGCAACTAATGTGCAGCTTTAAACATGTAGTAGATATTTTGCCTTTACCATTAACAAGCCGAAACGTGAAGTATGACTGCCTTGATACCCTCTGGACACTCAAGTTTAGACTTCCATTAACAATAAGAGATACACAGTATGTTGCATTACGACAAGGATCGTAAATCTCTGCTTTTGGGAGCTACTGCATGTGAGCTGTATGTCTGTCTCCTTGAATTAGGGATTCTTACCGTAGGTAATCTAATCAAAATGCTAACAAACCCCTTTTCATGTGATCACAGAAAAACTGCTGCACATTAAGAAACACAAGTGATAAGCAACAGATACTCAAAATGTCCTTTTATGCACATTAAAGTGATGCTGAAGAAGGCATCTGTATTCTGAGGTGAGCAACAGGAAAATCCCCAGACACGACTGCAATCAAGAAATCGCAGTCTAACACACTCACTGAAGCTGGTGTCAGTATCTCCAATAGCTCAAGTTTCGGTTGTCAGTCAACCCCTCCTTCATCCCCACTTATTCTGAGCAGGCTCCTTACACCAAGCAATGCTACACGAAGACAAACGTTAACAGCTGCTGAGCACCCAAAAATCTCTCTAAGTCAATGGTGAAAGCTCCACTCTAGGCAATTAAAAATGATGGAAGAGTAGAAAACACACTGAGGGACTGGGAACCCAAACAAAAAAGCCTAGAGAAGAGCAAGGCTGCTTTTTTTTTTTTTCATTCCTTGTGCCTTACCACAACTAGCTTCTCAAGCCTACTTACCTCTTCAGCTAAGTCTCATTGTGACAGACATTAAGGTAAACCAGAGGTAAGCTGACAATATTGGACGCTCCAAGAATACAGAGCCCATCAGCAGTCTGCTGATTACAGCAATTTGCTATTTTCAGTTCCTTGGTTGATTGCTTGTGGGTTGTTTTTTTTTTTTTTAAATACCTGCTAATCTGTTTTGTGCATTTTCTTGTACCACATATATTTGGCCTCTGGGTTCTTATTTTTTCCTTTCTTTGTTCTCAGATCATTATTTGCCATCATCAAAAAAAATAATCCTGAATTTTAAGGACGTAAGAGTTGCTGCATGCCTTGAAGTTTCTAATCCAAAAATAACTCCATCACTGGAGGAGGTAAAGGGGAATTTTTTTTGGTTTGGGATTTTTTTAAATTTTTTAAAGTTTTCTAGTTGAAAAGTAGCTTAAGATCCTAGTGCATATCTCACAAGTTTGAATTTTAAAGCACTGTGTTTATTAGGCCTAAAAATCAGAGGAATGAAAGCACTGAGGTATTGTTTTTCCACCATAAAAACATGAAGAATAAATTATTTGAATACATTTAGGGGGAAAAAAAATTGGCTCTTGGGCAGGAATTTCACCTGCCAAGTTTAAATTCTCTGCAAATCAGGATTGCAAAATTGCCCACCTTTGAAACAACAGTTTGTAAGAGAAGTAATGCATCCTTAACTGGGACACTGAAAATGATGTTGCTGGGAGAGAGTCTGAAATGCATGTAAATTAAAGACATATTTCTAGATTTTATCAGTCCTGTCCAGTATTTAGATGCGTTTTTAAAATATGAGATCTGAGCAGACCTCATATGTCTGAATACGTTTGTTTAGAGTTAAAGGTTGTTTATTAAATGTTATTTATACGCTGTTAAACCTCAGAGGGAGAAATATTAAACATGTCTGGGATTCACAGAGTACACAAAACAGGCATTAAATTGTACAGTTTGATATATAACTTCCTATAGTGGATAAATGCACCAACATCTGCTAAATACGTAGAAGATTTATTACATTTTCATAAGGTTTACTTACTACATAGACTTCATGATTTGGCAAACAAAGCCTGACTATGGGGAAACTGTTCTTTCATTATTTTAAACCCTTTTAATACACACTTTGGAGGATGCATGAATATCTCTCACCGCCCTCCCTGTCACCTGATGGAGGGAACGGTCTCTGAGCTGCTCAGTTGGCTGAGAAAGAGAGAACTTGTGTCTCACGTCTTGTTTATATTCCCAGTTCCCAGAGCAAGGTACAGTCCTGCATATTATCTCTCTCCAAAACTTTGCTGACGGACTCAGAGAGTCAACAAAGAACCCAGTGCAGTGCAAAGACCCTCCCTCCCCCTGCGGGAGAGCTCAGCAGGCTCTCCTCCCAGGGCATAGTGAAGTCAGACATTTATTTTGGCAGCCAGAAAACTCTTTTTGAAATCTGCATAAAAGTTGGTAAGTTCCCATAGCCTGGGAATCTTTGATGACATACTGAATTTTTTTCTTATCATCGGACAATAATGCTCTGTGCCGGAAATAGAAATGGAAAATTTGGGCGCAGTGAAATCCTGTTTTCAGGAAGTCAGGGAAATCCCCCTCCTCCCCCCAACCTCATTTCTGTAGTTCTTATTCACATAAATGTGCAGTCAAGCTTCAGCAGCAACAGTGAAATTGATTTTCCTGGTCTGAGATGAAAACCTGAAGGTGAAAGAAGCTCAATTCAGAAACCAGAGAAAGCTAAGATTTTTCCCACCCAGGGCCAGAGATGTGCATCTCCGGTACCTACGGAGAACATGACTGAAAGCACATAAAGGACAGAGGGCTACTCACCAGAAGCCAAATTCATGGCTGCTGTCATTTGCTTTACCACATGAGCAAAACGAGGAGCAGCTTTTAGCCCAGGAATTATATAAACATGGGTGAAATATTTCTAAACAAAAAAGATAATTTCCCTTCTAGCAAGCTCTCCATATACATCACCTGCGATCTTGGGCTAACATAGCCTTTCCTTGAAATGGGTAGACTTATAGTAACGATCCTTCATTCCTTCTTTCTGTCCCTTATTGCATTCCTTTAGACCTTCTTAAAAATGGGGTTCAGTTTTAAGGGAAGTATTTGTCATCAGGAATTTGCAAGTGGCTCCTGCAAGAAGCGGAATGTAGGTGCAGATGTATTTTGGAAGGGATCGAGCCATACAGAAGAACACTTAGTAGTTCAGCTGAAATGCTAACTTAGTGGTACAGACCTCCAATTCCACAGTTGCTTCATTCTGGAGAGGACAATACTTCTGCCTCTAAATGGCTGCTCTCAGCCACACAAACACTTAATGTAATGCACAGTCAATTCTTCTCTTATTCCCTTTAATCCAGCTGCATCCGAGTCTCAGTCATGATTGGGTGTCATAACTCACCATCCAAGATCTCCAGGACAGGGACCTATTTTTGTAATTTTGTAAACTTTTACTAGGTTCTCTGTGGACCGACTAGTGTCAGAACAAGTATATATACTGATAATATGGACTGCCTCCTGCTAACAGAATTAATCGCTCAGCATCCTGGTGAAAAAACATACCTTTGAATGTATGAAGCACTGGTTCTGTTACTGTATTTATTATTTAACATTTGCGTGTTAGAGCCACAGATGGGCAAGTGACAAGCAATAGCTATTGGGGAAAAACATTATTACTCCTTGTACAAATACATCCCTCAGATAAGTTACAATATTATCCTGCCAAAATGGAACAGCTAACGATTTTCTTGCAGTCTGAGAAGTCCCAGATCACAGATGGCCAACTGAATAGTGGCTCAAGTAATGCTAAGCAATGAACAGCTGCTAACAATGAGGAAATTGTGCTTATAAGGCCTGATTCAATGCCCACTGAAGTCAATGAAAATCATATAAACAGCAGTGAGTGCCCTAGTGGCACTATTCTTTGGCAAGGAGCCATAAACCAGATAATAAAATATTGTTAAATTCCCCCCCACCAGAATACTCTACTCGCTGCTTTTACAGAGTAACTGAAACTTTGGTCTCCAGGCAAGCCTAGAAGCATCCGAGTGAATGCAGCTGCATTTAAAATCCTGATGTACACTAAAATAAGAGTATTATATATTTTACAGAGGATTAGGTCTTTATTTAGAATGGCTACAGACATTAAGGGGTTTAGTTGATTTTATCCCAGATTACAGGCACATTATAGAAAACCAACACTTAATTTTGATAGACCATTACCTGAAAGTCCTTTCTTTCAGCAAATGCTTAATATTATTAACAAATGGCACTACTGTTGGTTAGAGCACCACCGCTGCTACTCTTAATAACATGCGTCATGAAGCATGTGTAAGAAATCAAGTGTCTGCCCCAAGTATTTTGTAGTCACCGCTTTAGCTGGACTAATGGTGGCCACCATCCGACAAGGAAGAAGATCAGAGAGCTAGGGACATCTCAGTTCTGGAACATCACAGGAAATTGAAATCTCTTGTGGGTTTTCTTAAACCAACAAGTATGAAACGGCAAGTATCTTATTTTTTAAGTGCTTAGAAGGAGCAGCATTGAAAGTCTAAGCATGACCTTTACACGCTTCACATCACTGTCCTAACCTGATGATGCAGTTAAGAATGCAGTTTCATAAACCCATGGAGAAAACTTGAGTACCTTCCCAGGAGCTCAGGACAGCAAGGAGCAGTCCTCGATGGGTGTGACAGAGCTGGAATACAGAAAAGGCAGGGCACTTGATGGGAACAAAACAGGAGGCTCTTTAAAGCTTAGGAAGTACTCATTAAAATTCAGAGATGTGTTGCTGATGAGTAACATCAGTGTTAAATGCATCGCTCTGTCCATTACCTCCTTGATAAATATACTCATAAAAGAACCACTGAATTCAGGGAAAGACACTTCTTACAGTCACTTTCCTGATCTCACACAAGATTTTTTAACTATCTGATGCACAATGAGTCTTGGCTGCTTTAAAAGCAAAGAGGCACTACTTCGAAGGCTGCAGAGATCAAAGACAACTGTTTCCAAGGGAGGAGTTTTTTTTTTTTCCTTTTTAAAATATGCCTGCAAAATGTCTAGTAACACACTCCAAATTTATTTCTTCAGCTTGCTCAAATGCTATGCTCTCCTGGGTGCCTTTGTAGTCTCAGAAACAGAACAGGTACTTTTGTGCTTCTTCGTAGATTTTCCATTCTGCCACAGAGTCTGTTTATATTCCATAACTGCACAGGTGCACACAGTTATCCATGAATGGAGTCAGGTCGTACGGAAGTGAGGAATCGCTTCTCCTGCTATTTGCATAGGCTGGAGGCAGGCATAGTGCAAATAACTCTTTGCAGCTGTACCAACATGCTCCAGTCTCTACTTCCACTGTCCAAATCATCCTGCTTTGAGGCACCTCTTCAAAAAAAGCTGGAAGACATGGCTAATCAGATTACTAACAGTGTTGCAACAAAATTTAAAAGATTGGACTGGGAGCACAAGGGGACTAGAGGAAGCCTCAGCAGTGACGTGTGTGATGGAGCTCAAACTCCCCCAAGGGCAGGATATTAACCAGCATAAGGTGGGTGCTAACACCAAGGGAGCCCTGACGACATTTCTGACTGTCCCTGTCACTCACAGCACGCACCTGCCAGTCCTGCCACCTGGGTTCCTCACCTGGGACTGACAATTTTGGTTCAGAGCCATCTTGCAAGGACATTTCTGCTGGGGAGCTCCTCCTCAGGGAGCACACTGTGTCCCCTCAGGGGAAAGGTCTTCTTGTGCTGGTCTAACATTGCCAGACAGGAGCCCCAGCTGCCTCCCTGCCCAGCACAGAGCTGGGCCTGAAGCCTTGCTGCCACCACTACTGCATCATTACATCCTGCAGGGAGAGCAGGACCTTTCCCAAACTGGAATATTCTTCCGCAGTTGCTGATTTAGGCTGTCCTGGGCAAAAAAGACCAAGAGCACAAGCCAGAAGTGCTCCTGCTATGGCCACCGCCCGCATAGAGGAAGACACATCTTTTGTTACTCTGGTTGAGAGGTGGGAATCTGCAGGCAGCTCCATTTCTAATTTCCAGCCTGATGTGATCTGTCAGCAGCCTGCCGTGATACACTGAGCTAATCACATCCTCCCCAGAGGCTGACATGTAACCTCTGGCCTATAGCATCCTAAATGCAAGCGTTTGCCAAGAAAAAAAAAAAAAAGAAGAAATAAAATAAACTCCAGCAACCAGCTATGGATGATGTAAGCAAAGGCTCTCCCTGATGCAGGAGGCTGCAGCCCACACGCCAGCCACACCAAATGCCCAGACGAGGGCTCTCGTGTCACCAGAACAGTTTGGGTTTTCCACATTAGCACAAACTCCTATACACCCAGCCAACCCTACATGAAAAGCTAGTCGAGGATTTCCCCTCCTGTGCAGATGAGCTTGCTCAGACAGGTTTCACCTCTTCTTGAGAGACCCAGACTTTGGATAAGCACCCTGAATAACACTTTTAGGATATGTTTGGGTATCCTGAACTCTGCCCAAGTTCCTGAGAGTTAGTTCTCTCTGAGGGCCTGAAGCACCAGGAGATTAACATCCGACAGGAGGCCAATGGGACATGTAGGGACTAAATTTGGGTCTCCCAGATCATAGATATACTTTGGGACCACTGGACCAGCCTCACCTGCTAGTAATTAGAAGTTTAATGGCATTACTGAAATTACAACCAAATTTTGCTCAGTTAGACTGATCACTGTCTAATTTTGAAAGTAGTTACATGTGCTGACAGGATGATTACAGCTTTATTCACCCTTTTTAGACTCAAATTTAAAATAAAATACACTGAGATTGTATCACATGATAAATTGCAGTCAGCTCTCAAGTCTATTTCTTACAGATTTAATTCCAACATTGTAAAGCTGACAGCCTCACACAGCTCGAAAGAGGAGTATTATACTTTCCTAAAGCAGAAGCTTGACAAAGGGGGACAGATAACACCTACTCTGAGGCCTGGAGGGCCCAAGCTACTGACTCTGAGACCACAGTCTGGCTACTGATTAGCTTTAAAAATCTGTTGAAAACTCACATGCACCCACTTGCAAATTCTCACTAATATTCTTAGCTAGGAAAGGCTAATGTCGCAATAATAATATGCCGGGCTTAGAAAAGTCTTTAGATTTAGCATCGATAATTTTTCCCTGCAACTCTGTGCAAATGAGTCCATGAGAACAGAACTACTCAGTTTGACACAAAGAGAACCAGGCAGTCAGATAAGTAAGTGGTTCAAAATTGTCCTATCTTGTTTCTAAAATGATCTTTCTACAAAGCACAACCTAGAGAAATAAATGCATTTTATATAAAGTAATTCTGATTGTCGCTAGTTCAGAATGACCTGATTAATCCATGTATGTTCTCATTCGTACGTAAAGCAACTCTCATCAATATGTGGTGGTGACATACTGTTAACACATCTTCTTGCATTGAAAAATAAACCTGTACATGTGTACATCATACAACGGTCCTTGACACAAGTTCACATAATACAGCTGTACACATCCTGCATGTGTGAGACTTTCATCTGCACTCCGAAGCTGCTAGCGCATTGGCTTTACCTTTGCTTTTCCAGTATAGTTTCGTATTTACGTTTCTAAGCCTGCTTTTATTTGGACTTGTTTAAATGTTGGCAATTCACAGAGCCGGGAGAGAAGAGGCAACTGTTAGAGAGTTTGTGCCCTCTGGTGTTCAGCGGCGGATACTGGATCCCCCAAAATGCTGCTGCTTTGTGCTACTGCAGCATCATCTCCTCACCAAGCCTTGCCTGCCCGTAACGCAGCTCACTTCAGCAGAATAAAGTATTTAGCCCTGGTCTGCTTAATTGTAGAAGTATTCTCAGCCAAATACTGGGCAGAGACCACTGTCTCCTTTTAAGACCATCTGTACGCTATACATTCAAGATTTTAGCTTTGGGGATGATTTCAGCAAGATCCACATTAACTCAGCAGTTTCCAAAACTGAGGAATACTCCTGATATGGCATGCCTTTGTGTTTTCATTAGTTCAAATCAGCAAAAAACTACAATGGATAACTTTGGAAAATTAAATCACTTATTGACCAAATCCCCATAGTCCCAAAGCTGAGGATATACTCTTTAGCCTATATAAAATACAGAAGCTCCCATCAGCATGGTTTTCAGACGTCTGGTTGACATTTCCTGTTACCATGCCTGTAGTAAATTCTTCAAAATCCCGACTAAAATCAAGTTTGTGAGCGTAACATTAACACTCTGCTATGCCCACAAGCGCTAAATCTTTGCCAGAGATGACTCAATTACAAATTTCAGCAGGCAAATTCTGAATAGAAAGCCGAGCTTATTCTCCTTCTGAAATCCATCCAAACTTTCCACAGTTCACTCTAAAGACACTCTGATGTGGAGTTGTTCACTGCGGTGAGATTTAAGGTAGTTTGCAAGGATTTTAGTGAGCAAACTGTTCAATCTACAGACACCACTGCTCCACCACCTTAAGCTCTACACCTACTGTGCTGCCATTGCTCAGGAGCTCTAGTTTTAGAGGAGCCATTCACCTCAGCACCTACCCCTGATAAGGATACCAGTTCTAACCCCTATCACGTGGGGCATCCAAAAGCCAATAACAGTAGATGAGGCTTTGGTGGAGTCCAGTGGCATTTGCATCTCTGACCTCTCAAACAGTCTCTTCTGCCCTGTCCTCACCTATGAGCCCACTACAACAGTTCCTCTACACTTTGCACCAGCTGCAGCTGAGTGATAAAGCTAGTTTAAACTCCTATTTTGCCCTAAATAAGCCACGTCCTTTTAGTTATCCCTTTGGGAGAACCATTTTCCTCAGATTCCCACAACGTTCCCCACTGTTCTGATGGAGCCATTTCTTCTTAGGGTGTTAGAGAAAAAGACAGTGCTGAAGATCTCATTTACAAACATGACCCCCTCAGCAAATTAATCTCGCACAATGACATTCAAAACAGTAAATTACTAGTTTCCATCACTGTAAGGAACTACCCTAAAAAGAAAAAAGCTCACAGAAATACCAAAAAAAAAAAAAAAAAGGGGGCAAAGAAAAAAAAGAAAACAGCAAGAGTTAACAACGGATCTGGTTTCAATAAACTGTTTCAGTGGAAAGTTAGGAGCCTAAACACTGAATCTGAGCTTAATAGTGCTTTGCTACAATTATATTCACTTGAATGTTGAGCACTGTGTCATTAGATGAGTGCATTCAGACAGTGCGCTGCAGTAATAATTCACAAAGTGTTTACATTTCAACAAAGCCTTCTCTTGTGTGTTCTTCTAACCATAACAGCACGTTTAGACATTTTATAAACACAGCAGATTTGTTTTTAATTAAGGAATTTCACAGCAGTGAACTCTGATCACTTAATATTTCAAATCTGAGAACATCCCTATTACAGCATGCTAAGAGATTATTCTCTATATACTTCATACTCTGTATGAGTAACGCTTCCCCCAAAAATGCCACACTGCCAGCAGATGATGAATGCAGAGAGTGGCAATGCTGGCCCTCCCTGCAGCTCTGCAAGAAAGCTGTACCTGTGACTCAGGAGAATATGCACAGAGACACTGCTTTCAAGACTGATCACGATCAGCTTCTGCACCTCTGAGAAATTCTCTATCTTTCAAGCAAAGCACAGCTGAAATCAATAGTCTGCCAAGAAAAGTAGAGAGACTTTGCTTTAGTGCCGTGGGATTCATTTTCATGACTGTCAATCATACGGTAATTTTCACAATTCCAGCGCTGCAGTCTAACAAGTGCAATAATCTGTGGCCCGGACTTCTTGCCAAGCAGGATTGATTTAAGCTGAAAGACTGGGACACAGGAAAGGAGGAAAGGAGTGCGTGTTTCACCCGATTTGACCAGTATGCAATTTACACTTGAAAGGAAAACTGGGGAAAGCTCGATCTGGTAGGAACTGTTGGCAGCAGGGCCTGTTTGCAGCTTAAGAAGCCAACAGAAGGATTGTATGGCAACAAGACTTCTGGTTCCTGCATGAATTTCAAATCACTGCGTTATGTTTAACCTCAAAACATCTGAAAGGAAACAATGAACAAGCATCAATCACCAATTAGTCATTATTTCCTGGACACTCCATGGAAAAGAAAGATGCTGATGCTGGGTCAGATCAGATTTTCGAAGCTGCTACGAAGTCCGTGGGACTTTCCTTGGCGGCCTCTGGCTTTTCCGCTCCAGCTGGACGTATCCAGGATGGTAAGAGAAGCCTGTATGAAAGGAGGGAGCCTTACCCTTGGGGTGAACTTTCAAGTGTCTCACATCAACTGGGGCACACATCCTCTGCAGGAATCACAAAGAGTAACAGAACCACCACCACATCTCTAGGAGCACTTTTAGAAGGAATACCCTCTAACCACTTCAGAGGCGGAGCTGTTTATAGCTGCCTTTCACCAGAGTGACTTGCAAGTGTCCTCAGTTTCCTATTACGTTTATGAGCAGTCAGCAGCAATGAAAACAAGAGGGGAGTCGAGCAAAAAAATCTTGAATCAGCTTCACTAATAGCAATATGAAGTGGCCCTTTGTGGCTATACACCATGCTGGTAAAGAACAGAAATGCAGCTGTAGTGAGCATAGGTGGGACACTGCTCTCAGGCAGCACCCAGGACCAAATACCAAGCTTAAAATACATCTTTAATATATCCCATATGTATTACACACACTCCCCAAACACTGGGGCCAGGCCTGAGGTATGGGACAAGCTATGTGAAACATTTAGAGCTGGTTTCAGCTGTTTTTAAAAACATTTGTAGTACTAATTGCATGCTGTGACAGGCTGCTTTGGTTGGTGCTTTCCCCCGTAAGTTCACAAAGATTTCTGCTCATTTGTTTCCGTGGGGCAATCAGTAACCCCTCTAGCAAGAAGGCTGCTTCCAGTGCCTACCTGGCTATTAAATCAGCAGAATGTTATTCACCTCAGCCTGCCCTTTGCCACTCACAAACGTTTTCTGCCCAAGTCTTGCATTGTTACAAACAGGCTTGTTCATACAAAACTAATGAAGTCTTTCTGGGTGTTTTAAAACCAAATCACAGGAACAGGACACGAAAGGGAACTTCCCTGGACCAGTCATGCCACTGGGAACAGCAAATATGAAACAAATCAAGCCCATGCAGTCTGTGAGCAATCCACAAGTTGAAATTAATTTACGGAGACAGTACACCATCTCTGTAACAACTTCTATCATTCTCCCTCAATTTCTGCTTGCTTAAAGGCTTTAACAATACATTTGGCAAAACCAGTCCATTTAAGCTTAAGCTTATCCTTTAATAACACAGATGGTTTATTTGACCTTTAACATCAAATCTGGATATCTGTGACTTAATACGTGTCCTCTATGAAGTCCTAGCACTGTGTGCACCAGCATGATGCTGACCAGCGGTCAGGAACTCTTTGCTTCGCCTTCTGCGACTCAGGGGTAATTTAATCCTTGCTCCTATGAACCTTCCCAGGTCTGAAAACCGCCTCTGACACTGATGATGAGGGCTGCAGGACACGTAGAAAACAGAAGGATACCCCAGGAGCACGCTGACAGCAAATATTTGTGTCACTGTTAAAAATAAGCATGTAATGCTTATTGTATTATAGAATTTAATAGGATATAATGAGCTGTAATAAGATATTTCAGGTATAATATAAAGTAAATGTCTTATAAATGCCAAAGAGTAACTAGAATTGATTAAACTGGATAATGTTGTTAAATGATATTTACTGCTAAAAGCAAAGATTTTTGTTAACCTGGCATGCAGAATTGACAGTGCTTCTTCAGGATAGTTTTGTTACAGACAAAATCATGTATTACCTTATTTTTTCAGTGGTTAAAATGATCCAAATAGCACATGAGATTTTTTCCAAAATAGTAAAAAATGCTAGCAACTGAAAATATACAATTGTCTAACATGCAAATCACATACGTGACTTGCAGCAGCATCACCTGACTGCCAAAGCTCATGAGATTTTCCATATCCACTGTCATTCTGGCTATGTTTGCATAGAAGTTGTTTCTGTGACACTTCAAACAAAATCTGTTCCAGGAAGATTCTGGAAGAGGCAATATATCATGCAGTTTCTTAATCACACACTTATTACAAAAAATATGAATATAAAGAAATGTAAGAAAAAAAGACAGTCTGTTATTAGCTGCATTGGAATACAGGAAAGCTGTAGTATGGGCTCTAAACCAAGGTATAAAATTGCCCAATCTCCTCTCTACCCTTATACAAGAAATATAGAAAATGCTTCCCACAGAACTCCATCTGCAAACTGTCACAGCCAAGGAGGCTGCAAGCCAGGCTGCTCCTACCCTGGCAGCGCAACATGAAACAAATAATATCCACAGAGGGTCCACGCCACGAAGGCAAAAGCAGATAAGCTGCATTACTCCAGCGGGTAAATTATATTTGCTAATATACAGCGGTTGCCTATAAAAGATAAGATCTTTTTTCTCATATCTAACTGCAAAGATTATCCCATGAACTAAGGAAGATTAATTTTCTGTCAATTTGTGTCCTTCATGCTTTAAACCTTCCTCACTCCAACAGTAACGCCAACGCCCCTAATGTCTTCTGTGTGAGATGATACATGTTGTGGCTATTCTGGAGCTAGGTGCATGTTGGCTGACCAGCCTGAACATGGGAGGACTGGCCACCTGGATGGTCTCGGATACAATACCCCGTGGTGGAAGTTTGCCCAGTTTTTCCTCTGCTAATTTGGGTTGTTCTCTTCCAACAGCATTGCAAGGGACAGTAATGAAACTAAGTCTATTTTAAACTTCTCTCCCTGTTTGAACTGTGGCTAAATTTAGCCTGAGAGTCCAAAAGTCAAGGGGAGAAAAGGGAAGAGGAAAGGGCAAAGGGAGGAGACCCAGAGACACTGCAGCCCAATTTCCTCAAGAAACTAAGCTTAACTATCACTGGATCCTTCTATGCCTGGCGTGTATCACTGCTACTCAGGGCTAGCGCACAGGTCTCTCCCTTAGATGCATATCACCAGGTGACTTCAATGGACTACCCACACTAAATTTCTCAGCAGCCAAAATGCAAGTGTCCACAAACTGGACTTTCAAAGCAGGACACAGCTGCTAATGATGACAGCCAGCAGCGAAGCCAACCTCAGTTCAAACTCTTTTGTGGAATGGAAGAACAGAGAGTTCATGCTGAGCGCCTTGGCAAGTTTTGCTTTTTGGTGCCGTGCCCTCAGGAAGGTGGGGAGGAGAGCACATAGCACGCAGAAACACAACAGCGAAGACAGGGGAGGGGCACCATTCTCTCACCAGCTGGTTGCAGAGTATATGACGCGCAAGCTAGGTTGTGAACTGATGAGGCTTATCAGAAGTATCCCAGGAAGAGATGCAATTTAGCTTATCAAAGAACAATAAGCAAGCAAAGGCATGGTGAAAAGTTATCTATGGTAGCAAACAAGACTGAAAAGTCATCAGTAAAGGAAAACGTAAAGAAAAATAATTTTTTGTATTAGCTTTCCTCACAGGTTTCATTTTTATTGGTCTGTCCCTACAACTAAAAAAAAATAAAATAAAAGTAGAATTAATTCACGTCAGCTCTACGGTTTGGTTTGTACCTCAGAGTGCAGAGTGATTACGCCTGCCTGGGTAATGTTCCAGGGAAGTCTCCCAGTCAGAACAATAAAATTGGCATTGCATTTTGTAGATCTCTCCCCTACTCCCTCTCACTTGATTCCTTTCCATCCCTAACTCCCCCCTTTCAAGGGATACAGATATCCAGGGATAATCCTCTCCTTCATAGTATTCAGTTTTATGTGGACCACACCATGGCACTAACTCAGGACTGTGACCCCTCCGACCACACATGGAACAGAATTACCATGGACTAAAAGCTCAAAGATGGATGGCTGGCATCATTATCTCCAAGCTCTCCAATAGAATTCCGCACGCCTATTCTAGTCTTTCAAATGACAAACTAAAATTTTAAACTAAAACTGTACCACAGCAGCTGAGCCCAGCACTGAAAGAGAAAAAAATGGATCAGGTCCATATACTCTATTCAGTGCAGTCTCTTAATGAGGGTCCATGATGAAAGGTGGAAAGAGAAAGCTCTGCTCCAACAGCTCCTGATACAAAGAAGGGTTACAAAGCCTGAGTGAGGATGGCCCCCGAGAGTTTGGGCAGCAGTTTTATCAGCTAGCAGATAGGAGGGCAATAGAGCTATGCTCTACTGGAATTACCTAGAAGCCTAAAGCATATTGTAACTAATAAGCAACAGAGGCATTTAACAAGTATAACTATTTTCCCAAGTAACAGAGTACATCCCACACCACACCTTAACAAATTTCCAAGCAGAATCTCATTAAATACGCCTAAATAGTAGCAGAGCTTCTATTTTGCTAGCAAATTAGTTCATGCAGATAAGAAGCCTTTGTCTTTCATCGCTAACATAGTAGGACAGGCCATAAAGACCACAGGACTCCTGTGAAGCTTCACCTCACTGCATTGTCTGTTTCCATCACGTTTCCAGTCCACAGATCATTAAAGTAAACAAAAGGGGTACTACAGATTTTATTAAGTTTCACCTCAGAACCATTTTTTTCAGTATTCCTTTAAGCAAACTACATAGCCTCTGTGAAACCTCTCAATTCCAAAGGGACCTACAGAAGGAAGTGTGATAGCTGTGCTGTTCAAATATGATATAATGCAAACAAATCAAAACAAGACATCTCTAAAACACGTGTGGAGAGTTCTCCAAAAGGCATATTTCCACAAAACCCAAACCATCAAAACCAAAAAACCCAAAACAAACAAAATCCCCACAAACCACAGACTATCTTCCTTTTCCCTTCAGCTTTTGAACACATAAGTAGTAAATTTCTCCACCACAAACGTACACACATTTTCTATATTCTACAGATGCCTAAATTATTTTTTCAAGTTTTTCAATAAAATTCTTCCCTTAGGCATTGAAGTAAATGAGAATAAAGTGTGAGGAATATTTATGCAGCCATCACTGCAGTGGTTGCTATACAATACAAAAAGAACGAGCAGCCTACAGAGAAAAAAAAATCATAGCACTCAGGTCCACCCATATTTCACTCTCCCAGAGCCAGGGGATCTGCCAGGGAATCTGTCTTTTGTTTTAAATGTGGTATTACAGATTGTGAACCTTATACTGATTCCCCATTAAACCAGAATCTTAGCTGGTGTACTTTAGTTCAGTATAGCTCCACATTAGGTTTCTATCCTTATGATCTGAAATACTTTCTGATATGACATGATTGGCAACTGGTGCAGCATTGTCTGAACGCGGCTGAAATGACAGTCGGAGTGGCAGAATCTGCCCAGTTCCCAGACGCACTGATCTGTCTCTCTCAGCTTTCCCCCAAAACTCAGATCTTTTTCCCCTGCCTTATATGAAAACTAGGTTTCTCTTATCATCTGGACAGACTTCGTTCCTCTTGCATGGTCACCCTCATCATCCCCAGCGTTAGGCAATGGCTCTTCCTTGAATATACTCACATTCTCAAAATAGTGGTGGGCAAAGCAAAATGTTTGTGCGTGTCACCCAATTCTAGGCAGACAAGACAGGAAGCAGCAAAGAATTAGGCAGCTGAAGAAGAAACAGTGAGTGCACCATTTTGGGGTAAAATCTGAAGGCTTAGAGCAACTTGCCAGCAGGCCGCCAGCTCTTTGAGGACTGTCTACTCTGCTAAAAATGGGGTGGTTGTCTTAATGTCCAGCAGCACCTGGTGCTCCTTTCGGCTCAGACAATAGGTGAACATAGAAGAACTACTACTCAACTATAAGAGCCACAACAAAAGTAAAGGTTCTTCAGACAGAGTGTTTCTTAACCTGAAAATCTTTGCTTTTGGGATAACCAGTTGTTTGGGTAGACTTGTTTAAATCCTGAGAAAAGTCAGAAAAGGAACAAAACTTCCTAGAACATCTGTAGCACAAAATAAGCTCAAAATAAACTGAGTTTACCGGCATATCTAGCTATAGTTTGGCAGAAACAAATCCTTTAATACTCCAAATGACTTTTTCTTAGAAAAGTAATTTCTCAACCTAATCTGAGGAGAGAACGTACCCTTGACCAATTCCCAAGTAATGCACAGGAGAAGAGTCCAGGAAGCAAAAACAACCAAACCACTAAATAAGTGACCACAACATAATTGCTATATTCCCTCTGGAGAAATTCACAGCACTGTTAAGAAGTCTGGAAGGGATTCTGTGCAAATAGGACGGTTAAAACCAGCAGGAAGTAGCAAAATGAACATTATTAGTCTCCAATTTCAATGCTGACGCAAATGGTACTCTCGACTGAAGACGCTGCTGCACCTTTCAGCCCAAGGGTTCACAAAGGGGTTTGTACATACTCATAATAGTTCTGGAAAGAACTAAAGATGGGGAGGGAAAATTAGCAAATACATTTATTTGTACATGACGCTTGTGGGATACAGTATGTTTAAATTATTATCTCACCTGCTGAATTAAAAGACAAGAAGGTGAAGTACTCTGTCTATTCCCTTCTCCAGGTTTAGAAAACAAAAGCCTACTTCCAAAGAGAGAGGAGGAAGGGGAGAAAGTGAGGAAACCTCTAGCGAACTCCTAGGAAATAATACTTTTCCCAGCTAGCTGGCTTCACCTCCCTTTGGTTATAGGACAATACGTCAATTGATACTGCTCATCATCTGCTCAGACTTTGCTGACATTTCTACCTCTGGATTTTGAATGGCAGTCACTTATGAAAAGCTGTTTTAACGTAGCTCCACAGATTGATTCCATTCTAAGATGAAGTAGTAAAACATAGTAAAATAAAAAGATGGGAGAGACAAGCATGTGAATATCCCTTATGCTTTGAATACACCGGGAACGCTTACACTTTTTTTAGCTCCGTATTTTTCAAACTATATAAAATCTCACTGCGCAATAACGGAATGGTACAGGCTTTCATGGTTCCAAAACCACCAGCACAACAGCATCCCAATCCCATACAGGGCCCTTAGAGACTATCAGCGTAAAAACAAATAATGTCCCCTTTGACATTCACATACAAACAAGTATTTCATAAGCCTGAAGTGCTCTCCATGGGTTCTGTCATTTAAAGACACCAATATGAATACATGCAACATGACTATATTTAATTGTTGATGTGAGGTTATAAATGAAAAAGTTTAAAAAGATGTTTCCATGGATTTTGAAGACCCTGCTATTAACAGGAATGAAAGAAAACTCATATTCTGCAATAACTTCAAATCAGATCTGTATGTACGCTCCTAAAAATAGATATTTAAAAAAAAAAATCATTTCCCTTGTGACAGAAGACAGCTCATAAAACTCTTTGCATCTATTAAACACATTTTCAAAAAAGAACATGTTGCAAAAGTCTTTTTCAGCACTGCTCAGGATCAACCTGCTAGCCAAAACAGAAATTTACTGGCACCAAGGAGAAGTCATCACTTTTTTTACAGCTGCTTCTGCTCTTCAGGTGAATTGCCCATACATTTTCCACTGGTGATATACATGCTTAGATTCCTCAAACCAGCAGAATCAACTGGGAATCATGTCTATATCCCAAGTGTCTGTACCTTCAAAAGAGATATAAGGAGATCCTAGCTGTTCATCTCTCTGGGACACGATGCAGAATTTGACTGTCTGCTTAGCTATAGATTGCACAGTCACTGAATACAGATGGACAACACCTCCTCACGAACCAGTCACAGAAGTCACCCCTTCTGCTACTGCTACTTCAATTTTTTTTCTCTCTATAAAGACCCCTGCTGCTGAGTCACTGTACCACAGGATACACGTTGAGGATCTGAAAACACTGTAGCCTAGCCCAGCCAAAAGAATCACATAATCCTAATAACCTATTTAGTAACAATGGGTATTTTTTTTATTATTTTTTTTAATATTCCCACATATCTTTCGCATGGGATCTTTAGTACTCCAAATACCTGTGTTACAATTAATGGGCCTTTCATGTTGTTCCCATAAATGAAAAACAATATGAGAGACAGATTTAAATAGCTAAATTAATCTAGGTAGAAACAGAATTTCCTGATTATTGAAATTGTGAAATTTACTTTAACCCTTTTTTTTTTTCATGTTTTTATGGAAAAATGCTACATAGCAACATAATCTCAACTATAACCTTTTTCTATTAGTGAGGTAAAAACAGCAAAGAAGATCCAAAAAAGCAATTCATCTTTATAAAATATGTCAGATGGGGGTTCTGTCCCTCTCACCTACCTTTCTGTCTGCTACAATTTCTAACATAAAGACTGTTTGGCTGAAAACAATGGAATTCGTAACACAAACTCAAAGTTCAATAAGTGAGCCCATTAATCTTATGACAGCATCATTCAGAAGCCAGGAAAAGAAGAACAAATACATGCTCTTAGTGTTTGGGTTTTTTTTAAAGAAAACAGTTACTCTTGCATACAAAGGTGTCCTGAGCTGGAAACTGGTGAGCTGAGTTGCCAGGTATGTAAGCGCTGTGGGAGCTCAGGCTGCCTGAAGTAACATAGTATGGCTGATGACGGAGCTGGAAAGCAAAAGGTGAATGTCGCCCCTGATTAATTTAAGAAAATGCTAATTCTGTATTTTAATGGTTAGATATTTTAGAAATGAGAAATCTCTGCGTGCCAAATGAGTTCTTAGCTCCCCAAGTAGAGTTTCCTGAAAAACAGACATGACTTATGCTTTTATCTGCCGACATGGAGCCCCTTCCTGGTGTAGAGTAACATCAAAACCACTGATAATCACGCAGAGAAGGGCACTCTCTTACAGAAGCTGGTGTTTCCACCAATGCAATATCTTGATTGCAAAGGAAACATTCAAGTCATCATAGCTATTTGTATAGCTTTCTCACAAGCCTTTGAGGTATACAAGCTGAGCTGCCCATAGCTGGAAGCCATGATCACAAAGTCTCAAGACAAGTCTTCACCAACACCTTTGGACAGATTTGTAGGTGGATGAGAAAATCTGGTATGATTTGACGTCTTTCTTCGTCTGCAGTCACCACTGCTGCAGTGCAGAATAAAGCAGTTCCTGTAAACACTATCTTCCAAACTGAAGAGAGCATCGATTTCTCTCCACTTCACAGGCAAAACCAGCAAAATTTATCAGACAGAAATTGTTGCAGAAAATGACTGTCCTGTAACACAGGAAAAGGAGGATCCCTGTTTTCTGATCCAAGCCGCAACACTCACTACACATCATACAAATAACTTCTTTACTTTTGACAGAGTAAATGCCACTACTCTGAACTGTCTCTCTGGGATTGTTTGGGATTTCAAGTGGTCCATTTCCATAGGCTGCATGAAAGCACGCAGGAGGCCATTAGCATGGTTCCTTCCAAGTGCAGATACCTGCAGCTAGAGTTCAAAGCCAGGACTGCCTTCTCAAACGTAATGCTTTGAACAGATGGGACAACTGGTCTCAATACAGAATACAGGTGTCATGTCTCCCTTTCCAGGAGAGAGTAAGGAAAGGAGGAAGAAAGGAAAAGAAAGAAATGAAGCGACATCAGAAAGGAAGTAAAAGAAACTCCTATTTTCCCTGTGTTTTGAGAAATGTATTCCTCTGCTGAAGGATTTCAGTGGACCACACAAGACGTTAAAAGGCAAGAGCATCGGGGTGTTCAGGAACTTATATGATGAATATATTGGCCAGACTTTGCACGCACTCCAAACATCTTTTTGTTATCTGCATCTAACATAAGCAAACTATCCAGTCTTACAAGATAACAAGATAGTGACAGGACAGCACAGCTTTGCCTAGGATTCCTCCTCAGAGCAAAGGGCTCTTTCTTGCAATTAGCGCTGGGGAGGACAAAGAGGAATGGTGAGGTTGCTTTGTGTGGTTCGCGGGATCAAGCCCTGCTGGAATGCAAGTATCAGCCTTTACAGTGACAAACAACAGTCAGTGCAGTCATGAGGAAAATCAGAAGCCATGTCCCTCTCCCATCTTCTGCCAAGGGTAGCAGAATTCAGTTCATTACGGCCATGGCAGACGTTTTCCCAACGCCTTTGCATGAATGCACAGACTATAGTTCCACACCCGTGATAAAAACCACAGGAAGCAGACTTCCAAAAGTGAAAGGAAATGGGGAGGAAGGAGGAACAGAGAAATACATATGAGATCTGTTTTTTCACAGTGGGAAAAGATGTGCTAGGACAAGGATAGCCTTTATATAAACCCTAAAATAGATACATGAACAAGTGGGAAACGGGGAGTTCAAATGATGGAGACAGACCAAATCACTTTAATTCAGAAAGCTTGCTTTTCAGCTCTCTAATTTACTTTTAAATTGTCTTACTTTTTAGTACATTAAGATTGATTGTTTGAGCAAAGAATTCTTACTGAACTTTAAAAGTAAGACAGACTAAGAGATCTAGCGTAATGCTTCCAATTTACATTAAAATCTATGCACGATTATCTTCTTATTATCTCCTAAAGATTTTTCCAGGCGTTTAATTAACATATGACAAGATACCCAAGTTAGTAAGAAAAAAAAAGTCACCATTTAGTGCACTATCTATAGCCTTTCAGAAGTTAGTTTCCCATTGTTTTTCCTCCTAATGCACTACGTAGTGCACATCTATTATGCTATTTTAATAGTGATGCTCTGTCAGAGAAATAAAAGGAATAAAGTTCTCAAGGTACCCACATTACATTTTCTAATTTGACTCCAGCACAAGTGTCTTTCAAAGTCAGTGAAACATAGATAAAATTTAGAAATTTTCACCCAAGGACTCTGCTGCAACAAAGGGAGTTCTGGACAGGAGCTAGGTCCCAAAGAAACCCAGTGGAGGCAATAACTTAATGCTGACAAACAGCCTCAGAACATCTCTAGAAAGGTGGTGGAGCAATTGCCACGGCCCCGGGGGCTCCCCGTGCGCTGGAGGCTGCCCATGGGGGTCCATCAGGGCAGGGTCTGGCAGCCAGGGCCCAACCCCACTCCCAGCCAGGAGCAGGCAGCGGGGTACAAGGGCAGCCCCAGCCCCGGGCATTAGGAACCTCCCTGGGGATGAGGACAGGCCAGGATGGGCCAGGACCCGTGGACGGTCAGGGCTGTGGGGAGCTGGAGACCAGCCCTGCTGCGGGGTCGCTGGGGCAGCGCCTGACAGCCCCGGGGATTGACATGGGGTCCTGAGCTGGGGCCAGGCAGGAACAATCAAGGCCTGATGGTGCTCCCAGCGCCTTAACAATAAACACTCCAGGCCCTGTTCCCAGGGATCCTCTGTCTTTTCCACGCATTCCATGGACACAGACCACTGGTCTTTCCCACTTTCAAGCTGTCCCAATTCTGCCAAAAAAAAAAAAAAAAAAAATCACCCTTGAACAAGTGGCAGGATATACTAATGTGCTTCACACTTACATTTTATGCATGCCCTTGCTACCACACTCATGAAGCCTTCTGAGCTGCTGCTCTGTGGGTTCTGCTTTACTAACATGGCAGGAAAGGCCTGCAGCAAGTAGAGAAAACGAGACGTGCTTAAGGATGAAAAGATACTGTTTAAAGCAAATTCTCCCATCAAATGATAGTTTCTGTTTCTTAATAGCCCCATATCTAGTACTTTCCACAGCATAAAATCCCTCTCTCTTGGTTTTGGGTTTGTTTTAGTTTTTTTTGTTCCCCCCTGGAGAAAGTGCTTCTAACAGCATTCACCAGTCGCCTAGCTCACCAGTCACAGAATCTCAGGATGGTAGGAAGAGACCTCTGGAGATCGCCTGGTTCAACCCCCTCTGCTCAAGCAGGGTCAGCGACAGGAGGTTGCTCAGGGCCGTGTCTAGTTGGGTTTTTAATATCTCCAGGGATAGAGACTCCACAACCTCTACTGGCAACTCGTGCCACTGTTCAATCTCCCTTAAGTTTAGAAAAATATTTTTCTTATGTTTAAACAGTAGTTCCTGTGTTTCAAGTTGTGTCCATTGCCTCTTATCCTGTTGATGGGCACTGCTGAGAAGAATCTGGCCCTATCTTCTTTATTGCCCCCATCACATATGTATAAACATTGATCAGACCCCCCCAAGTCTTCTCTTCTGTGGGCTGAACAGTCCCAGCTCTCTCAGCCTCTGCTCAGACATCACATGCCCCAAGTCTTTAACCACCTTCATGGCCCTTCGCCGGACGCACCCCAGCGTGTCCGTATCTCTTGCCTCTCTGAGGCACGCCTAAAACTGGACCTGGTACTCCAGATGTGTCTCACCAGTGCCAAGTAGAGGAGAATGATCACCTCCCCCAGCCTGCTGGTGATGCTTTCCCTGATGCAGACCAGGATGCTGTTGGCCCTCTTTGCCGCCAGAAAACCCGGGTTCATTTCTACAAAGCTGTTTTCTGCAGTCAGCTCCCAGTGTGTGCTGGTGCATGGGGCTCTTTCTGCCCAGACTCAGGACCTTTACCTTTGTTGAGCTTCATGAGCTTCTTGTAGGCCCATTTCTCCAGCCTGTCTGAATTGCAGCACAGCCACCTGGTGCATCAGCCACTCCTATCAGTTTTGTATTACCTGCAGACTTGTTGAGGATACACTCTCCCATCATCCAGGTTTATTAATGAGGAAGTTAAATAGTATTTGCCCCGGTGTCAATCTCTGGGGAACACCAAATGTTTGGACTCCAGCTGGACTTCACGCCTGTGGTCACAACCCTTCAGGCTCAGCAGTTCAGCTAGTTTTCCATCCACCTCTCTGTCCACTTATCTAGCCTGTACTTCATCAGCTTGTCAATGAGGATATTGTAAGAGACAGTTTCAAAAGCCTTGCTAAAAGTCCAGATAAGCATCGTCCACTGCTCTCCCTGCATCCACTGAGCCAGTCATCTCATCATAGACTGTTATCCAGCTGGTCAAGCATGTTTTCCCCTTCATAAATCCATGTTAACTACTCCCAGTCACTTTCTTATCCTTAATATGTTTGGAAATGGCTTCCAGGAGGATTTGCTTGTGGAATGCTCTTTCCCATCTTATCTTTGCCTTGAGAGCCAGCTCACTGGTCTTCTGCCTTTGGTCTTCTGTGGGACTGTTAACATTTACAGCCTCACCAAGTCTTTGCTAGAACTAATTGAAGGTTCTGTTCTCCACCCTATTCACCAAGAAGAATGGAAAGACAAAACTTTTTCCAGTCATGCCAGCCAACTTGGCACTAAGCTTAGAAGTAACAAGTACTTAGAGCAGCACTCACTAGAGAATAACAACAACTACACATTCAGTTATCTTGTCTTGGTGGAGAGGGGGAAATCTGAACATCTCCTACTTTGCCAGAAGACCTCATAATCTTGAAAAGGCAAGGAAAGAGCAGTAAGAAAAAAAACAAACTGGCTTGCCAAGAGGAAAAAGAGGACAAATCTTACCAGAAAACACCAACGGCAAGTAACAGAAACTTGGGAGATAGGGCTAAACAGTTCTAGACTCAAACTTCGCCCTGGTTCCTCACACTTGTAGATCCAGTTCTACAAGATTTAATTTTCCTGTACACAACCAAGCATGGCTGCCTCAGTAAAGGCACAGACTGCCTACTTCAACACCTAGAATAAGAACAGTACTATTTGTAGATTTTGGATTTCTTGTCAACCTCCAGAAATCTTTGATCTCATCTTTCATATGCTTTTCAGTGTAAGCCCATATTAATCCACCTGTTTATTAATCGTGAAATGCTTTACAGGACTGGGGAACACTGATTGGGTCATGAGATGATCTGGGAATCAAGAAGAGGTCCTTTGGTCTCTCTAGCATGCAAGAAATCTCTGGAAGCCCTGTTCAGGCTGGTCCCAGCTGTCAGGCTGAAGGCTGGGCCCTCAGAAGGTGCAGAGAGGGAGCAGGTGAGAAAAGACAGAAAAGGAAGAGCCATTCTCCACCGCTTTCCTTTAAGGCATTTCTTCTGTTTCAGATGCTAACTGTTACATACAACTGTGAAACGTTTTTATAAAGGAATATAGGCACTACTTTTATAGCTGATCTGAGTTTTGATTTTAAAAGGTCTTTCCTCAGACTATGCCACTTTGTTGAAACCAAAGCCCTCTGCAAGAAAGACCCAAACCATTCATCAGGAAGGTGTTTCAGATTCTGGGTGAACTTCATTGTTAAGAGCAACATGGAAACATTTCTGTCCTCCATCTTGCTTAGAGTACGCATCCTCCTCTCAAAGGTAACAATCCTACGCGACAGAAAAGATCCAGGTGAGTGTCTGGCAAACTTGTTGGATCTTACACAATCCACAGCCAGTAAGATACCAGCTAATCTAAAGCATTATTACCTTCTTAGTTTGCCACAAAAACTGGCCCAAGGTTTGCCTCATCATTGCAGATCAAACCAGCATAAGAACCTGGCTTTACTGCTCAGCAGCCTTTGCATGAAGCTCCCTGGGAACATTTTTTCCAAGCATCTGGCACTTAACAGCTCTACAGCTCTTGAAACATTTATCACTGTAATAGCTAAGCAGTAAGGAGGGAAGCTGTTTGAGAATGTCTTTTTTTTTTTTTTTTTTTTTTTTAAAGAAGAAGTCCCTATTTAAAAAAAAAGCCAAACCTCAGGTTTCCTTAGCACCTTCACTGGAACTACATAGAACTTTTCTCCATTCTTGCAATGACACATAAGCCTTCCTTCTGGTACCTGTGAGAAAGAGACACACACTACACTGCTGAAACTATCAACAACCGAAGACTGTTTGCCTGTGTTTTCTCATCTCAAAATCTCCACAGTTTCCTTCATCCTGTATGTTTAAACATTTTCCATTTATATTAATCTACCAACGCTTGTTTGTGTATGTGTGCCTCTCTCCGTGTACACCACAGGATGGCAGCAAATGTTAAAATATAAAGAAAACAGCTGAGCAAGAGACAAGAGTATTACTATTGATTTATAGATATTATTGTTACTTGAAACAGAAGAACTAGTTCCTGAACTGTAATCCAAGTTCCCATATGCATAGGCAAAGACACATGTCTTCAGGCACACAGACACAGTAATGCATGAATCCACACCTTAGCAGGTCAAACGCATTAAAAAAAAAAAATATTGCTTAAGGAAATCAAATTATATAGGATGCCATTATAAAATGTAACTCGGGAATTAACAGGATGCTTTGTTTGATTGTTTGATCCAAAGTAAATAATAATCTGCAAAATTGAGATGGGGAACAAATTTGTGTGGAATGACAGTAAATCGTAATTGAGAAGACTACATTGCTTAAATGTGTTAATATTGAAAAGGCATCCATAAAAACTAAACCAGAGGGGGAAAAAAAACCCCACATTCAAAATTCATCTCAAGAGAGAAATACTCTTCCTGTTTCAGGTACATTAAAAATTTATGTAAAATGTTTTACGTAGATGGGTTCATTTGATTGAGGGCACTTGCCACAGGCAAACTAAAAGACGTTGCCTATTTAAAAATTAAGTAAATTGTGCATATATCTTGCATGGAGTTCACAATTCGTGCCTCACCATTTTTTTTAAAGCCTTCTCAGTAATGAGGAACTCAAACAGAAGACAAAGCATATAGAAAAAGAACAAAAAAAATCCAATGGTGGCTTTTTAAACTTTTCATGTGAGTTGTAGACTTCAAAAGCTGGGATTGAACTTCTGTATTTATCATTATTATTAAACTAAAGAATAAGAAACAATACCGAAAACCTCACAATCCAACAAGAACATTTTTAGAATGGCACACAATAAGGATTTAATGTAATTTTTGCAGAGCCACCTTTAACTGAAAGTTATGAAGTAGGTTCACAGGAACTTGTTCATAAAGCTTCTATTGATGCTTTCTTTATAAACTTTGCTACTGTGCAAAGTTATTCTGTCTAAGCCTTCAAGCCATTATTGTTTTATAGTAAATTTAGATGAAATATTTATTTTTAATTCATGCTACATCTTCTGTTCATAATTTTTTCCACTTTCTTCTTACCTTACCACTTTGTTTCTCTGTCCAATACCAAACTAATCAAGAGCCATGCTACCGTAGTTGGTAAATCATCAGTATTTTGAAGTTGTAGGCTATGTCAATTGTTTGCAATGCACCTCTTGCCAAAAAGATTAACCAGCCTCCTTTGAAGATGCCATAACTGGTACAGTTCTGTTTGATTTCAGGACTCCAGCTAATCAAAATTGTGATCTTTGCACTGCGATAGCTAGACTTGACTCCCCCTCCTGACTGCTCTTGAATAGCCCCATAGAAAAAGGTGACAAATTCCATGATTACAGTTAGCCCATTCTGGACATAAAAGTGGATGGGGGGAGCACAATTGTTCCTAGGGGATCAGGAAGGCATGTGAAAAGAAAAGCTAGAAAAGACGCTCACGTCCTTGTCTCATGCACTGAACAATTTATGTGTCAGACATCTTGGCTGGCCAAAGAAAATTTATGCTAACATATTTTAACAACTTTTTTGCCTCAGTGTTTACTGGCAAGGGCCCTAACCACACCACCCAACTTGCAGAAGGCAAAGGCAGGGACTGGGAGAATGAAGAACTTCACTGTAGGTGAAGATCAAGTACAAGACCATGTAAGGAACCTGAAGGTACACAAGTCCATGGGACCTGACGAAATCCATCCACAGGTCCTGAAGGAACTGGCGGATGAAACTGCTAAGCTGCTTTCCATTATATTTGAAAATTCATAGCAGTCTGGTGAAGTTCCTACTGACTAGAAAAGGAAATGTAACTCCCATTTTCAAAAAGAGAAAAGAGGAAGATCCAGAGAACTACAGGCCAGTCAGTCTCACCTCTGTGCCCAGCAAGATCATGCAGCAGATCCTCCTGGAAACCCTGCTAAGGCACGTGGAAAATAAAGAGCTGATAGGTGACAGCCAACGTGGCTTCACCAAGGGCAAGTCATGCCTGAAAAATTTGGTGGCCTTCTATGACGGGGTTACAGGATTGGTGGATAAGGGCAGAGAAACTGATGTCATCTACGTGGACTTATGCAAAGTGTTTGACACTGTCCCACACAACATTCTGGTCTCTAAATTGGAGAGGCACGGATTTGATGGATGGTGGATAAGGAATTGGCTGGATGGACGCACTCAAAGGGTTGCGGACAATGGCTCGATGTCCAAGTGGAAACCAGAGACAAGTGGTGTTCCTCAGGGGTTAGTACTGGGATCGGTGCTGTTTATCATCTTTGTCGGCAACATGGACACTGAGACTGAGTACACCCTCAGCAAGTCTGCTGATGACATCAAGCTGTGTGGCACAGGCAACACGCTGGAGGGAAGGGATGCCATCCAGAGGGACCTGGACAAGCTTGAGAGGTGGGCCCATACCAACCTCATGAAGTTCAATAAGGCCAAGTGCAAGGCCCTGTACGTGGGTCAGGGCAATCCCAAGCACAAATACAGGCTGGGCAGAGAATGGATTGAGAGCAGCCCTGGGGAGAAGGACCTGGGGGTGTTGGTGGATGAGAAGCTCAACATGAGCTGGCAATGTGCGCTCTCAGCCCAGAAAGCCAACCACATCCTGGGCTGCATCAAAAGAAGCATGGCCAGCAAGTCGAGGGAGGTGATTCTGCCCCTCTACTCTGCTCTGGTGAGACCCCACCTGGAGTCTGCATCCAGCTTTGGAGTCCTCAGCACAAGAAGGACAGGGACCTGTTGGAGCAGGTCCAGAAGAGGGCCATGGAGATAAAAGGGCTGGAGCACCTATGACGACAGGCTGAGAGTTGGGGTTATTCAGCCTGGAGAAGAGAGGGCTCCCAGGAGACCTTACAGCAGCCTTCCAGTATCTGAAAGAGGCCTACAAGAAAGCTGGAGAGGGACTTTTTACAAGGGCATGTAGTGATAGGACAAAGGATAATGGCTTCAAACTGGAAGAGGGTAGATTTAGACTAGATATCATGAAGAAAGTTTTCACTGGCCCTGGAACAGGTTGCCCAGGGAAGTTGTGGATGCCCCATCCCTGGAAGTGTTCAACGCCAGGCCGCATAGGTCTTTGAGCAACGTGGTCTAGTGGGAGGTGTCCCCCTCATCTGGGTGCAGATGATCTTTAAGGTCTGTTCCAACCTAACCCATTCTATGATTTTGGACTTCTTACAAAACAAGAACATTTCATGTATCTGATGCGTGTGGAAAAAGTAACTTCCAGATCTTACTGGCAGTTGTGCCTCTCTGCTACACCTTCTTGTGTTATAGCCATGGCCTTTTCCATCAGAAACTGTGGAATGACCATTACGCATGACTGTTCTCTTCTAATCTGCTGCCGAGCCCTGGCCATACAGTGAGGCAATTATAAGGGCACAGCTACTATTGAAGTCAGTACAGTATTTCTTCCCTTCAGGCCACTATCATCCCACAGATATGAATAAGGATCTGGAAAACAAATGTTTTCTATAGTCTCCTGCAACCTTCTTGCTGTAAAAATAGATTGTAACGATGCTTATGTCATGTTGTTGCTCAGCAACCTTTCCCCCCACCCCCCCTTAATCTCCCTGTTCTCTAATATCTTATTGGTCTTCACCCTGATCAGTCTGCAAACTATGACTCACAGTCAGAAACAGCACTGTCTGCTAAGCTTGCAGGACATTCTGCCCTCCGATGATTGCATAGGTTTAGGGAGGTACAACACGTTATAGAGTAACCAGAGACAGGATTTTGACCTGGGCGGGAGGGGGAGAAGGCTAACGAAAAACATGAGGGACAGGGGGAAAAGTTGAAGTGAATTAAAAAAGCAGTCCTCTACCTTGAGGAAGCTTACAAAAATAAAATTAAAATTAGATCTTCTGTCAAGGTCAGCAGAGAGGAATCAATGACCTTATCAAAGTATCTCCTTTTCTCTGATGAGCTCTGGAGAAGGATCTTCCTTTGATAGAAGAAAAAGGACTGTCAGGCAGAACAGCAAGGACTCACAGCTCTCATAGCACCTGAAAAGCTTATTGTTTGAGAGGAAATGACAGAAAAAGGCAACTTGCAATCACAGCTTCTGCACGTATAGTTGTTTGGATGTTCATCTCCGAGTCCATTCACACACAGAGCACTGACACTAAAGGGTAAAATCCAGATCCAGAGAGCTATTTGGAGAGGGATTCAAGTGTTTAAACTTAGGTATGCATGAGCATTTCCAAAGTCATAAGGTATTCCAGTCTGGCTTCCAGCTCCTGCCCTAGAATAGGGTGGGTCTCCCATAAACCTCGTATTGTATCTGCTGCCTCTTTACCAATGTCTCAGGTACCACAGGAAACATACCACCACATTACATGCTTACCTATGCTTTGGTCCCTGCATCACTCCTCAAATATCTGACTTCTACTCAAATATTTTAACCTTTACGTGTTTTAATGAATGCTGGGGGAAAAAAGATATCCCACCTAAAATCCATGTTTAATTTTACCTCAGATATCTGCATTTAAGTATCTGACAGTACCTGATCTGAAAGAAGGAATACACCTTGCATCTGTGCTGTTCTTACTTTCATTACATTATGACTCCACCTTCCCATGCAGTTCTGATCAGTGCCCAACAGAGAAAGCTTGTCCTAATCCACTGGCACTTGCTGCCTCCCAAGGTAGTTTGAAACCTAACATCTATTTCATATCATCTCTGAACACTAGGCTCCATAAACACAACCACATTCTGGGACAAGATTTTCTACCTTCTTTGCGAAGGCTTAATCCTTTCCAGTGTACCTTGTGATTTATCTGTTATTTAATCTCTACAACCTCACAACATCTCAATTGACTTGAGGTCACAGCCAAGAGACTACCTGACAGTGGTTAAGTTAGTCAGCACATTCTGAATCAGCAGCTGATGGGAGTATTGCCAATATCAACCTTACAAGGAGAGTTAACAGTGAGGCAGGTACTGAAATGCCTTGATATTTCCAGATGAAGATTCCTCAGAAAGACGTATGTGAAACACCAAGGGAGAAATCCTGATGCCCGTTTAAGGTAGCAGTAGTTTTAGCAGCTGAAACACTGCAACAGTCCACACTAGCTTCTCAACGTACAGGAATTACCATCTAGTTTTGTTCACATATTACTGATTATTAGCTGATCCAGAATGAAGTGGCACTACATGTAAACTTTAAAACGCACAGAAAATTTCACCAAATGGAAAATCATGAGCTATTCCAGATTGCTTTCTTCCAGACTGCATCAGAAGTTTAATTTCAGCGTTTACAGTGAAATAAATACAACATCTCATAGTAAAATGATAGGTTTTATTCAACAGCTTTAGCAAGGAGTAATAATATTAACAATAATAAACCTTTTTCTCATACAATTAAGGAGCTAAAAATGACAGATACAATCAGCTACTCTGACCTCTTCAGCTATTCAATGCAATAACAAAAGCAAATTTAGATTTGCTTTTGGTGAGCAGTAAGGACATTATAGAAAATCTAGCTGTAGAACATGACCTTGGACAGAACGATCACAAGAGTGTTTAAATCAGCTGGAAATACAAAGAAAGCAAGCCCACAACAGATTTCTACATGGAAAACAGACAGCTTTGATAAACTCTATTAGTAAAATCAGATGGATTGAGGATGTCAGGGAGTTGGCTGTGAAGCGGGTCTGGGACTTCTCCAAGAGGTACCCAGGATACAAATACTGAAATTATATTTTCAGTAATTAGGAGGACTTCTGTTAAGGGGCATCAGATCTAGTGGTTGAATAAATACCTGAAGGAGGATACTAAGTGGAAAGCCTATCAAGTAATGGAAAAAGAGGATGAAATGGCAAAGAATGTGGTCTTCCTAGTATCGGAGATCAAGAAGGGAAAGAGTAAGTGAAAATTATCAAAAATCCAGCCAAGATACACTTTACTATGTGTTGGGGGAAAGGGGCAAGTTTATTTTGCTATATAAACAAGAAAATAAAGACAGAAAAAGAAGGGGCACATTGCAGTTGGCACATTGCAAAAACTAACACAAGTATGGTCTCAAGCCTAAGTCAATGCTTTGTCTGAGTTACCAATAAGTATGATAATGAACATCTCTGTTATAGCAGGATGACTAAAGAGAATGAAGATAAAAC
This sequence comes from Larus michahellis, assembly GCF_964199755.1. NCBI lineage: Eukaryota > Metazoa > Chordata > Aves > Charadriiformes > Laridae > Larus > Larus michahellis. Next base: position 54,964,423 of record NC_133898.1, on the reverse strand, counting down.
AAATTTTGCAAGCCAGCCAAAAGCTCAGTGTACTCACAGATGTCTTAGTACATAGGGGAAGGGCACAAGTAACTGCAATAGGACTCTGAAATGATCCAAAGGCCAAAATTGCTGATTCAGCTCTACATCTTCCTAATGAAGTCAAGCACAAGGAGATATCAATTGGAGAATAGGAGACACAGGACCTTTATTTCAAAAAGAGGGTGGGGAGGAAGGATCCAAGAACCCATGGAATCTTACTTGCATGCAAGGATTTACAACAGATCTTAAAAGATAAAAGAAGACGTGAAGCTGAAAAGAAAATAGGATAAGGATAGACTAAGGATAGACTCTGCTTGTCTAACTTGACATACCTTTTTAAAAGTAATCTTCTAGGAATAAAAAACAGAAACCCAACCCACAAAAAAACCCCAAACAAAAATCGAAAGAAATATTTCTCATCTATTTGAGAAGTGTTTGATACAATGCCATGTAGAAATTAATTCATTAGTGGAAGCAAATGACTGCTTGGGGTTATTAAAAAGGTGGAGAAACAGCCAGGAACAAGTAGTGCTGAAAAGCACTGTCTACAGGAGAGAAATTGTGTTCCTCACAGGTTGGTCCTAATATTTTTACTAAAGACTTTAGTATGAAGAAGCAGGGAGTCCTGATGAAAATGTGCAGAAAACATGATTTTCAGAGGCACTGTCAACACTGACAAGACTTGAGATAGCAAGAAAAAGACACTTGAACAAACTGAGAATCACTGTGATGAAATCCCTCCGTCCATGCAACCTCACTAAGGTCACACAGGTATGGGACATAACCCCACAGAAACAGCAGCAGGTACTAAGGCCATAAGCCCTCATTGCTGTCAGTGAGCTTCTCAGCAAGAAGCATGGGCCTTTTTGCCACAAATAACTAACTTCAGCATTTACTTCCTACAAGTTCATAACCATTGCTTTGAGAAGTGTGTCTGTGCACGCACAGGTGCTGTCAGTAGGACTGACAAGAAGATCTGGGTAGGTAACTGAAGGAAAAAGACCATGGAAAATAAATACTGAAGAAATGCTGAAAGCAGCAAGCATATAGCAAGCGTGTCTCCATTCGTACTAGTGTAAAATGAAGGTTTCATTTCCCACTTATTTATATGGTTACAAAACAAAGCTACGGTTTACAGATGGAGACTTTCAGAGTGATTCAAACTATGTAAAAGGATCCAGCAAAATAATTTCAGGAGCTGTCTGATGATTTAAGCCAACTGAAGCGCCATACACTTCATTAAAATTACCCTCACAGGATCTGGAACTATTTTAGGAGGCAGTGGAGTCTTTTAGTGAGTAAAATATCCTGCCTTTTTTTTTTCCCCCCACCAAAAGGTTTATTTCCATGAAGCATCTTGAGTTAAATATATGCCTTTTCCCTGTTTCAGATGAAATAATAAAGCACATTTATTAAGGGGGGGGGAACCCTTATCAGGTTTCAGATATCAGAAGAGGCCTTTTTCCAACTGTCAACATTTTGAAGCTGAGTAATAACGCAGCCTTGGGGTTGCCATGGGAACGTGTTTCATTTCCTAGGTGACAGCGATTGTATGTCGTCACCAGTGAACTGCACCGACTCTGGAAATATGTCAAGTTTCCTTCAGACATCGGCATCCCGAGACTTCCTGCTCCCATGCCAGGCACACACCCAGCTGAGATCAGGACCCGGCTGCTCTTCCTCTCCCGGGAAGGACAGCCTGGTTTGGCTAGGGCAGGCATAGGCCCCTAGACATCTTGAAGACCCTAATAAAGAGCAACTACCCTTCTCCCCTTGGTAGCCTCTTCCATTGCCTGACTGACCTCCCACAGGCACAGCTTCATTCTCACTTGAGCATGGCTTCAGTTTCCAACCCTTTGGCCCTGGATAAGCAGGGCCTCTCAGTATTAAAAACCCCAAGAAACCCTGTGTTACGCTAGTAATGGACACATTATTTAAATAAACTATTTCTGAATCACCTGTACTAATAATCAACCTCTAAAAATACTGTAGAGTTCAAAGACTTTCTACACTAAGATGAGTTTTTTAACATGAAGCCTTTGGTTATATGACTGAAGACCCCTTTTTGCAGCACGCATGTTCCCCAACACAACTCCAAGACCACTAGCTGCGCAGTATGACCAGCAGGATTCACTTGCCTGTGAACATTAAGGAGGGCAAATAAAGTAAAATAACTTCTCCATAACAGCTCCTCAGTGCTCATTCCAAAATAAGCAACTCTGATTCTGTAGTAATTATTCTCCTCTGGAAGTAGAGTGATTATTTTATTCTGGGATAATTACTCCATTTCCAAAGTGAAATAATTGTTATAGAATAAAATCATTTTTATTTTGGAATATTTCATCCACATGTGGGAGTTATTCTGGAACAGCTAAATTATACCCTAATAGCTTGAAGAGAACAGTCCTGCCAATCAATTTTCCTCATACAGGCGAATCCTTAAACTGCAGTGCTACTGGAAGGAACAGTGCAGAAGATCTTGTTACACAACTGGAGACCCCTACTGTTTAGCTTCAAGAAGAATCTGCCTTCACTTACAAGAACTATGGCTAATAGTTCTCCTAAATCATCCATACAGAAGACCATAAAGGAATTCACAAGTACATCAAGGGATTTCCAGAGCATACTACACATATTACTGCTGGCAGAGGTACCTCACGATGGGATATGAAAATACTATCCATGCCATTGAATGTCATCTTCTCTACACTCACATGGTCAGAAATTGCTGCCAAGCATGGTGCTGGTCTACACTACAAAAACCCCTGCCTGCAGAGGTAAACGTTGGTAGAGGTACGTACCAGTTGTACCAGCACTTGATTTCTGAAGGAACTGGGGACACACCCTAGAACACATAGCACAATAGCTGCACAGTCCAGGGTAACTTCCTTAGATAGAAGTAAAATTTAAAACCTTTCACTCGAAAATACGTTCAGAATCTCTTTTGACTTTGCTCACTGTTTTCCAATATGTCCAACTCTCAGGAGACTAAGAAGGGAGCTCAATGCTAGCACCATTTTTAGACTGCAAAATTTTATAATTGGGCATTAAGCTAGGCAAAGAAGTCAGGAGGCTCAAAAGTTTAGGTTCCCACAGCAACAGTAATTCAGCCACATTTAAGATATATAGCAGAGCATAAATTAACAGTTATTGAAAATGCTGCGTATGTGCAATGTGGCCATGTTAACATTGCTATGGGAACCTTAACTTCTGAATAGATAAGCATTCTACCAAAATAAAAACCATACAAAAGAAATAATAATTACAGATTTTTCTGGAAAAGACTACAGCCAATTCCTCATCTGCAATCTGTTGATGCAGAGCATAAGGATGCTAAAGCCTAAGAAATCCATAAAGGTGAAAAAAATCATCATGAAGAACAGTGGGTGCCAGAGCCATAACCATGGCTGATGCTGAAACTTTACTTCAAGTTTGAATTTACAGTCAAACAGTATGCAAAATCATTCCAGAAATTACAAGAGGAAAACAAGAAGCCCATGAACAGCTATCAGCCTTCCCTCTTTTCCTCTCAGATTTTTCATACATTAAATACTTTGGACTGGCTTTAGTCTTTTGCAGCACATTTCAATTTATAGAAAAAAATTAAAAAAAAATAAATCAAGCTCTAATCTAGTATACATTTATTTAGTAGCAGCAAGTCTGCATTGTCTCCCTCATATTATTCTAACTACACCCAAAGTATTCACTTCAAAAAAGTTTTATTTGAGCAGACCTTTGGGGATGGAAGTTTTCATATTTTTAAGTGAACTTAGTGACAGTAAGGCTGCTACAAGGCTTTACTCTCTAGTGGACTGGACGTTGCTTTGGAGTAAAAAGGCAGCATTCCGCTCCTTGTTCTACCACTCCATCTGATTCTCTGTGCTGTATGATGTTGGGCAAGCCAGGCTCACTTCTCTACACTTCAGTTCCTTGAGCTGTGAAGCAGGAATAATGACACTCACTTCCTCTTCATGCACGGGTCCAGCGCTTTAACTAAGTGGGTTTTCTCCCCTTTTTAAAACAACAACAAAATCTTCAAGACAGTCCTTTTACACTATTTGAACAAAATTCCAACAGCATCTAAAATAATGCTTCTGCAAAAAATTCTGCCAACTTGCCACTTATGGAAAGAAAAACAAAAGAAAAGCTCCTTACTGCCACTCCATCCTTTTGTTGCTGTGTGGCATATATGGTTAGCCCCATCCAAAATCCTGTTGAACAAGTTTCTTCTCCAGAGTGACTGCAAGATCACCAAATATTTTGGATATTGGTTCCAGAGTCCTGGAACCACAGAGGCAAGATAAATAGCGTTCGTCAATCCAAGCCAGTGCAACAAGCCTTCTCTATGATATCCTGGCATGCACGCCTGGAATTGTACTGACATCAGCAGGATTTCCTTGCTCGTAGAAAAAGCAGGATATTGGCTCCAAAACAAGCCACACGGTTCAAAGAGAACCTAATCTAAATTATTTGAGGTGACCCTACTTTCTTGGTATTCATAGCATAGACAGACTTTATGAAGATTACATAGCCATATCACTTGAACGTGTTTTCTGTGTATCATCAAGATTTTCACTTGGGCCATAAACTTGAGTTTCCCTAGAGTGACTTAGAAAAAAGAAAATAAGGTAACACTGATCACAATGGTGCTGCCTTTTACAAAGAGAGATATACACTTAAAATAGGTAGTGACATCCCTCACTAGTAAATGGGTGCCAGACAGACAGAAAATTTTGCCCATGCATGACTGACTGAGTTTCTCACAGCAAACAGCCACTATATTATTTGGTCAAAATTGAAGAGTTTATACTCCTTTATACCCAAAACACTGATTCCTCCTTATGTTCTCCCTCCAACCCCTCCAGTCAGAGTACTGTATTTTCTAGACTAGAAGAAACAAGGCTGCTACGAATGGAGCCTGTGAAACACAAAGTTTAGGTGGAAGTATTGTATTTTCAAACCATACTTAAGAGGTTGCCTGAGAAGAGGAGGAAGCATGGGTTTACTTGAAGTCCTTGCCATTTCAAGATATTTACAGTTACCTTCAGCAAACTGCAAAGTGCTTTGATAAGTAGTTGCCTTCTGTATTTAGTCATCCCTCATAAATGGTAACCTGCACACATTTCAACCTCCATACCACTATGTCCAGTACCCCAAAACCACTCTTTCACTCTAGCCAGCACCCTCACTGTCTCTGCTTGCCTTGACCCCAGCCCAGCCTCACAGCATGTAGGACACATTTATCTGGACAGCCTCCATTGCTGTCCAGTTCCCTCCTGACAGCTCTATTCCTTACTGCTCCTCCTACACGGCTAACCCAAACATCCTCAGAAGCTGAACTGTTGCATCCCATTTCTTTTCCTTCAGCGGTTACATCAGCTGTGATGAAGTCAGTATTTGCTCTCTTAGTCCATGGAGTGAGAAAAAAGGCATCACATTTGCTAGTGAAGCTGGTAAATAAGTTACCTTTAAGTTACCTTTTTTTCATCAATAGATTGTAAGTGAACTTCTTCAGGTGTGCAGGTGGTAAATTTTTGAACAAACGCTTCCCACCTCAGGAACTCAACTCTGATGACTCTGATGTCTTGGGGACATCCCTAGGCTTATAGTCTCACATTTATGACACAGAAATTATTTAGCTTGGTTTTCCGGGACAGCAATGTGAGTCACTGACAGAGAAGATCCTTCCAGGTACTTTGTGTCTGTATGACAATATCCATCAGTCTGTCACAATTTTATCATGCTGCCTACGGAAATCACTTCCGCTGTTACAGTGTGTTTTCAGCCATTACCTGCCCTCCTGATCTCCAATAGCACTCCATTCTCAGAGGCATCTTCTGATTCCAGGATATATAAAGCACTTGTCTCTGCTGTCTGTCATACTCTGGAAAGCGTAGAGTACCAAAACCATCCCACTAGCCTACAAGTTCCCTTTTCACTTCAGCATCCACTGCTGGGATGACTTACACTTGGTTTAAAAATTAAATAAATAAATAAATAAATCAAGATTATGTAGTAAAACTCTTCCAGACTCCAGAACTAATCCGGCACCAACCTCTGTCCTATACATAGCATTGTGACTTTTGGTAAAAATGACTTCTTAAAAATGACTCACTACCTCAAATAACCACCATATAGCATTCAAACATTTAAAACAGACAGACAACATAAGTTTTTTCTCTCACTCTTAATTTTCTTTTTTCTTTCAAACCTATCCCTTGCTAAATGCAAGCTAAAAGTAGTTCGTGATTTTTCCCAAGCTATTCTCCCTCTCAATGGCATAACATAGTAAGGGCTAGAGCACTGGTAGGGAGTGAGGCAGATTATATATGCAAATGTAGCGCTTCCTGGGTAGATGCAGATGACTTTCATTTATAACCTGATGTCTTGTCTAAAAGCTACATATCCTGTATGCAAACCATTATGCTAATTTGCTTTATTGAATATCCAAATTCATCACACTAAAATGTTAGTAAAAAAAGTTGTTTCTGAAATGTCAATGAGATTAAGCTCTGCCTAGATGTTTCTGTTTAGATAGTACTAAGTGTACAATGATACATATCTTAATATACACAAGTTATAATGAACACTGGCAAACTGGAAACATCTGCATGTCCCTTTATAGGTGACTTAGTGCAGGTTTGTTTCCCTTCAGGTCACATTCCGTATTGCTTCTTAGTGCCCCGCCATAATAGCACATTGTTATTCTAAAACACTTTAGAGAAAATAGCAAGGATTGCCCAAAGTCCAGGTAAAGTTCCCATTGTGCATATCATTTAACTGTATGCCTCTTCTATCACTGAGATGTTGAACCTCCTTTTTCTTTTGCTGTCAATGACAAAGATGGCAAACACGGAAGTCATGTTTCTTTGCCTCCTGATCTACTTTTGTAATCAGCCATCAACAAATTCCACAATGCAATGTACAACTGGAAACAATCCCTGAAGGCTTTTAACTCACTCAGACTTTCAGACAACAAAGAGAATCACCGAGACATTCAGTGTAGCCTCATTAACGTGTGGTATCCAAGTCTCTTCTTTTCCCAAGCTCCAAAGAGGGAAAGCGAACAGCAGAAATTCTCTGAAGACCTGAACAGTTATCCACAGTCTGTCTGTTACATGATCCAAGTCTCAGAAAAAGCTTACAAAATATGCAGGAACAAGCTAATGGCAGATTTTGGTTGAAGAGTTAAATGATTTTTTATGTCATTCAAGATGTCTTCTGCCACCTAAAAGTTATGCCATGTTTCTTGCACATACCATCCCAAGAACAAAATTTGCTTTCCTTTCTTCCTTTGCTATTGTTTTTGGTGCTTATAACTGTAAAATAGTAATTAAATAAAGAGGACATGCATAAAACCACACAACTCAAAAGATGATACACCATCAATGACCAAAGTCGGTCCTAAAATCTGCTACAACCCAAGTCATGGCAGTTTGGCAGCAGCATACCATTAAAATTATTAAAATCAATTTCCACTTTAAAATGAACTATGCTGAATACCATATCTCAGACAGCTAGGCCTGCAGACCTCTTATCTGTTACACATATACTTGATGAGAAAAGGACCAGAAAAAAAACTTCAAATATGACTTTTCTTTCTGCATTATTAAATCTCATCCCATTTCTACTGTTATTGAAGCCCTCAAGACAGTCCATTTTTCTCTGTGTGATAGCCTAACCCTTCTCTGTATTTACAGAGCTGCTCAAATTTCTGACATCATCCAATTTCATCGTTACTCCCAATTTTCGTGCCTGAGGTCAACATCAAAACATTACACGCAGGAGGCTCAAGACCAGTTCTCAAGGAATTCCACTAGTAGATCCTCACTCAGCAAGCCTGGTGCTTTCTTCTTCATCTCTGCCTGCTACCCTCCTGACTTTATTTACATCCTTACATATCATTATAGTACCTGTTTCTTCTCCTTTCCTTCTGTTTAACCAAAAGTTCTCTATGTGCTACTATACTAAAAGTTCAACTTTACTGCCTTTGGAGACAGCAGCAATATTTTCCTCTCCATTTAGTGTGTTTAGATACCCATCTAGCCACAGAAGGGGACAGCTATCAAGTGGGTGAGCAGATGGGAGAAAAGCATCCCCAAACAAGGTAGCCAGCCAAATGCCACTCGCTAGTGACAGCTGCCACCCTCTTCCCACTCTTACCAAACCTGCTTTTCCTATCCTGTATAGAAAGCTGCATGGTACAGCAGCCCTCGATAAACAAGAGGTGCAATATATGATTATTTCACAGAATCATAGGGTTGGAAGGGACCTCTGGAGATCATCTAGTCCAACCCCCCTGCCAGAGCAGGGTCACCCAGAGCAGGCTGCACAGGAACGCGTCCAGGCGGGTTTTGAGTATCTCCAGAGAAGGAGATTCCACAACCTCTCTGGACAGCCTGTTCCAGTGCTCTGCCACCCTCAAAGTAAAGAAGTTCTTCCTCTTGTTTAGGTGGAACTTCCTGTGTTCCAGCTTGTGTCTCTTGCCTCTAGTCCTGTTGCCGGGCCCCAATGAGAAGAGTCTGACCCTGTCTTCTTGACACTCGTCCTTTAGATATTTATAAGCATTGATAAGATCCCCTCTGTCTTCGCTTCCCACCTCTCCTCCCCAAAAAACCCAGAACCTGCAAAGCAGCAGAGAGTCAAGTCTTATCCCTACTCCAGGCAATGTCCAGTTAACAGCAGAAAGCCAGCCACTAATAATAATTTTGCTAATTAAGCAAAAACATCTAACTAAAAAAGAGCTGATCCTGAACAAGCTGTCAGTAAACAGGGGCTTGCTTTCAGCTCTTCGGGCACAAGGCAGGATCAAGCCCCCAAACTGCCATGTGAAAACAGCAAGACAGTTATTTTTAATTATTTACCCATTCTAATCCTGCTTATTAAAAACATTTTAAGGATTAGAATATATGACATTGACCTAGCCATGGAACTACAACACGAGTACGTTGCCCATTACAGTTATATTTTCACTGCCAATGTCATTCTCTGAATCCTTTTATTTTATTAAATGTTTGGGAGACTTTACCAAGCCAAAAGAGAATTTTTGCCAGCCATCCTGTGTAAGTGATTGCTTGTAATAAGGATAAGCAGTTTTACCTTGCATAACTTTCCACAAAATAAACAAAGGTCTCACAACATCAGTTTTGTAAGAGGTTTTTGTTACAAATTAAACCCAGAAAACTACTGGCTAAACACACATAATATGAAGACAAACCTACCCACCTTACAGAGATATTTCCATATGTTTGTTTAATACTTGGAGTATGAAGACATCCCTCTTCCGATTATGCTGAAGTAACAATCACAGACTCCAAGCAAGCAGGCAGCACCGCTCAAAAAATATATTCTAAATCTGTCCAGTAGAGGGCAACGACACACACACACACACTGAAAAGTTGAATTTGAAATGCACGCTTGTAAAAATAAAATAAAATTAAAATAAAATAAATGCTTTAGAACTGTAAGGATATTTTAAAAATTGTTTTATATATAATATTTATATGTATATAGAATTTATATAGAGAGATCACTGTCCCCCATTTTAATGCTTCAGAGGACTTCAAACCTCAAAATTATACATTAAAAATCTTCCTGATGTTTTTGCAAAACTGACCACCATCTATACAGCAAAAGGACAGCCTTCCATAAAAGAAGAACATATCTCTATTTTACATTTGACTGTAGGATGAATGCCAGAAGTGTTTTCGTCCCTTTGGCAACCCATATTTTAGTTGCTAAAAACCTTGGCTTTTTGTTTAAAATTGGTCCAGAAGGATACTGTTAAAGCACTTTCTTCCTGCCACACACCCATCTACTGCAAAGAACGCTCACAGCCATTAAATAAGATATCATGTTTACATGGAAAGCTGTTGCTGCAGTCCAACTGTTTCTTTTACAATTCTCGGAGATCTGTGCTTTTTTATTTTTTTTTTTTTATCCAACTATGCTTAGAAAGAATCCAAAACTTCTTCAGGGGTCTGCAGCACATTCCCCTGACTTGCAGGTACAAGGTAGTCAGGGGCTGAAGCACTGAGCCACCCCTGCCAGCTCCTCACAGACCCTAGGAGCGAGGTAGGACTGTGAGCAGTGCCCAGCACCCCGATTTCTTCAAGGATAGGAGGAGCCCCACTGGAGAAAATAGACATGGTAGAAAACATGATGGAGACAAGACACACACTCTTTACACAAGCCACTACAACAAGTGGCTGTTTACATCTGTTTGTGACTTGTTTCAAATGGTGTCACCTTGGGTTATTGAGCCTCCTAAAACTTTCCACTGCAGAGCTTGGTATGAGCTCAAGTCACATTCCCAGGCTTCCTACCTCCCAACTGCAGAAATGGGGCAAAAACAGCTGTGACATATACCCCGCTAGCAGGCATGAAAACGAGAAGCTGCTCACAAGTAATGGCACATTTTCTGATTTTTTTTTTTTTTTTTTTTTTTAGGAGGGAAAGCGGGGACTAGGAGTGTGGGTGTTTGGTTTATGTTGTGCTTTGGTTTTGGGGTTTTTTTTAATATGGCATTGAATGGTTCATGTCAGCATCTGAACAGTTTTTTCCAGGGTATCCAACTCACTTGGCTGAACGTGGTAGTTGCTAGGACATCTGGTCAGGATTCAGAATCTGCTACAAAAACTCCGCAATACACCCCCTCCTTGGAGGGAGGAACAAGCCTCCCAAAGCCCGAGTGCACTGGCTGCCGCCAGCATTCACAGGCAGCTGGCAAGAAGCCTCAAACTCCTGATATCAAGATGTTGATCTCATGATCTATTGGTTTCCTAGCAGCTGCCACAGCTGGAAGTGCGAGGGAGTCCCCCAGCCTGGAGAAGCATCCATGGAGCAGCTGCCCAGTCTGCGGAGCGTGGAGGCCCTGGAGTCTGAGGCACAGACAGCAAGCCAGCAAAAAATGTGTGTTTCAGTGAAAGCTCATCAAAGCTGAAACACTTCTAGGACAGCCTTACACTTTATATGGTTTGGATCTCACTGTGCAGAAGAGGCATTGTAGAAGATCCACAACTTGCTTTAATTCGCACCTCACGGAGCGACTGTTGCAGTTGTACGGTGACCCCTCACTGCACTGGTTACATTCACCTCACATATTTTATGTTTTCTTCATCATGAAGACACCTCAAAAGTGTTTTGTTTTTTAATCAAAACAGATGTTTTAAGAACTTGACTGCAGTTTCAGAGCAGCACAGATATGGCTACCTACATATGCCAACTGGTTTAAAGGCTTGGGTATAGTCTGTGTACAAAGCACCAATGAAATTTATCAACTGACAGAAGAATTATCTTACTGTTAAAAAATAATTCAGGTTAAAAAAACTAAATTATTTTTTATAATTTTATAAAAGAATATTACTTTTAAATAAATTCAAACTCACTGAAGAATTTACTTTATAGGTTCTCAGAAAAAAAAACCCAAGACTACATATTGATACTGCTTTTTTGTAAGTTAGATGTTGATTAAATCTATTTTAAGGGAAAAATAATTTGTTGGTTTGTGGGGTTTTGGGTTTTCTTGTTTGTTTTTTGTGTGTGTGTGTTTGTGGGGTATTTTTTTCTTACTATTGTACTTTATTTATGGCTCCATTGCAATAAAAGGTATTAAAATCTTTCCGTTAAACAGATCTTAATGTGACTTAGCTATCAGAATGCTAGTTAAGTATAATCAATAATCTGCCTCTTGAACGAGGGCAACACCCCATTTTAATGAAATTATGCAGTCTTCCCTATTGTAGGCTTACCTTATCAGGAAAGCAAAGTAACTAGATATATCTAGAAAGCATATACGTAGAAACTGCATATGATCATCATCCAACTTCAATGAATTCATATCTTTCAACATAGAGGATTTCTGTAAACTTGATTCAAGGAAATCCCTTCAAATTAGGCAAAGCAAGCATTTCAGCATTTCACACATGTACCACAAAAGCACCTGTACCTTTTGCTCATGGGTTTGAATCTTTTTTTTGTTAGATGCTATGCAAACACCAAACAACAGATAAATCTCCTACCTCAAAGAGCTTTTGGCAAACTATTAAGACAAAAAAAAGCCAGCAAATAAAATATGTCCTCTGTGATACACAGGACCTTGTCAGATGGCACCAATCAGCATTGAGCCATGACAGCTAGGCTACATTCACCAGGTAAGAATTCAGGTACAGCATGCTGTGAACCACAGTCAGCATGCAGAAACTACGTAGGAGGAATTTCAAAACATATAGTTTAATCACATAAGATGGCACAGAACAGAGCTCAAGTGTGCCTCTGTGGAAACCTGACAAATACACAGAAAAAGTCCGCACCCAACACGCTCTTACAGCACAGGAGGTCCTGCATCAGGAAGGCAGAGTCACTGCCTTCATATTAAGGCCTTGCGGGGCAGTTCCAGTACTTTTGCTTAATATAGGTGGAAAAAGTCAAAGCCACCAGCTAGAAAAAGCTGTTTTGTGTTACGTGAATGGGAATTTTTTGAATGTGGTAAAATCATTCTCTTACACTGCCAGGAGAGAGCAGTCCCCATGAGATACCAGCATACTGTCCTCGGGTCCAACAACAATCATTTTTCCCTGCTCAAAACCCCAGTGAACCATCTGCTCTTCAAGCAAAGGTATTTCCTGCTATAACTAACATACCCCAAAATAAATTTTCTATACATTCTAGTGAAGCAATTTCTTTTCCCATTGGGCAGCAACATGCTAACATAACTGCCCTCAAAAAGTTAACTTCAGCTAAACCTCACCTCTAATGTAATTTCACCTCTTGAAGGCAAGCATACGGCTCACGTGATGCCTATCTCAGGATAAGACCTGCGCATGCATCCCCTACCACCTTGGTTCCCCAGGGAAACAAACTCAGGAATGCAGGCATGTAAGGAGCCACAGCAGGACACATCCTCAGTCTGGGCAATTAGAAGGCTCACAACATACCTGATTTATAGACTAGATGTGACCATGTTGACACTGTTTTGAAGATGATGAAAATATAGCTTTGCTGGGCACAAACAATACAGATACCATTAAGGCAGGCAGTCTTTACACACACTAGCAAGCGAGCAGGCATACTGGTACTATTTTGCAGAAAGGGGATTTTCAGCCAGCTTGCCTTACAGCCTCAAGAAGCTGAGTCACATTGTATGAAATGCACAGCTTTGGGGAAGGTGAGAGATCCTCCAATTTCTAGATGGTTTGAAAAGAGTCAATCACATCCAGTACTAACCAGCTGAGACTGAAGAGAACCTAAGTAATGAACCTGTCTCCCCCTTCTGAAATTTGTTGCCTGGGTCATGAGCATCCTTTTAACACTGTTACGGCTTTGCAAGGTCTGACAAGAGCCCCAGACAGTGGCTGATACAAAACATTCTTTCTGGGGCTGATTTTAGCCCTTTAAGGCAGGTTCACAGATCCATTGAGCAAGGTAAAAGATACAGATTGCTTAATAGACCAGAAACAGCCCTTTTACTCCTCCCTACCACTTGGTCTATCCCAACTTTGAGCATGAGATGCTGGATGGTGTTGCAATGAAGATCCATAGGCATCAAGGTCCCCTCTTTGGAACAAGACTGAACATGGAAATATGTTCATCTGGGCCTTCATTTTAAAGCATGGTACTTATCAAATTCCACATTCCAGTATTTAAAGCCTAGCTCTGGAAATAACCTGCTAGCCTTAGCCATTAATGTCTATAGAACCTATTCAACTGCTTCTCTTTTTATACCTCACTAAGCTGAATCAACAAGATTGCAGAGATACATCTTGAAATCAGAGTAACTGCAGAGCTGAATATAGCCCCATGGTATTTTTGTTTAAAGGAAAAGCACAGAATGGAGAAATACTGTACTTATAAGTGTTTTTTGGACTGCATGGAGGACAAACTCATTAGGCTGAAAAGCAGTATTTCTATCAATATCTAGTAAATGTATGGATAGCATCTTAACCAGTTCATCTGGAGGTTCCTTTAGTAACTACTGTTTTCTAAAGAAACTTTTTTTTAAGGACCTTATTGCTCTGTAGAGGAAAGGAATATAGCAATTGAAATATAAGGAACTATATGAAATGAGACATGCCTAAATGTCATATTTTCACCAATTTACAGAATTATTTCTTATTTCTTGCAACATATTTCAAACAAGAAAATACAATCCCTGCACCTGCCTCCTCTCGCCACAGGGAACAAACAAAAATAATTTTAAAACACGAGATGAAGGTGCTACATGCAATTCGTAAGATTATAGAATAATTCAGGTCAGAGGGATCTCTGGAAGTCTCTAGTCTCTTTTGCTCAAAGCAGGGTCAGCTAAGATCAGACCAGATTCCTCAGTTGGGTTTTGAAAACCTCCAAGGATGGAAGCTGAACAAGCCCTCTGGACAACCGGCTTCACCGTCCTCAGAGTGAAAAAGCTTTTCCTTGTAGCCAATCTAAACCTCTCGTTTCAAATTATGCCTGTTGTCTCTTGTCCTTCTGCTATGCACTACTGTGAAGAGCCTGGCTACACCTTTTCAATAACCTCCTCTAGAAATTGGGGGGCTGTCATTAGGTCCACCTGAAGTCACCTCTTCTCCAGGCTGAACAAGCCCAAATCCCTCAACCTCTCCTCACCAGTCATGGTGACAGTCATGGCCCCAGCCATCTTGGTGGCCCTCTTCTAAACTCACTACAATTTAGCAACATCTTTCTTTTATTTGGGGATCCAAAACTGGACACAGTACTCCAGGGGCAGCCTAACAATTGCTGAGTAGAGGGGGATAATCACATCTCTCTACCTTCATGCCATACTTCTGTTAATTACAGCCCAGGATGCTGTTGAACGCCTCCTTCACCGCCAGGACCATCAGTTTATTTTCTGCAGAGCAGTTCCCTGGCCTGTACTGTTCCAAGGCAGGGTTTCTTCCCAGGCGCAGGACTTGGCATTTGTTGCTGCATTTCATAAAGTTCCTATTGACCAATCCCTCCAGCCTGTGTAGGTCCCTCAATGGTAGCTCTGTCTTTCAGTGTCCCCCCAGTTCAGTGTTATCTGCAAACTAAGCGCAAGCCCTCCATCACCTCCTCCAGGTCATGGTCAAAGATGTTTATTGACAGGTCCCAGGACAGGCTCCTGTGGTACTCGGCTCAAGCGGACACATTATTGAGAACGTATCCACCTGGTACATCCAAACTCTGAGCATTTAATAAGCAGGCAGGATTCCGAGGCTTAAGATTACAAGTATAGCAGTATATCCAAATTAAACATTTAATCTAGTCATAGAAATCAGCTTTTAGGGTGGTATGTACGTGACCTAACTTTAGCATTCAGTCTAGTCACCATAGGCTTCCTTTATACTCAGCAGAGAGAAAAAAAAAAAAAAACCACACACACAAAAAACCTAGTACAAGCTGGGGACCAACGGGTTAGACTGGTTAGCAGCTCTGCAAAAAAGGACTTCAATACAACAGGGTGTTCGCACACTGGAGAAAGTAGAGCAGCGGAGCACTAAATGACTAAGAGTGTCAGTTAAGAATCTGGAGGTACTAGAAGATATACAGGGAGAGGCTAAAAGAACTGGGTTAGCCTTCTCTTTTTCAAGCTAACCTAAGAGCCAATTGCTGAACTCAACTAGCTAAAGGTGAGTTGTAGAGAAGGCGGCACAAAAGTCTTCTCTAAGGTGCACAGCAGAAGGACAATAGTCACAAATTCTGATGCAGAAAATTCTGATCAGACGAAAGGAAAAAAATTAATCAAAGTGCGAGTAGTTCTGCACTGAAAAAGGTGCCCTGAGAGATTGAGAACTCTCCATCCTTGGACATTTTCAAAACTCAACTGGATAGGCCCTGAGCAATCTGATCTAACTTGGAAGTTAGCCCAGATTTGAGCAAGGGGTTGGACCAGTGACTTTGAGAGGGCCCTGCTAGTCTAAATTTTTCTATGATTCTATGAGAAAGGCCCCTTCACTGGGTGATTCATCTTTTCTTAAAATAGGTGTCTAAAATAGATTAGATGAATCACCATCTGGTGGTGCCTGTGTCTCACTGAATATATTCTCCACTGAATACAAAGGCAACCTAAGCTGACCGGGAACGACTAGATGTCTTAAAGTGAGACATCTGTAAAACAGAAGAGATGAGAATCACCATTACTGATTTGTGCCCCAAAATGATGAAGATCTTGCCTTTTTTATATATTATGCTTTTAGGGCATAAGTCACTTTCTTAATAGACAATTTCTTAATTGTGGGAGAAAGTGGACAAGACCCTCGTGTAAAATCTAAAATTTAAAAGTGAGAGTAACTTAGAATTTGACCTACACAGTTAACTTAGGTAGTTTGTTGCTGTATGAGCACTTACCTTCATAATGCAGTGGCTACAGTTTTATGATTGGTTATACAGATTATAATATGTAGTAGCTTTGTCTTCAAAGACATCTGGCTAATTAGAAGCTGATACGATATTTTTCCCTAGTATAAGGATATTTCTGTTTTGACAGCCTTATATATTAAAGACATAGTGGATAAAGGAGAAAAGAATTTAAATGCTCAGGTCATCTTGAAAAAAAAATTGTAATTATTTTATGGACTGTAAATCCTTTAAGAACATGGTTTAGAGTTGTCTGAAATTTTCAATCTTTTTTCAGCCTTCCACATCAGCAGAAAACTTCTGTTTCTTTTATCTGAAAAACTGAAGCATAATTAAAAGTATTAAAATAATTTAAGAAGTCAACTTAAGTTTACTGATACTTTTCCTCTTTACCAGCTCTTTTTTCTCATGCTCTGCAACAAGACTATATTAGAGCCTTGGACCCTACCCATGTGAATTTAATCACAAAAATACAACAGGAACTATTTATTTAAACTGTTAAGAGTTTTGTTACAAAGGAAGGAGAAGGGTCAAATAGCGTATAGTGGGATGTAACACACTTACTGAGGTCAACATTCATATTATTATTTACTTTGGCTTGTAATTTCTTTGGTTTTCCTTCAATAGCGTTTTTACTTTTAATAGGTACACTTGATAAATGCCTTTAGGTTTAGATACAGCAGTTTGAAATAACAAAGCTTCTGAAAAACATTGAAACTTTTTAAATGCACTTATGTATTGAAAAAGTAACTTAAGCATTCAAACTCACAACCGTGAAACACAGAAACCCAGCCTTACTTCTTGGTTAAGACTCGAAAACTTATTTGGATGCCTTCATCTACGGTCACATTTAAGTACTGTCGAGTGTTCGTGTCTAGGGAACAATTTTCTGGATAGCCTAGTCTTTCAGCTGACTCCAAGGTATCTCACACCTTCATCAGCAGACTCCATTAACACACGTGGCAGGGAGCAGGTTGGCAAAACTCCCTTGTTTGCCCTGCCCTTTCTTTGGAGAAGGTGATGGAAACCCAGATGAGCATATCTGGCTCTAGCTTTCCAAAGACGACATCAAAATAATTGTCTTTAGGCAGCCAATATGGTGAATATGATGTAAAGGCTCTATTTTTCTATCTAGGCTCTGTACTGACCCTGAACTTTTACCCCCAAAAAGCTTTCTTGAGTAAAGCTCTTTAATTGAGACAAACATCAATACATATTTAACAGTTATATTTTCCTTTTTAATACTGAAACCTTATCAGAGCAGTAAAAACAAGTCAGGTTCTGCAACAGCGAGGCAAACATTTCCTCGGAGTGAGGTACAGAGATACAGGATAAACAAATATTCTTGGTTTTGGAAAACAGCAGAAACTAACTGTCTAATTAACATTTTTTTTACACCCAAAACAATGTCCCATTTCAATAGACAACTAATTCCTCTAGACCTTTTGACTTCTACAAGACCGCACTATGCTCAAGCCTCAGTTGTCTCTATCAGCACAAGAGGATACAGTGGGGAAGAGGAGATGAGCAAATGCAATTAGACCTCCTGTAGCAACCACACACAGCAAGAAATAGTGGACTTTTGGAGGTAAATTTTGAAAGATACCTGCATGATTGCTCTAAGAACTGTGATACTGCAGTTCTGGTATATAAAGAGGATATAACAGTTTGTAGCAATTATAAGACCAACCGATAAGCACTTGATAGCATAGAGAAATGCAAGCTAAGCGTAAGAAACATTAGTTTCTTATGTGCAGAATTCATTCTCAAAAGACAATAATGTACTTTTGATATGTGGGGCGTACCCGTAGCCACAGTACACATTTACATTCTCTAACAAGATTTTGACTACCAGGTATTTGAGAACCCAGGAGCCATAATAAGAACTTCCATTAAGGAAAAGGAAGTTTAACACATGCTATACTTCTATATGAGTTAAAAAAAAAAAAACAAAAAAAAACCAAACAAAAAACAAACCAAAACTTAGAAATACAAACCTTTCAAGCGTATATTTACTTTGCATCAAAATTCTCAAGAAAAAGTAATTCCTGAATTTACAAAAGCAAGTCTACATCCTATAGAAGCCAAAAAATGAACACAGAGGGACACCTATATGCAGGGTGAAGTATTCATTAAAAGTGTTACATTACCAATTGTGTCTTTCACATTAGCATCCCAAAGGTTTTAATTCATATATGGCTTCCCCATCAGTGGACGTCCCTACATGTTGCAATTTACAATTGATTTTTAATTTTTATCCCAAACATAAAAAAACCCACTTCATATAGCATAATAAAAACATGAATTATTCCTTTGCAGGATAAATTACCTCAGTGCACCCTTCTTTTCAGATCTACCACAGCAAAACAAGATGCTTATTTAACAAAATGCACCCGATAAAGGCTTATGGGGAAATGGCAAAATCCTAGCCAACAGCACGTGTACGTGCATATTTTGCTACATAGGATGAAAATTCAGCTTGGAATTAATGATCCAGGTGACAGATTTAAGAGGAGTCAAACTTGAAACCTGTTCACAAGTCAGTTTTATATTCAGACAGGTAACTGCAGTGAGGTTCTGCAAGACACTCCTTCAGCTTTGTCCAGCACTCCTCTTTTCCAAAGAGCTTACTGCAGAACTCAAAAGAACACCATTTGCTCCCCATCTGACAGCCTGCCAGCACTTCTGAATTAGCTATTAACCTTATTAAAAAAGTAAAAAGTTAAACAGACTTCAGTTTTGCCAGAACAAACCCAGAGGGAAAGAGAAGGTATTTATCATGGAAAGGTTGAAGGATATTTTGAAGGAACTGTGACAATGCTTATGGGGAAGACCCATGTGCTAAAAGCTTCTACAGAATGTTATCCTCACTGTAAAACCTATTAGATTAATTTAAAAGAAAAGCCATGAAAAGAATAGTATTTTCTACTAAACAATTAATGTTGTCAAGTAATGCCTATAGAACTGTATTGGTTCCACATCTAAAAGTCAGAGTAACTTTTTCCTAAGGGAAACGGCATCTTTTTTCCTACATATACTAAAAAGTTCCCCTCTCCATGTTCCAGAGATTCTCCCAAAGCCAGCTTCCCTTTTTTTAACTAGATAGCCAGCATCCAGCTGTTTGGTTCATCGCATAGAGAAGAGGAAGTTCCCTGGCTGCAAAGAACGACCCAAAATTAGAGCACAGCCACAGAAAACTATGGTTGGAGGGGATGGGAAGAACAGAAGCAGCAAGTAACTTCTGCTACGTATGCTTTGTTTGGCAGCAGAAACAAAGATGGGCTTTGTTGGGCCTGCCAGGATGTGAGCAAATACATTCTGAAAAGGTGATCCTGGTTTCACCATGCAGCTGACAAAGTCTATGAAACTCTCACAGGTCTTCCTACCAGCCCTGCCTGCTGGAAAGTCATTCCACACATTCTTGAGCAAGAGAAGAGTGGAGTGGAAGGACACAGAGACAACTGACAAACTGACATTTCCACATGAGAAATGGTCCCAAGCCAAGCACTACCTCTCAAGGCAACCTATTTGTTAATTTAGAAGCCAGACTTTCTCTATAACTACTTCCCTGCCACAGCAGTGGAACGTACCCAAACACAAGTGCTTATGCCTTGTTGTGACTTGGCCATCACTAAAAAAAAAAACCACGTCCAAAGTATCTCGGCCCAACCCTCAGGAGTCCCAGGCACTGGGGGAAGTAACAGGGAAAGAAGAAGACTTCCCTTGGGTTGAGGAGGATCAAGTGGGGGATCAGTTATATCAATTAGATATTCACAAGTCCATGTGCCCCGATGGCATGCACCCGAGAGTGCTGAGGGAGCTGGCGGAAGTCATTGCTGGGCCGCTCTCCATCATCTTTGAAAGGTCCTGGAGAACAGACGAGGTGCC
The DNA here is from genome assembly GCF_964199755.1 of Larus michahellis. Taxonomy (NCBI): domain Eukaryota; kingdom Metazoa; phylum Chordata; class Aves; order Charadriiformes; family Laridae; genus Larus; species Larus michahellis. Next base: position 54,944,179 of record NC_133898.1, on the reverse strand, counting down.
TGAGGACTGGAGGAAAGCCAACGTCACTTCAGTCTTCAAAAAAGGCAAGAAGGAGGACCCGGGGAACTACAGGCCGGTCAGCCTCACCTCCATCCCTGGAAAGATGATGGAACAGCTCATTCTGGGCGTCATCTCAAGGCATGTGGAGGAAAAGAAAGCTATGAGAAGTACTCAACACGGATTCACCAAGGGGAAATCATGTCTGACTAATCTGATAGCCTTCTGTGATGGCATGACTGGATGGATACATGAGGGGAGGGCGATAGATGTGGTCTACCTTGACTTAAGCAAGGCGTTTGACAAGGTCTCCCACAGCATCCTCATAGGGAAGCTTAGGAAGAGCGGGCTAGATGAATGGACAGTAAGGTGGATAGATAACTGGTTGAAAGACAGAGCTCAGAGGGTTGTGATTAGGGGCACAGAGTCTAGGTGGAGGTCAGTGACTTGTGGTATTCCCCAGGGGTCAGTACTGGGCCCAGTCCTCTTCAATATATTCATCAATGACCTAGATAAGGGGACAGAGTGCACCCTCAGCAAGTTTGCCGATGACACAAAGCTGGGGGTGGTGGCTGACACACCAGAAGGCTGTGCCGCCAAACAGAGAGACCTGGACAGGCTGGAGAGTTGAGCGGAGAGAAACCTTATGAAATTCAACAAGGGCAAGTGTAGGGTGCTGCACCTGGGGAGGAATAACCCCATGCACCAGTACAGGTTGGGGGCTGAGCTGCTGGAGAGCAGCTCTGTGGAAAGACACCTGGGAGTCCTGGTGGACAACAGGATGACCATGAGCCAGCAATGTGCCCTTGTGGCCAAGAAGGCCAATGGCATCCTTGGGGTGCATCAAGAAGAGTGTGGCCAGCAGGTCGAGGGAGGTCATCCTCCCCCTCTACTCTGCCTTGGTGAGGCTGCATCTGGAGTACTGTGTCCAATTCTGGGCTCCCTGGTTCAAGAAGGACAGGGAACTGCTGGAGAGGGTGCAGCAGAGAGCTTCCAAGATGATTAGGGGACTGGAATACCTCTCTTATGAAGAAAGACTGAGGGATTTGGGTCTCTTCAGTCTGGAAAAAAAGACGACTGAGGGGGGATCTTATCAACACTTATAAATACTTGAAGGGTGGGTGTCAGGAGGATGGGGCCAGGCTCTCTTCAGTGGTGCCCGGGGACAGGACAAGAGGTAACGGGCAGAAACTTGAGCATAGGAAGTTCCACCTAAACATGAGGAGGAACTTCTTTACTTTGAGGGTGGCAGAGCACTGGAACAGGCTGCCCAGAGAGGTGGTGGAGGCTCCAACTCTGGAGACATTCAAAACCCGCCTGGACGCGTTCCTGTCCAGCCTGCTCTAGGTGACCCTGCTCTGGCAGGGGGGTTGGACTAGATGATCTCCACAGGTCCCTTCCAACCCTATGATTCTATCTTTTAGTTGTAAATTTCTGGGACAATGATAATCTGAATCAAAACTTAACTTTTATTAGGTTGAAAAACAGTCTACACTGATTAAGGAGAAAAGCTAATCCTATAGAAGTCTATGACAAAACCACCAAACCCAAGATTTTACATTTGACTCCTGTTTCAGACCCACCATTGGAACTTTTACCTTTCAGCTATGCCAATATGAAAACTTTATTCTTTTACAACTAAGAGACCAATGCACGCATGTTTATTCTCAGTAAGTACCAGTCTTTACTCCAGAGGTGTTCTGTTGGCTAATTGTAAAACAGGAAATTACTCAGTGTGAACAAAAAGATTTCAGTGTCTGGGTTTTATTTTAGAGCATTAAGATTTCTATATTGACACATACCAAATACTGTCAGATCTTATTTTTCTTTTGATCTGGGAACTATGAAATATTGTTTCCTATGCAAGAACATGTGTAACACTTCTGGTTTTAAAAGAAGTTTGCCCATGCTTTTCCTATAACAAGGCCAGATCAAAAACTGCAGGGGCAGGCTCTTCGAATTTTGAATGAGTTGTAGTCTTACGAATATCCTCAAGCACGTTCAGGCAGTCAGCTTTAATCCCACATTCTGGGAAAAATATTTTTTGTTTTGTGTATTGTTTCTAGTACTTTGTGCTGACAGATCTCATGCTTTATTATATTTTGTGTCTTACCCTGAAATGCCATCCTATTTTGCGTGACTGAAATTTTGAAAGCTCTAATTGATTCATTGTAACTACAGTTAAAATCATCACGTTATTATGTTATTCTGTTAAAAGTCCCTGATCCCCACAAGGAGGAAAAAAAAATAAAAAAATCAGTTAGCCATAATTGTGAAAAAAAGAAGAGGAGAAGAGGAAGTGTATATGAAATTGCATTTTTTCTAGCTTAGCTATTCAAAACTTTTTCCGTCATAATCTCACAGATCAATACAAAATCCAGTTTAGGACCTCCTTGTAACTTCTAATGGCTAAACATTAGCAAGATACCAGTACCTACTCTCCAGTGGGGACAAGTTTGTGATAAAACTTGAAATCAGAATCATCATTGTTTTACTTCAGCAAATTTTACTAGTCCTGATTGTGACAAAAAGAATTGGCGCAATTTGAAAGTGAAAACATTTGTTTTATCAAGCTTTGTAACATAAAAGTGATGGAGAACCTCATTTATCAGACATATGAAAAATTGGTAATGCTACTGAGCAATAGCTAAGTAAATACAACCACCATTTATCAAAAACACTCAGACAGAAAGACCAGCTGCAATCTAGGAAGGCATTTCAGAATGTAAAAAAAAAAAATACTTTGAGTCAAGAGAACTTCGGGTTTCTTAAATGTTTTTACATAAGGATTTATAGGGAAAAGGAGAAAAAGAGCCACCAGATTATCAAAACCAAAGTCAAAACCAATCTGCATAAAGTCCAACTGCGTATCGACATTCATGACCACAGCTTGTAAGCACTACTGACATATAAATAATAAAATACTGAAAGCGCCTGGAAGGCACAGACTCAAGACACAGAACAATTCAGTAACAGCTCTGGTGATTTTCAGACCAAGTCCCTGATCTCCCACCCAAACTTTGCAGAAATTCAGATCTACACCAGAACTTTAGCATATCTTCAGATACACGAAGGGGCACAATGCTATAGCAGAAAATCCTAGAGTAACCGGGATAAAACCTTTAGGTTTTAAAAATTCACTCTTAAAAACTTAGAGAATAGAAACTTGCATACTTTCTAATGGGAGAAGGGAGACAAGTCAGACACCTACAAAGCATGAATCTTCTAACAGAAAACACTATAAACATTACTCAAACAAGGTATCACTTAACTCTCCCAGACCACATGCCACTAATCACAGCACAGTAAGTAAACATGGTCAGAAAGACTGTTAGCCAGAGGAAAGAAACAATGAGAAGGCACAAAACAACATAGTGATAACACAACGAACTGGGGGGGGGGGGGGGGAGGGGAAGAGAAAGAAGACAGAGAACCAGTTTATCCCTATCAGTTATGTTTAACTTTCCAATACAGTGAATGCACAGAGAATAATTTAGCTATTAAGGGTCAAAGTAACTTTACACAGAAAGGGTAAAATGAAAACAGCCCTTTGACACCTTATATATTCTAAGAAGGCTTACAGTATATGACAAATACACACTACAAATTCACACAGATATATGGAAACATCATTGTGCTAGGTTCACATGGGCTCTCAATTGCTTTAAAGCTTGGGGGCTGAATCATCTCAAAAACCCTATGTAAAAATTTTGTTTGGTATTGAGATAAGATTTTTAAACACAACCAAGCCTGAGGTTGCTCAGCTCAGCCTGTGGGTTTCAGCTGAGCTTTCAGGCAAGCTGAAGCCTAGGTTAGAACGTGTAACAAAACAGACAAGCAGCTCGGGCAATAAGTAGCCCTAGGTTTCCTAGGCACCACCTTACAAAGCAGCTTTTTGTAGTAACGGACACTAGCGCATTCCAAAACTCTAAAGAAAGCTTGTAGCAATAGTGTATGTATAATCATATAAATTCCATAAACTCTATGAAATAGTCCTGAAATGTTTCTATGCAAGCTATAAAAGGAACAGGATGTGTACAGTGGAACGGCTTAATATTTCATTAGATATTCCAGGACTTTTTCAAGACAATTGGCAAAAATTGTAGTGCATGTTTCAGCCGCTCCTACCCTTCAACACTTAAATAACAGTTTCTGCAATACACGTTCCTGATTTTTTTAAAACAAGCAAGGTCTGATTCAAAGCCCACTGAAGAAGTCAACAGTTCCCCATTAAATTAATTATATATATATAAAAAAAACCACCACACCTTCACAGATGAGCTTCAGCACCCACCAAAGTAAAAGAAAAAAAACCAACTTACTTCCATTGTGTTTTGGAGATTGGACTTTTGAGTCTAAGGAGGCAGGAGGAAGCCAGTTGCTATCAGAGAGATTGCTAATAGCAAATCAGCTTTGAGAGCAATAAACAAGAAGAATCTCCTTCACCTCCTAGCTAAAAATGGAAGATCAAAATCATTTTCAAACCATTTATAACCTCAGCACTCCTTTCAGTCTTCCATCAATTAAAACAGACGTTGTGCCACTATAATTGCTATTGAATTCACAGGCTTCCAATTAATATATGAATGCTTTTTGTGCATGTGGGGTTACCTTCTGTGATGACTTGCAACACACAGCAGATAGCACTTCAAAAATCCAGTTAGGTTTAGGACCACAACCAAAACTCCCCCACCCACTTTATAATGGCCAACTCTGATCACCTGCACCTTCTGCCAAGCAGCCAGATGCTATACCTCTGTCAACATGAAGATAAGAATGTCACCAGAGGGACAGTGAGAAAGCAATGGTTAGGGGAAGAGCAGAGAAGGAAGACAGTAGCATCTTTTTCACCCACTTTTAAAATAGGACTCTGGAGACAGAAGCTTCACTTGGGCCCCATGGTAGACCTGTAACATAATCGTACAACAAATGCTGAATGCCTCAACAAACAGGCAATACCAAGCACTCATACGTAATCTATTTTGCTCCTATTGCAAATGATGTGATAGGACAGAAAAAAGGGCAGAAATGTTTTAGTAAAGATGTAATTTTTAGGGCAGAAACATCTTGAGGAAATAACTGTCATGTGATAGCACCAAACACACTGTTTATTTAATGAACCTTTTCTCTTTTGCAATTCCCTCTCCCCTCCCCCACCAACGCAAACCACCTCAACAAGCTTATTCCCCACGAGGTTGCACTGAGGTCATCAAGAGTTTAGCATCAATCAAAATTACTAAACATGAACAATGAGGATATTTACTCGAACCAGACAGGGGCAATCATTCTGCTCCAGAGTACAAATCAATCCCCTATGACAGGTGTCAGGAGCTAATTCTAATTCCATTTCCCCACATAAGAACCTCTTGCCTGTTCTTTGGGAGCATCTAAGACCACTTGAGACTGCAGGGTTACATGGGCTGTCCAGCATCAACTCTTTCGTCCTTTTGTCCTACCTCTCAACTACAACACAATTTTTTCAGTAGCTGACTGCTTCCGGCAGCGTGCAAGGGCATTCCTGGGGCATGGAGTGTAAGTTACAGACCCTCCACGGGACTTCTCCATAGCGCCCAACCCCAGCTTGGCAGTTCCCTGCTGAACGGTTTTCGCTCCTTAGCAGGATAAAGCTGATGGGGGAGCAGTATGACTGCAGCAGAACACGTTACCCTAATGTGTCAGACTATCTAATAAGTTAAAAAAAGAATACCCTAACTTCATGCTCAACACCTCTCTCTCTGGCTGTTCTTGGCATGCTATTTTTATATATATTAGAATAAAAAAGTTTACAATGTGTTCAGTAAGCTGAGAGCCAAAGTGAGGCCATCCTTAAAAAATGTTCAGTTTCCTAGACTAATGTCTGCAACTACACTCTTACTACGAAGATGGAGTTTTTAATTTTTCATAGAATTCTTGTTTGTTGTGGTGGGCTCAGATTGTAGAGGAGCAAATTCATCAAAGGCTGCCCTATAATAAGAAAACAACAAAAAAATAACCCAAACCACAGAAAAAACCAGAACAATTTCTGAAGGACAGGTTGTGTTATACCTAGAAGAATTTAGAGACTGCACAGAAGATTTCCCAGAATGAGTTCAATACGCTGACCATGAATGAGGAGAAAGAACACAGCACATCTGAAAAGGATGATAAAACACACAAGACAGACTATAGCAAAATAGAATAACATCAAACTGATTTTGCTAAGGCATACTCTCAGTTTGTCCAAATTTGATATATTTGCTTTTGGTCTTCTAAAGTATTCTGTTTGAAAAGCACAGCTGTGAGGCTATTGTAAAGCTTTGGTACAATCCTAGTCATTCTCAACAATGATTTTTAAGCCACAGCAGTACTGGCCAAATCTTGATTTTTATTTATTCGTTAAGTAATCTGGCTAAATGAAATACTACTATGCAAGGCTATACTTTATAACATGACTGGAAAATTTTGCATAGAACCAAAATTTCCTGACAGATTGTCAGCAATATCAGATTCTTATCCATCATGCCCAATAAATGCACACTCTTGACTGTTTTCTTATTGTAAAAAATAAAAAAAAAAAAAGGCAGCCCATAAAAAACAGTAAGAGAGTTCAGGAAATGCATTTCAGTGTGATTACAATACTTCTTGGGTAAATTAAGTCACAGCCTTTGGCCATAACATGACCCAAAGTATGTTGTAATGGTCCACAAATTAAGTGCCTTCTATGTGTTATGACTTAGGTATGTACAGCAAAACTTGGCTTCATCATACCTCAAAATATTAGAAGAGAAATTTTTATGTCCTATGACAGAATGCTTTATTAAAAATAATGAGGTTTCAAGAATTTATAATATTTGCAGGAAGGAACATTTCAGCAGGGAAATACATCTTTGCAGCATTTATCATTTTACAGTGAAGCAAGTTACATCAGCTTTAAAAAAAAAAAAGTCACAACAAAACTTACCAGCCTACACAAATACATTCAGGGCCTCTCTCACTACAACATCAAGGTGAGAACCCCCCTTGTGTATGCACATACACCAGCTAGACAAGTCCTCTCACACACATCCTTTGACACAAACACTCCTGCCTCTGCATGCTTGCACACAAACACTGCGCTCACACGTTAAGCTTCTCACGCGTAATCAATCCTCCAAGCTCTGGCGCTCTCTCACACGAACACAGACGTGCTTCATACCTTCTCCTCCATTAGAAAACCATGTGAACCATCTGTCACTATTTAATCTCCCAACCCAACTCAGCCAAATATGCCCCATCTCAGCCCCTGATGCCCCAGTCAGCCCTTCAAGCAATACACTCCTCACAAATAGACCATTCTTTTTGCTACTCCCTACCTAATAATAATTTGATTTCCACCCCATCTCTTCTCCTTTCACTGCCATATGCCCCATAGAAGGAGGATCTATATTGCTGCTCTTTCCAGCAGTCAGGCCTCATGCAGTCAAAGTGTATGCAGGATAGCCAGGGCCAAGAGATGTTTTGCAATGTGCAGCATACCACAAACTAGCTGCTGAGATCAGTGGGCACCACAGATTTCCCTCTTAATAACTTCACACTTCACTATTCTTTAATTGGTAAGTGTTTGGGCAAATGGGCACAAAGAAAGAATCTTTTTTAAAAAAAATCTAGTAATCATGGGAAGACTAGAACAAGACCTACACTTCAAAACCTCGACTGACTATGCTTTCATTTCACAGGTTAAAAAGGAAGAAGGGACCATTTTAATGTTTGGGGCAAACCCCTCAAAATGCAGCCTCAGGACCAAGGGGTCTAAAAGTGACCCAAAAGCTTTGGTTTCAGTGTGTAAAAGATATGCTGGGCAAAACAGAAGAAAAAAGAAAGACCACTTTGTTTATAGGGATCTCAAAAGTGCTGCTGAAGGCAGAATGCTGGACTTTGAAGGAGCAGGATCAAAAGCAAGGCTTAAGTACCTTTGGCATTTCAGGGAATGTTACGTACCCCTCCAACCAGTGCAGAAGGTTGCTATTACTCACAAAGGTGTTTAAAATCTATGAAAGACCTCTCACAGTTAAATGTCACTTTAAACCACTTCTCTTTCTCTCCCCAGATGCAAAAGAGAAGTCCACATCTACCCTTTGTACCAGAGACATCCCTCAGTATCACTGGTGGTGATACTCTCACACGGGAGCTTTTGCCAGTCCTGAAGAATTGGTACATATTCCTACCTGGAGACGGAACCAGAACATAAACCTCAGCATCTCAAATACTGAAAAGTCTCCAAATTCAGGATTAAATCACAGAGTTTCTTCTTGGCATAGAGTGGACCAAACCCACATCCACTCCTAAAAAGGAACCAACTCATAGTGGACATTTTGTTGCTTTCTTCTCAAGGTGATTAAGTTGGTGTGTGCTTTAAGAAAGGCTTAGATATATCCAGAATCTACCTTTACCTAAATATTCACTTTATTATCAGGTTTTTTGTTTTGATCTGCAAACTCTTTGAAGAAGGAACTGTTATGTGACTTCTGTTTGTACAGCACTTGGGATAATGGCACCTACCAGAGCTGTGACTTACAGCAAAGACTATGGAGTCCCAAGAAGATTTGGGAAAAGTGTCCACCTCCCTCTTTTGGGAAATGGAGCCACAGTTGGGGATCTCTGCAGGCAACTAAGTAATTTTATTAACGAGTGAAAGAAAAATGTCCCACTGGGGAAACTGTCATTCAAAAGTCTGGGAACCATACACTTCCAGCACGACTAGCAAGCAGCCTTTAGACATTACTGCAAAACAGGGAGCTTTTAGGCAAGCAAAAATCTCAAGTGTAAGAGTGCTCTGCATATCAGACTTTGCTGAAAGCAAAGCCCCTAGAAGCCGCTACCTGTCTTCAGTACATAAAGCAAGTGCTACATGCAGTGGTATGAGCACACTCCAGGATAGAAAAGCCTGTCTGCTCTATGACCCCCTGACCTAGGTGAAATTGGAGGTCCCATTTCTTCCTTGACTTCAAGCTTCTTTCATATTTCACACCACACAGCATCTCTCACCTAACTGTAGCTGGTGTCCATCCCTAGTAGAAACTAAATTGAGACACAAAGCCTGTGCAAGGAACAAGGACTATTAAAACTATTAGTGAAAAAAAAATCCTGTGAGGACTGTTCGCAAATGAAAGAAATATCATTCCATGATATTCTAGTTGGGGCCACTCTTGTTAGGACTTTTTTATTATGCTATTGTAATAAACATTGATTCTGAATTGTGCACAAGCCTGAAAGGAAAGAGATCTTCAACAGGAGCTTCACCACAGAAAGCTATCAGCAAATGAAAGATGGCTGGACCATGGCTAATCCCCAGTTTGTGTCCTGCCACTTCATTAGTAGCAACGTCCCAGAAGCTCCCATTGCAAACTGCGTATGTTTCCAACACAACAGGCCAAAATGGAACTATTTCAATGGAGCAGATTGCTACAGGTGGAGAGATCATTTGTAAAGGCTGCTAAAGAGAGTGGGGTCTTTGGCTTCAACCTAAAAATTACAGGCAAGTGGTCCATACTCTTAGCAAAAAACAAGGAAAATGTTTGCCTTTTCCAAATTTCCTAAAAACTTTGCTCTCAGCTTTTTTTTTGTTGGAACACCATGGAAGCTGTCCCTCCTACCTAGCACTTGGGTGTTCAGTGAGCTGGCCAGGAAGCACCAGGTAACATTTCTCAGGCTGTCTGTGGTCCTTCTTAGGATATAAGAAAAACCTAAATAACGTCAGTTGAGAAGCATCTGGTCTTCTCTTTTCCAATGCTGTCCTGCCGTGAACTGCTGACAGAACCTACCTCTTTTATTCCTACATACATATGAAAACATGAAGGGAACAAAATTAATACAGGCCATCTCTTCTCTTAAAGCAACCACTGCTCAGTGCTTTAATCAGTGATAGTCCTCCTCCAAAAGATCCTAGTGCTAGGAAATAATTCCAGTAAACACAACAGAAGACATGTCTCAAACATCCATTTTATTTAAAAACAATCCTGACCTGCAAAAATCCCTCCCTTCCCTTACACCCCAAGGCAATCCAAAGGATTTTCTAAAGCAAAGGGATTGTTTATACTAACTGCCTGTCACTTAGACAAGAAGCGGGAGAAGTCAGTAACCTTGATATAAAACATCTGTTCAAGCTACCACAAGATACATGAACCACTATTGGAGGCAAAAAAAACTCCTCAGATGAGAAAAAAAAAAAAAGTTTGGGAAAACCCAAAAGCCAGACTTTCAAACAGTAACTGACCCCCAGACGAATGTGAAGGTAGAACTGTCAAAACAGAGAACATGGCTGCTTGCAACTCCTATTAAAGGAGCCCACTCACCATAAAGATAATCCGGATAATTCACCTCCTGCAGTGAAAGGACTCTCATAACATGCTGAAGGTGTTTGAAATGTGAAACTTCCATGAAAAGACAACAGAAGACATCTGAATGCTGTAGAAGTTTATTACAGAAAAACATATTCAGCAAACATTTATAAAATTTATTACACACTATATTCAAAAGTGGTATCTCTATCTGTTGCTTACAGTCTCATGCCAGATTCAATTCAATCACCTCAAATATCACATCAGGAATATTCATAGTAGGCCCCTCACCAGCTCAAGCAAGGGTGAGAACAGTGGATGAATGTTCATCCCAATCTCCCTTTCCCAAGCAGCATCAATTTGTTGCTCTAGAGTAGTTAAGCAGATCCCAGTTGTGCTGGCCAATGCAATACCTCTAACACTTTAAGATCCTCTGTAAGGGTATGGCTTAATGTCACGTACCATATTCTGTGCCATGTCAGCAAGGACAACATTGATTCCAGAAATAAAATTCTATTCCTACCTATGCTCAAATTCAAGTATTGCACTTAATAATTTAGATTTGGAAAACAAAGCTAAATATCAATATAATATCTAAAATTACCAATTTAAAATCAGTTGTGGTAGGCTGGTAGAAATAATCTTCTTAGAGAAGAAGAAAAAAATTCTACAGATTCCTGCAAACAAAAGTACCTCTTCTGGCAGGTATAGAAGTTCTGACCCACAGTTAACCAATACCAATAGTCAAGCTGAGGAACTCTGGGGTACGAGAAAAAACGGCATAAGCAGTTTTTCCACAGAGAGATTTCAGACTTAGCGAGTATAGCAAATTATTTTTATTATTATTAAATATATGTATGACTCCATTCTTGTAACCATTTCTTCTATTCTTTCAGTACATCCTTGAACTCTTACTAAGTATCATCTGCTCCACCTGGATAATTCAGCTAGCTTTTTTTGCAGTAGGTTCTTCTCATCTTCTGCTAGCTGAGAAGCAGACTCCTAAGTTTAAGTTACTTTAAAATACAAATGCCCAAATACAACAAACCAGTATAAAAAATAGCAGAATTCATTCTGCAGAATGAGATGGAGATGACACCAAAACTCGTCTCTTTTTCCTTCTTCAGTCTCTAACCCCACTCCTTACCAAGTCTCACATCTGGCAAGATGGTGATCATTCATGCTCTAGAAAGCAAGTTCTGAGCAGAGGAGGTAGATTCAGAAAGAGGATGAGGAAGAAGAAGTCGTCTTACTGGGATGAAAAAGCAGAAGAAAGCAAAATGAACAAAGATGGGTACAACTACAACAACATGTAGACAGCACAAAGAGACATTTGGGTTTGTTCAGCGTTGCCTTGTTGTCTTTGTGCTTTTCAGTGATCAGCAAATTGTGAGAGAGAATATCTGCTTTTACTAATCTCACCAAGCTGATGAAACAGATAAAGAAGTTCATAGCTTCTGACCTCAGCTGAAGGGCTGGTCACGATAGCGTAAGACTCATCATGTCTGGTCATCATTTAAATAAAAATAAGTGAAGCCTTGTGAGACAAAACTTGACAGTTAAGGCACAAAAAGCTACTTACAAAAAAAACCCCACAACAAACAAACCAATCCCAACAGCAAAAACCGCAAAAAACCCCATAAAACCTAACCTGATATTAATACTGTGTAGGCATATCATCACAAATATTAAAAACTTATGCAGGACTTCAGTAATAACTTTTGGAGTTTTATAAATGCCACGCTCCAGACATACTCCATCTCTAATAGCCTTCAGTACCACCACTGTACAGTTCAACAGCACTTCTAACAGCACCGGCATGGCATTCCCTTTCATGCAAGGACATACAGTAGATGAGGGGTTACTTAATGTCTCTTACTATTTTCTAATAAAATGAGACAAGCTAAGAGAACTAAAAGTTACTGAAAAGCAGAGATGTGCCAGCAGTTTCCAGTGATGACCTGACATGATTTTTCCTCCAACTGACATCCATGTGGTTATGGAACTTATATAGTCCAGCCCAGCACTCATTTAAAAATGAACTTTCTGTACCATGTTGTACTCTAGAGACATCTGGAGGATGGAAGAAAATGGTTAAGGAAAATCATTAGCTTATACATTATCATAGCACTTATTTAGGTTTTCTAAATAAACAATCGGAGAGTAGGAAAGCACAGACATGTCCTGCAAGAGAATTTGAAGGATCATTTTAGAGGGGAAAACTAAAATGGAAGAATACAACATGAAACACCAGAAATATGATGAAGGGAGCTGTAAAACGAAGTCACAGCATTCCCTGTTTGGAATATTTTCCTGGATTTCCATTCTCAATAAATCTGTATAAAAATCTTTATTGTGTCCTTATTGTAAGGAAGCAAATACAGCTTGTGTTCCAAGAGCCACACTGAAACCCCTCCCCACTTTACCCAGCACCACAAGCAGTAGCAAAAAGCTCCACTGGTCAAACGAAACTCTAAAATAACCTTATACTACTATAGCCTTCACAGTGTCCTACTCCTCAGTAACACTTACTCAAGCTTATTATCTTTCATAAATTCCCTTGCATAACACCCAAAAAAAAACCCCACCAAAAACACACAACCAAAAAACCACCAGTAAACCACTCTCCCTGATCACCAGGTGGGTTTTGTTTCCTTTCCACTAGATTTAGTGGGCAGCAGAAAGTACACAAACAACCCCAACCATCCTAAAACAATACTCCATCATGGTAAACAAAAGGTTTCTAAATACCCCCAGCATGGTGTTTTAATGAGTTTTTTCTTTCCACCTCTTTTTTTTTTTTTTTTTTTTTTTGGTAAGAGAGAGACTTTTAACAGTAGAATAAAATACTAAGAACATTTAGTTTCTTTTAAAGAAAGCATTAAAGAAAAGCATTTTCAAACAGATAAAAGAAAGGATGATCAAACAAGAATTTCTATATGTCTAATATCAGTACTTTCAAAAGTACTGACTTTTGGTTTTAGTAAAAGGAGATGGGATATTAAACTCAGTGAAGAACAATCACCCTCAAATGGTAACATAGTGCAAAAGACCACCTTACCATACCAAAATGAACCATAAGCTATTTCAGTTTACTTTGCATAAACTAACTGGTGTCATTCAAGCTGAGTCATGACAAGCCTGCAAAGACTTGAACAGTCTATTACGTATTTGGAAACAGAGGTCACTGAATCGAAGGTCACGAAATGCCACGTAAAACACTACGTGGTTTGCCATGACTATGAACACAGCACAACAAGGTGAGACATTTTTTCTGAGCTTTTTTGGCTTAGAAGTCTTGAAGCAAAACATCCTGGACAAATCCTGCTTGAGTTTGTTTGACTTTGGATATTTTTCTCTCACCTACATGCCCCATTCCATCCTGCCATTTGAACAGCAGTGTTATCACAGAGCACAGATGCAGCTGACTATCACAGAGACGGGCATTTTTGAGGAAAAGTGAAATAGTATCAGGAAACTGTAAGTAAAGGAGAAGGCTGGAGCAAGGACACAGAACTTCCTTGTCCATCCTTCCTGCTCTCCTTGCAGGCCTACCAGAAAACACTCTCTGCCTTGTTTGCTGCTTCCCTTCTTTCGATCTCATGGTTATCTTCACAGGACTTGATAGTATTTCTGTGAGGTAAAGAAAAACACTTTGCACAAGACTCATTTGTTGGAGTACTAGGACAGAGAAGAGATGAGTAAATAGAGGATGATAAAGAAGAAAGAGTTTGATGACTTCAAACAAACAAACAAAAAAATAAACACCAAAAAACCATAAAATGAGCAATTTTAAAAATACAGCCCTGTATGTTTGTGCCAGATTATTAGATTGCAGGCTTTTTGGAGCAGGGACCACGCAAGACAAGGTGCTTATTCAGTGCTCAAGTACAAGCTTGCAATCACCTGAGGCTGCCTTTGGACGTGACCTCATTGTAAAAACATTACCCTTGATCACAGTGGTCCTTGAAAATTGCCTCCTGGCTAGTTGATCCTTCTTACAGATTTCACAGTAGCTATTAGGTATATTTGCATCTGTGTCTTTAAAAAAATGAGAGAGAGAGAGATACCTAGGGAGTTGTGGGGGGAGAAGTAAAAAAGCACGTCTGAACAGATGATCTTTACAGTCTGTCCCCCCCTCCTCCTGCTGCTAGAAGCTTCCCACTCAGCTTCTGCTCCTATTTGTTCATCTTTCTCTGGCAAGAACTACTCTTAACCGTGTTAATTTTCTTTTTTGTGGGTTAATGTTGGGTAACGCGTTTTCAATTGCCCACAACTAATAGATTTCCAGCGATTGACTTTACTGCACTCCTGGCAGTAAGTAGGGCATATTTCTTGAACCAGGGTCATTTTAAGGGATTCCAGAAAGTACCTTCAGACATTTCATGGCTTCATTTAAACAGCTACTTTCTTGGTTCCATGCAGGATTTTGAGCAGGAGGACAGTACCTTCAAAGGGAGGTCACTATCCCCTAGAATATTAAGTAAGAACCATTTCGAGAGTTTGAACAAAGCATGAAGCATGACCTTTTTTCATTTATTTATTTAAGGCTGAACTTGGCAGATATGAAAATATCCAACTGTAGTTAGACAGCCATGATCTCAGCCTCTGGCTGTGCAAAGACATCTTAAATCTGTAGGTTCTGTGCAGATCCAGGGGATTTTTGCCAAAATGTTTCCTGAATAAAATTAAATATTCCTTCATGTTAAGCTTTACATTTTTTTTCTTCCTCCTTTCTTCATAGCCTATTATAATCCCAAATTAGAAATATATAATGCTTTAGGATTAGCCGTGCTTATTCTGCAGTTTCCCAGCCAAAAATGACTCCTATCATTCTTTAATGATTAAAAAAAAGGTTAAGTGTCACACATCATCTACCTTTAAAAACCAGTGAGGCACAGCCTATTCCTAATTACTCTCCATTTACCTGGGAGTGATACAAGGAGAAGGCGAGAAGACATATTCCTCCCAAGGAAAATCTCGGGAACACACAAAGCCCACGTTGCAGTCGCAGAATTAATGGTATCTCTTAAGAGCATCCTGTAAGAAGTTGCATACCAGAAGCCACTTGCATCATTAGCTGCAAAGGCCTAGATAAAGGGTTATCTAAATTTTTTGGCCCTTCAAAACCCAATAAAAACATTATATACAGTATATATATATAAAACCACGTTGATCTCTTCCCAGTGTTAATCCACCCCTTCCTTGGATTTAGCAGCTTCACATCTTTATGAAAATCTTTTCCAAGGCTGCACATGCAGCATTAGCAGAGGTGTACATTTAGGTTTCTCCGCAAGTAGTAGCTACTACCAGTCAGGACTGTGGCTTTCTATTTCACAGAGTAGAAAGGAAAAGATGACTACCTGTAATTTTTTCCCTACCTACGCAGGCTAACTGCAGTGGGTCTCTCCTTCCCCAAGATGTGGCAAAGGAAGGTGTGTGGCTCGGTCACAGTTGTCTTCCTGTGTAGTTTTAAATCTGTGGAGCTGCATGCTGCCATTGTTGATGTGTCAACTGTAGGCTTTTCATCTAGTTAAATGCTTGTGTCTCGTGTGCACCTTCAACTCCCTGCCCAAATCTCAGCATGTGGTTCTTGCATATGGCCCTGAAACCCCAAGTATTTTCAAACTTCCTCATGCTAAGGTAAGCAAATACAATTTGAAGCTAACAGGCTATGCAAGTCAAAGGACAAGTGGTATAACAAGGACCAATATTCAAATAGGACCTTCTGCAGAAAAGTAACTGGATCTTAAGAATTAGCCTGTTTCCGGGACCATGACCAGAACCCAATGCAATCCACATGATTTGCCTCAAAACCCTACATAGGGCACAGCACCGTCTCCTGGAATCAGAAGTTCCATTGCAAGAAAACGTCGCAGTTCTTCACATACACAGTTTGTTCACATACAGAACAGAACAAAACAAGACAAAAAATCCACCAACATCCCCAAAACAATGAAGGCAAGGGCCTTGAGTTAACCGACGCAAAAACTGGCCTGCGCACCATTTTTTGCATTTCCAAGAAGATACTGAGCTTCTTAAGAAGCAAGGACTTCCTTATGCTGAGGAAGAACGGCAGAGCAGAGAGAACTATCCACAGCTCCCTCCACACAACTGATGACACTCTTCATGCCCTGCAGGCACATTCAACTGTTCGCTACCACTGCCCAGACACCATGATGCGACTCTGTGAGCCCTTTTTTGGTTTGGCCTTGAAAGAGACTAGAAGCACTCATGCTGTCTTATGTAGACAGCAAAAAAACAGCTGAAAAGCAGGAGGAAGGCCACTTACTCAGTTGTTTCTTGACAGCCTCTAGGTGTGAGTGCTCCTAGTCCCATTTCTGGCAAGGTCACACAAAGTTGAAGCCACCTGTAACTTATGTAAATTTTTTTTCCCAAAGACAGCTGAAGAACTTGCATGGACAGTTAAAACAGAGACCTACCATCTGATCTTACTCATTTGCAATCCTTAGTTACAAAACATAACATTAGAAAGTGATTAACAATTTACAGAGCAGATCTGCAAAGCCTGAATAATAATTATAGACAGTATAAGCCCATCTTGACTGCATCCATGCTAAAGGAAATATGACAGAAAAATAAGGCAGGTGAATAAAAAGTGAAAAATAAGTCAGACTTTCCATGGGCAAGGTCTAGAAAGCTAACCTGATCACAAATAGAACAGAACAGTCAATTTGCGTATTTTGCATAGATATTAATTTGTTGTACTAACCTAACAGATACATAAAGATTAAGACAATTGCATAAAAATGATTATGAAAAAGGGCTATTCTTGAAGATAGTGGTATTCTGACATGTAGCCTATGCTCGTGCAGGGTTGCCTTCTCCAGGTGCCTTGATATTTTTGCTCTGTCATTTTTCTACCTTCATCTCTAAATTTAAGTAAGCCCTCCCTTGAAGACTGAACGTCTATTAGTGCTTTTGAAGTACAATCCGAGGATTATCTTTGTTTCCTATCTCATTTCTTATAATTATCATTTCATACTGCTGTCATGTATGACGCCTCCACCTCTGATCCATATTGTACTGGTTTTCATTTTTAATTTTCCTGTATTATGTCTGAGCCCAACACTAACTGAAAACAATGTAAGAATCAATCTATTACCAACTGCCCCTCAACTGAGATATGGTACTCAACTAAAACATCGTGTGGATGGCTTTAATACAGCTTGACACCCAAAATTCAGCTGCTCCTTCCACATGTTAATAGACATACTAGGAATGAGCTTAGGAACACAAGCTCAATTGCCCAATGTGTGGGCATACCTTAAATGTCAACATTATTAGCCATCACACTGTGACTGAACTGATAAACACACAAACCGACTGTATTCTATCCCATCAAACCCCAACAGCATCCCTCCTCTCCTCCTCCAGCATAAAGCCACAACTGTTGCTCGCTGAGTTGCCAAGGTTTCTGCATTATCACTAGTAACTTGAAAACAGGATTACGCCCAAATAGTACAAAAACTTTAAGGTCAGAGGGTGAAAACGCAAAGTGACTTTATTAATAAACAAGTACTTTGTTACACATTATTAGAGTCTCTGGTTTTGCATATTAACAACACAATGCCTTTAAAAAACAAATACATCTGCATTTTAATGTCACTTGGCTTGTGCAACTCTCCTCCTTTCCATATAGAAGCAGTGGACTCAGATATGTTCAGAAACCAAGGCAAGGTGGTATCATCAATAAAACACAGCCTCCTGCCAACACTGTGTGATCGGGTGAACGTGGACACCATAACAGGGAGATCAAGACTCTTCCTCATAGATTTCATAGTAAGGGTAAATACCCATTCCTTGGCTGACCAGGAATAGGGAAGCAACTTCATTTATTTATTTACTTACTTACAGAAAGAGGAGAGTGGCTAAGGAAAACAAACAGAAACAATACAACACTTGGTTAGTACATCCAGGAGATCCACAGAGACTTTCATTCTACCAGAAATTAAAGGAAACCTGCAAAGTTTTTACAGTTTCAATTTCACTTCCTTTATAATTCTCTCACCTTTACAACTGTCCTCCCTATTTAGCTTTTTCTGTAAGTTTTAGAAGGCATCCTAGGTCAAGAGCCTTTCTTCTCTGTCAGCCAGGGTCTCCATTACCCAGGCAGTACCTCTACAAGTCAGGGGAGCACCTGAGACCATGCGAGGGTCAGGCTCTCTAAAGACTAGTCCTAGACCCCTCTGGGATGCCACTCACACTCGCTGTGCAGTCAGGGAGTCAGTCTCCACTGAAGACCTATTTCAGAGCCGCCCTCTCCCCACTGACTCTTTAGGCAGGGAGACAGCAACCACCAGGTGTTGACTCAGCCAACTGCACAACTTAACTCCATTTAACAGCAGTTGCTACCTTGTGTTAACACTTACTGGTACATTGGAGTATCACCCTCTGCAGGCTGGGGCCAGCCAGGAGGATGGACTCACAGCCAGATGGAAATGGGACTACAGCACCATCGTTGCGGTAACTATCCTACAACTTCACAAAGCCCAAAGCAGAGTCACAAACAGTTATCACAAAGCTTCAAGAGATGCTTTTCCTGGAAAGGCTGGTTATTTAACTAAAGTCCCATTTTTAAAAGTCACTCAGGAGACTTCTCCACTGCTTTTCGCTGAAATTTCAATTCCTGACTCACTAGGCGTTTTTATAGCGTTACCATACACGCTACATGGCCAGCATAGCTGAAATGTCTAAATGCCCACAAATAATTAAAAAGTCATCTCCATTTTTAAAATGTTTGGATAAATTTATTTATAGGGCAAGTCAGTAATTCACCAAAAATCACACTTTCCAACCAAAGCAACTATGTCAAGTACTTAAAATATCACCCTTTTCCCTATGGCTCTGCCTCATGACATCAGTTGGGATAGCATTTTTCAGATACAGATAGTGACCTCACTTCTTGTTAGCAGCAGCTCAGGACCAAGCTGTTCTAGGCAGTACTGCACTGCTGGACAGAAAAGTCCTCTCCTACGTGGAAACACCAACTCAGCAAAATGCTCAACCATTAGCCTTTGTATTTTACTTCAAACAAGGCTCATAAACTTATACCTAGGCAGACACTGACATACCTTTCTGAAACAAATGGGAACAGAAAAGCTCCTCAACAGTCTTTATGAGACAGTGGCTGGGAAGGCAAGTCAGCAACAACACCTGAGGAAGATATTTTTTCCAGGGAGCACTTGCAATGCTATTTCACAGCATATATACCTTGTCCCCACTCTCTCTTCCCAAACATTTTGGATTCTCCTTAGCTTTATATCTTTTCAGAATTCTTAGTTTGCAATGTCACATACATTGAAGTGGGTTGGTAAAACTGTCTTCCTTTTCAGCATGTTGAATTTGATCCTCCGAAACCAGAAGTTAGACCCCATCTATCATTCACAGGATCTGGAAGGCAGATCCCTGACTGTCTCAGGAGAAAGTGATCAAAAATCAAAATCTAACACAGGGAACTATCAGTAACCATTGAGCTAATCAGCTTTGGAAAATGGTTTCTTTTCCATTAACAAAGCCCTTAAAAGGCTGTTGCTGCCTTTTTTTTTTTCCTTTTCTTTTTTTTTTGGTGACACAAACGTTTTGCTCTGAACAATCAAAAGGATCACTTTTTCACTTTTTCTGTGCTATTACAATACCAGCATAAAACCCAAGCTGTACAATGATTCCTTTCTCTTTCCCATGTCCTCACAAATGCATAAGCCTCTGTTGCTAAACACCTTAACTCTGAGTAGCCAGATCTTGCGGAGTGGGATCCAGAGACAAGAGAGGGCTTGTTTGTTTCAGGAATAAGAAGCTAAGTGGAAAGAGAAGAATGGCCAGGACACAGAGGATGGAGAAAAGTAAGTACAGGAGAAACTGAAACCTCAAATCGCGCACACGCAACGGAAGAACTGCCTTGCTTTTCCACCTGTATCAGAGAAACATTAAGATCAACAACAGTGTGCAGAGCTTGATGGAATCCCAATAGTCACTTGCATGATAAAACAACAAATGGAGTAAAGACTGTAACTTTAATTGTATTGACGAAGACCAAGTACAGGGGGAAAACTGTCATGCAAAAGTTGGGTTCAATTCTGATTTCCATTACATCAATGTAAGCCTTGAATAACAGGGCAGAACTTGGTTTCCGGTGTCTGATGATCCCAAATTAAGATTTAATAATAATCAATAACTTAATACCAAAGTTCAAGACAAACATGAATGCTAAGCACTCACACAAATGATCTAGTATTAGTCAGAGAGAATAGTTTAGTATAAACTGCTCCCTCTAGTAATTACTAGGGAAGTACCCTTCACATAGAAGTGACTCTCAAGAGGGCTTTGGTTAATAATAACTAAGACCCTCAAAATCCTGCAAACACTTCCTTATGCACATGATTAACTTTTGTGCACGTGGCTGGTCCCACTGAATTCAAAGAAAGTAATCATGCCTTAAAAGTTACTCTTGGGCAGACAGGATTTCAACTTTGCCTCTGGAAGAATTTTGCAACAGTTGTCTCTTCAGAGACCAATTTTGTAAAGCACAGAAAACTCTCAACTATCACTCATATTTGTGACAATGGAGACCATTCAGCACTCTGAACAACTGGACCACAGGGGAGGTGGAAAAAGAAATGCATTTATTTATCTTCATATGCAATCCAAATAGAGAAAGAGCAGCCCAATGAGAATGTAGAGATTCTTCCTTCCCTGAGACCCTCACGCTCAAAAATCTCTGCAAGAAAATTTCTAAAATACTGTATTATACTACATCCAGGAACTGCTGGATGATTGTGAGCAGCATTACTGAATAATTTAGGCACAATGTCATGTTGCATTTGGTCTTGAGAAGCGTCCACATTTTATTTGTTTGTTTTTAAACCAACACCCTCCATTTTTACATCTTCCACACTAGCTTTCAACACATTCATAGAAAACAGTGATTCACAGAAAAACAGGATCCTTCTTCAATTTTTTTGTGCTACAGTTTTGGGC
The DNA here is from genome assembly GCF_964199755.1 of Larus michahellis. Taxonomy (NCBI): domain Eukaryota; kingdom Metazoa; phylum Chordata; class Aves; order Charadriiformes; family Laridae; genus Larus; species Larus michahellis. Next base: position 54,922,889 of record NC_133898.1, on the reverse strand, counting down.
AAAAGGGTTATCGCCAGAATGGAAGACCTCTGCTTCAAATACGGCTGAAAAAAATATCTTTGCCATTTGACTTGCACTGAAGCCTGAAAGATCTGGTCAAAAGGCAGGAGTCATCTGCAGAAATACAGTTGTCTACATCCATGCTAGATGTTTGTGCTACCTTTATATTCAATTGGCAGAAACATCACTTCTCAGATCTCATTCTGCTGACTAAACAGAGACTTCCACTTCAGGAAGAGATGAATTGCTCCCTAGAAATATTCTGCTTCCTGACTATAAAGAGAGTCTAGAGAGCTGCATTTCAACAGAAGAATCCCACCTGCTCCATGCTGGGTATCACGCTGAACAACCATGTCTGCTTTCTCCACTAAGACCCTATCAGCTTTGCTGGAGTTTCTGCCACTTAGAGTGGTACAAGTAAACCAGTGTAGTTACCCTAGGCTCCATACACAGACAATGGAAAAAAAAGGGGCACCTCCAAGAGGCAGTTCAGCTCATGTAAAAATCTGAATTCTCCACGGAAATGCCACTGTGTCTCCACAGATTACAGGAATGAGCTTTAGGAGCTCACCTCTTAGTAAGGTGAGGCAGTGAAGTGCCTTGAGTTAGACAGACAGGTTCAGGCTCTCACTGTTGAGAAGTTGGGAGATGCTGAGTATTCTCATCCCTTATCCCCTTTCTGCACCAGTGAGGCTTGAAATGTATAGTATCAGACCCCATAATAAAAGGCAAGGTTACAGTATGGATTACAGAGTCCTTCATAAAACACTTTGAAAGAGAGTAAAAACAAAACCACACCAGCGAAGTTTGAAAAATCTGTATCGTGGCCTACATAGTGTCTGTCCACCCACAGCTTTGCCAAGTGAGGATAAACAAGAGCTGAATGAAACTCCGCAAGCGCACACTTCAGTTGGCCAAATATCCAACACAGTCTGGAGCAGCTAAGAATTAGGCTGCATTCTCTTAGGATTCAAAAACAGAAGAGCAGACGCCCAAACGGGTCTGAGATTCACCTGTTAGCAACGCATGCCCTCAGCTGACCAGCTGACACAGAGACGTAAAATGGCAGACCTGGATCCAGGCACTCTGTCACCAAAAGAAGTCACCTTGTTAGCTGAGGACAGCAGGGCTTCTGCATTCGACTTCTGCAGGAACACAGGATTTGGCAGCCTCCAGAAATCTGAGCTCTCTATTTTTCTTCCCTTCGTTTACTAATGCCCATTTCCCCTTCCCTGCCTCCCTGCTCCCAATGCACACACGTTTTAATGCTAAAACCCAGGAGTTACATGGCTTTTCCATACTTCTGGGCAAATATTACACACTCTCCCTCCAAACTAGCAAGTATGCCTTCTCCACTGAGGTAGTAAACCTGCTGTAAGAGTACCGTGCTTCATAGTGAAATACTTCAGAAGAATCCCAAAAAATTACCTGCACATCTCAGGTTTTAAGACAGCTTCACATCCACCATCTCACACAAAAATACACTCCCTACAACATTGTGATACATTGCACACTCTTAATGGTTTCTACAGTTACGTAGTCACAGACAATGTAATTAACAAGCAACATTCCTTCCTGTAAAATAGGAGGGAGAAAATAAACAGAATAAAAGTTCACAAAAATAAATATGAGCTCAGAAATAAAACTACATTTTTAAATTTAATTTCATCATTTACTGTGTCAAAGATGACACAAGCCTGGATTACCTAGGTGCAAGCACAGGTTTTCAATCAGTTTGATTTACAAAATACCTTGTGTCCCCTTACGAGAGAAATGATACCTTATTTACTTTCTTTAAATAGACATCAATGCTTCATTAAATATTTTTTCACTTTACATTTCATTTGTTTTGTACACACTGAGATCAAGAAAAAAAATAATCCTGTTTTAAAGTTACATTTTGTTTTCTGTTTCTTGTTACATAACCAGAAGTGTTATAGGAAATACTATTGTGGAGTTCAAAAAAAAAAATTTTTCAGAAAAAGAAAATGAAAACCAGGCACACATCACTGCATCACAGTAATGTGTAAGGTGCTCCTGCACCCACTATTGGCATACATTTAAATTAAAATTACATGTAATCTATAGCCAAGTTTCAGGTCTATGCTGAATGCCCTTTCTGTGTTTAACCTCCTCCATTGCTGACAAAGAGGTAAGATTTTCCAGGTTAGTAACAGCAAAATTCCACATTGCAAAAACACTGAATGCTGTCATGCAAACAAAGTCAATCACCAGGGTCTGAAAATGTCCCTCCCATGTCAAGACTGGTCTTAAGCACAGAAATGATAAGAAAATATGAACGTGGATCTTATTTTCTTGTGGGAGAGCCAAGCAATTTAAAACCAACCACCACATAAACCCTAAACCATATCTTTTGAGAGAGATGGTTGAATCACTACCAGTGCTCCTTTCTAATGAAACCAGAAGAGCACACCAGCCACTGTGCTGGAGACATTTCCTTGCAAAAAGCAAAAACATCCATGGTGGCAAGTGAATTTCATGATCTGAGTGACTTGTGACATTATGATCCTTCATATCCTTTACAAAAAGGGCCACAGACTCCATGTTGGAGAACACCCTCATTCCATCCCTCTCTGCTCTGTGTACACCTGCCCAGGCAAAAGCACCACATTTCTGAATTCGAGCACGCACAGACACACATTCACATCGTCATTTGAACCCACCACACACCCACCATCTCCCACCGTAGCCTCCAGAGCCATTCGCAACAGGCTGAAACACTGCTCTGAATCCAACCGGTATTTTCCTCTCCTCTCTGCAATACCGCCACAAGCCCAGAGCCCTGTAGCTCAGCTTGGTTCATTTGGGCCCACTTAGTCAAAATAAACACAAAGGAAGGGAACCCACTGGGCCGACTGAACAACAAGAAGAAATTTGGCTGCAGAACTCCCTCACACTTGTGTGCATAGCTGATTTTACACCACTCTGCTGCTACATTGATATTATCTTGTCAAGAAGTACAGAACAGCTTTCACCACAAATACTTGGAGCTTGAAAATTACAGCAAAGCAGCAAGGCTGGGGAAAACCCAACTTTAGCTGGATGCAAAGTGCGCTGCAAGTGCAGCGTTTGAAGCCTCAACATGACGCAACCGCAGTCGTACCAGGGAGAGGGGCTTGCTGAAGGAAACTGGACCCACGCAAAACCACAACGTATATATTAGGTGCCTATAGCTCATTCGCTGCCCAAGCTGGGAGCGCCCTGCAAACAGAGATTTACACAAGCTACAAATCAATGAGGCAGCGTGGCTATGCCCATACCAGTGACAAACTGCAGTGGGGAAGGGAGCCTGGACCCGTTCGGCAGACCGCTGTCCCCTCAGCCTCCCTCCCTTCCCTTTCCCCTTCCCCTTGCCCCCCCCTTAACCCTTCCCGTCTCAGAAGTTCAGTGTCGGTGCAGTGGGAACAGCCCTGCAGTTTCAAGCCCGGTGGTGGGAGCAGCCTGGCCTAAACGCCAAAGTCACCCCGGTGTCGGCGGGCTGCGGGAGGCCATCCAGGCTGACGCGCCCCTGCGGTGGGCTCCCGGCTGCCAACCGCCCGGCCACCTGCAGGCCTCCGCCACCCTACCTTGCTCCTCGCCGGCCCCAAAACAGGCTCTGGGGTCCTCGGGGGGGAGCCGGGCTCCGCCGCCCTCCAGGGCTTTGCGTTTCTTCGACATCTGGTCGGTGTTTGGGAGTTGAGTTTCTCCTCTCTCTCTCTCTCCGGGGAGATGAGTGTATATGGAGAGAGAGGGAGAGTGTGAGGGAGAGAGACACAGGGAGGGAGAGAGAGAGATTGAAAGAAATCGCTGCTTAAAGAGAGGGGAAGAGACTTTGGAGTGGCTGGAGAGCAAGTAGGAGGCAGGGACTAAGTGGAGAAATCCTACAAATCACAATCCCATCAATTCAGCCCCACGTCTAAAGGGGCTGTTGAGGTCTCACCCTTTCTTGCTCATTCATCTGAGTGTGTGAGTGAAAATTAGAGAGGTGCAATAGTCCTCTGTTGATTTTCCAAATGTTAGCGGGTGGTGCTTTTTATTATTGGGGAGGGGGAGCGCGGGAGGGAGGAAGGAGGGAGCTGATTGATATTATTTTCCCCTGTTGGGATTCCTTCTGGTTAAAAAAAGAAAAGGGAAAAAAAAAAAAAGGTAAAAGCTGAATGGATGGGGGGGGTGGAGAGCCGGGAGGGGGCGGGGGAGGGAGGGGGGAGATGAGAGGATTAAAAAGAAAACCAGGAGCAGGGGAGGAGGGATGACAAGAGCCTGCAGGTGCAGGGAGGCTAAATTCCCTGCAGGGGTCATGTGCTCTGGAAGCCGGGGATCCTCGGTTCCCCGGAGGCTGCCGGAGCCGGGCGAGGAGCCGGCGGCGGGCAGGGGCGCGGCGCGGCCGGCGGGGGCGGCTCGGCTCGGCGGGGGCTGCGGCCACCCCGCTCGGCACCTGCGGGAACGGCGGAGCGGTGCTGCTGGGCTCCGCAGCCGGCTGGGAATATTCACGAATTCACCTCGCACCGTGCAAACTCTGCCGTGAAGTCAGTACCCCCGCAGTCAGTCAGTCAGTCGGTCGGTCGGTCTTTCTTTCTCTCTCCCTCTGTAACCCTTTCAGTCCTGGGTGCAAGATGTATCGCTCCCCCAGGGAGTCCCGTCTCCTCTTCGCCCCCTCCCCCCCGCCCCCATCCCGCCACCTGCCCCCTTTCCTGCAGGATTTCAAGGTTCGCTAGCGGGTATTTATTCGCGGAGGAAGGGGGCGAGGACACAACTTACCCTCCAAACTATGCACAAGCTCGTCTCTGCTTTCCCCTTCAGATCAACTTTAAAGAGCAGATTCTCAGTCCGGGAGGCAAAGAGGCAGGGGAGGAGAGGGGAAATGGTTTAGGAATAGCGGCTGCCAAGTGGGTGAAGTTCAGGGCACAATCCTGGCTCTTCCACGCTCCGGCAGACCAGCATCTTCCCGGGGTCTGGAGAACAAGGTGTTCAACAAGTCTTCCTTGTTACCCGAAATGGATTGCTGATAGCTTTCCCGCCGGGCTGTATTTAACAAAACGATGCAGAGAGCTACTCTGACGAGCAGGAAATTTTAGAGGAGCTTGCAATATAGCTGCGGCTTTAATTTATCTATTTCTGTCTCTCTATGTACATTATGTACAAACACACATACACATGCACACCTGTGTATGTGTGCATGTATGTATAAATAAAAAGATATAACTCTATCGATACAATGTTGGGTCCACTGGATCTTAGAAAAGCCTGCCTGTCGGCTGCGTGGAAGTTAAAGAGTTTTTCTTAAGCAAAAGGGGCTGATGCTTGGACACATCTCACGTCCAACAGGAGGCAATGACGTCTGTAGCTTCATTGCTATAACAGCACCAAGGCTGCAATTGCCATTCACTGAAATGATAAGGGGCGCTCAGACGTAAGCAGTCTGGACCTCTAGCAAGAGACTGAAGCGAAGATGATTTTTCCCCTCCCAAAACAAATAATAATGCTAAAAAACACCTAAAGAAAGAGACGGGGGAGCAGGGAAAGGAATCTAGGTCTTGCAGTCACACGCTTCTGCAACATGATCCTCGAGCTCCAGAAACATTTATTTTTTGCAGCTGACTAGACTTTGGGAAATTTCAATGTATTATGATTGCTCGGGCGGGGGGAGGGGAGCGATTTTTTTTTCTTAATTATTTCTGTCTCTCTTCAAGCAGGCATTGATGAAAGCCGGGTAGAAGTGCCCTCCCCCCATCTTTCCAAATATATTTAGGCTCGGGAACATGCTGAAGTGTTTCTGGTGTGTGGCTAGATCTTCTTAAGTAGCAATTTTTTTGCTGTATAGGCTGCAACGATTTTTTTTTTTTTTTTTTTTTGCAGCACTGGAAGGTGCTTACAAAGAAAAGCGGGGAAAAAAAGCCGATGCGAAGCAGTCGGCTCCCTTCCATGTGGGGGTCACACTCCCACTGCCACGGTTTTGACCGCATATGGGGACCGCTGCCGCGCTCCCGAGCCCTGGCCAAGCCGCGGCGGGGGAGGCGGCGGCGGGGGTTGCGGAGGCGGCCGCTCCTCGGGGCTGCCAATCCCCGCGGGTGCTGCAAAGGCTGCGGGGGTGGGGGGCTTCCCCCCTCCTCCCGTGAGCCGCTGTCCTAGAAATGACAGCCTGGGTGTTAAATAACCCCGCCGCCGCCTGCCAGCAGCGCACCCGGCTGCCGGGCGGCAGCGGGCACGCCGGCACCGCGCTCCCGTGGCGGGCAGCGCGCCCGGCCCCGCCGCGGGGGAGGGCAGCGCCGCTCCTGGCTGCTCCGGCCCACGCGTGTCTGCGCTGCGGGGCCACCGCGCTGGGCCGCAGCCGGGCGGGGAGAAAACCGAGCAGCCCGTTCTTCGCGGCTTGCCTCCGCCGAACGGGGGGGTCGGGGGGTAGGGGCGGCGGCGGAGAAGGTCCCCGGAGATGCCAGTCCGGCTGGGTGCCGTCCTGCTGCCGCGGGGCTCTGCGGTGCTGGGTGGCCGAGCGGCTTGTGTGGACGGGTCCGTTTTTGGAGGTGTCCCGTGAACGCGGCTTTCCGCCCTCTCTCTTCATCCCCCAGCCCCACGCTCAGTCTCCTGATTTTTCCTTCTGTGTCCCGCCAGGTCTGGGGCATGGCTTGTTCGGCCTTCCAAATGGCTACATGCTGCAAGTGGCTACTTGCCCAAACCATTAAGCCAGTTCTTTGCTGGAACAGTTTTAGATACTGGTGATTTAAGTGGTATCACCGCAAGCCCAAATCAGGTTGACTGTCTGGGGGAAGCACTCACACGGTGCTGGGTTCTCTTTCTCTTCTCAAAGTTTATCTTGGTGAGAAGGGACAGACAGCGAACAGGAGCGCGGAGCAGAGAGAGAAGGCAATAAGGACTCTCTCGCTAGCATGGATGTTAAATGTGGCACTCATGATGGCCTTTGAGATACCTGTTACGATACTCTCCCACACAAGGCTTTGGTAAGATTTGGTAGCATAATAAAGGAGGAGATTTTCAAACCACCAGCAGGAGATGCTTACTTTCTTACACAGTCCGAGTTAGCAAGGTATTTATTTTTGTGAATGATTTGTGGAGTTTTTTTGGAACCTAGTAGCACATCCCTTTTCTTCAGAGAGATACCCTAAAAAATTTTCAGAGATGTATTTGCCGAGCTTTAGGGGCAACCCTATGCTATGTTACATTCCATTTTATCTGAAGTACTAAATTTCTAAATGTATTTTTTTCACCCATTCAGCACACAGAAGTCACAATATATCTATCACAACAAAAGACATTGCATTATCTCACATCTGTGTTTTAGGAAGTTCCCATCAAGATCTGCCTTTACACAAGAGTTTCCACTAAATTGTTACCATGCTGACAGATGATGTTTTTATTACGGTATCATGGAAATCAGGGATGGAAATACGGAATAGATCATCTCCTGGGGGGAGGACATGGGGTGAACAGGATAATTCCATAAACAATAATGTCTGTGGCTGTACCAAGCCAAACTTTAGCTCTAACCCCCTTTGGGATTTTATTCCATCGTTTCTATTAGATGATGCCAAAGGAAAGCCTTCCATCTGGTTACTCCTAAGCACTCTTTTTTAAATTTCTTCCCACTACGTACAAGATTTGTACCATCTCAAGGAGCTACCTTCTCCACAGTTGAACTCTTTGACACGTACAATAGGAGAGAAGGAAGAAAAAAAGGGAAGGCAGTACTATTTTCCATGTTCTGTACCAACACTAGCTTTTCTGAAGTGATTCTGCACTTCAAATAATTTTGGGACTGTCTCAGAGGGAAACTGAAGAAGGGGAGATGACAACACATTGCTGGTTGACTGGATACAGCCCAGAGGAGAAAAGCAAAGAGAAAGCTTTGTGGGGGGAGATAGTACCGGTCTGAAAGAACTTCTCACTCCCACCTCCAAATGAATGCTGCCACCTTCTCCTTTAACACATTCCACCTCTGCCTGGCACTGTGATTAGCTATCACTCAGGTAGGCCTCAAGGAAAAAAGTCTAATGTGGTACACGACAGCTCTTCTAGTAGTTCATTTTTAATGCTCTGAAAAGTAACTTATTTCTACACTATTACTCATTTAAATGCTACCCACTTTCAGTGACTTCACTAACTTCTTTTTGATAGGATTACATGAACTGTTTGCTTTTGGTGGGCTTATGCAACCAAACTTAAGCAAGTGGCATTCCATATATCAAGTCTTAAGTCTTTTCATTAGAAGAGAAGAAGGTCCTGATCTAAAACTTTTGAAGGTAAATGGGAATCCTTACATCACGTTCAGTGATCCCTCGCTTTGGGATTCCGGAACTAGGTTGGTGATCCCTCATTTTGGGATTCCAGAAGTAGGCCTTGGGACCTGGAGTTTAGGCCCTACTAAACTCAGTTGTACTCAGAGAGAGACCTGAAGTGTTTTCAGGCTTATGGATTTGGACTGGGTATTTGCTTCACATGAGTCAATATCTGAAATCATCAGGCAAAAGACCTTCAATAAATATAGCTCAGTTTGCAAACACTTTACTTTTTGCTTTATTTTTTAAAGCATTACCAGCCTAGCCTGTCAATCATGTTCACAAAGGACCATTCACGACAGTTTTCAGTGACTAGTCACTCTGAATGCGGCATATTTTAAAGATACAAAATTAAAAGTTCAGAGGAGATAGAAATAACATTGGTTAAGACAAACCCACCTCTGTACAAAACACTGCACAGACACCACAAATAACCAAATGCAACAATCCTAAGACAGAGAGAGTTCTCACATCACAAGTTTGCTTTCTCTTACTTTTTCCTTACATGGCTGACTCAGTTCAGAACTATTTGACCCAGCAGTATGTAACCAATACTTAACAAACAGCATGACGAGAGAATCAATTCTCTTTTATGCAGTGCTGCCATAGTATCACTTTTCCCCAGCAGTTTGTAATTTTTTCTTTGTATGTCTTTATGAGGTGACTTATAACACGGTGTTCCAGATATTGTAGGCATCTGTATCATTAAAGCCTAATTCCTGCAAAAGCCCTCTCCTCACTCAAAGCCATTATTTTGGTACGCGTCCCTGAACTGTGAATACACTCCTGCACATCTTGACAGAATCCTTAGCATTTGTATAGCATTTGGTTTTGTCTTCAAAGTGATTTGCTAGCATGAGCTAATGTATCCTTACAACACCCAGAACAGTTGGTAAATTTTATTATCCTCATTTTATAAATTGGGAAACAGCAGCAGAGAGGTGAAGAGTCTGTTCTATCATCTTTATTCACATTGATTACTGACTTAATCCCTGGCTAGTTCCACTGCTTTCAGTGGGAATTCTTGCACGTTAAGATACTATTTGATAGGACTGAAAATCACAGTGTCTTCCACTAAGTGATTTGAGCAAGGCCAAATCCAAGAGAGGGAGTTTAGTGCAGGTTTAGAACTGAAATCTCTCTCTCACACACTCTTTTGCTTCACCCACTTTCCCAATTTAAAAACAAAACCCAGAACGTACCACCATATCAGTCATTTTTCCACCCCACCAAGCTAATTTGCAGTAGTAGTAATGGTCAAGTAGCCCTACTGCACTGACATTACATACAAGTTGACACATAACACAAAGAAAACTCAGAGGACCAACACAGTTCCCAATTTCTTATGCTACAGAAATGACCGCCTTTTTGATCTTGTAATTTAACAATTCAAAGGACACGGGTGAAAGGCGCATTTAAAAGCTTCATATGAAATTCAGCACAATGAGGAAGGTGGTACTAAGTGAATTTCAAGATACAAAGCCATGTCTCTTTTTTTTTTTTTAGTATTGTTCTTTCAGTATGAAATGTGTACTCTAATTTCACAACATTCATCTTTGTATTTTCACAGAGCAGACGAAGATCGGTACATTAATCTAGAGACCTTCCTGAATTTGCTCTGTCAAGTTAGAGGGAACTGGGTGTTCTCACCTTCCAGAATAAAGATATTTTGTCCACTTTTCCTTCCTACTTCTGCAAACATATCATATTTATTCAACACATATGGCCACCAAGTCTTGATCCATGTCTCCTCATAAACCTTAGCTATCATTGTGTAGTAGCATTTTTAATTGTAAAAATATGGTGGCTTATTTGAGCCTTTACCAATTTTTAGAACGGGTGAATTTGTTGATTGCATTTTCACGCACCTCTCTGTTGAGAAGGATGGAAGTGTTCAGGGCAGCAGCTACTGCTTAAGACAGAGAGGGGAGTGTACAGAAACTTCCCCCATCTCCTAGTGGCAGAAACTCTGATTCTCTAGCACTTTTCCTCCCCTACCCTGTTCTGTGCTCCAGTTCTTTCCTCTCCTCTATTCCTATGGCAGGAATTTCACAACTCCTTTGCTCCTGGGGGGTAAAATCCACTGTCCCCTACCCATCTGAGAAGGCATGCACCTGCCTCCTCAGCGTTTATAGCATCGGTGTGATGAAACTGTAACTATGTTGTTTTGTAAAAGACACAGTGGGCCATTCTGCTCACAGGTTTCTTAGACTCTAGCCCTGCATTGGAAGGTCACTACTGAGAGTTTCCATGATGGGGGTATGCAGAACACTATGCTTGAAAAATAATTTGTGGTACCTTAGGTAACCAAATGGTCTGGAATAGGAGAAAACAGCCTGCAAAGGTGGCTTGTCCTCAAACAGTGCCACTCGGGGCTTTGTCCCTGCCGTTTTCCGTGACACTTTCTTCCAATGATACAAGACCTGTCTTTATTTATTTATTTACTTACTTACTTCTGCAGCCCTCTTCCTCATAGCTTCCTTTACAGATGAAAGTCTCTACTTTCCAGCAAGACAGAAGCCCACGCTAGGTCCCCGGGGGATGCTGTCAGAGGGAAGGGAGCTGCCCTGCGGGGAGGGCCACCAGCACAGAGTTCTGTTGCCCACTCCCAGAAGCTCAGCATCAGGCTGGGTGGTGGGACAGTGAGGCGTTCCGTGGCAGCACTGGCCAGCCTGGGCCAGCAGGGCTGTACCGGGGCCACTCTACCTGAGAAACTGTTGGGTCTCGGGAGTATCAAGGTGGCTTACCTCCTCTGCCTCCCCACTTCTTCTGGCCTGCATTTTTTGCAGCACAAAGCCTGTCTTGGTGTCTCTTGTACTCAAATGTTTTGAGCAGCGAAGGGCAAAACCCTCTTAAATTCATTTGGGTAAACCCCGTATTTGATTATGTATATTTTTTATAAAAATAAGCATAAGCAATCGAAAATCAGGTTCTCCTTGGTTTTCAGTCAAAAACCTTCGTTCGAGATTGGGGGTGAGGGTGGGGGTGGAGTGGTCAATATTTTAGTCTAAATGAGTAATTCCAGTATTGAAAAAATCACACAATTTCCACTTACTGTTCATTCAGCTTTCATTCTGCTTTCAAGCTACATCTCCTCAACCATCCCAGTGTCTCACAGGAGTTATGCTTTTAAATCCTTGCCTCGGTATCCAACCTACAGGTTTTTTGTTTCTTCACATTTTTCTGTGGAAGAAGAAGAAGAAAAAAATCAATTCTAACTGCGTGTTTCTGCAAGATATGCTCCACTCTATATTTCCAATGATTTTTAACCCTTTATTTAAGGATGTCAAAATAAAATCAAGTTCTATCAGAAACATGTGCAACTCCTATTATGAATTCTACTCTGCAGCAAATCATCTACCCTTACGATTTTGACTCTCGGAGAATAATTGGTATTTCCATCTGAATGTATTTGGTAACAGAAAGAAAAAATGAAAAACAAAATACACACTAAATCTAAGATACTGTCAAAATACACTGTAACTTTAAAGGAGTAGTTACAACAAAATATTTATAGTCTGTCTTTAAAATGCAATTCAGTAACCATACACAAAGAATCTTTCCTTTTGATTCAACACCATTGGTTTCTCCTCTCCCTTGTACTAGTATAGAGCAGGAGTAACTGCATCCACTCCCAGAAAGCATAAAACTAGTGTAAGTGAGAGAAAGAAGAATCTGGCTCCTACTGTGCAAACCTATGACCAGTGGCAGCTCTGCTAAAACTACTACGCATGTGAGAAAAGGGCAGGTTGAGCTGAGCAACTTGGTCTGATCTCTCAGCTGACCTTGCTTTGAGCAGGAGTTAAGACTGGATGCCTTCTGAGGTCCTTGCCCACCTGAACCTGTAATTCTGCTCTGTAAGTTCTTCTCACTTGCATCTTCACCAGTGAATTTGATGGAAATAAATTCAGGCTTTTCTAAACATACTCTTTTTTTTTTTTGGTATGCTTTTTGTGTTGAGGATTTTTTTTAAATCAAAATGTTATGGCTTCACTTAGAATCATAGAATCATTTTGGTTGGAAGAGACCTTTAAGATCATCGAGTCCAACCATTAGTCTAACAGTGCCAAGTTACCACTAAACCACATCCCTCATGACCACATCTACATGTCTTTTAAATACCTTCAGGGATGGCGACTCAACCACTTCCCTGGGCAGCCTGTTCCACCGCTTGACAACCCTTTCAGTGAAGAAATTTTTCCTAATATCCAATCTAAACCTCCCCTGGTGCAACTTGAGGCCGTTTCCTCTTGCCCTATCACTTGTTACTTAGGAGAAGAGATGGACCCCCACCTCGCTACAACCTCCTTTCAGGTAGTTGTAGAGAGCGATAAGGTCTCCCCTCAGTTCCCCCCAGCTCCTGCAGCCACTTCTCATAAGACTTGTTCTCCAGACCCCTCAACAGCTTCGTTGCCCTTCTCTGGACACGCTCCAGCACTTCAATGTCTTTCTGGTAGCAAGGGGCCCAAAACTGAACACGGTACTCAAGGTGCAACTTCACCAGTGCCAAGTACAGGGGTACAATCATTTCCCTAGTCCTGCTGGCCACATTTTCTAATGCAAGCCAGGATGCTATTGGTCTTTTTGTCCACTTGGGCACACTGCTGGTTCATAGTCAGCCAGCTGTCAACCAACATCCCCAGGTCCTTTTCCACCGGGCAGCTTTCCAGCCACTCTTCCCCAAGCCTGTAGCACTGCACGGGGTTGTTGTGACCCAAGTGCCGGAGCCAGCGCTTGGCCTTGTTGAACCTTAAACCATTGGCCTCAGCCTATCGATCCAGCCTGTCCAGATCCCTCTGTAGAGCCATCCTACCCTCAAGCAGGTGGACACTCCACCCAACTTGGTGTCGTCAGCAAACTTACTGAGGGTGCACTCAATCCACTCATCCAGATCATTGGTAAAGATATTGAACAGAACTGGCCCCAATACTGAGCCCTGGGGAACACCACTTGTGACCAGCCACCAGCGGGATTTAACTCCATTCACCACAACTCTTGGTACCCGGCCATCCAGACCATTTTTTACCTAGTGAAGCGTATGCCCATACAAGCCACAAGCAGACAGTTTGTTCAGGAGAATGCTGTGGGAAATGGTGTAAAAGGTTTTACTAAAGTATAGGCAGGCAACATCCACAGCCTTTTCCTCTTCCACTAAGAGGGTCACCTTGTAATAGAAGGAGATCAAGTTTGTCAAGCAGGACCTGCCTCTCATGAACCCATGCTGACTGGGCCTAATCACCTGGTTGTCCTGTATGTGCTATGTGATGGCACTCAAGATGATCTACTCCATAACCTTCCCAGGCACCGAGGTCAGACTGACAGGCCTGTAATTTCCCAGATCCTCCTTGCGGTCCTTTTTGTGGATGGGCATCACATCTATTAGTCTTGAGCCAACTGTGACCTCCCAGGTTTGCCAGGACTACTGTAAATGATAGAAAGTGGCATAGTGAGCACATCTGCCAGCTCCCTCAGTACGCTTGGATGGATCCCATCCAGCCCCATAGATGCGTGTGCATCTTAAGTGGTATAGTAGCTCACTAACCGTTTCCTCCTGGATTATGGGGCATTCATTCTGCTCCCTATCCCTGTCATCCAGCTCAGGGGGCTGGGTACCCAGAGAACAACTGGTCTTACTATTAAAGACTGAGGCAAAGAAGGCATTAAGTACCTCAGCCTTTTCCTCATCCTTGGTCACTATGTTTCACCCCATGTCCAATAAAGTGTGGAGATTCTCCTTAGTCTTCCTGTTGTTGTTGAAGTATTTATAAAAACACTTTTTATTGTCTTTTTGTATGACCATCCAAGTAAACTATATTTGGCTGAGGAAACTGTTACACTAGTGCAATTCACACTGCTTCACTACTTGCATCTGTGTAAAAGTGAAAAGGTAAGGCAGGAACAGTAACAAACACCAGCACTCGTAGTCATAAGCCTCAGCGGTGTTCCACATAGCACTTCTGATTTGAAAACTCCATAAAAAACCTACAGCAAACATCCTTTCTTCAAGGACAGAATTTGTCTTGCAGGTTTGCTTTCTCAAGTTTGGTAGAATGAGGACCTAGAACACAAGACAGAGACCTCTCTGGGAAGAGCAGAGAGGAGGAAAGAAAGGATTCTCCTCTTCCACCAGCGTTAATCTACACATTTGACCAAAAAAGCCCCCGAATTTCTCCGATGGATGTGAGAGTACAATCAGCACAAGCTCATACGTGCTCCTACCTATGTCCTCCTTGCTCGAAGAAAAAGTAACATACTGTATGGCTTAACACTGGCTAGTACACAGCCACCAGCAGCAGCCTTGCTTTCCGTTTCCTCCACAGATTCTGCCACTGTATTGGCATCTGATTTTTTCAGTCAGGGCCTGCCTGCGCCTTACATTTTTGCCTTCCTTCAGAAATCATCCTGCTTGACAGAGGGTAAAAAACTCTTTCCTGTACTGTCCTTTTGATAAAAAGGTTGTAGTGAATACAGAGATAGAAGTTAACAGACTGATGACCCCCAAATGTGAGGTCCTTTCTAAGTACTGTTAGGGAACAGTACAACATCAGTCACACAGACAAGGAGATATTTTCAGGGTTGCTTAACAGCAGTTGGAACACCAAAGGCAGAGAAGCACAGCAAAAAATTTAGTGTTGCCACCTTTCACCGTTTTATGATAAGTCTTTTGGTCCTGAAGACAAATGATTACGTTGTAGTTGCTTGCAGAGAAAAGCCTGGGAATGGGATTCAAGTTATCCTTTCTCAAGAGAGAAAAAAGTCAACCACAAAGACAAGCACACCCTAAGCGTTTGTATACCAGCAATACAATCGTTGTTTTCTTTTGCATCTTAGAGAGACTGTATGGGAAAAGCCTTGAGAAATTTGCAAGGAAAGATTAATTTCTCCCCACTCAAAGCCTACAGGCCCCAAACTTTCTATGAGTGGTGAGAAACAAACCGCAGGGACGAATGGGTGTTTTCCAGCGGCGCAGGCCAACCTTTGCTTCCCAGCTTGTGAAGCTGCAACTCCCAGAAAAATTACCACGTCCTAGCCACGGCCTTCAGGTGGGTAGACCTGGAGATCTATGAAGGCAGTGACTGAGGTAACCCCTCAGCCCACAGGCCTCCACATACGGGGCCTAGGCTGGAAAGATGCAGCCCCTGCCCTTGACGAGGGCGTGAGGGGGGGGACACGACACACAAAACCCCCTCCCTTCACCGAGGTCTGAGGTGACACACCCCACCGAGGCGCTCAGACGGATCGGGGAGAGGCAGCCCGCACGGCCGGGCTCGCTCTTTCCCCTCCACATGCACCTTTTCCCCTCAAACGCCCCCCTCCCTTCGCCGCTCCGCGCCCGGCACAACGGTGAGCGCCACAGCAACGGTCTGCCGAGGGCGGGAGGGGGAGGGGGCGCCGCGAGGCGGTCGCCTCGCGGCGCCCCCTCCCCCCTCGCGCGCGCGCCCGCCGCTCCCATTCAGCCTCGCGCCGTCCCCGCCGCGGCGGTTGCTGACGTCAGAGCTGCCTGCGTCAATGCTGCCTCAGTGACACGCACCGGGGCTCTGCGCTCCCCCCCCGCCCCCCTCGCCGCCTCCTCCTTTTTTTTCCTCCCGTTTTGTGGTGGTTTTTTTTTTTCCCCTCTCTTTTTTTTTTTATCCTTTTTCCTCAATGAGACGCCTCAATGGGATTTTTTTTATTTTATTTTTTATGATCCTGCTTATAAATGGGGCCTACGGTTAACGGTTCCTTTGGGGGGGGACGGGGGGGGAGGGAAGGGGGATTATTTGATGAATAATTAATATTTATTTATAATATTTAATCCATGGCTGGTGGCATACGTAGGGTCCTCTCAGGTACTGGCCACCCCACCCACCCACCCCCAGCTCTCCCCAGCCCTGGGGGGGGGGGGGGGCAGCAGGAGGCCGTACCCAGCCCCCCCCCCGCCCCCCAAGCCTACTATATTATAACAGGTTTCCCTGTCTCCCAGAAAAGCAACCTTCCTTCCCCCCCCCCTTTTTTTTTTTTTACCCCCGATAGCCCACTCATTCAGCATTTTTACACTGCACACCCACCCTTATTTCTCCTCTCCCCCCCCACCCCCAACGCTACGAATCATCAAGTCCCAGGCTGTAAAGAGTGGTGGTTTATAAAATGGTTGCTCGGTGCATGTCCTCAGTTGCATGCATCACCCCGGCCGCCCTCCTTCCTCTCATGCTTGTCAAGGTCAGAGGGAAGGCTCAAGGGCACTGTTAAACCCAAAATGTATTTTATTTACATTTTCTGCCCAGCCGTCTCCCTTCCAACCCCTTTTCTTTGCCTCTGGAGAGTCCGATGGCAAAGCTCCCCAGATTTTTGTGGGGTCAGGCCTTGGCCTACTTCAGAAGGCACCTGGACCGGGCTGGGCCGGAGAGGGGACAATATCCCAGTGCTGTTAAAGTCAATGGGAATCGGTGAATTCGAGCGTCAGCGGCTTTGGCTGGCAGAGCTGCAGCAAACTCCACTCTGGCCAAACCCTGCCCCATTCCAATCCAGCTTAACCACTGCCATGCCAAGCCCCTGCCAGACCAGCTTCTGCTGCTGGCCAGCCCAGCCCTGCCTGCCCTGACAGGAATCCTTGGTGACGTTGGGTGGCTGGAACGGGTCCCACACCTCCCTGCTGTCACCAGGCAAGGAACCTGAAACCAGCTTCCTCCTCCTGGCACCTCCCCAGCAGATAAAGGTCCTTCGAGGTCGGGGATTGGCTGTGCAAATGAGAGCAGCCTAAAGACTATATTAATTTAGACTGCAAACGAGCCTGGTGCCATCCAAGTCCCAGTGGTATGAGGCACAGCCATTTTTATATCCCCCCTGCTGCACCTACCTACTCCCGCTCCCTTCCAGCTCAGGACTGGGTGTATTAACAATCGTACAGTAGCAAATCTTTTTTTTCCCCCTCTCCATGCAAAAAAGCAACAGTTGCAGAAACAGTTTGGTTCTGTAGCGCCAACTACTTTGAATAACCCATTTTGCTTCAAAATACAAGGGAAAAAAATTTTAAAAGGGCAAGCAATTAGACCACAAACTAGATTTCTGAAGCGAAAAAGGAATCTAACAACTGAATAACTTGTGCACAGCAAGGGCTTCACTGTGCATTTGAAACTTATTGTTCTTTGCATTTTTTACACAAAAAAGGAGGGAAACAGAAACCTGGTATCATAAAAACAATGCTGGATGGCAACAGGGAACCTTACAACAACAGGAATGTGCTTACGCATTTTAATACCCAGCTTATGCATAAAACTGCATTTACGTTACATCTCTGTTCAACTCTGTTTTGCTTCATTGTGTCAGCAGGGATTCTCCCCAGTAAATATCCATTTAGCAGAGAGGCCACAAAGCCCCATAGGACAGAGGTTTTCAGGGAATCAACCAAGCCCAGGCTGGCTGTACCCGGTACGATTCAAGCACACAAGCAGTTCAATCTGCTCCAGTCACAGGACACGTGAGGAAAGACAGGCAAGCACAGGGAAAGGATCCTGCAGAGTCCCAGGGACAGCAAACAGCCCGCGGTTCACCCACGGTCATTTACATTCTACCACCATGACTGCGCTTTCTTACCATTTTCTTTCAGTGCAGCAAAACTGACCTCGGGATTTGCTTGTGCCTGTTTTTCATGTTATGAATGATGTGGCTCTCAGTACCCAAGCACATTAAATGGGAGAAGGGACAAATAGTGTGGCCTAGTACGTATTTGTAAGGGTGACTTTGCTTTTTATTTCCCCACATTAAAAGCTGACCTTGTGAGAGTAAGGGTAGCCATTTCCAGCATGTGCCGTAAGATATTGACGGGGGAACGATGGGTGCAGAGCGGGAAGTGGCCTCCTGCCTCTGCAGAAACAGTCGCTCTTTGCTGGGAAGGGGAACAGTGGCTGCTGCATGGCCGAGGGGGAGCTCCTGGCTTTTGCGCAGAACATGGCACTGCACTCCCTGGGTCCGCCTTCAGAGAAGCAGGTTTGAAACAAGTCAGTCTTTGCTCTGCCTTGGGAGTTGCTCCAAGTTTTGGCTGCAGATTGCAGGGCTAAATTGAGACCATTATTTTGCATTGAGCTATTTTCATCCCAAAGTGCTTTAAAGGCTTTGCAGATATACAGACTATGGTGCTATATGCACAGGAATCACTCCAGCCACTAATGAAATGCAGCCACCTATTAACCAGAGCCCTATGATGCTTTGTCCCTGGGCATGATGACTGCCAGAAGATTCTGTTTTATCCAGCTGAGTCAAGTCTGGTTTTTGGTTAGTGGAATACTTCATGCCATTTGTAAAGGAAAACTGTCAGAATCTTTTCAATGCAGAATAGAAGTAGGTATGGACAGTTATGCTCAGACCTGGAATTTGAAATCCCACCACTGAGACAAGATCTTCTCTGGCGTCTTGCTTTGTTCCACCACTCTCATCTGATATTACTTATCAAAGCAGTTCTCCTTTCACTCGGTGGTGCAGGGAACTACGCATGAACATCTGGAGCCTTTCAACCCATGGGGCAGTTATTCAAAGGCCTCCAGGGCCAGATGTGGACAAAACACCATGGTGTTTTGGTGGTCTGTAGACAATGGATTAATAGTTTCACTGCAGTTTCTCATGGACAGGTGCCTGTATGGGTAAAGCACCACAGCCACCTGCACAACTGGCTTTAACTCACACTTGACTGTTCTGTCTAGAAGAGGCAAGAAAACTGAATTACTGCATATTTGTCATTATGGAAATTTCATTTTAAAATGCAAAACCACAGTGAAATATAAACTGTATGCCTAAAATGAGCAATATAATATCCACCCAGTACTGAACATACACCTTTGTATAGAATGCACACACTGCATTAAATAAGCATGCCTCCCTGTCTCTAGTTAGGGTAGAGAGGGAATTGTGTGGTGAAAGACGTAATTTGTACATTAGGAAGTCTCTGTTGCCAGATCAGCAGCAGCAGCACTGACGTCTGTACTCTCTCGCTTTGTTCCTGCTGCTATAAATCAAAATGACTACAGTCCAAATGCCTCACTTGTTTAACTATAAATGCACTGCTAGTCAGAAAAATCCACACCAGGAGGGATCCAGATAATCTGCATACACTTTAAACTGATTAAATAGAGAAAGTCTGAAAAAAGACAAGAAAAACATTCATAAAACTATGGTTTTAACAACAACAACAAAAACTTTTAAAGGGTGGAATCCAGCAGAGCTGTAAAAATCCTATGTCTACAGGCACTGATGTCTTTGCTAAATGAACTATCAAATTTGCCTTTTTTAAATGTGCGTTGGGATATTATTATTTTTTTTTTTTTCACCCGTATTAATGCAACCTCTTCAGAAACCTGTTTTCCCCTGTGTCCCCATGTATTTTCCTGCTTGTGTAAACTACTGGAAGCAAGTTAAAACAGGATAGATGAAATGCGTCACGTTTTACTTTCCCTGATTTTATACCCCTGTGTATTTATAATAATAAATGCAAACATATACAGCTGAGGTTGGCTCCCCTTTATTTGGAATTTCTCCTGAATACCTCCTCTGCAGATGAAATGAGCCCTCAAAGCCTAAAATACCCCTAGACCGCTTCCAAGTTCTAAAAGAGGACTCAACAGTCACATAAAAATGATGGTGCCAATGCCTGCTGCTAACCTGTTGGCTGGGGAAGAGCAGGGGAACTCTCCTCCTAACACCTCCCGAGAGCTTGGAATCACTGTAGAAAAACGCAACGGAGTTTCTTGACTAAATGGAAAAAGAATGAGAGAGAATAAGGAGGTAACCTTCCAATACCAACATTAGCTCAACTGAGCTGTAAATCCTATGTATTGGGTGGCATAGCCAGAAATATGTTGAGCTGTACTTCTGAAGAGGAAATAACAGGATCAGAGAACAGCAGGTGAGCACATTGTCAATGCCATGCTGCCGTTGCTGTTGGAGCCACTGCGTTACTGTTCCCAAGACCACCTGATTTTTACAGTAAGACATTCAAAGAGTACCAAAGCAAAAAGGGAAGGTATTTGGGCTGCAGAGGCTGTCCTGTTAGGCCTTGGCTAATGAATTTGCAACCAGGTGTTCATTTTAAGACCTGATCCAAAAAGCACTGAAGTCCATGGAAAGTCAATTGGAAGTTCCAGGTTACTGGAAAAAAAAAAAAAGCTACTGTAAAGCAAATATTTAAAAAACCAAATCACACATCAACAGAACACAACAATAAAAAAAATAAACAGGATGTAGCCATTGGTCATCCCTAGGCAAAACTGGAAAAGCAAAGGAGCTAGCACAGGGTCGTCAATTATTATGTGCCCCTGAAGTTGTTGTAATCGTTATGTGAACGGGTAGAGACTAGAACAAATGGAAAATAACTGGATTTATCTTATGTCTATCTTATTGCAGGCCAGCCTAGCCAGTATTCCTTCTCATTTGCCATTGATTAAGAGCATGTACACATGGTTAATGCAGCTCAGCTGGCAGAACTGTAACATTTTAGGATGTGGTAGCTATGTAAAATAAAGGAAAGTAACACAATCAACCAGTTACCAAAGTCTTATAGAAACAGCCTAACAGGCCTCTTCAAAAAAACAACATGATTTTTTTTTGTTTTGTTTTCTTTCTTTTTGTAAATGCATATGTTAAAAGAGAACCATCTTGAGGTAACAGGCTTCCATAAATCTTTTGGATCCAGTTACATGTGGCACTGGTTTAAGAAATTAACTATAAAAAATAAGCAGTATAACACATATTGAAGAGTCAGACTGTGATCCAGTGTCTGAAAAATGAAGCTAAACAAAGTCTTCTGTGTTTTACAGTCACTAATTAACTGTTGCAACCGCTTCCCCAGGACACAATTCACTCTGTCTGGGTCTTTAACTCAAGACTGGTTGGATACCTTTCCCGAGATTATAATCTTGTTGCAGAAGTTTCTAGTTGAGATTCCTTAGGCAGACAGTTATCCTAAGGGTCCTTCTAATTCTGAATGCATGGCACCTTGATAATTGGTGAACAGTGAGCGTAGATTAGCCTACTCTTATACCTCTTAGGTAAGGTTTCCCTTGAGCAAAGCCAATTTCCTCTTTTGCATACATTTGCATCTATATGATTTGCACGTAGATCTTAAAAATAACTCTAACAAATCATGCAGTGGCTTTGTATCACAAGGAGGCTGTAGGTTGTTGGACAAAAGATTAAATTTACAGGAGGGGGGAGAGAGAGAGGGAGAGGGGGAGAGAGAGAGAACACAGCATAAATTCCAGGGGAGTATAACCTTAGTTTAGTGCAGTCCTCCCTCACATCTACTGGATTAGGAGAAAAATGGAATTAAAGAGAACAAATATCCATACAAAATCTGGTGAGAACTGCAGTGGAGTGGAGACATCTAGCTGCCTGCTGTCTACCAACAGCATTTGTGAGTCAGGAAATCCCGACTCTGGAGAAAGACTATAGATATCCACTTCTTTAGGAGAAAGCAAACAAGAACTTCCTCGCCAGAGAGGGAACATAAAACTGGGATGGAGATGAGATATGTACTGCTTACATTTTCTCTTGTTCTTTCTGGAGCCTTACAGAACAAAAGCTTATTTCCTTTAATTTCTTAAGTTTGGTTTCTTAGGAGAGCTTTTTATTTTGGCAGTTTTGGTTACGTGGTCTTAAAAAGCAGCTTTGAATGTGCAAATTACCATGAGAAACAGTGCTGAAAATACTTCCTTGATCCAGAACTGCAGAGGACTGAAGCGCACTGATGGAAATAGTGTGAATAAGCCTGATTGCCATTGTCCAGGCTGCACCCTGTCCCTGATTAGAAAGTCTACAAAAGGGGCAGTGTGTCATTACTGTAGTATACTCTCCCTCGCATTGTAAGCGGAGCCAGTTCCAACCTGCCTCTACATCTCTAGAGGCCCAGAAAATGTGTAGCCTCCACAGCAAGGTGGGACTGCATGCAGCATTTCACGCCTGCAGCCCTATGAGGAGCGACCAAGCAAGCTGCAGGGTGCCCTGCTCTGCAGGGGTACCTTTGGGACTCTGTCCATGGACCAGAACCTGCTGAATGACTGCATCCACGTGTGCGAGCATAGATTTAAACACACCATCAGCTGAGGGACTGAGGACTAAGGCAGCTTGCAGCATATGGACTTGAGGGCTTCAGAACATCAGGTGTGCCCTCCATTTTGCACAGCCCCCAGCTCCCACAGCCAGTTGTCACAGGCTCTGGGACTGCAGCAGTCAGCAGCAGGATATCACAGTAAGCCTACAGCCTTGTCTCTTCAGCTTCTTGACACGTCTCCTTCCAACTTCAGCCTGAGCCTGCTCTCAGGGCACAAACACATGCATGTGCTACCTCCATCAGTAACCAGACTTTCTACGCTCACAAATTCTGATTCTACAGATGGGAAACTATCCAAAATTGCAGTTGGAGCCCAGCTGTTCCCTACCATCACCCGATAAACAAAGGCCACACGACTCTGCATATACACTTCTCTGAGAGAGACAAAAACTGGGAAGCTCTGAACAGGTTTTGCGTAAGAAAGTACTGGGATTATACTAGCTACAACTATCTAATCACAACAAAATAATCCCTGGGACTGTGGAGGTGAGCCCAGTATTCAGATAATGACGTGCATCTAGAATGAAATAGGAGATTTAGGACATCGGGACAAAGGAAGGATAATAAGAATACTGGCCCAAGCTCAAACGCTAATGCATACCAAACATGAATGGGCCCCAAACAACAGCCACTTCAGAGGAGTGTTTTCAATTTTCTTAGGGAAGAGATATCACCAGCAGAAGGAAAGCTGCTGTGTTATTTTTTGGTAGATGAGGAGGTAGCTTGTGTTCCAAGGCCTGTACCTATGTCAGGAACAACATCGGGTCCACAGTTCAGACTAAGACAGACACCTCTAGCTCAAAACTGGTTGAGTCTGCAGTTGTCTCTGACAACATAAGCAGCAAGGTCACAGGTGCAGGAAAAAGAACATTTCTCCTCTAGAGAGCTCCCTTGAGAATGAGTTTGAGGGTGCCCTTGTGGCATCATATCAAGCAAGGAAGCCTGCACTGCAGCATCTACTGCTTTTTCTGTCAAAGGAAGACTTCAGCCTCTAGGGATGTTAATTTAGTTGCTGTTCCCCCCTTCTCATTTCCTCCTTGTGTCAGCCCAAGAGTAATAAGAGAGCCAAGTGAGACCTACCAGCTCATTCGGTCTTTCCAAACCAGTGCTTGGCTAGGACTTTCTGCCTTGCGCCTTCAGTCCCCAGGGTTTTCAAGTGTCTCCCCAACTCTTGGAGTGGTCTGAAACCACTTGGCATCCAAGATTGAGCATATTCATTGTAATATAAATGAGGTTTAACACTTTTAGCCAGAGTTAAATTTATCAAAAGAAATCACAAAGTGAGCTAACCATGAAGGTCATTACTCTGGAAGGAAAATGTGTGCATAAGGACTAAACTTTACCTGGAAAATTTGAGCTGAACATTTCTCCCAACGATTAAGACAACAAGAAATTAAGGGATATATTTGTCAAGAAAGCTGTGGAGAGAAACACTTTGTGGAGGATTCTCACCATTCTGTTTACAGGTGCCAGTGTAAGCAACTGTGTGGTTTGCCAGTGAAAGAAAGATAACTGAATGAATGAATCTGAGTTCAAGCCTTACTTGTAAGAAGCCCTCATATTGCCATGATTCATTTTGGCAGCCAACCAAACCTGAGAGAAACTCAATGGACCAGCATAATCCCAGATCACTGAAGTTAATTGAGGTCAAGTCACAACTGGAACAATCTTGCCCATTCATTCATTAACAGGAGAGGAGACAAAAAACACTATATAGATTGTTTCTTCTATCTGGGGCAAGGTGTGCTAAGAAAAGACATTTCTGACTTAAAAGCACAAGCCAGCCTTCCTTCCATTCTCCCTAGAGGGGAGATAATGCAAGGGGAAAAAATTAATGCAATTTCGTAGGAAATTCATATCTAGGCAGTGAAGTTATCTCAAAGTCGGTACACTACCTTGCCACATGCAAGTCCAAAGTCTATGGTGATGTGAATGAATCTTCACCACCTGACTGAATCCACAGTAGCTGCTTTTTCCTGGACCTGCTATAGTGCACAGTGACAATTAAGTGTAACATAGTACTGTAACGGGGACAATGCCTGCAGTAGCAACAGGAGAATATTGGAGTAATGTTCTGCCACTGCCTTGACTTTGACTCAGTGCTTGTGCCTGCAGGATACTTTGCTTATTACCTTGAAAATGCCATTACCAGTGAAGGATTCCACATAAAAGACTCTTGAAAAATGAAATTAAGGAAGTTTTCTCATGCTGTGTATGAAAACAGCATTCAGCCTCGTGCATGAAATTGCTTCAAGTATCTTAAGTTTCCAGAGAACAGCTTTATTGTTTTCATGGCAGTAAGCCCCGAAGAATTACAAATCTACTTCATAATTTGTCCCAACTACATGTATTAGGCTCACATTCTTCCTGAACTGGAATATTATGATAGTCATTCAGTCACCTCAATTAAGAAATCACTTTATAAGCCAGTTTTGAGATAGCTCCAGTTTTGGGAAGTCTGTAATCAACAGTATCTTCCAAGGAGACATTTACCTTGGGTTCTTGACTATCTTGGAAACGAGCCACCGGGCTGGGACTTCACATCAGCAACATAACTCCTCTATGTTCTTGTCAGTGATGGAGTGTGCTAGTGTCTTTGAAATAACTTGGTGTTTTACTGAAGCTACATATGTAAAAATAGGAGCATTTGTCCCTGGTTTTTACCACTGTGCTTTTTGAAAAAAATCTGTGTTCCAGAAAGGCTTTTGAAAAAACCAAAGTGAAGACCAAGCCTAAATGTTCTATCCCAGGTTTTACTCGATACTCGACTGCTTCTGGAACAGGACATCTTGGGTTTTTTGTCAATTCCCTGTAGATATCTGGCCAGGATGTATGTATTGAATAAAAAAAAAAAAAAGCAAACAACCTTCAACTTACTTGCTACAGCAGAGTACTTCAGTTATCTCTTTACCTGAAGTAATAAATTAAAAGCAACCCATTATCTGGGTTGCAATGCAACTCATTCTTCTTTCAAAAGCCTGACATTTACAGTAGAGGAACTCAAATACATAAACATTTCCCACTTTTACTAATACTATTAATCTCCTCATTCACTTCAACCACAAATGATTTTAAATAGCCAATAGATCTTGAGAATCACTTTTATTTGCACTTCTGGAATAGTCATCTAATGTCCTAATATATCTACAGTAAGAGAATATGTCCTGAATATAGTTCTAAGAATAATTAATTAAAATGGGAAAATATTTGGAACTGTTCTAGTAAGATTTGTATATTAAAGCTGTTTCTGTGGGCAGGAATAAGTGTGGTACTCAAGACTTGAAAAGCACTTTAAAAAAAAAGTATTTACAACTAACTGGAATTAAGACTTTTCAGAAGAAAGACAATGACTTCTTAGAGTCAGGAAAGTCATCTACTACCTGTTTTTTTTTAAATGAAGACTATTGCCTTTCATAGCAGGCTTAAATGGATACCTCATTATGGTGTTAGGAAACAACGTACTACTTTTCAAAGCTTTGCTGAAGCTCTAATTCCCATAGGACACAGACAGAGGAAAAATAGCGACATTCACAAAAATATCCATGTGTATTGGAAGACCAGCACAGTCACTGATAAACATCTCCGCAGCAAGAAGCCACACTTAGCATGTCAAGAATATGCAGCAGACACAGAGCAGAAGAGTTGCTATTAGAGCAGATTAGGAACTAGAAAGCCAGTCTTTTGGAAAATCCTCATACGCATTTTTGCCTCATATTACAACAAACAACTGCAATTTCAGATTTTCTCCCAAACTGGTTGTGAAAGCAGTCAGCTAAAAGAGAAAACCCAGCACATTCTGTTCCATTTCATTTTAACTCTAAGCCCTTCATCTGTCACTGCATTTCATGGGAACAGCTGTTTGGGTGCCTTTGACCCTCTTTTCTCCTAGAGGCCATGCCCCTGCTACATCCTTCCTCCCATCCCTGGCAGCGGGCAACAGGATACCCAGAGAGCCCCATAAAGGTAGAGCCCCTGGAAGAAGGGGATTACTGATTGCAACAGAAAGCAATTAGCATACAAGAGATTAATTACAAGCCCAGAAACCTTCAAATAATACTCAGGTAGACTGCCTGTGCTACCTCTCTTATCTCCATACTCATCCTGTATATGCTGGTGTTTAACTTTTATTGCCAGGTTAGCTTGAACACAAGGGTATTAGAACACAGTTATGATTACAGCAAATTGGAGGGAGTGTCAGAAAGTGGAAATATGTCACTTACTGTGTTCTCGTCTCAAAACCTTATGGCTTACCACCCTGAAAGGAGGCAAGAGAGCCAGCAGCAAACAAAACCTTCCATTGTGAAAGGACTGACAGGTCTAATCATCATTTCTGCTTCAGAAATTTTTAAAATGAAGTATGTGAAAACATGCTGACCCTTGGGAAATAAGTGGGACTGTTAAAAATAAATAGGTTCCAGCTTTTCAGGAAGAGCAGATTCACTACAGTGACGTAAAAACACCCAGCAGCTTGTCCCAGCCATTTCCCATGAGACACTGCTGATTTAGGAAGAAACAGCAGCTCACACAGCTGCCTGGAAATTTAAATGCCAGGATGTTACATCTTGAATCTCATTTTTTCCACAGCTCACCTTTGACACAGTGACAGTACTTGCACAGTCCATCCGTACCCTCAGAAAGACCCTTTGAACACTTCTAAAAAAAGTAATTAACCTTCATGGAACATCCCAGTATATCTTAAAATACATTACAAGATATGAAGAGTCTTAGTAGTATCCTCTTGTTGGGAAAAGATTTAATTAATGAATAAAATATTTCGTATTGTTCATTTTGGAGTTTTTAAAGTTTCTGTTGAAAGTGATGATGAGTCCCAAGTACATTTTGGGTGTTGTGTCCATGTACTTGCAGAAAAGGACCAGTGTTGTGGTATGACCCATTGGTGCACAGAGGGGTGGCCTGTGGTCAGCCTGAGCCGAGGCAGAGACAGATTAAAAATCAAGTGCTGAAACAGAAGTTTTCTTCTGCATGGACTTACTGATTTGCAGCCATTTCTATCAGTTACAGCAGATATTTCTGTGGCACTAGAGCCACAGTCTTGATAGTGACAAATAAGATTTCTTCATTTCAAAGCATATATGTGTATCTTTAATTCAAAGTGGTTCGTTTTGGGCCCATGTGGAGACTGCAGGGGTGAAGTATTAAGTCATTTAGGAAGATAGTTCTTCCAGTAGACATTTCATGACTTGTCTGTTTTCTCTCGTGTTAATTCATCAGGATCAAGTTCCTTTACTGTTTTCTTAGATTTCCACTCACTTCCACCCCCCCTCCCCCCCCCCCAAAAAAAAAATCCTGTTAAATCCTAACCAATGCTTTCCATAAGTCAGAACGCATGAATTAGTGTTTGTTTATAAAAGGAGTGCAGGGATTATATTGCTGGAACAGATTCTTTATACATAATCACTTCAACACGTGTCTTCCCACCCTGCTTACAGTAAGACTGCAAGTCATGTAAACATCTCTACAACAAGAAGAATGCTGCTAGTTGGTTTGTTGTACTTCTGCTCAGAGAGAATGAAGAATGTGTATTAAAAATTTAAGTATTCCTAGAAAATATAAACCCATACAAATATACGTCCAGAAGGAAAACAGTATCATCGATCAGTTCTTCTTGCTAGATAAGGAGTCAGATGAGTAACATCAGGCAAAATCTATCATCTTGTCATTTGCCTGCATAGCATACACCCATTGCTAGACAAGCAGTACATCTGTACTGGTCTTCTCAGACCAGGACGTTTCACAGAAAATGGTCTCTCTTCAGAGAATTTCTGGTGGCAATATCTAGTAGGAATAAATCACAATAAAAACCCCACAAAGATGTATTGAAGTTACACACCTTTGAAGAGAAACCCTGTGGCCTGTAATTTTTACGAGACAGAAGTTAACACACTCAAGTGGGTTGTCATACATACAAGGAATAGGAGGGAGCAACAACCAAAAAAGATCCTGTGATTTCTACCCAAAAGAGCTTCCCTTGGCCAATTCACCATGTCCTAAAAACCTTCCCTTCTCAGGCGTCTTTATCAGAAAAGGGAGACCTTTAAACACAAATCCAGTCATCCCTGTCATAGGAAGACTGATGTTGTCTACAATGATTTCAAAGGCTTGAGGTCCTATGGGAATAAACAAGGAACCCTCAGGTAAAACCAAACACAATGGGAAGGCCATCATAGTCTTGCTTTTGGCTTCAGTGTAGCCAAGACCTCTTTTTGTTGTTCTTGCAGAGTCTAAGAGCTATTTGACTAGTGATACAAGTGCAGCTCTGCATGTGGCCAGAAGCAGCAAAGCAGGCACAGCAAACGTCTGAGCAACTGAAGAAGTCAGAGGAGCAACACATCTCCATGCCTACTCTTGCTAAGACATTGTTCTGAGAGCAGCACAGCTCAGGAAGCCTGGTTTCCTGCTCACACACCATGAGCTTTACTTCTTAACCTCCTCTCCTGGCAACAGCCCAGGTCCCCACAGCATTCACCGAGTGTCTGGTGGGGTGTGAGGCAGCCCACGCTGTGTACAGTCACCTTCTAGGTAACCAGCAAGCTGACCAGCCAGCTGCCCTGCTGTCCCTGCTCTTCTGCCAGAGGAAAGGTAGCAGCAGCTCCTTCCTCAGCTCAGTTCCTGGTGTCACGCAAACCAGTAGGAATTCAATGATCATTGAAGCCTTCTTTCAGAGTTGGCAAAAATTGAGTAGTGGGGCTAAAAGCTATGGGAGGGAAGGGAAGGGGGATGGCTAAACAGACAGTGAGCTCACATATGTCTTGTTTTCTTAGCAGTTCAGGTTAAAAAGGAACATTTTATGTATACATATATAAAGGGTGAGTAACTGGCAAGATTCTCAGTATCAAAAGAAGCTTGGCCCTGTCTCAAGAAACCAACAGCCTGTTTGAAGTTAGCTGGTGTGTTTTTTCTGTGGTAATGACTTTAACAGTGTTCTTACTTTTACTAGCCACACTGGGCAGTAGTCCATCTTCCAGACTGAAGCGCTCAGTTCTCCAAGTAACTCTGAGAACCCAATAAGATTACCCGCTGAATTCAACCAGAGATGTTGCATTCCTTCCCAACATGACACTGTTGTTGGGGGGAGGACAGGACACATGGATGGACACACAACACAACTAATCTGAAGCACAACAGTCTCCTCAGACAGAAGATTGCTCACAATTTGAAAGCATCCCTTGTTTTGCCCTGCTTCAGGTGGAGGCAGTCCAAATTTACCAGGATGGCAATTAATTGGAGCAATTCTACTGTAAGGGGCTTTGCTGGTGCTAGACGCCAAAGAAAAATGTTTTCCAGGCCTTCAACACAGCTGGAGCATTGAGCTTCGAGAAGTCTGGCTTTGATTCACAAAAGGGTGTAAATGTCACCACATTCACTACTGGGGCCCCTAGCCTTTTTGATAAATTAGTGGCTCATCAAATCTCTAACTCAGAGGCAGGGGGCAAATAAGTGAGTCTGGGATTTATTGCTAAATTGGAATTTAAAAAAAAAAGTTAAGTTTGAGTTTAAGGGTGAATGCATCCTTTATTTTTTTAATTTTGAGAAGTTTACTTTTCCTGATCGCTTTAGACTAAATATATTCCTGAAACAAACTCAAAATCCCAAACTTAAAATAGAGAATTCAGTCCTTTCCAGAATTTATCACTTTTTGGAGAACTTAGAAGCTATTAATCACATTCAGTGTGACTTCATAGCTAATTCTGATTGAACCCAATCTGCTAGAGCATGAAAAAATCCCGTCTGCCATAACAAAGATATGTGAACAGGTCCAGACCTCCTAAACTAATGAGTACTTGCTCATCCCAAATAGTTACTTCTTTCGAATTTATTAGTATTAGGAATATCCAGATGCCAAACCTATGTAGTTTGTTATCCACTTTATCACAGAGGCAAGAAATCGGACTTCACTATCCGTTACAACAACTTAGCCTGCCACACTCTAAATGAAGATTCAGAGTTGTAACTCAAGTTTTCCTCCTTTGGTCCAGGAATTGTGAGGTAAATTGCATTCCTTTCTCTGTCACTGACGGCACATGTGATCTTCATGTAACTTTCATGCCCAGCTTCCATGTTTGTAAAAGTGGTGTGTCACTCGTTTTCATAAAGCACCTTGGTTCAACAGCACTCAGAGCAGTCCTAGATAAAAGATGATCAAAATTATTATTCTATCAGTTTATCGTTCAGCCTAGAACTCACTACTGAGTATAAAACAGCCTTCACAAGTTTGTTGTTTTCTATGTACATTTCATAGATGATATGCTGAAGTATTTACATTAACAAAATGAATTTTAACAGAGTCCTGATTAAGGAAATTGCACATGCAGTGGTTACATAAAACATAATGGTCTCATTTTAGCTTCCCCATCTCTGGGCGAATTTGAAACTTCCAAGTAGCCTGCAATATTTTACATAAAGGGCACTCAGGAAGTACAGGATCTGCTCTATTGTGTTAAAATTGCAGTGTTATCCAGCTCAGTTTTCATTCTGTATTACATTGTCAATGAATCTGCCTCAGGAAGGGAGCACCTGCTGTTTCTGCACTAAATTTTAGTATTTGCAAAGGGAGACTGAAGCCAAACTCTGAGTGCTTATAAGGACTTGAGCATCAGACACCAGGGTGAAAAGCAACATCTGAAGTTAGGGTATTAAACCTAGAGGAGCTTTTATGCTTGTGCAAGGAAAAAAAAAACATCAAACAAACAAAATACATAAGAATATTTTTATGTAAAGCCCTATTTTTCTTTAACTCTTTAGAAGAAAACTAAATCTGACCTCTCTCTACAGAATAAGCATCATACAGACACGTCCATTTGGAATGTAGAATGAAATAAGTTATATTTATGACTAAAGAACTTAAATACACAAGAATTGCTCCTCTACATCAGAGGCAGCTGCTTCAGAAGAGACGCAAGAAAAACTTGATTAAGCAGTTATGAAGTAGCTTCTTAATCGGATGGTTTCTGTTTGACTTGAGTTAGCAGTTAGCTCATGCCCCATCCAAATCACTCTCACAGCTTTCAAATGCTCAGCTTCATAAAGCCCAATAGAAGAAAGAGAAATGTATATTTTTAAAGTTTTCTTTTAAGGTCAAGTTAGGAATGGAAGATCAGTCTATGTCACAGGAAGCAAGCCTGTTAAATCTTACTTCAAGATGCAAAAATTAATGTATTTAGCTCTGTGGTTTTGTATTCAGTCAAGATAACCAGTATGATGGTCATCAGATGCACACACGTGTTAAAGTGGATTCCACCAGGATACCACAAAGCAATTGACCTAATTTTACAGTCAGTGCAAGCCGGCATTGACTGTTAGAAAAAAAAAAGCAAAGAACAACCATGCAGGAAAATAAAGTCCAAACTGTACTGTGTTTTTATAAGCTATATTCTCACATAAGTAAGCACACAGCTCTTCTCATACTAGTGAGTGACCCACAGATCTGACTTCGTATCTCTTACAAGGCAGGTTTGGGTTTTATGCCATTTCATACCATCTACTTTCACAGTTACTGTCTCCTTTTAAATCGCTGGCACTTTCCTGCCTTCAAAGAGAGAGCTTTTCTCGTTCTCTTACCTAAAATCCTCAGCAGATCTGATATCTAGACACATAGGTTGCTGCAGTACTGAACTTACAAGTCAGCCCTGAAATGCATCAAGGCTGGCTATTATAAAGCTCCTAATTCAAGGTGGTCTAAGCTATACCTAGACACAGCTGTATCAGACTTCATTCAAGAACATCAGCAGTTACAAAAGCATCTAAGAATGTTTCTTGGGTGTTTGTTTTATTTGCAATTAAAGAGAGACACAAGAGGTACAGAAATACTAAATTCAGCCTACCTACCTGCTGAAAGGATTATCATTGTACTGTCATTAACCGATTTACCATTAACCACTGCACTGTAGGAAAACAATGAAGGATAACCCCCTCCCTACATCACCCAGTAGGATCAAATTCTGCCCGAAAACAGAGCTGCTGACCTGATTGCAGTCCTGCCTGGAAACCTCAGTCCTGGATCAGGCACCTGTCAGCTAGGTGTCCTTCAAACACAGTGCCAAAGACCGAGAACAATTTACTGAGGAAGATAATCCACAAAACCTATACTCTGATGTTAATAATCTATATGAAGAATGCACAGCTCCTGTTGCTATGACAGGTAACCCACCAAAAAACATGTGAAAGTCAACGGCAGGCTAAAACTGCACCCAGCCATCTCAGACAGCAGAGTAGTTCAACACAGTGAGACCTGTTCCGTCACACTTTAACGTGGCTATGAGATTGCTGGTCATTGCCATTACAACAGAATATTAATTATTTCACCGCCAGTGTGCACAGCAGAAATATCAGGCTGAAGTGTCTGTCTGTTCCAATCAACTGATCCACAGATGAACGCTGTGACATGATGGCTTACAACCATGACCACTGTGAAAGTGAGTGGAAATTGCAAAGCTCAATACCACATGGGTTGTATTTGTCCCAAACCAAGAGAGTGAGAGGGAAAGAGTTGCTTTTCTCTCATTGCTATCAAAAGCTTTAGCTGCCTCAAGTTACCAAAACCCTAGCCTACAATTTCCTGGCCAAAACCTGAAACTTTCCTACTGTTACCAAAACCTGCACAGTCTTTCCAGTGTACCCGAGTGGCACAGACCCCCTGCATATGACCCATTGAAATCAGACTGCTAAAGAGTAACATAGCAATACTATACTATAGTGAATATGCAATACTATGCTATAGTGAATACAATCACAGAAGGCAACGCCTCTTGCACAGATGAGGCAGGGGTTGTATGATTGAGGTTCTAGGTGTTGCATAGAATGTAGAGTTTTTCTGTAAGGCTTCCTAGGGTAACAAAGATTTTTTTTTTTGGTCTCTGCTTTTTGAGAGCAATCCAACTGAAACATTTCCTCAAACTTTTTAATCCAGTATTTCACTAAAGACAAGAGCACGCGAGCACATCCAGGTATTGTTCTGGGAGAATACACTGAAGCAGTATCTCTATACTTTGCTCCTATCCTTTATTTCCTTGGCATCAGCTGTTGGTGATAGAAACACAATAGATTCAGGTCTGACTCAGTATGTCTCTAGTACACCCCTAAAAGTTGTGTGTCTACTCACAGCTGGATAATTTAATTCAGCAAGTCAACAGAGAAGCTAGTCTCTGAAGAATGACCCAGAAAGTGCATATGCAGAGTAGTGAGTCACTGGACTCCCTATGGTGAACGCCATGGTATATCTCTAGATTCCTTCTGGGCCCAACAACTGTAGTATTTGACAACATAGGCACTTCCAGCTGTCTGACATCCAAAGCAGCAAGTGCTCTCCTGGGGGTCTGCATCCATCTCAGCTAGTCTTGGTCACGTTGAAACAGAGCAGTTGAACCTGATTTTAGCATGACAGCCTCATGGTTAAAGCATTTCACTGGGTGTTTCCAGGGCTGAATACACATTTTAAGCTGCAGAAATAACCCTGGAAGTTACCACTGACACTAGGCTACAGAGTTATGTTGCTTTTGCTTGGCCATCATTTGATCTCGTTACTTCCTTGCAGCAAAACTAGTCCAGAGTCCAGGTCCAGCTTGGACATTTTCCCAGCTTGTGAATTAGGGACGTTGCTGGAAAGTGGGAGACAGACTGTAGAAATAGCTGAACCCAGAGCTATCACTTCGTAGGGAGGAGTTGCAAGTAGCTGCCAAGCCACTATGCAAGAAGTGAACATTGCTTCCTTCTCTGCCTTTTTGAAGGAGTGTATCATGGGCTGCCGTCCTGCTGTCTCTGTTGTTTGGGGTTGGGGGTTTTTTGGTTTTTTTTTTTTTTTGTGCTCACATGTGCTCTCAGCACAGAGGGGAGCCAACCCCTCATGAGCTTTTGGTCTGAAACACTGTGGGTCATAAAGGCAGCCAGGTTGTCACAAGGGATCCAGTTCCATAAGCTTGGCAACCTGAGGGCGTGGTTGCACATGTAACTTTATGTGCACAACTTTTGGGCCAAACAAGAAGGAACTTCACTAGTTTTACACATCTCTAGCTAGGCAGCCATTGAGTGCTGACTGTCTAACTTGTTATCAAATAAGTAGTATTGGAATCTTGCTTTTGGTGTCAAAACAAGCATTCAGGATCTCACTCCAAGAATCTTGAATTAATGGGGCTTTTCCATTTCCTGTAAACTCACTTTGTAGAAACCGGGCAGGGAAACTTTAAGGCAAGGATATGTTTCTGTTAACCCCAACATATAGTCACTTGGAAATTGGCCAATAGCTGTTCTTATTTATTTCCATTTACTGACATGCTGAAGTATCACCAGGCCTGGTTGTTCAATAGTTGAATAAGATGCTAAATGCTTAGGCCTTATTCTACCTCATAGAAAAAGGAAAAAAAAAAAGTCACAGAATTGCTGAATTTGAAAATAACTTCTGGAGATCATCTAGTCTAATCCCCCTGCTCAAAACAGGGTCAGCTACAACAGATTGCTCAGGACTGTTTGTGAATATTTCTAAAGGACAGAGACTGCACAACCTCCCCAAGCAACTTGTTCTACTGCTTGACCACGCTCAGCATAAAAAAAATTTAAAAATATTTTTATTATGTTTAAATGGAATACTTTGTATTTCAGTTTGTGCCCACTGCCTCCCGACTTCTGGATTTTCTTTCAGATATGCAAATTCAATAAGGCATCTAACAAAAAATTCTTCCTATTCCTCCTGTGGGCCTCAGCACTGCAGAGGTATCAGAAGGGCATTGGAAGCTACACACAACAACACTGCAGAACACACATTATCCCTTGAGAAGTGTGCAACTTCCCTCCCAGGGCACTGCTGCAAAACTGTCATCACCTGCACACAACAGCTAACTCCAGCTCCACCTCTGAAAGGCTTTTCACATTTCTGGATGACAGTAGTCCACGTGCCAACAGATAAGCCACACATTCCACAGCCCGCCCTTAGCTTACTGGGTGTGGAGAAGTGCCTCCTTCTGAACAGGACAGAGCCCTTTACTCCATGACAGTATGGCAGAACTTCAATTTCCCAGTCTCCCAGGATTTGGAGATTCTGCACATAAATGGATACCAAAACTCTAAGCCAGGATATGCAAAACATTAGAGTGTTACTTTCAGTTTTCTTTAATGCTGGAAACTCTTCTAAGTTACAGAAAGAACTTCCTTAGGTGGGGATCCAGCAGCAGGGAGAGCTTGAACATCATTTTATAACTAGAAGTACATGACCAGAATGGTTTTTCATCAACAAAAACACCTGATTACTTATGGAACTTCTACCAGTTTTCCCTTGGTGATACAGTTAGTCCCTGAAGCGTTTCCAGCGTTTTTGTCATCGGATCAACCCTGCATAATTTACTTGATAGCAGCTGTGTGCACTTTCTTCAGACTTTTCCCTCTAGTGCATTAATACTTTCTTTTTTTGAAAGCTTTCCAGGGATTGTGAAAAATGTCTTTTTTTTCTTTCTTTTCTCCTCCCACATTGTAACGCCAGCTTATGCTTTTGCCTAATAGAAACCATCCACGACGCATCTTTAAAAGACAAGAAGCAATTCTGCAACTTTGTTTAAAAACTATTAAAAAAAGGAAGGATACTTTCTTCTGCTATGAGACACCTGAGCTTAGTTTATGCTCTGCCACAAACCTCCAGTTTATAGTTTCAGCTGGACTCACATTGTCCCATTTTTCTAGGGAGGCATTGGGAGAATAAAATACCTGAAAAGATGTATTGAGTGAAGTCATGTCACACCGCAGTCATTTTCCTACTATAACATAGTGTGGTTTTGAGATTCAATTTCCAAGCTTTTTACAAAGAGATACTAGAAGATGGCAATAAAATAGAATTCTCTCAACAAAGCAGATTCAGACTCAAAATGGCAACCGACATTATGTGGATATATGTTTTAGTGATGCTCATACTGGGAAAAATCAGGGAAGAACGGCAGTGGAAATGAGCACATCACCTGTAGAGTTATGTTTGGTATGAGTCTCTTTCTCATAGAGGTTACACAGCTGGTGACCAAGATGAAGCAGAAAGAATATTGCAAACAGCGTGTGTCTTGCATGGAAGAGTCACCATATTGTAATACGGGCTATTCCTGCAAATGTTGTACACAATGAGTTCTCCAAATCATGCTACAGTTTATTAACCAAAGAGGAAGGAGAACAATAGAAAAATGGTTAATTTGTGACCCAAATTCCTTATACTTTTTAAATCACTTTCCCCTTGAACAGAGTATCTGAAAGCAATATCCTGGCATGAGTTTAATCAAATTTAAAGTAACACAGGCAAATCTTCTGAGGCCTGTTTTTTCTGTGAAAAGTTATTTCTTTCCTTAAGCCCTGCTTCCCTTCTGGAAGTCTGTTAGTCATGAAACAGGCAAGCAGTGGTGTCTGTGGCAGTAAATACAGCGGTTGCCCCCCATCCCACCCCCTGCCCAACCTCTGCTTGCTGCTTCCCCAAAAACACAATATCAAATTCCACTAATGAAACAGCTCTTTTTTTTCCCTCCAAGATAAAGGATAATGAACAAGAGAATGGTTAGTAGTGGTGGTAACCATCATAACAGACAGGCATTACAAGGTTTTGGCAGTCATTTTCAAATGCTGGAACCAGAAGTTGAGCATTTAATATAATTTGAGGAGTCCAATTTGAAGCACCATTTTCCCCTCTTGTTTTTTAAGAAACATTTTCCTTAGCACATGAATCCAGTGCTGATACACATCTGGATTTCTGGCTGTTAACTGAAACTTCTGGAAAGTCCCTAAAAACCCTCTTGTGCTTCCCTTCTTTTTTCCCCCCCTCTCCTTACCCACAGAGCAGGATCTGTTTTCTTTCTTTATGCTCTTTTCTGTCTTAAAGCAGCCAGTATCACCAGCAGAACTTGTCTTTAGTTTCTTTGGGTTTTGTTCCAGGAAGGAAGGCTGCGTCCCATTAAGCCTTTCCAGTGCTGGAGCAACCGGGTGTCCTGTTGGGCACTCGCTGTATCCACATTAAATCTCTCCAT
Source organism: Larus michahellis (assembly GCF_964199755.1). Lineage (NCBI taxonomy): Eukaryota > Metazoa > Chordata > Aves > Charadriiformes > Laridae > Larus > Larus michahellis. Next base: position 54,885,525 of record NC_133898.1, on the reverse strand, counting down.
GCTCCAAGGCTCAGTAAGACATAGTAGCCATCTGCCAAATGCTGCTGGTTTGCAGTTTTTGAATTTAAGTCTTAAGATACAAATTGCTTCTAAGACTGCATCCCAGTACTATCAAGTTTTCCCCTTCTATTTTAATGTGTTACCAAAGAACGTACCTCAATACTCAGAAGCAGTTTGATGAAGAGGCATGGAGATGTATGTATATACATGACGAGACACAATTGTGTCTTTTGCCATATGTTAGCTTAGAGGATGCTTCATTCGCCAGGTTAATCCAAGCATTAAAATAAAAGTCAAGGCTGGCATGGGTCTGCCACAACCCTAAGGACAATTTAAGAACAAAAACCCAAACAAACCTTCCACCATGTGGACCCACCGTAGTTCCAGGCTCAGAGTCACTTTTGATGCAGAGAGCTCCCCACTGCTTTCAGTGAGAGATCCTCACACAGAAGAGATTACAAAAATCAGTCCTTTGGGGAACAGGGAAGGTTGTTTCCAATTCCTTCTCTCAAGCTGCTATCAGTGCAATGGAACTTTCTGCACACATAGTTTTCTCCCCTCTGAAGTTCCCTTTATTATTTCAGCTCTGATTTCTGGGCTTACCGTCCTGTTATTTCCCCCCTAGGCATGATACTATTTGAGCTTCTCCTTTCCTCTCCCATTCCCTTGCATCCTGCTGAGAGCACTCCAGGAAGAATTATAGCCAATTCATTTGCCTGCCTGCCAATTAGAAGTATGCTATGTCAGAGTCGAGTGAGTAAATACCAATAAACAATATGACAGGTATCCAGCCCATTTGACCCTCTGACAGTTTTCAGTGCTTTCCACTGTATTAAAATGAGGTATTAATAGAACAGATATGTTTCCCAAGACACAGCACCATAGTACTTTGAATCACAGAGCTGATTTTTACAGCCAGAAAAACAGATTCTTTAACATGCTTCTTTATGCCAGACACTTTTAAATCAAAGTTTTCTGAGGGCTTTTATTCTGATATTCCGGTAATAAATTAATCACACTGGTGAACGGATATCCCCCTAACTCACTCTTCTATCTTTTTAATATTTGATGATGAATACTTGGGACAGGAACCAGTTTATTATTTGCACAGCATCACAGGGTCCCAAGGTCTAGATTTGAGTAGCCAGGTCCTCTTGTAAGACACAGTAGTTTAGCAGACAGTGTATCAACAGATGCTTTAGACATGAATAGAAGGAACAAGTCTCTCCTCCAAAGAGTCAGGAACTGAAGAGCTCAACTCCATATTGTCCATGGTGCCAGGGAAATTCTGCTTGCCCAGATACACTGCTATTTGAAGAAAACTCAACATGGGCACAGAGGGCAACTGCACACTTCTCAGTGAGGTGCTGGAGCATAAACAGACTACAGCTTGGAAGAGACAAGCAGTCAGACATATGGTATCATGAAAAGATATCTATCTCGTGCCATGGATATTTTTAGCACAAAGCAACAATTTGACATAATTCATACTCAAGCAAGTTAACACTATTCAGCATGCTCAGATTTAATATGTAATACAAGTTGGCAATCTTAGAAACTGTCCACTTTAATGTTGCGATTTTCTTTTGCAGGCGAATAACCTTATGCTACATCCATTTCTTTTTCATTGAAAAAAAAAGTCACATTTCAACAATTATTTCCAGCTTGCACGCATCTGAATGTCCACCCTTAAAATATGGTTAGCTGAATTCCTGGAGAAAGGCCAACCACAGCTCTAAACTGTGCAACTAAGCGTGGAGTGAGAGAGATCAGCACCCCAAAGCACAAACACACACACTCAAACTGGGGCTCTGTAACAGAAGAGTCTCTTTCCAGCAGTAAAAACAGGCAAGTTTTAATATGTGCTAGCATAAGTAAATAACAAGTGCAAAGCCTAATGTGAACAAGACGCAGTACTAAAGGATGCTTCGTGAGTTTACAGCAAGTGACAGACTGCTCTTTTCTGCCAAAATTAAACTGCAGCAAGTAACCAAGTCGGGGCTCCTTGCTGCTCCTTGGCCATAGCTTTTAGATAAAAGCAAGCAGTTTCTCCTACCCCTCATTCTTCTGGGAAGCACACACAGTTTCTCCCATGGATATTTCTATTCAAGTAGGATGCTAATACTGACTCACTACCGAAAGATCGAAGTTTACCTACAGAAACCGTGTGCCTGTCCCTCTAAGTCTCTCCTGCAAAGATCCTTGACTTTCTTTTTCCTAAAAAGCTTGTCTTGTGCTGTGGGACACAAAAAAAACTACACAGTATTTCCATGCCAGCTATTCTTCAGCAGTTGTGCCAAGAGCTTTTTCCCTTATACCCATTGCTGGAGCTGTACCTTCAAACAGCTACTCTGAAGCAGCATGCCCTGTGGCCATATAACCCCAGAAAGCAGAGCTCATCATTGCCCAACAGTTGGGTGAAACATTGCCTTATGCCCCACCTCAGTCATCCTTTCAAATGAAATCCTAGCGTAAGTAGTAATTCCCTAACAAAGCACACATAATCAATATTTCCCGACAATTAATAGAGGAAAAACATGTGGTTAGCAGACTTCCCTAATAAAATGGACAGAAAGCTATATTCAATACTACTAAATAAATTTAACTTAGACTTGTGAAAAAAGTTCCAAACCACAATTCTCTCTGGAATAGCGATACATATTGCAAAACTTCCATTTCATCCCTGCGTACATGTTAAAGAGATTAAGAGAAGTCACGCACTAAGTAAACCATGACTGCCTCACTGTGGATTAAAGCAATGCTTGCTTCCAGTAGATTGCTATTACTGCCAAAATATTATTTTTCTTCATCTCCCAGGAAAAAAAAAAATAGTTGACATTTGATTCAGGTGAACAATCCAAGGTATTTCTGAACACACTATCACAATATCTGTATTGGCTGACAAATAGCTTGCAATAGGTGAAGCTGAATAATCAGTTGATCTTGGCTGAAATCACAGCCGTGCATCTCGAGCATATCTTGAAGCTTGCATTTCTGCTATAATATGGATTCTCAGATTTTTTCAAAACTGTGAATAGCTTTGCAAAAGCTCTGTTTTAACACTGATTGAATACTAGGCATTACATAACCATTTACTTCCTGATAGGTTGAAAATCTACCTAGCAACTTCATTGCTATACCTAAGTTCACATTTCCTTCCTCTGAATTTTCTTATTAACTTCTCTTCCTTGAGAGCACAGGCTGGCTAAGCTCCAGCTTTGAACTTTCCGTGAGATTTGCTTAAACAAATACGAGTTTGCATCTGATCAGATGGACGGCAACAAACCAGATTTTGTTTTCACAAGAGAATGACATTCTAGCTCTCAGAGCATGATCCTTACACATCTTGGGACCCATTACTTACCACATGTAGGTCCTTTGAACCTGTTTCAATTAAAAAAGTTAAAATTGGAGTTGCTGTTCCACAGACTTATTTCCAGATCTTTTACTGCAACCTCTGTAGCATCCCAGGCTGCATACAATAAAAAACATCAATGCTTCTGCAAAGCAAGGACATCGTCTGATACAGAGGACGACACTGGTACATTGTGACATACTGAACACTTTGCATTTTATGTTGAATCTCAACATTGTCACTGTGTGTTTAGTTACTTTAGTGACTTCATACATGATTCCAAGAGAATAATTCACAGTCATCTGAATTATGCAGGCTATGTTACTGTTAAACACATATCCTTGGCAATTCATGTGTATGGCTTCTGCCTAGAGACATAATCCAGTTACTGGATGCCATATTTACCTGACTGGATTAACAGCTATAGCTACTGGCTGTCAGAGTAACATATCTGGTTACTGATAGATTACCTCCACTGAGATACAGTCCATGTTGCTCAATCAAAAAAAAATTATTCATCAACTGTTATACAATATCTGTATTAATAAAACTGAGACGTCTTATTTCTTCTGCTATTATCACATATTATTTTCTAGCACATCCTTCAGACATAGGCCCCACTGCATTAAACAGCCAGGATTTGTGCACTTTCATTTAGGGAACTGTGCTTGTGAACCTACATTTTTTGTTCAGTTTTGGACTGTGAAAGTTCCCTCTGGAAGGGGGATTCCAAACCAAGAAGAACTGCTGCAGAAACCATCCATGAAATATTTTGAGCACTTCTATTCAAACTTTAGCAGCTCTATCTAGAAGGGGGCTTGGCTGTGCTGTGGTCAGGAGCTGTGGCACTCCTGGCATGGGAGCACCCTCCCAGGCAGTTATTCCCCAGGGACACCCAGGCGCAGTCCCCCACTCCCCACGCCCCCCACCCCCCCAGAGCATTACCTGCCATTCATCCACACACCTCCATTTTAAAAAAAAAAAAACCAAAACGTGCTTTCCCACACAAGCAAACAAAAGCTATTCGATCAGTGGATTCCTGCTCAGCCCCATTATAGACTCCAGTTTCCATCCCCTCAGTCTGGTCTTCATGAACAACTATTTAGCTGGAGTTTAAAAGCATCACTAGCTTTCAAGTTAAATTGCTGTATAACTTCCAAATGCTCATTAAAAGGTCTTGTCTCACCAAGAAGAAAGTAGCATATGAACAATGAAAAAAGCATTATACACCCATCCGAGGGCTTTTCAACCCCATAACAAGGCACTGAAGAGCCTAGGAAAGGTCACAGACAGAAGCTCCAGAATGACACAGAAAGCAGGGCAGAGCAGTGCTGGCACTATTCCACAAGCGCAGAAGCTGAAGATATTTGTCCAGAAGCAATTTCTCTCCTTCAGGCTCTTTCCCAGTGTCTGTTTATTATTATTAATATTACGGAAAGACTCAGCGTAGCTTGCACTGTCCTCACATGGAACAAGTCTGAATTTTAACAGTTCCTGCATGAAGTGATGGGATGAAGAACTTCAAGAACTTCATTAGCCCCTAAAACTCATGGGCAAGCTGGTGATCAGCCCTCCTCAAGCTGTGTAAGACAATTATGGCTTTATTTTGAAAGATTAAGTACCAAGGTGATGTCTTTTTTGAGAAGAAAGGAGTAGGTAACCTCTCCTCAGTAACACTCATGCAAGAAAAAGAATAAATCTGTGTCTTAGCTCTCAGAGCTTTGATTTTCCTTCTATTTCCTTCAGCTTCAGTGAAGTCTATACCCTTTTGCCAACAGGTAGAACCACACAGTCTCTCTATGTATGACCTCCTTGATTTCAGAGGTGCACGTGTAGGGGTAGAGAGAGACATTCTGCATAGGACAGGTCACTTGTTCCCTGCACAACAGAACTAAGACAGCCCCATTTCAGACAGATTCCTGAGCCTGTGCACCTACACCCTCCCATCACACCAGATGCTCCTAATTACGTGCACACCCTAAGGCACCTGGTTGCACACACAAGGTCAAACAGAGTTCTTGTGGGTGTGCTGGTGAGGAGACCTACTCCAGGTCTTCTCCCCAGTGAGAACATTCCTCAGGTCTCAGTTGCTTCCTCACCTCTGCAATGTCTCCATCTTTCTGCTCACACATGACAAACTGAGCAGTAAGTTGAAAACCTTTTGGAGTAATGACAGTCAACAGGCAGCCAGTAAAGCCCCACCAGTGCTGTTTCCTTCGCAAAAGAGAATGAACATTTGGGAAAGGTTGGGCTGGACAGCTGGAACCTAAAAGTTTGATGGTGAAGAAGAGGAGGGAGAAGTGTGCTTGAAGGCCTTTTTTGTTCTTTGATCTTTCTACTAGACATACACGTTTCTTGCAGTAACCCTTTTACTAATTTTGAAAACTCACCTTTTTTCTCAGTTTTGTACCTTCTCTGCCATACGAGGAACAATAAATTCATAAGCAGCACTGCCAATAGAAAGCCAATCAAAATTTTTTTGAAGGCCAAGGTGCTTCATTCCTGAACAAACATATGCTTTTCTCGCATATGCAAAGCATCTGTGACTGAAACAGCTCCTGGAGGAAGCTCAGGGAAGGAAATTCAAACATTGCAAGTCAAAGCTGCAGAAGGAGAGGCTATTCTTTGCCGAAAGTTACAAAATCTTTTCCTGCCCTTGAAAAAAAAAATGCCCACACAGGACAAGAACAATACATACTCACTCACTGTGAAGTAAATTTCACTCCAGAGACATTTTGCCCTGATGTGCCTTGCTCGGGCCCATGCCTTGCTCTTCCCCCAGCCCTGAAAGCAAAGCCCACCCTGGGAATTATGACAAAAGGACTGCTGAAGAAATTGATTCTATTTCAAAATCATAGCCTAGTTTTCCAGGGAAAAGGATTGAGGATTTGCCCACAAGAAGTTTTGAGATCTGGCAAAAGCCTAGCTCCCAGAAAGCTGTAGAAGTGCCATTAGCATGACAGCAGAAAACCTGCAATGAAAACATGAGTTGTAAAACCACATTGGGTATGATGATCATCTACTTTAAAGGAAATTTCACAAAAGGAAGGAACAATATTGATACAGATTTTGTATGGGCATTTGTTACCTGACCACTAAATGCTGCTAAGACCATTTAGTTCATACAATCTCTTTTCTAAACTAGGTCACTAAATTAAATACAGGGTCATTTCCTCAGCAAAAGCAGCTATCTTTTCTCTGAACAGTAAACAACAGAAACTACAAGGTTCATATTAAATTACATAATGAGATTCCAGGCTTCCCAAAGGATTTGCCCCTTTGCCAAAATGTTCCTTTGGAAAACCTGAGCCAGTTCAAAGAGAAGCAGGTTTTACTCTAACCAGGTACATGTCCAATAACTTATGTAGCTTTGTGTTGGGTAAGCATTAACTAGTGTCCCTCATCTTACTTAGTTGATTACCTTATCCATACTTCTTTTTTTAAAAGAGTGCTTAACCTCAGAATTATATTTTTTTTTTAAAAACACAGCTTTTGCACTGAGGAAATGATTTGTTTCCTGGTTTATTTCCCCCTGACAAAATAGAGATTAAAACTGCATAAACATGCAGTGAATAATGAACACATTCATAGTGTCTTTAATGGTCAAGCCCTCTATCAAGAGAGTATTTGCAAGCAACAAACATTAGTTCCCCTATTCCCGAATCGCTCATGAACATCATTGTCAAGGCTAGCAGGAAGCCTCATAAGTTCTCAGGGACAGGTAACGAGTTAGAAGACTTCACTACAACATTGAAATTGTAGTTGCAACGACTCATCTCTGCCTCCCAGCCTCAGGTCTCAGTGTAACATTGTTTGGGGAGATGGTGCATTTGCCTTTTGCAAGGGAAGGATTCCTGTCTCCTGTAAGGCAGCAGGAACCAGCCCGAGAAGTGCAAAGAGCTGAGCTGAGGACCACTCCCTTCTCATCCGTCACACTGTCCTCCCCATGCCTACAGGCTTTTTATTATTTTTTGTTTTAATTATTATGAATTTTTTTTTAAATTTCCAAATCAGAAAAGCCCCTTATGTAGCACTGAGGAGCCCCCGAGGGAAACCCCCTGCCACTGTCAATGCCAGAGCAGAGCCCCAGCCCAAAGGAGCCCTTCAGCTCTCCTCTCCCATGGCTTTTTGCCATCCAGGCAGGCCAAGAGATACAAAAAAAAAAGGACACATTTTAAGTGCACTTCATTTAAAGTAAATAACCTAAAGCAGAAGAGTTCATGTTTATTAACAGACTAAGATCCAGAAAGATGAAATCAAATCTTGACAGTTAACTACTGCAAAAGATGCCGTGCTTGTCCGCATTTATGAAATCCTACACAGTGAAGTGTAACATCGGACCTTGGCTCAGCTCTCATCTCTAAAGCTCCAATGAAAAGAGATTTAAGTGATCAAGAAAAACAGATATAAATGCCATTAAAGCAAAGTTAGAAAGAACACAACTTTCAGCAAGGCAATCCTGGAAGTGCTGCTTGGGAGGCAGAGCAGCTGTACAAGTAACCAAGAGACAGCATTATAGCAGTTTATTACGTGTAAGGCTGCAGTGGCAGAAATCAGAATGATCACAACACAGGCAAATCTGAAATTACTGCTCCTGCAGATTTCATACATGCACTTTTTAAACTAAGTTTAGTTTTGTTCTCCTCATTAAAATATCCGAAAACTTACACAGCACTGTAAGAATCAGTATTTCAGTTGCTGAAATGCAACACGAAAAAAAAATAGCAAGTGGCAGCCAAAACTTGAAAGGAAACATCAAAGGCGAGTTTTAAAAGTTTTAGTTCTGCTCTCCCAAATACGAATATAATGGCTGATTTCTTGTGCAGCAGCGTTTATTCACAGGGCCAATTTGAAGCTGGTTCGCACGACGGCGTTACACCCCAGAGAAGGCAAGCCCAGGGTGGTTTAGTAATTAGTACACAGAACATGCTTGCCTAGCAATTAATTTACAACAGCTGTGAGCTGCACCAAGCCACACGTGATACCACCATCATTTTACAGGCTCATAACGAAGGAAAGAGGACATTGCCCACAAGAGGGAGTTCGCAGACCAGCAATCGTAGTCTTGTGCTGTTACAGGTGTGAACTAACAGGCTGGTCCAGCCCCAGCCTGAGAGCTCGTCCTTCCCCCCACGCACTCCTTTCCTCCCTCCCCCGCAATGCAGCCTAGAAAGGGTCCTACAGGGGATGGGAAGGGAAGGGCAGAAGGATGTTAAGAGGAGAAGCAGCACTTAAGGAAAGTAATGAAGTAGCCCATGGACTTGCTTGCTTCAAGCTTCTGAAGCTGGGCAAAACCTGAGCAGGCAGATACAAACTCAGCTCAAGACATCTAGTTATTTGCTAGATGCTTTTTTGAATATTTGGTCTAGCAAAAGCTATTTTGATTATGTTGAAGGCAGGCAAAAGGGAGCCTTGGTGAAATTGGCTGATGAAACTCATCTGCAGCAGTAGCCCTAAAGAGGGGGCCTGATACTGCAACAGGATTATTTATCAGTCAAGGGTGTTTGATATTAAGTGAAAGATACTAAAGAATGAGCGTTTATTTTTGAGCATTTCCTTATTGGAGTGGCCTCAATGCTCCGTAACAGAGGTCTAAGCACAGAAACTGCCTGTGCTCCATAGGTAAGGCCAGGGACACTTTTATTAGCATTGCTTGCTGTCCTACAGGAGGTACTTTGTCACAAGCAATCTACTCAATCTTGTTCTGGAAATAGTGTTGACATTTTGGTGGTCACTCGAGGACCTTGATGTCCCCTAGCAGCCCCAGAACTCAGGCTTCCATGCCTCAGGGAGCACCAGTGTCACACCTGCAGCACAGACCTGAGGAGAGCCAGGGCCAGAGGGTGTATCCTGACCACCTGCTCCAGTGTGACAGACCAAGGAGGGAGTGCAGCTGCAGTGCTTATTTCTGAGGCCTTATCACACAGATAAGAAAAACCCCACTGCAGCCTCCTCACAGGCTGGCAGGAGCATTAGCAAGTGCTGCTTTGAGTTTTCCCACACCAGCACAACATTCCCAAGCAGCAGGAGTGAGCTGGCTGCTCCTGCCCAGCTCTGCTGTTGCACCTGCACTTGCAACAGCTATTTTCTATGGAGTCTCCGTCACTGGAGATATTCAAAACCTACCTGGATGTGTTCCTGTCCAGCCTGCTGTAGGTGAACATGCTTTGGCAGGGGGATTGGACTAGATGATTTCTGAAGGTCCCTGCCATCCGGTGACTTGCCCACAGTGGTAGCTGCAGACCTGTCAGCACATCCCATGTGGGATTCACGCCTCAGCCCTGGAATCATCCAGGACCTTTTCCTCCTACTGGGGCAGGTTGTGCTCCCAAAGAAAGAGCCTTCAGCTGAGCAGGGGAATGAGCTTTGCCTCTTCCCAGCCTCTGCCTCAGCTCATTACACATGCCAGCACATGCATGGACACCCTGCCACAACACAACCAGCATACCAAAAAAAATAACAATTTAATGAACAATGTGACCTCACTTGGAAGATATTTCTTGAGGTCCAGGTGGTACCAGTACATGTAATATGTCATGCCCTGCTCCAAAATGGGGGGAGAGGGGGCTAGACACAGCTCAGACACATCACAAAGGTCTCCATCTCTCACAAAAGTTTTCTGCAGCTGCCTGAAGCCCAACTTCAGAGTCACACATGGAGACTGCGTAGTCATTTCCTTCCCACACAGGAATATGGGATTTTGGGGTGGGGAAGTCCTCATTTAGGGAAGGCTGACCTCCAGCTTTCTGTTATCTTAGGATCAGTATCTCAGCTGACACTACTATTTCCACATTAACCACTTTAATTCTACTGGCTCTGAATACTTGCCAAGTGTCAACAGTGGCACCCTAGACTCTACAGAAATTTCACCACAAGGAAAGAGAGCAAAGTGAGGAAAGGCTGAGACCTGGGTCTGTTTAGCCTGGAGAAGAGAAGACTGAGAGGGGATCTCATCGATGCTTATAAATATCTAAAGGGAGGGTGTCAAGAGGACGGGGCCACACTCTTCAGTGGTGCCCAGCAACAGGACAAGGGGCAACAGGCACAACGTGGAACACAGGAAATTCTGTCTGAACATGAGGAAAAACTTACTTTGAGGGTGACAGAGTACTGGAACTTGCTGTGGAGTCCCCTTCTCTGGAGATAATCAAAACCCATGTGTGTTCCTGTCCAACCTGCTCTAGATGAACCCACTTTGGCAGGGGGTTTGGACCGGATGATCTCTGAAGGTCCCTTTCAATCCCTACCATTCTGTGAATAAGAGAAAGGTGCACCCCAGAACTTGGTTACCTGTTGAAACCAGCTTCTGAAGCTCTCAAAGTGCTGTAGATGAAGTTTGCCTTATTTACCTGGCAGAATAAGTGAAACAAGAAAGGGGTTCCCTTGAACTGACAAATTAGCAGACTGAGGGAATGCTGACATCTATTCACTAGCAAAAAAAAAAAGCAAGTCAAAATTAGAAGTTACCTTTCTTTGCTGTCACTGGTCAGTTTAAAACCACAAGTTTAGTCTTCTGACAGGCAATTTTTCAAGGGGTGTTTAATTGCTACTGGCTTTTGGTGGTCAGCATATTTGCAGAATTCCCTGGCATTCCCTGACAATGGCTCTGCAGTTTTCAGCAGTGAGTGCTTTCAAGATGAGCACCATTCCTCACCTACATAGAAAAATGTGCTTGTAAGGAAAAAAAAAAAAAAAAAGAGTAGAGACCGGTGCACATGCAGCTGCCAAAGTTCATCTCTTTTCACTTATCCTAGAATGGAAGGTGTCTGTAGCCTTACATTTAAGATAGCGTTCAGTTGCTAGGTATTTTTAGTGCACTAAAAAGTAACCCTAGCTTAGGGTAGTCACACTTACTCTCGTTAATTTTACATTAACATCTGCAACCGTGAAACTGCACAGTGACACCGTGTCAATGCTCTTTATCCATTGTAGAAGCGATCACTACGCTCACAACAAGTAATCCACTTGTAAATATAAGAATTTTTGTACCTAGAAGATGTCAGAAAAGTTACAGGACTCATTTTCTCAAGTTTACTGACTGAGTGCTCCCCTTCCACATACATATCTCACCCTAAACCTGGATTTTCCCCCTTCCTCTGCACAGATCCCCGAGCTCCAGCCCTGCAAGCATCCTGGCAGCAGCTGCACAGCAGCTGAAGCACCACCAAAAGGTGACAGATTCTCTGGTTGCCAAGGGCATAAGAGGAGTGTGCATCCAGCCCATGACTATTTTGCAGGGTTTTTTTGGTTGGGTTTTTTTTGAGAGTTTGCACGTGTACAAACCAAAGGAGCAGGACAAAGCCAGAAGTTTCCGCTCACCACAATGGTAAGACTGCATTTCATTTTGTTGAGACAAAAAATGACTACAGGAAATGCAAAATCCTATTGCTGGGGCAAGTGGAAATTTCTGTCTTTTCCCTCCCACCCACCACAGTCAACGTACATCTGGGCAAAGAAGTAGCAGATGATGGAAACTCATATAAGCCGTCCCTATATTAGTAAGAGAGGAGCAACCAGAACACATAGCTATCCCAGGGTGCAAGTATTACAATTGCATCTCGCAAAGACCATACGCCTTTGGGCATCAATTCAGGCACAGAACACAGCAGGGGACACCACTTCTGGTGTCTTGAAACAGGAGTTTTCATGTGGGAAGTTCTCAGAATGATTAAAGTTTCATTATTACTAACATTGCATTGAGGTGAAGGACACATCAAGAATTAAGTCACACAAGTTCAGAACAGTGCCCAAAACACAAGTCAACAGGACAAACCCTTTTGCAAGACAGTGACAATGATTGGGCAAGTAGTGGCAGCTGCCTTCAACCTAAAATAACATGAAATTCATGAAGTCAAGCCAAAGCTAAGACAAGCTACCAGCTTATTTCAGCTTCCTTTAGATGAACTTGTGCTGGGAGGCATCAGAGTTTTCTGACACTGAGACAAATTTGTCTTTTTGAGGGTGGGCAGACCCTCCAGATGCCAATTATCAGCCAGTTCCCCTTCAGTGGGGATACCCCTTCCTCCCCAGCACTAGCAGGTCAAGCAGCAGCCAGTCTCACCGCTGATTCCCAGGAAAGGTAGAATAATAACCGTTTTTGCCACCCCAGAGCAGAGACAAGAGATACCCACAGCAGGGCTTATGATGGCTTTATCTTCCCAGGCCACAAGCTTATTGGCAGAAACAATAATTCATTAAGCATATTGGTAAGTACCAAGACCACATTGCAGCAAGCTGTCCTTCTGGAGGCTGAGCCACAGGGCAGCCCCCACGACCAAGCTGCAGGCTCTCCTGGCCACCCCATCACAGAAGTATAGCCAAGCGGCAGCTCTACCTCAAGACGACATAGCGAAAAAGATCTCACCGGCCCACAGCAGCTCCTTCCTCCCAGCACCATCAGACCCACAGCATAACCCCAATCCAGGAGCTCCTCAACACCTACCTGCAAGCTCTAGGCTAGCTGCTCCTGAGATGCAGAGTAAACTCACCATTACCATGCACATCCCAAATATATCTGCAGTTCCCTCTCTTCCCCACTAGCGAATCAGCCTCCCACACAATCAGCTGGCTCCGCCTGCTCCAAAAGCCCCACCTGTGCCCACCCAGAGTAGCTTCACCTGCTCCCGCTCCCCATGGGCGCAGGCCAGCCGTGAGGTGGGTCAGTGCCGCCCTGTGCCAGCTCCATGGGCCTAAGGCAGCCCGCTTTCTGCAGGGCCATAACACCTTTCCCAGCCGATCACAAGTCACCCGGCTTGCACACAGGTCCCTGCATAAATAGTAAGGGATCCTAGATCACAAATATGGACAAACGGGCAGATCTTGTTAATGAGCTGCTAAATGTTCTGGTTTCTTTTACTAGTGTCCTGTTAAGCTTCTCACGGCTTTTCCTCATTCGGCGAGTCGGTTTTTCCAGGTTACCTGTGTAAACCACGTAACTCTCCCCATATTGACCGACATATCTTGGGCCAAGGAGAAGTCATTTAGCATTACAGAGAGCTCAAGTGCTGCAAAGCCAACACACTCCATCTTGCTTTAGCTTCTGCCAAGGGTAAGGACCAGAGAAGCCCACAGCCCATGTGCCCAGAGAGAAGAGAGGGAAGCGGGGCTGCTGTGCCATTAGAGCAGGATGGAAATTAAAGATAACAGAGGGTTTCTTTTCACAAGCGTTCATTAGTCTGCTTGTGTTCTCAGTGAGGAGGAGGAGGTATAATGCCGAGGCAAAGGTGGAAAAGATAATGGAAGCTGAGGCTTGGGAATGGTCACCCCTAAAATACAAACAGAGCTCGAGCAGGTGAGTGTACTTGAGCTTGGGGAATAAACACATCGTTTCTCCTCCAGAATTTGGGGACTTGAAATCGCAACCCGGCAGCAAACATTTATTCCTCAGCTCAGGCCTGGTGTTGCACACGTAGCAAATAGCAGATTTGGGGGGTGTTTCACAAGGGGGGGGGGACGGGGAAAGAAGCTGCTTGAGCAAGGCCAAGCCTTGTAGATACGCAATCGCATGCGACAGACTTTGGGAGGTTCATCTTCCAGAACAAACAGCTTGGCTACAAAGTTTGAAAGAAAGGATAATGAAGGAGAGGGATGGAAATGGAAACTGGTATGGCCTGTGGGTTTATTGTTACCTGGCCTCAGCTGAACCGCTAAGATGTCACAGGTCCTCTCCAATCCTCTGAATCTCCCATGGCATGCACAGGGCCGGGGACAATCTGCAGAACTTTATTGGGGGGCTTTATAAAAATGCATCTCTCCCCCCAGTGCCATTTCTTCCTGCTGATTAGCAAGTGAATTATAGAATACGTAAGGGCATAGCTGTTAAGGAAGGGCCAGGTTGGAGAAAGGCTCAGTTTAGAACTTTCATTAGTGACTTAGTCCAAAAATGAGGAGATCATTGACAAAATCTGCTGGAGATCTGAGGCTGAGAGATGTCATTAATGCAGAGCAGAATGGAGATATCTCACAGGCAAACTGGACAATTGGGGAGCAATGGAAGTGGAATAAAGCTAAATGGGACAAGGGCAAAGTCATTGTCAAGAGACTAATAATAAATCTTTCTGCGAAAAGATGGGAGTTCACCAGCAAAAAAATAGCTAAAGAAGGACTTGGGTCGCCACAGCCAGTCAATCACTGATGTAACTCTAGATAATGAAAATGTGGTTTTCAAAGGAATCAGAAGGGCTAATTTCCATGCAAATAGGGAAGCAGCGCACCATTGCATAGGCTCTTCTGCAAGCCCAGGCGTTGTAGCATGTATACCCATACTTCCCCTTTCACCGAGCCATACAGGCACAAGGGGTCAGCAGGGGAGGGAAAGCTACCTGAGAAAAGGAGAGGGATTTTGTAACCTATCAGAAGAGAGGCAGAGTAATCACTGCCTAACAATACATATCTGCTTAAACACTACCAAGGGAGAAGAACTATTTAAGCTGGGAATAGGTTTTGGCCTGAGAACAGATAGTCATAAGGTGATTATAGATAAATTTCAGCTGGCAGTTAAAAGATAGCTCCTAAGCACTGAGAAGCGAGGGGACTGCAAGAGTCTCCCAACAAAAGAACCAGGACCACTTGCCACAGACACACAGGCACACACAAAGACCCCTCCAAAATCTCACCAACTGGTTTTGAGGCAAATCCTGATGCCTTCTTAAAAGGTCTCGGCAAGGGGATTGTCTGTAATTAAGGAGCTGGATTCAGGAGGCCCCGTCCAATTCCATGCAGTAGGAGTCTGGTAATCGCATGTCGTGGAGGAATTATTGGCATTGATGGACTGACTGAGGCAGTTGATTAGTTTACTAGCATCAAGAAACAGTAACCTGCTTTTGCAGTGCAGGAAAACTGGGAGAGGAGAGGGAAGGGCAAGAAAAAAGCTGCAAGCTGCTTGCCCAGCAAGTGCAGACAGCCATCTATAGGAGCATATTCGCTCCTCTGGTCACACACACGTGGCACCACCCCGGGAGGTGCCTTGGGAGACAGGACTCAGACATGTCAGGAGTGTAGCACCAAAAGTATATTAAGACTATTGTAACTATGCCATCCATAAAGAGAGGGGGTAAAAAAGCACCTTGATTGCTTGAAATTTGAATTGCAGTGAGCTGTGTGATCACACGGGGTGATACACAATATACGCAAGGTCCAATGTGATGCCGTTGCTTCCCATTGACTCAAGGCTGCAGCCAGCCAACATCCACCTCTGGGAAACTATTGCTGGGAATGGGCTTCAGCACCCACCCTGCTCCTACTGGCAATGTAGATAAACTTGGGACATGATAAACATGAGCCAACACTTGGGCTAACAAAGACTCCATCTGTGTATGGATGCTTTGCTGTGGTTCCCAGGAATAAAACTATCAGTGTCAGCTTGGGTGAACAAGGGGTGCAGATGAGAACAAAGGCCAGAAGGACAAATTTTGTGAGTGGAAAATCACTGGTGGCTGCAGGAGGAGATTCCTGAGAATCCCTGTGGCTTCTCTGCTTAGAAAAGCAACTGCTCTATCCTGTCATGTAACCTTGGGCTTTAAAGCCCACAATGTCCAGATCCTTGATATCACGGTGGTGTATGCAGTGGGAGAACCTGGATTTGGGTTTATTCTTATCTTTTCAAGGAATTCTTGATGTTCTTAGAAATCAACGCATCTGTAAGATGCTATTAAATACTATGAGAAATGCTAGAACTGCACCATGCACCATTTAGCCTGGCTCCCTTGTTTATCTCAGTTTCCAAAGGCACAGAAATCCAGGAGCAGCTAAAACCAGACTCTCTGATGAGGAAATTATTTTCTCCACAGATCTAAGCCCCTGGAATGGGTCTGAGTGTGATTTTAAAAGCATATGTTTCTGCTTATTGCCTTCCTTACATCTGTGTGGGTTTTAATTCTTTTTCTTTACTGCTTGGACTACTGACATCAATGATGCAGTGCCTTAATATGAATTCTCTCACTTAACTCACAAACCTAATTGACACCTATGGGAAGAGTCAGGCCGGAGACAAGTGTGTGAATACCCAGTCTCACGTTTTACTCCTGTGTGGAACTGAGTATTCGCATGGCTTTTGCAGACAGAACAAGACAGTTCTGCGCAGTAGGGCTGAGGGGTCTACAGAGATTTTTGTAGCCAGCAACTATTCAATAACCCAAAGGAAAATAAAGGAAGGAAAAAAGCATCAACATGCTGAGATGGTAAAACAACATAGGTTTCCTAAGACCCCTGATCATTTGCTGATGGCTTGACCCCTGAGCATTTGGACCTCTCCCAGCCTCACAGTAGTCTCTAGCCCCGGTGCTTGTCTGGTGTGCGGCACGGTGACAGGAGTGGCAAAGAGCCATGGTGGAGCCGGTGCAGGGAAACCGCAGACCCTCGCTTGCCAGTGGGCCGGCCGAGGCAAGCTGTCTCACACCAGCTTTCCTCAGCGTTCGGAAATGTCGGGTATGTTTGTGCCTCCGCCTCGCCTCTGCCACCAGCCTCAGGGGCGGGCGGCCGGGGCGGGAGAGTGGCACGGTGCTGCTGCCACGAGCCCATGGGTGAGAAAAGCCTCTCTAGATGAGTCACACAAAATTCAACTTGAGTATTTTTAGAGTCATCTGGGCCTGACTGCCCAGCTCCTCCAACAACTACGACACCGAGGGTATTTGTAAGGTGAGTCGGAGGTGCTTTTGGTGGCTGCTTGGCCACATGAACCCCGTAAGAGAAAAAGCACGGTTCAGGAAGAAGATGGTGGCAGAGCAGGTGTGAAAAGATACATGTTGAAATGCTCAGTCTGCTTTAAAGTGGCATGCAACTTGCATTCAGCGGGATGGAAGGTTTCAGTTTCTTTAATTTAAAAGTATGGGAATGGAAAAAAAAAACCCTCCACACCAAAAAGGCAGCAGATTGGGTAAGATCCATCTGATACCAGCATTGAGCTGCCTGGAGATGTACGGAGCTGCACCTATGAAGGACTTGTGTGTGTGTGTGTTTTTTCTTGAGGCTCAGAAATATTTTAATGGTAATTATTTTATTTTAATGGTAATCTGCTTTTGTGTCAAAACCTAAAACACGTATTCAAGTATTGATCCACAGAGAAGTTACCGGCGTGACGTTGCCAAGTCTGCTCTCCATGCAGACCAGTTCTCTCACACCTGAGAACTGAACTCTTTCAGGACCCAGAGCTCAGCTCCGAGGTTAGTATCACACGGTCTTCCAGGCATTGGAAAGTTCCTGCTGGCTTTAAGTGCACATCAAAATGGTGCCATGGAGGCCTCCAAGGCCATGCATCAAGTCACTGCAGGAACGAGGTCCTCCATGGCAGGCTGTCCCTAGCTGCAGGCAGGTTTGGCAAGACCCAGCTAAATCAACAGATGTAAAAACTATTTTTGTCCACATAGACATGGCAGTCGTTTCTTCAGTAGAAGCTCTGCAAGAACCTGAGAAACTGTTGACCTCCACGCTGGGCAGCAGCTGTGGGCTGTCTTCAACGCAAGCGCCAGAGCAGACAGCCTGCCAGGGGCCGTGCAAAGGGACAATTTGCAGCCCCGGACCTAGCACCTCTCTCACACCTTGCAGGTCCCCTTCCCTTTCACTGCATGGCAGATTTACCATCCTCTTCCCTTGATGTGTCTGCTTTGAGGGCATAGCTCTGGGCAAAGGGTACCACTGGCTCCCTCCACGGCACGAGATGGGCTCCCACACTGGCTCCATCAGCTCTCAGAAGCGACATTTTCACCTTCAGCTACACACTGGAGCGCTAGATTAGCCTACAACATAGACTCCTTCAGTAGCTGAGTATACCAGGCAGCAATTAGGCATTTATTACGGGTGGGGGAGGAGGGTTATTGAGAAAGGCTGTTTATCAAGGTAGCACACGGCACTGCCAGTCTTCCATCCAGCTCCAGCGTTCACCCTATGGATTTGCCACTGTGGGAAAAGAACATTCACCCAACACTAGTTGCAGCTCTCAGCCTTGACCACCACTCAGTCAGGGATTTACCAAAAGGAGGGAGAAAAAGGAAAATTAAAAAAATTTTTAAAAAGGGGGGTGGGGTGGGAGAAGCAGATGAAGAGGATGTAGCCTCTCAAGAGATCTTTTCAAGTTCTTCGTGACTAAATAATCATTAATTTGGTTACAAAGAACTCTCCAACCCTTCACCCACGGCCGGAAGCCGCCTTTGCAGCAGGAACCATTTGTGAAACCGCTGTGTGGAAGGTCAACACTTGCTTTCCACAAGTTTGAAGGTAAGTTCAATAGGTCTGATGTGCGTTTGTTTCACCTTTCCCACCACCCCCCACGAACTGGAAATTAAGCACTGAGTTTATTTAAGAATCTTTACTTTTTTTTTTTTTCCAACTTAAATTATACTTCCGAAATACAAGTTAAAAAAAAAAAACAAAAAAAAAACCTCACAATGAAATATGTTGCTAACTTCTACAAAAGAGTCTAAATAATAATGCACTTACATCATTTACACCATTTACTTTCACAATAAAATAGGAGCGTTTAGATCGATATTTACATATTGACAGAGAACGTGGTTGTGCAGCTGTCTGCTTCTGGTGCTGTCTCCTGCTGGAGCACCTCCCGGAGACCACAGCCTGCAGCTCCACGCAAATCCTTCCGCAGGGAGAAAGCCCTGACAAAGTCCTTGTAGGTCCAGGGACCCGCGCGTAGGGTGCCAAAGAGACCAAAATGGTGGCAAATATTTGCTTTTTCATCTTAAAGCTGCCACCGTAGCACATGAGCACACATCGACGTGTTATTTAAGGAATTCCCTGATACAGAATTTTGCTTCGCTACATTAGGCACTTCATTATGAAAGTTCTTTATTATGGCTTATGCAAAACAATTCACTTTGTTTGGGATATGTACTTGCTGGAGTCTGTGAGAGAGACATGTCCAAGGGCACGCTTTGAGCCAATGTCTTGGGTTAGCCTGCATTAGAAATTTAGATCATGTTACTTAATAACAGTCCTGAAGGGAGTATTTTATCAAGATGTGGTCTTTCCAGCAAGTCCAGGGTCAGTGTATTTTAAAGCTTAGTATATCTGCACTTTTCCCCAAAATTACTGGCGACTAGAGTTTCTCTCTTAGAATAAGTTAACTACTTACATCCATGCTGTTCAATGTGCCATGGGGTGACATATCCCACATATGATTGTCTTAAGAGAGTACATCATAGGTTGAGGGATTATTTACATATCTTAACATGTAGAAAATAAAGTTGTAATTTACCAAACAATAAATATAGATCAACAGGGTACAATATTGAAATAAAATAAATTAGAATGATTCGCCGGGTGTTGAATTCTCTCCCTTAAGGCCCAAGCCAGAGACCATAAAAAAAAACATGATGTTTTTTCAATGTCTCAAAAAGGTTTTGGATGGGGCTCCTTATTAGACACTGGCTGTTTGAAATGAGATATTTAGCTATGCTGACAGGTATTTGAAATCTATATGATCAAACAGCAAACTTACCTCTAAAAGGAGTCTTTTGGGTCAAACAATTTAGACCAAACATTAATACTGCGTTTATTAGGAAGAATATAGTTCTTGCAGATTGTCTCAACGTTAATTCAGCAGCAAGGAAATAAGCATACAGTTAAGAACACAACGTATTTGTGAGGCAAATACGTGTTAGTGCACACGGTTTTCCAAAAACTTCACTCCTCAGCTACATTTGTGCATGTTTCAGAATGCTTCTAACTAGACAGTTAATAAAAGTCTTCTCATGACTACAGCTAAGTTGGCCATAAAAAAAAAATTAACTGAAAAACAATAAGGAGTAACTTACTCAAGAAAGTTGTCCAGAAAAGAACGATGCCAAACTTCAGGTCCAAATATATCAGAACACTGAGAAATTTGGAATCCAAGTCAAAGTTTTAAAACTCAGGTCTATCAAACTTAAAAATAGGGGAAAAAAGTAGAAAAAAAAAAAAAAGATAAAAAGCAGTGAATCTGCTCTCAGAATTGCACGCTCACCAGGTTTGTAAACTCTACATGAAGTCAATGACGCACTGTTCACTATAAGAGGTATAATGCAGATGCTCTATGCAAAGCAGAGCAGATGCTTTGTCTGTAATTTACTTCATGTCTCCTTTTTCTCTTCCTTGAGGATCAAGCCCTTAAAGTAATTCAGTAGCTAAAAAGTCTGTCTCATAGGAAAGGGTCTGGGTTTACATGGAAGGGGGGGTGACAGGCGTCCACGTGGATGCTAGCCTGGCATGTGCGGAGGCATCGTACTGGCTGTCGGGCAGGTCCGTGGGTGCGCCGCCGTCGTACAGGGGGGACGCGGAGGAGGCGGCGGTGACCGGGTGCGGGAGGGCAGTGTAGTGCGCTGGAGAGCCACGTAAAAACTGGGAGCTCAGGCCGTTGGACATCCCGCTCGACTGAGACACCGGCGTGATGGTGCTGTTGCTCACAGACCATAAGTTAGGATACTGACTGAAAGAGGGAAAGTGATAAACAAAATAGGTTACGAGTGACTCTAGAGCCTGCTGGCAGTTGCTTGGGTCACAGCACAGCTCCCAGACTGGGTTCGTTTGCTGGAGACTGGGAATTTCTTTAGGAAGCTCCCAGCCACACTGAGGTAGGAAGGACCCCCAGGCAGGAGGTCATGTTCGTGGCACCCCACCAATAAACCTGGCCTCCCTGTTTTCCCAACGGCAGGTTCCAGCACTGGGTACGCTACCAAATTTTAAGCCAAACTGAGGAATGAACAGGCTGGCCTGAAAAACGCAGAGGTTTGAGAGCTGATTCCTGAGCCGTTCCCCATTCCTCAGGGGAAAGCCACATGATGGAGGTGGCTGCACACGGCAGCTGTTGGACCCGGACAGGTTTGAATCCATTGCCATGAGCCCGTAAAAGCCCTAATTCCCCCGGGCGCCTCTGTAGTTAGAGAGGGACAGATGCCTCCAGACAGCAATTCAGCCCTCCTAGGACCTTGTTTGTCATCTCATGGTAGAAGAGGAAGAGCTAGACTGATGGCTGCAGATTGCACAGATACTACAGAAAGGGCTGCTTAAAAGGGAAAAAAAGCATTGTCAGGACACTACAGCCTCCAGTCTCTCTCCTCTGGGTATGTATATACACACGCATATGTATAAACACACATACGAATTAAAAAGAAACAAGCTGATTCACTATGAGACCTGATTCACTACGAGAAAAAGTTCAGTCCTGCTGCGTACTACTACATAGCGCTTTCTACCTATTGATCCCAAGCAGTTTAGCAAAAAAAGATAATACTCTTCTTACTTTACAAATAGGGGCTTTGACCAAAGGGATGGCAGAAAAGCCTCTGCTGTAGTCCCGCAGTCCCAGCTCTACTGGTTTTACCTACTGGACAACTCTTAGTGCAGCAACTGAAAGTCAGTGGACTTTGCAACTTTCCAAATATGTAACCTGGGGGCCAGACATGGAAAGAAGTGCTGGGAGGACCTGTTTACTTCATTAATGTATCTTCAGGACTAAACTTATGTTCAGTAGTACAGTTATTTTATACTGGGTAGTAGCATATACTCTGATTAATAGTTAAGTGTCTCTGTGCGTGGTTCAAATAAAAATGCTTTCCACACACAGGGTGGTAGATCTGAATTGCCAAGAAAGATGCCCAGACCTCATCCCTCTGTGGTTAATAGCAAAAACCTTACTACCTTATCTGTATTTCTTTAACTTGGCAAGTTTAGCTCCAAGGGACTGATTGTAAACTAAGTCTCTGCTAAAGGATCCAAAAGTTTGATTAAGGCAAAAAGTTCAAAGGGGAGAAAAGATACACTTATATGATCACAAAATGGCAAAGGTTTTCACCAAGTGTATAATCCCAAACTATGCTGGCTTCTGTGGGAAAGCTCAAGTAAAGAGTTACTGCCCCAACCGCTTGCTCCTTCTCAATGGTGTGGTTGACTGCCCCTTCATTTGTAGCAGAACAAGGGTTTCTGCAGATGGATGGGAAAGTGGTGACTAGCTAAAATGAAACAGATCAAAAATAAGTTTTTTAAACACCATTTTGCTTAAAAGCAAAAAATGGAGACGCTTAAAAGCAAAATGGAGATGAAGCTTATAAGGGCATCCTCAAATTCAATGGATGTTTGCCTACGTGATTTGCTGTCCTTCATCTGTGAAATATTGCTGTCACAAGTATCCACATTTCCAAAACGAAAACAACAAAAAAAATAGTTTTATCCGTTTCTTCAACCTTATCCTTGTAAATAGTCCTTCTCAGTGCTCCTCCCCGGCAACAGCCAATGAGTTGCGCATGGCTATAAGGATTTCTAATTTGCTGGTGACTCTTTACCTCCTTTTTCAGCCTTCTCTTCCTAGAAAGTATCGATATACCAATTTAAGGGCTGCCGAGGGATGGACTCCTACCTGGAGCTGGTAGCTGTGCCAGTGCTGTGACTCATGGGCAGCATCGTCGTGTGTGCAGGAACTCCTAGAGAAGACCAGTTGTCATGGGACTGCAGCATGGAAAGGCAGGCAGAGGAGTTATCGGCATAGGCTGCTGAGAAAACATGCAAGCACTTCAACATACTAGAATCAGAGCAAATAACAACCTTGTATCCAAATGCAACCTACAGCTTTAAACCACCCTCCCCATTACTGCCTTGCAAAAAAAAAAAAAAACACAAACACAAAAACCAAAACCAAACTTCACACACACACAGAAAAATGAAGTCGACCTCCTGTTGTGTCAAGTTTACAGTTTCACTAGCATGCCGCTGCTGGTGTGTTGCTTTGCTCAACTTACAACTGCAAAGTCTTGTTTCTATGAAGAATCTATGGCCAAAAAGCTAATTCAGCCCATGCTTCCTTATTCGATCAGCGGGAAGAGGTGGGCTCCTTACTTACACTATCCCAATCACTCTTCCAGGGCACCTTCTGTATGTCCATCACCTACATTAGCAGCAACAGCCTGGCAGCCCTGGATAAGAAGCATATCACTGGATCACACATCCCAGTTTTGAGCTGAACATGCCACCACGAGCTCTGAAGTCTGCCTCAGGCACCATCAGGAGTGATTGGACTGTGCCTTAAAGCACTCAGCTTGTGACCAAAACTGGCTGGCCAACATGGTAGAGGCGCTAGGAAGCTGTAAAGGGAATCCCATACAGCCATCCAGAGCCAGAAAGAAGTTACTGTGGCAGCTGGCTAAAGGAAAGAGAAGAGATTCCTCCTTAAGGACTGGGGAACAAGGAGGAACTCAGGAGGTATTCTGTTCTTTTATTCTGTTTCATGTCACAAAACTTGCAGAAAATTTCCAAGATGCAAGAAAAGTCTGCAGAAAGCTAGTTTTCCGCTTTAAAATGAACTACAAAGCTCCATATAAGATTGATGAGGCTGCATCTGGAACCCTGTGTATTATGTCACAATTCAAAATATTAAATTTATTTTTTTTTAATATCCTTCAATATCCATGCAGGCTGAAGGGCAAAAATTGTTAACAGGCCTTTGCCAGAAGAAAGAAAATAATAATAATAAAAAGAAAAAATTAAAAAAAAAAAATCACTCTTAAAAATGCCCTTCTCTCCTCTCCCTTAAGTACTTATTTGGCTGTTTCCAAACACAGCTTTTTAAATAGCTGTGCAGTTTACTCAGCTCCATATAATTTCCATGTATCCGGTTGTGATGCTTTCATTGAGAAAAACCTTCATCCACTGACGTGAACTACAGCAACAGGCAAGTAAAACTGCCAGAATCAGGCCTTCATTTATTATGTGTTAATAACAAGAGACACTATTAACAGAACCAGACGTACACTTCTTCAATTCATTGTATTACCCATAGTTAATAATTAAAATCCTCACTTTAAAACTTAAGTATAGAAAAAGTCAAAGTAAGTTTAACCTCATTGGTTACAAGAATTCAAGAGCTCAAGGTAAAGCCAGCACAATATAATTTGATCAATTAGCGGGAGACAGTTCTACACACCCTCAGTTTTTCTGTCGTAAAGAGGCTGGGGACACGTACTCATCGCCCCTGTTCCTTTGCAGTGCTGGCCCCAAGCCCTCTGCACAAAGCCGAGCTAGACAGCGACCTCCATTTCGGCGGCACCGCTGGCAATGCCCACCCCTCGGAGCTCCCATCCCTCCAGCTTATCTCCCATCCACCTTTTTACACGGCTGCAAGGTCAGACTTACTTGGCGAGTTGTTTCTGTGGGTGTAGGGGCTGGGGTAGGGGCCAGGACGGTGGTTCCTCAGCGACGAGTACCTTTCACAGCTGTGAGCAGGGGAGAGCGACAGCGGGGCTCCGAACTGAGGGTGAGGATTGGCAGGTGGGCACAGAGTCCCGGTCCCGGGAATGAGCCAGCTGCCTACTGTGGGGAAGGGAGAGGGTTGTAAGACGGGTGCGTAACGCAACCGGGCAGGGGAAGGATCACAGAGCAACGAGGTAAATAATCGAGCAGCGAGGAAATGCACGCTCGGGAAAGGAAACCGAGTTTCAACATGGATCTTTACAACTGTCTTAAATGAATAAAAGGAAAATTAGAAAATGGCTTAGAAAAAGCCCCAGATCAAGCTAACGTTATTTTTTAAATTACTATTTAATGACAACCACAGTAAGGAAACACTGGAATGGTTAAACACTCCCTCACGTAGGTAGTGTGCGCTCAGCAATTGTTACTGTAATCTTCAGTTTTAAATTGCTCTTCGGGGGTCTCAGTCTGAGCTCTGAGGTTTCTCAAACTGCTAAGAAGAAGGCTTAAAAATTAAGTACTTTCACTGAAACAAAATAATGCCTCCTGCAACTCAACTTTCCCCCTTTATAGGCTGCAGACATTTTTTTGGCAATAATCTGTTAAAACAGAAACCATTAACACACTAATGCTTTTCATCAATCCGAAAAAACTTTTTAAGCAAATGCCCCTAATTTTCTTAGAGTACTTAAAACATAAGTACCATTTCAGTAATTTCCTGCTGTGTTTTGAAAAAGCTTTTGACTCCGTATCCATATGAATATTGCTGTCCTTCTATACAAGGGCGGCTGCCCTGTTAGACCTGAAGGTAACTGCAAGGTTCTATTAAAGGATTTTGAATGTAATACAGAGGTCTTAACCGCACACACACAGATCATAATGTTCACACAGCCATAAACCTGCATGAACCACAATCAGGAGGACTGGCAATATTATTCTCCCTGTGAACTAATAATCCAGCCAGCAAACACCGCTCTCAAAGTTTTGCTTAACTTAACAGATGAGATGGAAGAAATCAAAGTTATGTTCATGATGCAGAATGAAAGGAAACGTACACTGCGAATACCCAGACTGCTGGTTGTCTCCCACTTCCTCCATCATGTCTTTGTGATCGCTTCTATAAAAGAAAGCGTGTTGTAGTAGTTAAGAATGTGCTTTTACACATCTATGTAAAAAAAAAATCCACGCTTTAGAATCGAGTTAAGAGCTCTCACCTTTCTTTTGCATCAAGAAATGCCTTTGCAAACGGATTGTATTTAATTTTTAAAGCTGTGATCTAAAAACAACAACAAATATCTTTATTTGCAAGTATCACCATTCATTATCATACAGGTATTAGGATTTGAGTTAGGACTGCCCGTTGAAGTTAGTGAAATTGCAGATTTTTGAAGAAATAATATCAGGCCCGTGATACCGACCTACGGACATCAATTAAGCAGCCCCTAAGGTCTGAAGTATTAGCAGAGGGCTAGGCATTAGTCCCTCTGCCAACTTCTAAGAGGCTGAAATGCTTGGGTTTACTGATCAGCTAAGGAAATAGCTAAGAAAGTTAGTATACTAATGAGTTATAAAAAGCCTCGCATTTCAAACCAGAGCAGAGTAGGCATCAAACAAATCTCCAAAAGATTGGTAATTTACAGATTCATTAAACACAGATGCGCATTTTGGCTAGCAGAAAAAGGCCAGTTTTGAAAATGGCACGTCCGGTTATTTCACTATTTAGCTGAAAACGCCAGCTGTATTTCTTACCATACTTGTTTGCCCCACTGAATCTTTTAAGAATTACTCCCCTGCAATAAATTTGCAGTACATATTGAGACAAGCAGCAATCAGAACTTTGTGTCGTTAGACACGCGTAGGCCTTTTACATATATTAATTTTATTTTTTAGATTTAGCTTCAAACGAAGCACAGAAAGAACTGAAAAATGTGAAATGAGATCCATTATTTTGCTCTGCAACATGCACGTTGCCACTTGAAACCTCCTGGCACTTGCATCCTTTCTTCCCCGCTGTGCCACGCATACCTCCTCGTTCTGGTAGGCCGTCACGGCTATAAACTGGGTCTCTGGGAAGGAATGGCTGGTGATCATCCGCTGCGGGCCACCCACTCGCACTATATGAATCCTTGGCTCATACTTGTGCAGAGAGTTCAACATGATCTGCGAGCAAACGGATAGAGCGGGTAAGCAGTGACAGAGCGGTGGCAGATGCTGGCGGGCACAGAAAGCACTTGGGTTTTAAGGTAACTAACGATCCATCTTTCCAGTAGAGGAAAAAGAGGCAACAGGTACGAATGAAACCTAAAACCGAAGCTGGAAGAAAAGGAAAGGAACGCTGCAGTCAGACACCCCAGCTTTTTGCCTAGTTATCCTCATCCTTGTTACTTGACAGGGCGGGTTGCGTAGGCACAAACGTGGCAATAAGTAGCCAGAAAGATGCACCGACTACACCGCTTGCATGATCAGATACTCAGACCAGAAAGCCATTTAAAAAAATCAGAAAGTCAGAACATCAAGGCACCCATCCTCAGACGAAAGACCACTTCTGCTGGAAGAATGCAGTTCGGGGCGGAGCGGGGGGGAGTGGGACAAGCGCGACCCACTCCACCCCGCCACAGCACGTTTGATAAGAGCAATATACAAACGAGCACGAAGCGGTGGCTCGGCCGGACCCCGCTGCCCCCGTAGGTCGGGTCGGTGCAGCCCCGTTCCCGGTGCCGTTCCCGGTGCCGTTCCCGGTGCTTACCTGCCCGCCGCCGTTGAGCTTGTTGGTGAGTTTGACTTTGCTGAAGGAGACGGGCGCCTTCATCCAGTGCGCGCCGAAGTTGGGGGAGTCGGGGTGGATGTAGACGCAGCTGGGCGCCTGCGGCTCCGGCTTCCCCCCCGGCACCCACTCCCCGTTCACGTACTTCCAGCGGTGCCCGTCGGCCGCCACGAAGTCCAGCAGGAAGGAGTACATGGCGTTGGGGTCCAGCCCCGACACGCTCACCTTCAGCACCGGGAACATCCTCCTGCGGGGCGACACGGAGCGGGGCAGCCCCCGGACACGCACACCCCCCCCCGGCCTCAGCCGGGCGGTCCCCGCCGCCAGCGCCGCCGCCGCCGCCGGGACACCCCCCCGCCCCTCTCCCCCTGTCCTCCCCCCCTCCCCCCCCTACCTGCCGTTTTTGGTGACGATCATCTCATTGGTGAGCTCCTTGAAGCGCAGCCACAGGTCGTTGTCCTCCAGCGTGACCCGCAGCTCCCGCTCCGTGGGGTCCCCCTTCTCGCTGCCCGCCTGCAGCTCGCTCTCCACGGCGCTCAGCAGGTGGTCCACGCGGTACTGCGGGGGCTTGCCCGCCCCCTCCGTCCCGGGGGAGCTCATCCTGGGCCCCCCGCCCGCCTGGCAGAGCCCCGAGCGGCGGCGGGGCCGGGGCCGGGGCTGACTCCACTTGACCTCCGCGGCCCCAGCGAGCGGGAGCGGGGAAAGGGGCCGCTGTTATACCCCGTCATAAACACCCCCCCGGTGACATCACAATACCGGCGGGGGGGCCCCGCTGATTGGCGGACGGCCGCTTTGATCTCTCCGGCCGGCTTTTCCCATTGGCCGCCCGCGGCCATATCACAACGGTGCCCGGGGAAGCCTGTGATGTTAATTGCAGCCCGCGGGATTAAACGCGGCTATTTTATGCAAATCTGCCCCCAAATGTTTGCACCTCTATCAAAGCCGCCGGGGCCGGGGCTCCGGCAGCCGCGGAGGAAATGGCCCATCTCGGCAACAGCCTCATAACCTGCGTGCGGCACCTCCCGCCTCCCGCAGCCCTCATTAACGGGGCCACCGACGCCCGCCACTGCGAGCCCCCCGGCTCTGGTTTTAAGGGCAGACGGTCCCGGGCGGGAGACACCCCCGCCGCGGATTCATATTTAGGGGGGAAAAAAAAAAAAAGGGGGAAAGACCTTCTCCCCAGCAGCCCACCCCGCCCCCTTCTCACGGGTCGTGGGGCTTCTGCTGAAGTGACGGTGTCAGTTCGCAACGCTAACCCCTGCCGGAAAATACAACCAAAAAGCTGGAACCGCCCTGGAGGGCAGCTGCCCAGGCACAGCAAGGGCGCCCCTCTCCCTCCCCGCCTCCGCCGCCTCTCCAACTTTTAGCCACCGCAAGAGCCCACCCGTGGGAAAAGGCGTGGGAAAAGTTTGCCTCCCACCGCCGATACAGGCAGCGCCTTCGCAGCCGAGACGCTCGGCCACGATGGTTTCGAGCCATCCCGCCTAAATAAATTTAAAAAACCCCCACAACCTAAAAGTCAGATCGATGGTTACCAGCCGTCCCACCTAAATACAAGAAATACTTCTAGAAACCAGATCGATAGCTAAAGGCTTCGTTTCGTCTAACCAGGAGAAACCCCCGCGAGTTTCTAGGGGCAAGAGCGGAGCCTGCGCCCCACGGGTGAAACTTTGCGACGGGCTAGATTTCTTTTAAAGTTGTTTGGCGCAAAAGCGGGAGATGGGGCGAGGGAGAGGAGGGCTGTTTTGAAACGCTCCCGCCCGCCGGTGTTTTAATAGTTTGCATTCTCCGGGGCTGCGGCGGTCTGTGGTGTGAGGGAAACAGTTTATTACCTTTCCGTGAGAATCCCTGGATAGAGGGCGAGGGGGAGAGAGGTGACAATGAGCAGGAAATAGTTCAATGGGGTCTCTTTAAACAATAACAAGTTCTTTAAACGGGAGCAAAGGAGAGGGGGAAAAAAGAAGCGGCGCGGTGTAAAAATAAGGGTTTCTTTTAAAATAGGCATCTCCTCTCTCTCTTCAAACACCGCGCATCATCGCTGCCGGGATTTTTAAGATTTTAGGAGAAAGTGCCCAGGGTACACGGGCAAGCAGTCTGGGAGCAGAAGGAGTTGGAAGCCAGGGCTTCCAGGGGAAGGCAGGCTGGAGGGGTCCCTGCTGCAGGATGCAGACGGCGGTTCAGACCGGGCAGCGGCTCTTTGTGCCGGCAGGCACCCCCTGCCTGCACCCTTGCCCGCATCCCTGCCTGCACCCCCTGCCTTTCCACGCTCCGCACCCAGGGGAGCAGCAGCCCGAGCGTGTCTGCCTCCATCCAGCTTCAAATAAACCAAACGCTTCCGCGATTATTTTCGGTTTCTTTTTGGTTTAGGAGCTACGAGTCACGGCTGCATTGTCATTACACAGCACCGTCGGGCTCATATACCCTTAACTTACTCATCCCCGCAGAGCTTTTTTCCCCCTTCAACCTGACACGTTAATTTCCGCACACCAGCCCATTTCAACCCCTGTCCAGAAACACGCGAAAAATTGCCATCCCTTCAGATTAATTCCCGTGTTAAACTTTCTTAAAGCTCTTTCTGCTTGAGCATCTACTGCCTACTTTTTTTGCCCTCTTCGGAAGGCGAAAGCAGCATTTGCAAAGAAATTATGGGCGACGTTTACTAAATTGATAAGTAGTCGCTGCTATAGGTAGTTTGAGATGGTCTTTTCACTCTTGGGTATTTATTTCACTTAGAGTGCTCCACTCGAAACCAACACTCACGTCCTAGCAAAAGGCAGGAGCATTCAAACCCCGAAAGACCACGGCACACTGTCCCTCCGTCGGGCCGGCAGCACCACCTGACTCTGGGGCTGTGCCTTGGAGGCGACATTTCAAACATCTTAATCCTGAAAAAGCCGAGCACCGGGAGAAGTTAACCCCGGGGAGGGACTCGCACGGACAGTCACTCACCCCGTGCAGGTGAAGGGGAGAGAAGGCACTTTTCCCCCCTTGCAGAAGTCGCGTCCTTTTTAGGGTACGGTCCGTGGGGAGGGGGGAGGAAGGGGCGAGGGTGGGGGTGGTGGTGGGGGGTGATGGGTCCAGTGTAGGGCAAACTGGTCTCAGCTCTTCCTCAACTCGACCTCACCTGACAATGAACGTGTTCAAGAGCCGAAAGCAGCAGAACCAGCCGGAATTGAAAGCGGCGGGGCCGTTTCGGTGGAAAATGAACAGTTCCGAAAATGAATAAATATGATAAATAGAGACGATCCAAATGTGTACTTAGGAGATCCGAGCTTTAAAAACAGCATTCTAATTCTTTCGGGTGGATACTTCAAGGAAGGGCTAATTCCTTATTTACATATATATTTATTTTTATATATATATACACACACAAGGAATAGGAAGCAACCTCAACCCCTTCGGCAGCAGGCACTTATCTATATGATTACTACATTTTGCGCTGATCGCTCTCTTTAGGCAAAGGGAGGAGAGCTGAAGCTGAATTTAATTTGATATTTTTCACGTTTTACTTAATGCTCAGCAAATGACCGCGCCGCTAACCCCCGTCAAATAATGTATGTTTAGACCAACAAATTTAGTTGGTCTTTCAAAAAAGAAGTCTATTCAGATTTAATGTTTTAAATGACCATTTTTAAAGTTTCCAGAAGTTATACATAGTCTTTAGAACGGGGAAAAAAAAAATCCAAACCCGAAAGTTTTCCCTCGGCTTGGATTCCCGCCTTCTTTATTTTATTTCCTTCTCTCTCTCTTTCTGATCTTAATTGCACTTTGGTTCTCAGGAGAGAGGACTCCCCACTTCCATTGCCTTTTCACCGTGAGCTGCAGTGCATGACAGTTTACAGCCAAAAAACTTCCTCCAGCCGAACAGCTATAAAGATTCCCGATTTATAGCAATACTTTCCTTCTCGCATGGGGCGAGGAGTAGCCTCCAGCTGCTACCTCGGCTTCATGAGACCTGTCCATCATTCCCTACGTTATTCCCCCGGGACGGCACAAGACCCCAGGCACCTTCCCAACGGGAACCAGCCCCCTACCGCAACTCCCGGGCACCCGCCGACCCATGTGCAGCTTCAATCGCCCGGGGATGCCGTGCGAAAATGAGAGCGCGGTGAGGTATTGGAGGTGTTTGTTTAATTATCTTTCAACTTGCAGTTCGGGGACACACACATGCAATTAACGTCGCCCTTGGTGCTGGAGCAGCGTCCCTGCAGCGTCCCGCCTCTCCCCCCACCTCCTCCCGAGGAGCAGCGCCCAGCCGCCCCGACACCCTCCGAACCCGCGGGTGGAACCCACCTCTCAAAGGTCAAAACGTCCCCCCCGAAGAATAAACACCTCCTTTGCCATGCCCTGCCTCTTTCTTTCTTTCTTTCTTTCCTTTCTTTCTTTCTTTCTTTCTTTCTTTCTTTCTTTCTTTCTTTCTTTCTTTCTTTCTTTCTTTCTTTCTTTCTTTCTTTCTTTCTTTCTTTCTTTCTTTCTTTCTTTCTTTCTTTCTCTCTTTCTCTCTTTCTCTCTTTCTCTCTTTCTCTCTTTCTCTCTTTCTCTCTTTCTCTCCTCCTTTCTTCCTTTCTTCCTTTCTTCCTTTCTTCCTTTCTTTTTCTTTGTTTCTCTTTGTTTCTTTTTTCTTTCTCTCTTTCTTTCTCTTTCTCTCTTTCTCTTTCTTCCTTCCTTCCTTTCATTCTTTCTTCCTTTCTTTCCTTTCTTCCTTCCTTCCTTCCTTCCTTCCTTCCTTCCTTCCTTCCTTCCTTCCTTCCTTCCTTCCTTCCTTCCTTCCTTCCTTCCTTCCTTTCTTTTCTTTCTTTCTTTTCTTTCTTTCTTTTCTTTCTTTCTTTTCTTTCTTTCTTTCCCCTTAAGAAAATGAATACATTTCATAGGATATCTATATAATAGAGATGTATATCTCTGTCTCTACCTGTCAGCTGCTTTTTACCGGACACTGGAGAGGAAGGTCCCACTGATACTGCTGTTGAGGCATTGACTGAGGAAGTTAATGCCATTTTCATAAGAAGCTTCTGGATTTTGTTTTAATCTGGCGTAACATTTTCCTTATATAGAAGGTTTAAACAAGAAAAAGCCTAAAGATCATTCTGGGAGAGCTCTTACAAAGAGCTCACCATTTTATAATGCACTAACATATACCTACAGTAGAAACAACAATGGATGAAAACATACAGTGGTTTTATCCATTTTAAGTTTCTATAGTGTGAGCATTAAGCCTGTGGAATAATTATGCTTCAGGTTCTCTACTTTAAGTATTTAAGAAACAGGACTGGTTTTCTCCAAAGGTTTGAACGCATACACATTTTGAAAAACATTTGCTTTTCAAGTAGTCTGAACGGAGCACAACATGTTGATTTTGATTTGTTTTGCTTTCCCCCTTTTGCATTTGGGAGGGCAAAGCAAAGGCAGAGTGCCATCCTGCATTTTTGGAAGGTGGCAAAACTCCCGTTGACTTAGTCAGATCTTTGCTTGAGTACTGCTAAGTACCCTCAGCATCTCAAATGCTCAGATCCTGAGGTTTCCTCATGAAAGTCAATGATCAAACTTCCAATGGCTTCAGCGCCTGCTGCACTAGACAGCATCAACTGGGGAAAAACAACAAAATAAACTGAAGCTCTCATGAAAGCCCTTAAGGGAGAGCCTGGCTTGAAGATGGATGAAATCAGCAAACTTGAGAGCAGAGCACTTTGATTCAAACTCAAAATTTTGAGCTAGAATATCCTTTTCAATATCTTAATGATATTGCTCCGAAGACTGGAGCTATTCAAACCAAGTTATCCTGAGTGAGCTAGTGGGAACAAGGAGATGACACAAATCAGAGCTATCCACTACTCTTAACAGGCCATTTCTTTCAAAACTGTAAAGAGGGACAGGCACATTGAATCACTGGGGCTGCAAAGACAAATAGTAGGATAATACTGTTTACTGCTTTATCCTGGCCTAAAGGATAATCTTAAAAAAACCAACCAAAACAAAAACCAAAACAACAACAAAACACCCACCTACCTATCCTGCCCCCCGCTCCCCAAAGAAGTATTCTGCTTCAAACAGGGACCGTCGGAGTCTGATGCCAGAAAGTACTTGCCTCATCATAAACATCCTAGCAGGAGTCCTGTTGAGAGACCCTACCATAAACAACACCTTTTCTTATACTTCAGCCCACACAGTTCCCAAAGGCCACTAACCTAAATGTGACTTTTCTTGCTGAGATATGTCTGGGTAAGTTAAAAAGTCCAGGTCTCAAACAGAGAAGTCCTCAGATTTTCTGACATTACCATTAATAACGAAACCAACATATTTCAACTGGGAATATTCACCTTTTCCCTGAGCGTTATCTCTCTTTATAAAAGTTTGCAGTGACAAGAATCAAACAGGCTATATTCCTTTTGCAGTTCTTTTAATATCAATAAAAGATTTAATGCCATCGGGAATCCGTAGTTTCTCCTTTCCCTCTCCTTTGAACATTTCACAGAGACTAAAGTAAGGCTTAAGGCAGACTGGGTGCTTCACAGGTACATAATATTAACACCTCTAGAAAAAAAGATACAAGTCCTAATTTGTAATTGCAGTGTTTTTAAAAACAAATCAATGTCTTTTCCATTGTTTTTTTTCTCCCCCTTCCTGTTTTCACACTTTGCTTCCTTCTCCTCGCTGCTCCTCAGGAAAGATAAATATACAGTGCTAATGAATACTATTTTATATTTTATAAGGAAGGGTAAAATTTTTAGTATTCGTTGCAAATTGTTCCTAAATCTAGATTATCTCATATTTTGAAATTAGTAATTGCCTGGAATGTGGCCTCAAAGTTCACAGCCTCCTCTGAGCCCTTTACCACCAAGATTATTTCCTGATTTCTTGCTCTCATCCATATGAAACAAAAACACTTGGACAGCTTCAGCAATGAGGGTTGCTGAAAGCTAATTCTCTGCCTCTCATCAGCAGAAAAATTATCATCTGACAGAAAACTGTTTTCTTCTTTACCTCATTTGAGTTCATCTCCACTGACTGATATCAACACTTTTGCATAACTGGTGCTGTCTTCATCATGATGCAGCTGGCTCAGAGGAAAGGACTGGAACTTAACACAACCTAGGTATTATTTGAACTCCCAGGCAGCATACTTCTAAGTGAACTGAGACACGTTTTAGCCCCCTCCACCGTCTCCTCTCTTACATTGCTGTGAACCCAATTAACTTCTTTCTTTCAAGCTGTATGTGACCTACCTCTACTCCATATACCCAACCCTTCATCTTACCCACACTTGCTTCACCAAGGAGTTCTCCACATCTGATATAAATATCTTCATAGTACTGCTTTTAAGAAAATGAAAAACTCCCAAAGTGATCAAGTCACCACGATATTTTCCTGTGAATCTTTTTTACATTATGTCCACAGCATTTCTATTGTGCACCATCCTGGACCGGTCTGCTCAAAGGAAAATACGTGGTAGAAGGACCACGCAGAGCAGAAGAACAGGACTGTGATGCTCAAATTTTAAATCTGGAAAAGGAATAAATAAGCAAGGCAACATTCACTGGAAGTAACAATTGCAGAGAAAAGAGGAACTACTGACACAACAGCTCCTTAAAAAAGCTCCTGTTGGTCTTCTCAGGGAGACGACGGGTGAACGAACGCCGGCTCCTTCCTGTCATGCAGGTCTCAGACCTGGAGAGCAGCTTCTGGGATGTACAGACACGCTTGTGGTCCCCTGTTTCATGACCAGGAGTGTAAAATGTTTTGCAAACATCAGCCTTTCTCCATGAAGTTCTGCATCAAGCTCTGACAAACACAAATGGTTCCTGCAGTTTCCTATTTTGAATTCAGCAAAGGTTAACGGGGTCTTGGCCACTGTTTTCTGCCTTATGCCACCTGAAGAGTTTAGCTATGGGAGGACGGTTGATGTAACGTACAGCACAAGAGAGCGGAAGCCAGGAGAGCTGATTCTGAGCTCCACTGACGCACTGTCTCACTTTGGGCAAGTCTTCAGGATCTCCATTTTGGTAAGCTGCTCTACTTCATAGTGAAAATATTGCACAGAAATTTTCATTGGTAACATCCCATCCTTGTTTTCTCTGGAACCATTTGTAATGAAAGTAAGCATCCAATAAGCTAATAATGTGTAATGAAAAGTAACTACATATCAAAACAAAAATTCACAGTCTTTATTCTCTGATTCTCTAACAAGGGTGTGTTTTTCCTGCTGGATGCTTTTTGAACACTTTCATTTTTACGAAACTGCATATTTTAGTCCCACTTAGTTCCAGCATGCAGCCGACATTGGTTCATTTTGCACTTCCAATTTGTCCAATTTGTTAAAAAAAAAAAGTCTGCATAGTAGAAAGGGACTATTTAAGCCTTATCTTTTTGTCTAGCAGTCCATTCTGTCAGCACCACGTGCGGATACAAGAGAGATGATGAATGAGCAGCAAACAATGAATGTGTGGGGACCACATCGTGTAATAACCCCCAGCGCCTGTGCCACGGGAGGCAGCGCCGGGAATGCCTAGGAGACACTGCAGACACTTGAGCTGCTCTTTGAAATCCCTGCACGTTAGACACTTTCCCAGTGTCAGAAAATATTTCTTGCTCTTGCTAAGAAAATGTCAGCTGTGACCTAGGACTGGTGGCCCATGTCGTTTGATGTCCTGTTTAACAGTAGTTAGTCGTTACATAGGAAGATGCAATCCTGCACCCCTGGTTATGCAGATTATTTTGTAATGTTTCCAGCCAGAGAGGCATTGCCTTTGTGGTTCTATTGACTCACTTATTCCTCAAAGCATGAAGACTTATAGCTGTATTTTTTATAAGCCAGTTTAACTTTAAATGTTTCTCTTATCCACCTTGCATCTGACCTTTATGCTAATTAAAATCGCTCATTCCTATGAAACTACTTTTTATGTCTAGCTCAGATCAGTAGATGTTCACTGCATTCCTGAGGTATCATAAATATTCTTGCAGGTTGCAAGGAAAAATTATGGCTCCCTTGCTTAGAAAAGCTGTGCTATCTTTTCTTGTTAAACACTGGTGGCCTCAATTAGTGGTTAACTACTTCAAAACCCACTATGGAGGCACAATTGTTATAATGTGGTGCACCAAGTCTCTCATTTTCGATGCTGATTCCAAGAGCCTAACATCTAATTCTCAGATAAGACCAACTAAACAGCAGTGGATCTAACTGGGACAGCTATTTTTCTTTACTGCCTTGGGCCTGAGAAAACTTCTTCACCAAGCTTCCTCTCATCATGTCATGAGAGCTCGTACATTCCCCTGTATATATAAGATAACTGAAGAAGGTGAATAATTTCTTTTAAAAGTTAATGATAGAACCACAGGCTAACTCACCGAGCTCTCTAAAAGACAGAATATGAATTCAGAGATGCCCAATTTTTTTATTGCTAGGAATTTTATTTATACAAAATCCCTCAATAACATCTTTGTCCCCTCCTCAGCAAATGAAAACTTACAATCTGTGATAGGCAGCTCGTCAGTGTTGCGCTACACACTTGCATCAAGATAACTCTCCAGCCTGCTCACATCAGTATTCTGGCTGTCGATAACGCTGAACCTTCAAGCCTTGTCCTGGCCCTTTCTTTACAAATCTGTGTGCCTAACATCTGTGGGAACAAAAAAAAAAGACATTGATCCCAATCATGTCTACCTGCAATAGTACTTTTGGTAGCTCCCAATTCAAGAACTATTTTGTCATTTGTCCTTAACGTTGTTCCACACCATGCTATGGGAATTTTCTCCCAGTGAGCGCTGGAAACTTTTGACCCTATTGCAGTGGTATTCCAGAGTTTCACATTCAGTATCCCTGATACATGAGTGAAAAAACAATAGCCATCATATAAGCATTTTAAATCTGAATTACATTTCTGTTTTTTTCAGAGGTACCCTGATACCTTAGAACTTCTCAAATCTGAAATCCGCCCGTGCTACCAACTGTGCTCACTAACGCTGGCAGGTTGCTTTCAATCGTGGACTTTTCACTTCCATCTTTGTTCATGTAATACATTAACAGTCTTGCAGGCACATTGAAAAAACTGAGTTACCTTTTTCAGCTTTTTAAAACAAGCTGTTAATCTTCAGTTCGATCAAAAGAAATCCCAACCATGTTATATTTATTGACGGTTTATAGTAGCAAAAATCCCACAAACACCACTAATTGAAGCGTTCTCCAAGTCTACCCCTTAGACAGCTTGTTATTGGTGCTTAACACTGGCTTTACGAAAGTTTTCTTTAAGAAACCAGAGGGAAATATTCAGTGTCGTCCAAGTCTATAATTTAAAGTGCATTTCACTTTCAGAATCTTATGGCAGATGCCATGTATTCCCAGGAATTCACTCCCGATTCTGTCTGTCCAGATGTCAAGGACAGGGTCAATCTGGGCAGTCGAAAAAGAACTGCTTTACTTTCAAGGCATCTTCCTTTAGGGAAAAAACCCCAACCAACTAACAACGACAAACCAACCTTCACATCCCAAAGCACTGACAACTTTGATGAAAATAGAGTTTAATTCATCTTCAGCAGATGGCTTGTCTCACATATTAAATTGCGTACACTTGTAGTAAATATATTTCTATTCAAATAGCAACTGCTGTGGTGCACTTAATGTAGCCTTCAAGATGAATTGAGCTTCACCCTCTGAAAAGTTTTCTCCCTGTTTTACATCTAGAAATACAAGATTATAACATGCAAAACTGAAACAATATTAAGTTAATAAGTCAGGTATACCTTTCTGATCAAGAAATTAGAAAAATCCACAAACTCATTTTATGCTAAAAAAGTTCCTAAACACCAGTTTTTACTTGGGAAAAAATTCTGTTGAAAACACAGGAAGTTTTTCCATTGCACTAATCCATACAAGGATTAAACTGAATAAAGTATGAAATGCCTCCATAACTCTTATGATTTTTGTTCTCAGAGCAACAACAGGAAGCTGAAAAACTCATATATTTGCAAGACTGGGTAACGATTTGTGCCCCAATTTTCATTTTGTTTATATTTTTTTAATTTTTCGTATTTGCACTCTGAGTAACAGTGAAGAAGAAGTATAACATGATAGAGTGTATACAAGTTTTCCTTCCAGAAAAGGTCGGATTGCAATTAACTAAGTCTCCAAAATTCTCTGCTTGGTCCTGACTTATCTTTAAAACCCCTTGCTTTGCCACAGGGAGGTTTTGGCAAAGCACTTCTTTTGGGAAGGGGGGAGGAGGAGAAGGAAAAGCCCAGGGAGGAACCTAAAAATCTCCACCTTTTGGCTGTCTCAAGTACTTGTCTGCCTGGAAGCTCAATATGATGCAATTAATGAACAGCAATCCTCCACCTTCAGTGCTTCCTTCCCTTTCTCGAGACAGATGTGCTGACAGCATGGCACCTTCTTTAAAGGAACTCAGTTTTATGGAAGCTGATCTCTCAGGAAGGCACGAGTGGCTACAAGCTTTTGGCTACCCTGTGTATTTTCAAGCAAAATCACCACGTTTTGTGCCAAATATCCAGCGACAGTATCAAGTGGAGATGAAAACCATTTCTCTGCAGGGTCCAGCAAAGGCCTCCTTTTACCCAGATCCCATTCAAATGTCCACGCATGCTAAAATTTCTTTTGCTTGTCTTGGAAAACACTATTATAGACAAACGTATCTCACTTGCAAGCTTTTTTCCTCATATGCTGCACACATTTTACTCTGCTCAGCTTTCGTCTTATCCCTCCTAGACTTATCTTCACATGCAACCTATGCAACCTCAAACCAGTTCTCTCCCTCTGTGCTTTCACATCTTACCAACACCACGCTCTCCTCACTTCTATGCAAATTCAAGAAGCAAACCAACTCAAAACTCAACATATCTGGGTGCATAAAGTTAAACACCTAAGTAAGTTACCTGTTAATCGGTAGTGCTAAATACCCACAAGTCCTACCAAGTCAAGAACTTTTGAAAATTAGGAAAGTTCAGCCCCCACAACCTCCATTTCCCACCGGCCCCCAGACACAGAGAGGTATGGATATTCTCCCCTTTACTCACCCAACTAATTGCATTAGGTTCAATGACACCGAATAAAGCCATTGCAGAAATTAAGTTCTTAAATTGGATTCACATGCCTAAATTTAGCCACAGAGGTTTGATACATTTTTTGTCTTAAAAGTTGGAGAAAAAGAGAACAAAAACATAGCAGAAAACAACTAGATAGATACACAGCATCTTGTCTGTCTGCCAGCAGGAAAAAAAGCCCCAGAAAGCATTATGAAAGCATTCCCTAATATCAACCGGCTGTCATGAGAGGTAGAGGTGCAGCACAACTGTCTTCTCCAGGCTTTATGGCTCACATCACCTTGCAAAAGCCACCTGAATGATGGAAAAAGAAGAAAATCTTCCCCTTGCCACAGTATGTGACATTAGAGATGAAAAAGGTTTCAACTTAATATTCTAAATCCTATGAAAATTGCATATTACCATCCCTCCTAGGACTTCACCTTACTCAGCTCCAGTTAATCAGAGATTTTCTCCTTCTCCCTCTTAACTATGGAAATTTCTTGAGTGTACAGGCAATTGCAGAACTGAATATTGACCAATAAGCGTGGCTTTATAATTTACAGGAGTTGTTTTGGGTTGCAACAAGATCACAACACACTTTTCAATCTTATATCAAAAATCAGTAAAGTTCATGCAATACAACAGTTTGTTTCCCTCCCTATAGTTTCAGTTTAATACCAAGAGACATTAGACATATTACATTTAATTATACTACACAAATAAACCAGCAAAATCCTTGTAGCTTGCAATACAAAATAAAGGGGGAAAGCAAAGAGAGTTTGATCATACTATAGTTATGCCATTTGCAGACGCATGCACCCTTGCTATTCTAATCTACATTTTTAAAAAATGTATCTAATTATTAAATTATTACGAGAAAGGTGAAGTATTACACTAAAATGTTTTGGAAAATATATTTCTGTAAGCAGTCACAGCACAAATAAAAGCAGAACAAAAGCAAGTACTGTTTTCTTGGGAGGTAATACAATGTTTTGTTTTTCAAATTCAGCTACTGGGTGAGATGAATTTTTTTATACTCCCCTCCAACACCCTCATTAGTTTCATATCCTACTGGGTGTCAGATACACCCTAAACTTACAAATTATACTCAGACTTCTTGATTGTGAACATCTACACCATTTTTTCCTTTCAGACTCCCTTCTGATCCTTTCCTCTTTAGCCTATATGTGAAATGCACATCAGCAGACAGTCGAAGTATCATGCGGAAGAAAAGTTTGTGCAGTTTAGCTAATCACCAAGACTTCAGCAAAACTTCACTTCCCTAATATTGCCAATGTTCTAACTCAGAGAAAGATCAGAGGAAAACAGCGATTCCCAGAATGTTTTAAGTATTTGTGGGGAGAACTTTTTGTTTGTCCCTGTAAAAATTTGGATTAAGCTTCAATCTTCAATCAAAACAAGATCCACGTTTTTGAAATATTTTTCAAAAAAGACAAAATTTTCTATAAATTGTCTCAGAGTTAACAAAGCAGTACGAACTCCTATGCAAAGCAAATCAGTTATTTATAGAGAACACACCTTTTCTTGAATTAGCATTGAACTACGGAAAGGGAACTTTCAACAGCTTTAGACCAACTAATACATCATTTGAACAGAAATACTGAACAGTAACCAAACAGCAACAGTAAGGGGTAGGAGGGTGTTTTAAATGGCTGTGTTTGAGATGTCTCAACTGAGAAATTTTGACACGGAATCCCCAGTATTTTAATTATTTTTACTTCAATGTTTTGTCACTAGGCTTCAAAGCAGGAATCCTGAAGTGGATGCAACTTCTACTTGTAGCTGAAAAGCTTTGTGCATAGCACTGGAGGAACTCCTCCTGTTGCTGAAAATTCATGGCAAGAATCTCCTTCAAGAAGACAAACCCATGGAAACTTCAGGAAGGGAAAGACAATTTCCCTTTTCATATCTGTTTTGAAATTACTTTCTTCATTCTACATAAATTAACACCTCTAGAAGACTTTGTAAGAACAGGAAATTCTTTTTGCAGGTTACTGGAAGCTGAACTTTTCATGGAGCACTGTCTGAAGGTCTTGCATAAAAAGGCAGTCAGCAGAAATATGCTATTCTGGAAAGGGACGCTGACTTAACAATACACTTTAAAATACACTAATCACACTTTACATACTGTAAAGCTTCACTTTTTCAGTATTTCTTCTGCCTTTTCCCATCAACTGGCCATAAAGACAGAAGAGGAAAAAAAGAAAAAAAAAAAAAGAAAAAAAAATATGCAGAATCCTTTTTTGGGAATGTTTTAACCCTAAAAGAATGTTAGAGTAGATGCCTTAAGAGTCTTGCC
Organism: Larus michahellis; assembly: GCF_964199755.1. NCBI lineage: Eukaryota > Metazoa > Chordata > Aves > Charadriiformes > Laridae > Larus > Larus michahellis. The sequence goes on along the minus strand of NC_133898.1, from coordinate 54,843,894 downwards.
TCAAGAATAGTTACTGTCGTATAAAAGTATTTCTCTTGCCAAAAGTGCCTGGATTAAAGACTACAGTCTTTGCTAAACCCAGAATATTTTTATTTTGATTTTTTGAGCTGTCTTTACATAAGACTGAGCTCCAGTTTTATACTACCATCACTCGCAGTGGACTTCCAGTTAAAACTTGGAGACTGAGTCAATTCCCATCACCCTTCACCAGCAGCCAGCCAGATAAATCACTGCAGTACAGTAGAGTGAAATGGGGGGTCTTTTCCTTCTCATGGTTTCCCTGCCTGGCTGTGCATACACTCCGTTAGTCTAAGGAAAGAAGCACATGAATATTAAACTCTATTCTTCTGCTTAGGCTTAATTTTCACTGAAAAAAAGAGGTTGTATTCTGAACCTCAACCAAGTAAACCAAGCAAAATCTTAAGACATGACGGATTTAAATTACAGACTCCCCATAGTTTTCCATCTGACCACAAATTGATTTTTGTACTGTGATTTTATTTTTTTTTCTAACTCAAGTTAGCTTTCAGATAAGTGTGAAAATTCACTTGAAAGTTCACTGTGAATGATTACTACGGCACTCATCATTTCTGAACAATTTCCACCAGAGCTTCACGGAGGCGAATGTTTCAAACCTAGATACGTCAATGTACCATGTCCTGGTTCGCATTGCAGCATTACATTTTTTACTCTCCATCCTTGACTTCTAATCATTGGCTTATAGTTGGTGAATATTTATTTTCATACATTTCAGAACAGTGAAATAATCTGTGAGAAAGTTTTAAATAGTTTACCTTATTTTTTTGCCTGTTGGTACTTGTGAGTCTCATATTTTTGTTTTCAGTAACACCTTGGACCAAGTCATATTTGGAGTAACAAGGTTTGCTGCCTGGCAGGGCTTCTTAAGGACCAGGATGACAAGTTGTGGAAGCTGAATATATGCTTGCACGAGTTCAAAAATTAGTCTTACATTTGTAAGGAGTAGGGTTTTGGCTTCAGTAATACCATTAATTAAATGCAACAATTACTACCCTAATAGCAGTTAGCAACCAGGTTTAGAAACCCTTCTGCAGAAAACCAAAGCACATATACACCAGGTAAGTATTGTCTGTGTATAAAAAAAAAAAAGAATAAAGATGATATGTATCTATATAATGGTATCTCACATACGGTGAGATATAACTTATTAGTTAATACAGTTGCTCTGGCTTATGCTGTTGCCATACAGTAAATCAACCTGTCCTTTTGCAAGTAGACTGGTGTTAATTATTTACTCAGATTTCCCAGTCCTTAAGCATGGAAGCACGCAGCAATATCTCACAAACTATGTTATCCATCGACATGTTCAACACCTAACACGCTATAGTAGGTGACACTACAAGTCGTCTCAGGAGAAGCTTCTCAAGTTGTGGTCACGAATGTAAATGGACTGTTGTTATACCCGCCTCTTTAGGGAAGATGCATCAAAGAAGGAGAAAAAGGTAGACATTTCCCAAAAGTTTAGCTAACAGAGTGTACTGTTGCCCTTTGTTTTTTAAATGTTCTTTTTTAAAACTCTAGCAACAGGCATTAGTAAAGTGTCTCAAGCAGTTGTCTCTGGAAGCTCTCTATGAAATGGTTGCGTCTAGTAACGACGTAAATCGAATACACATACACAGAGATCAGCAGTACTATGTTAGATTATTAATGCATACGACACTCTCACAGAATTTCCAGTTATTTAAGCATCTCAGGAGAAGGATGCTAAGATTCAAATACCAAATAAGGTTTGAAGACTGCAGTGGTAATGACAAAGGAGGGATTCATTTGAGAGAGAGTAAATACAACCTATGAGAGTCATAAGAATTACAATACTTCAAAAATCACCCCCAAATATGTACAGTTTGTTTTCTTTGTTGTGCTCAACAGAGGTTGGCAATTTCTATGTGTTTTGTTTTGGAACATAATTTGAAAAAAATTATTTGATTTTGGCACTTATTGATATACCCGCAAATAAGTTGTTAGAAAGATGACAATCTTTCGAAGACAGGATTGATCCTTGAGGTACTCTCTTGGCCTTTACACTAGCTGCTTTCCCCTTACATTTTAAATTACCTTGAACTATGTGCAGATAATAAAAAATATATCTTTATTTGACTCTACTGAACCTACTATTGACAGTCCAAAAAAATCTTTTCACATCTGAGCAATTTCTTCGCAGGAAATCAGCCCGGCAATGATTTAAAAGAAAAAGCCCTAACCTCTTCTTTAGGTCTTCTTTGCTTTGGGAATTTCTCTCTGAAGTTCCTCATCTCTTTCCCAAGTTCCTAGCTAAGTATTTCTTTTTTAATAGACTAAAACAACTGCTAGACTTGGAGAAGCCTAAACCCAAGGAATGGAGGTCCAGTACCTCCCAGGGAAAAGCTGCTCAGCAATTTAATTTCTGTCTTATACGCAGGAAGAAATCCCCTTTTGGGGAGCAGCCCAAACCGCAGTTTGGCTGGAGTGAGTGATTTTATGTTCCCCCTATAATAAAACCTCTTAAGCTGCTATTGCAGCCTAATGGGGCTGCTGGTGCGCATTCACACGGTCCTACTGAAATGCCCTCCTCATTAAATGGGTTATTCAGAAACCAAAGTCTGCACTGACTTCAGTTTCTGAATAACTTTAGATACAATGTCAGGGTCAAAACATAGCTCCCGAATAGCTTCAGGATGGCACAGTAACTGGTGATCACTAGGATTTGTGTATTATAGCAAGGGCAGGGGAATCCAAAGATGAAGAACTGGTTATCTAGTAAGGTTTCTTCACAATACAAGGTCTCCTGTTACACTGGTGTACTGTAAATTGCTAGGGAATTGCCAGCAAGGATGACAGCGTTTTGTCACAGTTGTGATTAAGAGACTGAATCCTTAGGGCCCCTCTAAATTGCCTCTCCTGTTGTCCTAATTCAAGTAGAATTTCATTGTTTCCAATGCGCGGGAGGAGGATTCAGGTGGAAAAACTAGCAAATTTGTCTTCTGTCCCAGAAAGGTACGCAAACAATCCGCAGAATTGAACTTCTAGAGAAATTATTTTGCTGCTGATTAGTCTCTGCCAGTTTTCATAGGTTCGTCAGGACACATGAGAATTCTCCTTTAAAGTAATTTATGTGCTGTGCTGCAGAGCCACATGTGACTCTTTTGATCTTTGATATTAGGGATGATGAATTTGCAGGCACCTTCAGCTTCCTCAACACTGCCATGCAACCTAAGTGGACTGACTACTGGACTGGTCTGACTGTTGCTCGTTCCACTTCCTTGGTGATAAGTAACACATTGTGATTATCTCAAGCATAAACTGGAAGCAGCCAGGATTTTTAAAACTCTTAGTAGACCTTGATTAGAAAGCAAAGGTGTTTCATTTGCAATCATACCTTTCTTAAATAAGGTCAAAGACATACTGCTTTATAAAGACTTTTTCTTGGTTGCTTAAACTTGTTTTGGCAGTCATTCTCATAATCATAATATGTTGGTGATGAAAATTTTTTTTTATGGTTTTAATGAAAAATGCGGGATACGCCCTTCCAAATCTGTGAAAATGATAGTTGCACTTTCTCTTCTTTAAAGAGGCCGTACTTCTCTTACCCAGATGACCACCACAAAGGTTAATACTATGCACCTGAGGCCTTTCTGCACTCTAGTACAGAAAGCTAGTTCCTTGCTAAGCATCCGTACATGGATCTGAAAACATACTCATCAATTCTATGTGTAAAAGCTTTCTGAAAACCTTATGAGGCAACTTCAAATTGACGGTTTAGCTTAATTTCTCTTCACTTTCCTTCACAGGTATAAACGTGCTTCTAAAAATGTTAAATGTGTTATAAAGGAAAGTCCTTAATTCTGGACAAATGACTTAAACAGCAGTCTGTCATAACTACATGCAAGTTGCATGCAGTCTTTCTTGGTATTTCTCCTTCTGAAGGAAAACACGGCTGTGGTTTATGATAGCACTTTCTTAAGGCATGTGCTGGTTCCTTCTTTTCTCTGCTATCTTCTTGTCTGCTGTCAAGAGGACTTCAAACGTTCCAGGTTTCCGCCCTGAGAAAAAGAAAAAAGAAAAAAAAAGAAAAAAGAAAGAGAGAGCGCTGGGCTCCTGCTGCACAGCTCCAGAGTGCTGTGGGAACAAAGAGCCAGAAGCGCTGGGAGGGATGACGGAAAACCAGTGGGAAGGGGCAGGAGACAGGCAAGGCGGTGGGGGAAGGGGCCATGGGGGGAATGGGAGCAGAAAGGAGCTGAGGAGAAACTGGGTAGGAAAAGCTTCTTTGTTCAGAGGAGAGAACAAAGGGGAAGAAGAGATGATGGAAGAAGCATAGCTGGCAGGTTAGAAGAAATTCGTTAATCCTACTCACTCTCAGTCTGCACCCACGAAGGGGCAAACCTAAACACACAGAGGGAACTGATTAGCATGTGCCAAGAAACATAATTCTTTTGCTCTGGTTGTGACCATTAACATTATCTCTTGCCTACCCCTTGGCAAAAAAGACTTGTCCAAACTTTGGACAAAAATAATTAGATACAAAAATGTAAAGCTGAAAATCAAATATGTCAAGGCTACAGATACTGACTTTGTTGATCTTCACACATTGATTTAAGCGTGTATATTTTTAGCAGCTCAGAGGTACTGGTTTCTCTTAGACGGGGCTGACTGCTGCAAAGAAAACTAACCTGACCCAGAGCAATTTGAGTTTCTTCTAAATCTAAACCTTAAATTTGTGATGTATCCTGTTCCACTTCTCCTGGGGTATGACAGATTTAGCAGAAAGAAGCTTTTATATTGTTTGTATATGTGACTGCTTTGTTTTAGGTTAAAAACTCCTGGTGGAAACCATTTATTTGTGGAAAGCAGAAATGCCAAAACTTCATGGGAAACTAATACATATCTTCAGTCATCAAACAGACCATCTAAAATATCAAAAACAGAGCAATGCTTACTTTTTCTAAGTTAAATAATATCAGTTCTTTACTGTAGGACTGAATGTTTTCCTCCTAGCAATATTACAGCAGAGTAGTCAGCATTTCAATGTAATCTGCACTACAATGCCCTATGTTAATGCAGACAGATACTTCAAAAACAGAACAACATGTTAATGGTCCCTCCCATATAACTCTTGGGCCTAACAATTAGTAGCTACTTTTATTAGCAGTTAAGTGCAGAAATATACCATTTAAAAATCTTACAACCTTTGTTCTGGATTTTAGGTGACTTCAACAAAATGTGTCTTTACTAATCCCTTTTGTAAGCTTCCATGTCTGTTGTAAACAGTATTTTTATCCCCTGGCTTGTTGCCTGGAGTATAAAGCAAAGAAACAGGACACCTTGGTTTTGCCAAAACTGTTGGTTTCTTTTTAATGTTTATTTTAAGATACAAGTAGAGGCTGGCAAACTTTTGTTACTGGTCATGGATGAATTTGTTTTCCAGTTCCTTATCTGTTGTACTTGGAACTCTGAAATTGGTAGTTGGAAATGAAGCTATTTATTTTGGTAGGAATAGGGTTAAACTCAGAATTTTCAGTTATAGAACTGGATTAAACATCAATTTATTGATCAACCCCCCCAAAAAAGGCTCAAAAGAGAACACTATCAACTTCATGAAGATTCTTCCTGTGAACGTGAATTGTTTATCAGAATAGCCGTGCTCTTGCAAAGCAGGCTGGCCAGTCCGTTGTTGTTTTGTAGACTGTCATCACTGTCTTCACCTTTCACACATTTCCCATTTCAGTTGCTTCTGTTTTAAGACATGTTGGTTGTGTTCTGTGCAAGACACCCAAACCCAGCAGCCATCTCTGGAAGTAAGAAATTAATTTGTTCCTTTTTCTGCAATGAAGTTACACTGCCCTTACACACGCCTCCCTGGCCCTGCTAGTAACCAGGGTGTTCAAGCCTTAAACGCAATCTCTTCCGCATGGTTGCAGCGTGATAAATATGCTCCAAAGGTTTGCTTACTTAGCAGTGGCCACTAATACACGGTCTTGTAATACCTGCTGTAGGGCTTTTCTTCCGACAGCTGGGGGGGCAGTTGCTGGCACTTTGACTTCCTCCTTGTTTAAACAAACTGAAAGTTGGTCAGTCAGTTCTCAAGGAGGGCAGTTTACATACCTGGCTAAATTTGCCTTGTAATTTCCAGCTGTGCCAGGAAAAAAATAAAGATCTGACTGCCCATTTCATGTTCTAAAGAGTGAGGGAACCAACTTTTATGTATATAAAAATGTGGGGGTCTTATCTATATGCAGCTTTCTGGGGTTTACATATTTCGTTCTCCATCATAAATGACTATTAACTTTTTGGTTTTCTTGACACTCCTTGCTCTCAGTCAACATTTCTACTTTAAAATAGTTATTGTGATCCATCTGTAAGAGGTTTTTTGTTCTCCACTGACCTTTTCAGATTCTTTTAAATGTTCTCAACTCAAGTGTTCTCATTTCAAGAGTTGTGTTCTCTTGTACAGCTGAGTGCCTTGTCTCTGCTACAGGACTCTGTGGTCGGTTTACTTCTATAAGCAGTCATTGAGAGACCACGAGACAGCCCACTCATATGTGAAATGAAACTGAAAGCTGTTTTCTTCAACATAACAAGAATATGAACAGATTTCTGAATTAAAATATACTTATTATTCTGTTTCCTGAGGAGCTTAATTTATTGATTCATATTTGGTTTTGTTGCCTGTACGTACTGGTACATGGAATATCTTACACCGGAAAACATTTGCCTCCAGCTTAGTTGTAGCACAACATCAAAAAAACTCTGGTATTGTGATTTTTAGTACTGTAAGTACATTAGCTCAAACTGAGAAATTAATGTTTCATGATACCAGCATAAGCTTTCAGTTGCAGTGATACCAATCATTCTGAAAAATTACTTTGCAAAATTGTTGCAGAAGAAGAAAATAAGAGAGCAGCAAAAATTCTTATCTTCATGCAGGGCCAAGATGATCATTCATACCGAGACTTCCAAGTATTTATATCTAGTCTGCACCTGATGTAGCTTTTTGAGAAATTATAAAAAGGCAACTTCTAGCTTCTACATTTTAGTTATTCTTTTCCAGTTTAGGAGATTTCATCTTTATCTGCATGATTATTCCAATGAGTAAAGCCTTGATTTAGCTTCCTAAAGTTAAAAAACAAACAGAAGTTCACCATTGTATTGAAGAACTAAGCCGTGTACATGAAGAGTATCAGTCCTGAACAAGAGATGTATCACCATTGTAGTTATATCGGCTTCTTAAAAAAAAACCTTAGTACTTTGCTACTTAGGGAGGGAGAAAACTGCAGTATCTGTGGAAGCAAGCATTTTCACAGAATGTGTATAATTTGAACTGGAAAAGTCGATACAAAAAAAGTAATTGGATCTTAAGTCCAATCCGAGTCCCAGTACTACTCTTTGTTAAACCAGTCTAAATGTTTGGAGCCACGTACAACACGTGGCTGCCTTAAACCTGATTTCACATAAGCATGGTGTCTGATTTCCACATGGGCTCCCTTGACTGGACTGTGTGTCCTATACGCACACCTGATGCAAGAAGGTCTCCCCTCCAGCTAGCACAGGAGGCGGGTTTGATGTGGGAGCCTGGCAGAGGTAGCCTGTGCTTCTCTTTTCATGTGAGTTACAGCCCCCGTGAGTCAGGAGGACTCATGGAAGGACACAGTAAGAATACAGGTTAACACTGAGCTGACCCAGAGGACTTAGTGTCATTGCAACAAACCAAAATAACACAATCTGAGCCAAGAACATCAGTGTTTTACTTGAAGGAGTTGTTTGGGCTTTCAAGTCAAAATGCATCTTTTTTATTGCCAGACTGAGTCTTGAGATTTCCTCTTTGGCAGGGACCAAAATATTTAACTTTTTTTTTTTTTAAGGAGGGAGAAAATGTTTCAAAAATTCATGCTTTCTCATTTTTCATCAGGTCTAATTCTAACCAGATCTCTAAAACCTGTACTTCTAAAGTTCTTAGCACTATCTTTTAGGGAAAAAGTATTAATACCAATATATGCATGCCTATACAGAGACAGTAGAGTAGAGTTGGAAACTCTGTGTGTTCCTGTATTCAGACTTGAGTGCAAAGTCAAACCCAAATCTCTCTTCAATTGATCAGAAATTGGACAAAGCCTCCAAACTTGTTGCAACAGACTTACGGAACTGAACATTATGATCTTGAAGAAATGAAGACCAACATACCAGCACTGGATGCTTCAGAGCCACCTCCTGAAGAGTCAGAGGCACAGGGTTTGTTTCTTTTGGGGCTAAAGCACTGGCACTGGATTTCAAATGCTCTGGACTGCAAGATACATCAAAAACTCCTCTGAAAAGGCTTACTATAAACAATTCATTTAATAGACCTAATTTAAATGTCTACAGCATTATGTTATGTTTGTAAAATAATTATATTATATATAAATTTTCTATTATAATAAACTAATTTCTGTCTCCATTTATTTAGAACGTCTCTTCTTTGGTAGTGCAATATCAAACCTTCTCTGCCTCAACTGAAAATAAACTATCAGTAAAACATTACTCCAGAACACCTAAACAAATCTATCTAAAAATTAGTTGTGGAAATTGTATTTGCATGCATTTTTGCATTAAAGGAAACTCAAAATTAGTTTCTTTTAAGGATACCAAAGTTGGCACAAATGGCGCAAATCCCTGGAAGGTAAATATGTGCCTTGCTCTGTTTGAAGAAATCTAGCTTCAAAATAACAAAGTTATAGACTTTTCAAAACACGCATCCTGGTTTGCACAGCAGGTTTTTCTTAACATCAGAAGCAAACACCAGGATGTGATGTTCTGAATATTCACTTTCAGTATATTTGAAAGGTCACACCTACTTGTATTTGAATGTGTGATTACTTTAAGAACAGCATTGTTCTGAAACACAGTTACAAAAGGAAAAAGGCGTTGGAGACCTTATTGTTTATTATAAGTCAGGCTTCTGCTTTCAGTCAGAGAATGAGAGAATATAGGCATTTTACCCACAGGAACTATTATTATTCCTGTAGAAGCAAACTTTAGATAGGGCTTCCTGCAAGAATGGCTGTGATCTAGGAAATATGCTGATTAAATCACTATGCGGAGAAAATATACTCACATTTCTGTGACTCCATTATCTTCATTTCTCAATTCATCAAAAACTTCACATACTTTGGAAGATCTCTTGCAGTGCTGTCCCTGCTGCTTCTTTATGGCCAAAACTGGAAATGTCTTTTCCTCCGTTTCTTTCTCAGTGGCACCTGGTGATTTCTGTTCTCTTGGAAATAAATAATTTACCTTGGGATAGGAGAAACAAAATTGTTTTGAGTAACAAAAAGTAATTCTGCACCCTCACAGTGGAATACTTACACAACTAAAAGGCATCAAATATGGTAACAAGCAATAATGTGCTCAGAACTTAATGTATCTTTATCTCAAGCTTTCGATAACATCTATTAGTTACGAGAACTATTCACCACCTTCAAGTCTCAATAATAATATTAGAAGGAATTTTGGAATGAATAAGAAAGTGGATTTCTGCCAGTTAGCACAGTGGGTGAGATTCGTGGCTAACCCAATTCCGAGTTAGCCAGCCCTGATTCCTCATGACTGACAGAGGGTGGATAGGGGAGACAGGCAGAAGGTTAGATGTTTAAAGTAGGTGCTTAAAAAGAGGTAAGATAAATACTGTCAAAATTAACTACTGTTTTATGTGGGTTTTTTCTCTACCAGAGTAACACTTATAGTTAATACCTCTACACCCACTGCTTGTTAAGCATGCAGCATAAAGAAATAATTAGAAGAATCATGCAAGAAAAGCCTGTGAAAGAACAGTGTTCACAGGTTTTGTTTCTTAAGAAGAGCCATACATCCCTGAATTCAGTAAGAATGTCCCACAATCTGCGATTACCATATCCCATTCATGGGTTTTCCTGGTTTCGATACTTTTCAGTAAAACATTAGCTAAAGGAGGGAAATATTTATTTATTTTATTGCTTGAAATAATGGTTCTTATTTTAAACAAATTCATTTCAAGTAAAATGGGTCTTTACGCTCAGATTTTCCCTTTGGCTTTCATATATCTTATTAGTAGCAAATATCCAGCATTCCCTTTTATGGTATACTATAAAAATAAGAGCTTACTCCTGCTCTTACTACAGTTCTGGACTCATACATGCAAACTGGTGTTCTGTTAGGAACCTAAGCCTTACTTTTAGGGTTGTTTTTTTGGTTTTTTTTTTCAGGTTTTTTTTGTTGTTGTTTGTTTGTTTTTAAAGGCACATAGCACTCACAACTCATTTTTCTGCTACTTGGATCCTGATGTCATTTGCTTGAAAGGCTTTTCTGTAGATGTTAGATCAAAAAAAAAAAAAAGTCTGATTTTTCTGGTTAATAGTTGAGAATACATTTCTAACCTGTAGGGTAACAAAAACATGAAATTGACATCCAAGAATTATTTAAAATGTATTACTTTATGTTTGTAGGCAATTTCTTTTAATTAAAATCCATGCAGAACAGGGAGAGGTTGGAAATGGAAGATGCGAACCTCCTGTCTTCTGGGCAGATTTACCATTGACTCTACCAGAAGCTCAATTTTTCAATAACATCTTTAAAATAAAAATTTTGGTTAGGTTTAGCTCTCGTGAGAACACGAGTTTACAAGTGCTGGAGGACATTCAGCCTGCAGTCCTTGCCTGCCCACAAACTACCATTCTGTATTACCAGATTTCTTCTACCTCAGTCCTGGACTCAATCTTACACCGCTTATACCAAACTGCATAGTGGTTTCAAAGGTTTCCACGTGCAAATTCCTGCCTCCGGTACCTCCCACCCATCTCTCTGCTACAAGCTTTCACTACGAAGCAACTAATTTTAGTTTAGACAACTAATTTAAGTTTAGTTTAGAGTATAGCAATACTCTAGAAAGGTAGTTTAGTCCTTACTTTGCCGTGCAAGCTCTTCTTAAAAAAAGAAAAAAAAAAAACAACAAACAAAAAAAAAAGCAAAGAAAGGTAAGGTGGGATCATTTAATTACTAACCAGATCGTGGCTGCTGTATGCATTTTCAACAGCTGCAAACTGCTTGTTTTGCTCCAGCCTCCTGCTCCAAGTTGCACCAAATAGAGAAACACATTTGGAGGAAAGCAATAAAGTTCCATCAGTCTCTGAATATATAGCGGCTATTATCATTACTGCTGAATCACTGTCCCTTATGCAATACAGCCTGCCTGGGATCTAACCGTGGAGCTATCCTGAAAAACTGCACCTCTGCATACCTTGTCTGTAATCATTCTCCCTCAACGTCATAAATGGTCTGCTGCCTTTCTGGACAACTGAGGGTCTTTTGTCATAAAAGCAAGTGCTTCATCAGAGTTCAAGCAGGGAAACATATTTTCTTGCACAGGGAAGAATACACTGATGAGGTGTAAGTTTTAAATAACTTAGCTTCCTATCTAAGATGGAGCCTCACTGCGACTTTTTCCTTGAGAACAACATTAACAAGCGTGAGGGACCACCAAAACACTAAGGCTGCTCACCATCTTAAGGGGATAATATTAAAGTCAGGAAAGCTATTTGTATTCCTCAGTGCTTCTGAGAAGCTTGAGCAAGATGTTTGCAAGGAGGTCCATCAGCTTCCTAAACAAGACTGGGGTTCCACGGGGAGAGGACTTCTTTCAACAACAACAAATGCAAGTTGCCACTCTGATGCTCCGGTTCACGTTCCTAGATCAAGATGCATTACATTTCTATTTTATTGCTCTGGTAGTTGAAAAAGGACTCTGAAATGGGAATATAGTGATTCGGTCTTAATGCAACTGGGATTTTTTCAAGCCTTGGTCTAGTCCTCTTGTCTCTAAGACCTGTTGGTCCAACAGAAATGTATTCATTCATGCAACACAGAGCATGAAAACCAGCAAATTTATAACCTTGCTTTACCAAAATTTGGTGTTATATGTGGGGAAATAAATCTGAAGTTTTAATCAGCTTTTCAAGTACCTACTGGCTGGTCTCTTTCTTTTTTTTCCAGCACGTGGTTAACATGGAAGCATGTCTTAGATAAAACCCAGAAGACCTGAAAATGTCTTCATATAAGATAAAATTAAGTATCTTCATATATAATGACAGTAACTGACCTCCTGGATGATGCTATATCAAGAAAGGCAAGATGATACATATAATGCAAGCAAAAAAGGCGTCTTTCTTGTTCAAAATATTTCTTACTCCTTTTAGAGGTTCCGTACTGTAGGTGAAAAAATATTAGAAACTGTAATTATTATAAACTGTCATTATTATAAACATTATTATAAACCATGAGCTTACTTAAAGGAATTTTCATATTGATTCAATTAGGGGATAAACATTATCTTTATAATCCTGTATAACACTTGATATTTAATGACCTCCTGAAATTCCTATTCACTTAATTCATTTGATAAAGCCTTGAATTACATTCAGAAATACTACAATTTAAAAAAAAAAAAATCCAGCATAAAAAAAAACCCCTATGGTTAAATTAGTTTTTTACCATATTGGAATAGCTGTAGAGAGATTTAATATTCTTTACAAATGTAATTTTTATATTATGTATTTGAAACTATATAGTGTTTTACTTCCCCTAACCTGCTGACTAGTCCAGCAAGCAAACATGACTTGTTACTAGCACACTCGGCCTTTCATGATTTTGCTGTGTGACTGTCACTCTTATACACGTAATGTTCAGTTTGTAATTTGCAACGAAGAGATAAACTGTCATTAATGTCTTTGAGTAGCAACTTTTAGTGGCAGCAATCTTTAATGTTTATACGTGTATGCTGGCAAACTCATCTAGTTCTTAATTTTGCTTTTCTGCATGAATTCAGCAGCTTTCTTGCGTCCTGAAGAAAGCAAATCTCGTAAAAAAATCAACAAGTTATTTTACGTCTAATGAGAGTTATCTGACCTCTAAAATTCTTGAATGATTTAAGGACCAACTGTAAACTAAGACTCTGGAGCTGGGCTTCAGAAGACTTCAGGAATCATTCTTAACACAGGATCAAATTTTAATATACAAATTACTGGTGTGGGTGACTCATCATACAACAGGTTCAGCATTCTGTCTTGCACAAGGGTGAGACTAAAGCAGCTGGTAGAACTGTACGGAAACAAGAGCAGGGCCATAAGTTTGGTGGTCTGCTCAGCTACACACTGAGGGCAACTGATTACAGTACTGCATGGGCTGGCTTTTCTGCCCCGTATGTAACATTAGACTAGATGTTATACTGAATAAAACTCTTGAAATAGCAAATTAAATCAGACACAATAGCGTAGCCTGATGTCATCTTTGGAAACAATCTGTGAAACCAATAGGCTGGTATATCTAAAATAGTATTTAAGACGAACAGATGTGACATCCTATGGCTCTGACTCTCCAATATGCCTGTGCCTATGTGGAGTCTTTGGGACTTCAGTGACTTGTTTACGCAGAACTCCTTGCAGAGCCTGGTAAAAATAAACCCCATGCTATGAAGAACAACAGAGAGGGAAAGCGCAGCTAAACTTTCATCTGGAACGTCTGTCCTCAGGACTTTAAAAGTTGTATTTGGTAAGTGGCGTGTCATAACTGCTTGTAGCACCTACAGATTTAAATACATACAGCTCTAGTTCTGTAAGTAATTTCAAGACTCCTCATGTGCACTGTGTTTTAGGATGACTGGGATTTAAAGAGCAAATGCTCCCATATCTGCTTATTGGAATATATGTCCCTTCACCTTTTAATCCAAATTAAGCCTTTTTGTTTTTTAAAGTCACCAAAATCCTCCCACATTTACCTAAATTATTTTGCTTTCAGCAGTAACAGAGCACGTTCACTGTTACCAGAAGCTCCTCTGCTTTTTCAAATTTTGTTCTTCCAGCATTGGAAAAACACCAAAGTGGGGAGGATCAGGGCTCCTGGGAAATACGGAGTTAACATAACCCAGGCTGGTTGCCATGAATAGGAAATAGCTTACCCCTGCAGTCAATTTGCCTAATTGATTAGAAGCCTGATTGCACCCCTGAAGGGCTAGATGCCCTGAGGGGATATGCATGCAGAGAGGCCAGGAGCTTACAAAGCAGCTTCACAGAACAGGAGTCTCCCAAGCTGCTGGAGCCTGGGCTGAGATATCATTTTCCACTGACCACTTCTAGATCAGTGCTCACACCCATCTCCAGCCCGCTCCCAAGCTCAAAAGCAGCTCATAGAACTGGACAGAGGAGGCCAGAAAGTGCAATTTGAGTGCTACTTCCTACGGGTTGCTGATGGGCCCAGCTGGCACAGACACCAGCCAGTTTGTGAGTGAGGACACTCAGCCCCCTGCGGGGAGGCTCTCCAGCAGAAGAAATGTTTTGCCCACCCAAACGCTCCCCCCCTCCCCCCGACCCCTCAACAGCAAGCAGTTTGTTCCTCTAGTCTTTCTTGCTCCTTCGCTTCTCAGGAGTGAGAACCAGAACTGCCCAAATGACAGAAGTCCCAGGGCTTGGCAAGCTACTGGCAAGGGTCAGAAACAACGGGAGCTGCCCCATGGTTCCCTAATCAGCTGGGTAAAGTTGCCTTCAGAAGCCCAGTGGCAGGAAGCAGTTTATAGTACAGTAACTCAGCCCATTGTCTGGCCTTTTTCAGCTTGGCTTCATTACTATTACCATGATAAAGACCAGCATTTTTTTTCTACTTCCCTTTTGCCCCTTCAAGTCTCTACTTGCTCTTGACTTTTCCGAATTTCACTTTGATACTTTGACACCTCCGTTGTTCTCCCAGACAGATATAATTACAAGAGTTCAAATAAAGCCTGTTTTTGTCGGGGCGGGGGGTGAGGGAATGAGGAGAAAGCATGGGTAGCAGAGAGATGCTGTGGAGATTTGTTGGGAGAGCTCACCTCCTCCCCAGTTTGGAGCAGCTCTTCAGGTCTTTTCTGCAATTCAGAGGGCCCAGAAAGCTGCAACTGTGAGACATAATCCAACATTCAGGTTTAGCATAAAACAGAAATAACAAAAAGTGAGCCCAACAGGGTAAGTGGGGATTGCAGAGAGCCAACTCTGTTTCAGTGTGCAATACTGCACCTTCTTGCAATGACACCTGACCATTCTTACCTTGAGAAAGAATTTGACAACAGTTCAAATTTTAAAAAGAAGAAAAACTTGTGTGAAGGCTCATTCGAAGCATCACAGCATGAAACAGCAGGGTGTCTTACAGTCTGCTACAGTACTCATTCAGTGCTGATGTGAAGGAAAATGCCTCCCCTCCCCCCCCCCCCCAATATCTCCACCACTCACTGGAATTCCTGGACAGTCTCCAAAGCCAGTACAACCTGCTCACCTTAACTTGTGGGACTCGGTGACCCCCACAATGCTAGGGCTGCAAGGTACCGAAAGACTAATAAATATATTTCTGGGGCCCCCTATGAAAAGTAATTTCTCTGATCCAGACATCACAGAACTCAGTTCTGCTTTCCTGAGGGCAGAAAATGAGTCACAACTTCAGTTATGGTTCAACTGGGAGTGGCTTACAGAGATTCTCCTTTGTCTCAGTACAAAAAAAGGCTGTCATCTGGTGAAGGCAACACAGCCTTCATCCAATCTCTTAACGCAGTGCAAAAAGGAGAACTATGGCAGGGGTTACACTCTTACTCTGGTGACATTCATAAACCACCTGGAACAAAGGCACATGGGAAAAAGCAAGCCTAGCCTCAACAGAAAAATTATTTCTGTTATCCCCAATTCAACATCTACTTCTGTCACTAGACACGCTGCTACATTATTAGGAAGTGGGGCTGTAATTCAGGAAGATAGATCTTGTTGCTTTTCATCCTATTACTCCTCAACTCCTTTTTTTTTTTTTAGGCCGTAAATCCTTGTACCTCCATGCACTTCAGCATCGCGGCTCCTGATTTAGTATTCTGAAGACAACTATTAGAACCACCAGACACAGTTTTAATCCTTTTGACAAAATATATCTATATTCTTCCTGTATTAATCTTAGAGTCCATAATACATCATGCAGTGACCTGGATGACAGAGTATTGGATGCACTTATTAAACCTGTGGATGACACCAAGTGCAAAGAGACTACCAGGAAGCTAGGCTTAGAATACAAAGTGACTTGGACAAATTGGAAGCGTGGTCTGAAGCGGCGGCAGGCTATCCAGCACAGACAAATGCAAGACAGTGCACACAGGCAAGAATCATCCGCTACATGAAGACAGGCTGCAAAACAGCTGGGTGGAGAGTGAGCTCTACAGAGATGAAAGCTGAGGGGCTACCGAGGATTGCCAGCTTAGCAAACCCAAACACTGCAAGAAGATTTATAAGCATAAATCCAGCCTGAAAATCACAAAACATAATCATTCGATTATATACTGCATTACAGCTTCAAGGGGAGTACTGCAACCAGCATGGTGCTTCCAGAGGGGCACAGAACAGTTGAAGAGAACGACAAAGATGAACAGAGGTCCAAAAAAATGCAATTAATTAAAATGGTACTAGCTTAAAAAGATTGAAGACACTATGGTCTGCAAACCTATGGAAAAGAAATTATAGGTTTTTTCTATGTATTAGTTATTCCATGGGGAAAAATGCAAAAAGGAATAGGCTTAAGTTGCAGGAAGAACGTTAAGGTTCCAGGTTGAGAAACACATTTTAATGGTAAGGAGAGGGGAGTTCTGGACAAGCTTGACAGGGAGAGCAGGTCTCTGAGAAAAAGTTAGCTAAATAACTGTCAATGATGAGTGGGTATTATCTGAGGCTGCGATGGGCAGGAGAATGGATTAGACTGTCTTTTCTTTAGAAAAAAAGAACCTTCCAGTTCTACAGTTCCAATAACAAACAAGCCTAAAAAATTTGCAGTTAATATCATTTTCCAAGATTCCCACCTCTTCAAAAAATGCGCAGGTTTTGACGAGGGTTTCGTAAAAATAAGCCAGAAAATTTATGAGCTAAGCTACTGATTTAAACTATATTCTACTATCCTCTTCGAAAAGCTGTTATGCATTCATAAGACTTTATTGCAGTAAGATATCAGGAAAGAATTTTTGTCTTATTCTTAACTAATTAAAGAGTGAAACAATGCATAAACACTAGACAGGGTATAAGGCCATTAGTCTATAGAAATTACTTCTGAAAACACCATGAATTCTATCTAGCGTATCTGATCTTAAAAAATAAAATAAACACTCCTATATTGGAAGATATATCACCTAGAGGGAACCATCTGTCCTTATGCTCTTTTGTATGCTTTTCTGTTAATTCTTATGTCCAGAGACAGAAAAACAAACACCAAGGAATGACAGGCAGTTTTATTATACTAGAGTATATACTAGGGTATTAAAAATAGATTCTGTAAAAATAAATAAAATTATAGCTAAAATTCATTTACATAAGTGTTTTTCTTTACCTATGATGTATTATCTATTTCAACTACAGTTTATAAACATGAGTTAAAACATTCTTTTTAATTTTCTGTTTAAAAACATTGTATGAAAAACATCACAAGAAAAAAAGGACTCACAAAAATTTTTCAAATTCTACAAACTCGCTGTGTATAACATGATACACAGTTTGGTGCCCCCTTTTGCCCTTTTTTGAATCTTTTAAAACACACTGGACCAGATTCAACTCCTGTATAAAGCTGAAACATTTCTACCTGGATTCAGTGGATTTATACTAATATCCAATGTTATTTTTTCTTTTTTTTCTTTGAAGCAGAGAACAGACTTGGGTCTATTGCAGTTACAAATCACAATGAAGTTTTATGTCATTGGTATCACACCCTTGGACTTTTACTGTGAGATGACGTAGCACTTTACAGCAGGACAGTAGAGGCTTGAGCAATACCTACTGAATGTATTCAGGATTTGATGGTATTATCCTTTAATCACCTCATAGAAATTCTCAGCCTGGTAGATAGCTCATTCAGTTCTGAATTATTAGAGTGTTATATTTATTATTAAAATTATAAGTTAGGGCATATTTTGCATCTGCTTTCTTGGAACATCTTTAGCACTTCAAAATACGTTTGGTTTCTTTTTTTCTTTCCAGTTGCAGTCTTCCATTTGGAGAATGCCTTTGCCAAATTTGCAGCAGAAGAAATGGAAAATTTTTTGAGTGTTTGGGTCTCTTAACACCTTCCGTGAAGTATCACTATCACTGCATAGGCAAGAATATGCAAATAATTTGAATCCCCCCTACAAGAAATACTTGTTTTAATATCAACAATTATACATCCCTCCGTGGGCACAAATAGATTTCCTTATCCTTAAAGCATGTTTAAATCTTTTAAGCCTTTTTAGTCACAAAAGTACACCTTAGAAGAAAATACTCGTATGAGGATATGACGCTAACAGAGACTATTAACATCAATGTACTTACTCTTGATTTACAGTCTTGTAAATTAAATGCACGTAGTTCCTACATGGATGACAACTACAGTTTGTATTTTCTCCCTGAACACGCTTTCATGTGCATAGAAAGTACAAGGAACATACTAGTCCAAAATGAACTTTTCGCCTCTTGAAGGCACAGGAAAGTTTGATTCCTTCAGTGACCATGATTCCTCTGCAGGATCCCTCCAATTTGGCTTTCTGCTACAGTAAAGCAAATCAAAAGCGACCTCCTGGTGCTAGCGTGGATATTGACCAAAAGTTAACACTATATACATGTATAAAAAAAAAATTTCTACCTGTTTACCCTGGAGGTGTGTCCTGGTTGCCATGGGAATGGTAATCATGAATTTCCTGGCTAGAGTGTGATCAAAATCCTAACTTTCAACACTGCATTAACGTTGTTTTTCACACTTGCACAATACAGATTTTGGCTGTAGTTCAGGCGTTTTCAAACGGAACAAGCTCTTTTTCCTGACATTGTGCTAGGATGTTAAACTTAAAAAAAAAACAAAAACAAAAAACCAAACAAACCCAAAACAAACCAAAATAAAAAAAAACCACTACCAACCAACAAACCAACCAACCAAAAAGGTTAAAAAATTAATAGTCATATACAGATGAAACCTTGACAGTATTACCTTCAGCGTTTCCAACAAATCCCCACCAGTTTCCATTCAAACTGGTGGCTCAATGTACCTGAGACAGCTAATTAAAAAAGGAAGTGGTCAAAGTCATGCTTTTTTTTGTAAACTTCAAAGGTGATCCCTCTCCTTCCTCCTCTTTACATTTTACTGTCTGGCTTTCTGCCCATCCTGCAGCTGTTAGCTGAGCCTGTGTTTCACGGCGTCAAACCTGCCTCCTCACGGTCCATAAAGTTACAGCAGGGATCGTGATACGCAGGTGTGGAAAAGCCCGAAGTGCAAGATGGGCCCATTAATGATTTTTCTGGCACCCCATGCTGAGCTGCTGAAAAAAGAGAGCAGCTCGCAGAAGGCAAGGGACTCTTTGTTTGCAAAGGTATTTGAGGTCATATTACTTCTCCCACAGCAAAGGTGTTGGGTTTTCACTTTAAGGGCTGTTTACAGAAATGATTCACCTTTTATACAGCTTTTAAAAAATGCTTTGAGGCTTTAATTGGACACAGGATTTGCATCACACCAGTATGAAAACTCTTACTTTTCATTTGACCCCCCATTAAATCATTCAATGATCTTACTCAATGATAAGCAGCCAGCTCCCACTGTGTGGGCTTAACAGAGGAAAACAAAACTCAAATAATTAGGGTTTCATTTATGTCATAAGCTTTCATTTGGGAATTTCTGCTCCCATTTACATTTGGGCAATGAAGGCAGAGGAGACTAACAAACAGGAAGAAGCACAATAATTTGCTGTTCTTCTTGAAATAACTGAACAATGTGATAACTAATATCTAAAACTCTAAGCTTATAAAAATCACTTAAAACTCTAAATTTTAAACATTGCTCTAGCTGTGATCTGAACTGTGCCCAAAGAACAACTTTAAACAACTCCAGGCTCAAAACTTTTAGAAATGTGTGCCTGAAACCAATACCCTACAGGAACCATTTCCCACAAGACGCGAGTGACACATGATATTCTCCACCCCTCAGAATCAATGGGACTTAAATTTTCAGATCATCCAAACACCGAGGCATGGCCCAGATTTCACAAAATATTTAGTGCCCAACTTCAACTAGTGTCCCTGTGTCCCTCTAGGAGAGAGCGCCTGAACAGTTGCATTTGGGCTTTCAACTCTCTCCCTGAGCCCCTAGTTAGGTGTGGGACATTAGCACTTCTGCAACCTCTACGTCCTAGATCCCCTAGATCCCAAATCTTTAGGCATGTATATTTTGACCCTGGCCCTTTGCATTAGTGGTTTAAATTGGGCAGTATTTGGGTGCTAACAAAGAGTGAGCAGATAAGGACTGAGAAGCAGCAGCTAGTGAGGAACATATTGTGAGGGGATGAGAGGTTTAAGAAGAACTACTGAGGCAGAAAAGTGCCAGCTGCACTGTCATCTCTGCTGTTTATCCACACATCATTTACTTTTATCAAAAGTTTGGCAAAGGAGGGATTTGTCTACACATAATTCTGTAAGAGAGTAACAGTTCCTGTTGCTACAACTCCTAAAGATACAGAGCTGCTGGGCACTGCCCAAAGATGCAAGTTCAGCTCTGAAACAGCAGACCCATCTAGACCTACATGGATATGCCACCTCTGGCAAAGCAGCAGTAGATGAATTTCAGGCTCCTGACCTGCTCACGTCTTTTTTTCCTAATACTTTATTTCCCTGAACAACCATTTCTGAGGCAGCAATTCCTAGAAACTCAAACCAGGACTGGGAGCAATCACAAACCTGAAGAAAAGTAGTGCCAACCATAAATAAGCTGGAATCAGGAGCATTATGCTTCTGCTACTGCTTCAGCATTTGGTTGTGTTACTGAGCAGCATCTGAAGTTGTGAGATAGCAGGACATCTCTTTAAGAAAAGGTAGTAGAAACCAGCATGGACCATATATGACCGCAACAGCGAAGAATGCGGTTTGGTTGTCTCCATGCCTGAAGTCACAACTTGCTCAGAACTGGCATGGCTTTGCTGACAAACAAATGGATCGGGTACCCTTTCTAAAGACATTAGGGAATGACATGCGTGTGTTTCATGCTGCTCCGAAGACCAGTTCTGACAATAGGATTTCAAGGGAACTCGTTACACGTAAGACACTCTCTCTCCTCTTTTCAGTAACTGCTGTGGAAACTGTGCCAGTACCTTCAGCATGGAAATATAACACAAACTGCGCATCCCAGGACTCCACAAAGACGATCTGTATCCCAAAAAAAGCAACCAAAGCTCAAAAACCTAACTCGGGAACAGAACTGTCAGAGTATCCACATACAGCAGGGAAACAGAGAAAGAGCTATAGCAAAAGTAACAACTTTATATTTTTGCGAGAAACTTATTTTCCAGCTGTCAGAAGGAAGAGTAAGGTGAGCTCATGAATAATTGCTTTTGCTGGTTCCTTTGAGCGCCAGACTAATTTTTAGCTATCCATCCTGCAACAGTCTGTAATAACCTCCCCATCTGTGTCAGCAGATACATTTCAACAGCAAAGCAAAAGAAAAAAATCTTCTCCTGAAACTCAACAAATCTCAGTAGTCTTTGTGCTGCACCCACAAGCCACGTAAATTACATGAACCGGCCGCCTTCATTATGTTTGTGATGCTCTAAAAAGTCTTTCCAACCGTATATTACACAGTTCATGAAAACTACCCTGCCATCAGCTTTTCAGGAAAGAAGCTCTGACCTTGCAGCTCTGGAAGGTGATGAGTCAGTCTTCTGTGCTCTCACAAGAAAATAAATTTTAAAAAAGCATGTTAGAAACTGAAAAGCTGAGGGAGACTGGGCACGGTGGGTGGCTGTTGTGGAACGCTATAGTAAATTATCTGCTCTGCCATGGGACTCTTCAATGGCCACATGCATGTCATGCAATCTTCTTGCATCACAGCTCCTTTCTCTGATGGTGACAGCAGCACAACCCTCATCTCACAAAGAGAGGTTGCAGTGAAACAGGCAAACAATCTTAAGGGCTGTGAAGTGCTGAAATAGAAAAGTAACTGAGACAATAGATTTATCTCAGACTGATTTTTAGGTTCTGCCTTTCTCTAGACTTCTGTAGGATTCTTTATTCTGAGATTTCCAACCTTCTTTTTTATGGATACTGTCAGCAAGTGAGTGCCACAAGCAGCATCCTGATTTTTGCTGCACAAGTCCCCTTTGAAATGCCTCAAATCACAGCTTGGTAAAGCCAGCTATAAGCCTCAAAGAGTAAGTATCTCACCACCAGGTGTGCTCACCTGTTCTTCACGGGCAATTAAGGACTCTGTCTGGGTTCAGCTGCTGAGCATCCTACTGGGACTGCACTATGGGGTTTTCTCTGCCAGCTGCAGCACAGCTGGGGCAGTGGCAACTGCAGCTCCCAGACATATGCCGCAAGTGACATGTACCCCTGCTTTACTAAATCCTATAGGCTACTTAAAACACGTAATGGTTATCAACGTTGCACACTGGCAAAATAGTTTTTACGACCACTGTTGCTGTCCTCTGCTCTCTATCAGTGTAGTTGTGGGATATATTTTGATTTAAACAAGTAACTGTGTGATATCAAACTCTGATTTCTAGCAGCTTATTTGTCCAACATTTAACGTTATGTTATTATGATATGCTCCTCCCTAGTTTGAAATCAAAGGCTTTAACCCTAAAGCTGAAGGAGACATAGCACAATGCAGTGCAAGGTTAAATCTCCTGTTTGAACCTAG
This sequence comes from Larus michahellis, assembly GCF_964199755.1. NCBI lineage: Eukaryota > Metazoa > Chordata > Aves > Charadriiformes > Laridae > Larus > Larus michahellis. The sequence goes on along the minus strand of NC_133898.1, from coordinate 54,821,187 downwards.
ATGGACCACCAGGCTAGCAGGGCTATCCTGCTTCCTATAACCTTGCTATCTTACTCAGAGATTAAGAAGTTTCTAGTACAACTTGATTTTCCCAGACACGTTTGCAAACTTTTTCAATTAAAAATATCTGGGGTTTGCAATTTTTCTTGAATTCTGATTGGCCAGCTTACAACAACTGAAACAAGTGTAAGCTATAGCCAAGTCTATGTGCTTTTATTTTTAAATTGAAATATTGTTTTCAAACTGTAACAATTTCAAAACTACCAAAACGCTGAAAGTATGTGAAATTTAAATCCAATAAAACACATTGCGAAAAACAGCAGAGTTCAAACATACAAATATTTCCCATTTCTTCATTTCTCCCTTTTTCAGTCAATTCCAATTGAAGATACACTAAAGAACATTAAAACTTGATTAATCCATGATAATATGACAAGGGCTAAACCTCGTCTGATCTGGCAACCGAAAGGAAGGTGGGAGGAATTCTGAGGGAACAGGCAGAGTGAGAAGTGAAACTGCAAGACCGTGAGATGGTGATCAAAGGGAACAAGGACTCCCAGGCACAGTGAGAAAAAACGTTACCATCCTGGAGAGATGAATGAAGAAAGTCTGCAAAAAACAGGGTCCTCTTTGTGCTGCAGTTCCCCCAACACTATTCAGAAGAGTTGATTTTTAGCTGTTACATTAACCCAATCCAGATAATTTCATTAACTTCCTTAAATTCACCTTATTATGTCAAATAATGTCCCAAGCTCTAGAGTGCATTTCACTATGTGCTGTGTGCAAATACAAAACCAGATATGACCACATTTCAGGGACTATCCACCCAACTGCATGTCCCAAGGCTTAATGAGCTGATGTTTGAGAAATGTTTCATCTAAGAATCTTGAAAGGCAAATAGTACAGCACCATGTTAGTAAGAAACAAATTAACCAGCTGAGTTTTTCTTTTTATTGCTGTTGCCTCTACAGCCTCTAAACAACAAGCAAACAACTTTCAAACTCAGAAGATCATTGTATTATAAAGCATTAACATTATTCAATTTTCTCTTAGATAAAAAAAAACCCAAACAAAAAAACCTCAAACTTTATTGCAACTGTAAGGGCTTTTTTGAGGCATTTTCTACTGTAAGTTGGAGCATAAAGATCCTTCAGGTATGGTATAGACAGATATCAAAGCGATGGAAGGGAAAACATGTAAATTAAAAAACAAACAAACCCACCCAAAAAAAAAAAACCCAGCCACCCCAAACAGGAAAAAACCCCAGCAGAACAGTCTGCTCCTTAATTCTGAAGTCCTGATACTGATAATTTTTTCAAGCTGGCACACCTCACTGCTGCCCCATAGCTCTCATTCATATAATTTTTTTCTGGTGCTGAGTGGAGTAGAAACACAATTTCTGACCACACACAATATTTCAGGTGATAGCCCAAGATCATGGTGGGGAAGCAGGGGAAGCAGTGCTTTTTAGTAAAGAATTAGAAGGCATTTTGGAAGACTTCATCACTTCCAGCTGCAGCTGGAATTTAAATATTTAAAATACTCTCTTAAGATTCTATTGTCTTTTCTGCTCCTGACTAAAGTTAGCCAGCTATTTCTATGAGCAGCATCTATGGTTTGTGTATAGTAGTTTCTATGTGGCAATAATTGTTTTTAATATTCCAGAAGGAGCTGTACCTCTCAAGTTGGTCAAGAGATGGACACACAGAAAAAAATCAGGGAAGGGAAAGAACTTATACAGGCCTTCAAGACCAGCTCTAATCAGGGCAGTGGGGTGGACTGTTAGGGTGACCGTGGTCTGGGCACTCTGCTTGAGCTCAGAGAACTTGGGTAATGCTTAGGCAGCAACATAGAGGCAGCAGTGGAGAAGAAGAAAGTAGCTGAGGATATTAGGAAAGCAAGGAAATATGAGGTGCTGCAATGGAGAAGAAAAGCTGTAAAGAGCTTTGAAGATAAGAAAAGATGGAGATCCAGTGAGAAATCCTCCCATGGGAGTGACACAACTCAAGCAACAGGCCAAGAAATTATTTTAGCTCTTATGCTCTGAAGAATGGAAGTATCTGATCTGGAGGAGGGGGAGGGCTAAACATCGTTGTATTATCAAGGTGGGACTAAAGGTAGACCTGAACCATGGTCTAGTGCACCAAAAAGATGACATTCAGACAAAGACCTCCCAGTAATTACTAACTGGAGGGAAAAAAAAAACAATTTTAAAATGTACTGTTTCATCCTCAGCAGCAAAGAAGGAGGAGGACAGCCACACTTATTTAAATCCAGTATATGCATATCATTTAGAACTAGTCATATATAATTTTTTTTTTTATTGGGAGCATTAGAATGGGGAATTTCATTGGAAAGCCTGGAGGAGGGGGAGCAGCAAAACCACTGCTTGAAATCCCTCCTGATGTGCAAAGCACAGGCAAGACCTTCACAACTCAAGTGATCTGTTAGCCTCATGTTGTGCAAGGGTGGACTACTCTTGCACCTTATGGACAAATGAATAAAGTATGATTAAAGCCAAAAGATATGCATTGAATAACTTGGTAAGATTTTTTTATCGATATTATTATTATTTTAAAAAGACATATCAGAGAGGTATTAAAATTAGAATAAAAAAAAGATGGTTATAACATAACTGTCTCTTCAACAGGTGGGGATTGACAAGTTACAAATATTTTCCTGTTTAGTTTAGATAACTTTTTACAGCAATCAAATCAGCTCTCGAGTGCTTTGAAGCCAAGCATAACCAAAACACCCACTGACTTATGAGTAACTCTGTAGAAATGGCTACCGAGTGCAACTCTGGTAAGGCCGCTGGAAAAAACTGCCGACAAACATGGCCTTTATTTCATACACCCAGCTTAGTAATTATAGAGCAAAATTCAGCTGAAAGGACCCAACAAGGGCTGGGATTTTCACACTTACCTTAGGAAATATTTGCTCAGTTTCTTTTTGGGGCTTCGTGTGTTTACAATGACGAGGCAGACATTGGCAGCATGCCAATCCTCGCACTCTTGCTGGGAGCTGTGGGCAGAAGAAAGAAAACAAAGTCAGACGGATGTTTTCTAAATGAGATATTCCCCTCGTGATGGTATATTTGCCCCTTGATGTGCCATCCTAAAATGCATCTTCATCTGGAAAAAAGTAACTAAGATAACAAGCAGGACTATTTTAGAGATTATATTTTCCTTATTCAAGCCAATCTCCATTTCTTTGGAAAAAAAAAAAAAAGAGACTTCTGAACAGGACCACATTCTGTTTTTTTCCTACTTTGCTCTCATTTTAATCATACATATTTTCTTTCTGTTGGGCTGTATTCTGCTCTCATGTACCTTCAGCGAAAGTACAGAGCAAATGCTCTAGTGTGAGCAAAACGGGTCCAGTTTTACATGGGCATAGCTGAAGTAGCCCCTTCACACTCTCAGCCAAAACAAGTAGAAGTTACCAGCTAAAGGAGATCCTGTCCCCTCCATGTATTTGTACAGCTAGGTAGTAAGCCGTATCTGGAAAACAGCTCAAAACTAACCTGAAGAAAAATTAGGGAGTGGAGTGGGGAGATGATTTTCCTCCAGGTCGGCACCAAGATCTGCTGATGTGAGCTCCAGTGGGAACACAAGCAGGGAAGAGCTGGGGTGACACCTTCACTTTACACAGGACACATGTAAATCCAAAATTATTTTGAAACTACAGTTCTGGCTTAGATCACAAGTAAGGGAGGCAAATCAGTAGAAAGAACAAAGATATACTCAAGAAAAAAAAGGAATTTTTTTTTCTTTTTGTTTAAGCTCTGTGAACTGGCTCACTTTGGTGTCAGACAAGCTCTAGCAGGAGACCAAGGACAGGAAGGGGAGGGGAACAGGACTTGGCAGCAGTAGCTAGCTGTAGCACCAACCCATCATTTAGAGCATCTGTGGTAAGTTCATTGTTAACAGCAGCAAAACCTCAAAACTCTTGAAATGATTTTTTTTTCCTTACCAGCTAGGAAATTACAGTGGTTCTTTCTGAGATCTTTCATAAAAGGCAGGTATACATGAAGATACAAGATCTGGCTCAGAGATCAAGAATTGAAACACTAGGGCTTGGAAACAGAGATTTAAAGCCTTGTTCAGGCCACCTTACTCTTCTTTCAATAGAAAAAGAGGGGGATGGAGAGGACCCTATTAATCTTTGCACAAAGGCTGTTCTCATGAAACCTTAACACAGTGATTTTACTCCAAGTGGTTATTACACTTCTGTGAGACCTACAGTAGTGCAATTGCATTGGTTCGCTGTTTGTTCCCATAGCTTCCTCCCTCAGCCTCAATTCACTGTTGTTCAAGTGGCTGCTGCTACCTGCAGCTCTCAGGAGCAGCATATGAGCAGCACTGCACTGGCGTTTCAAGAAATGCCTGGTTCTGGCTTTGCTGGAAACAGCATAAGAGCAAGCTATTTGCACATCTTCCCTTACAGGCGTGAGCCAGAGGTGCAAAGGTTCACGACTGAGGCAGCAAAGGAAACCTCAGCCATGGGGTAGGTTTGGTTTGGAACCATCGATGGCAAGTTTCATGCAAAAGTTCATGTCAATGCCTCAAACAACTTACAAACCCTTAGATGAAAGAGTTTATTGCAATGATTTACTGAATAAAAACATATTGAATGCAGTCATTTCATTATTTTTCATTATTTGGCAAGATAGGTTGGTAATGAGAACTGCGTGGATGCAACACACTTTGATTTTGTAATGAATCTGATTTAAAAATTCCCTTGAAATTCTGATTGAAACAGAAATTCCACACTTGGTAGCAGGCAGATTCAGAACGAGTGCGTCTAAACAGGCCAAGTTCAACTAGAAAAGAGCCTGAGCAACCTGATCTAGATTTGAAGTTGGAGCAGAAGTTGGACGAGATCCCTTGCAACCAACAAGGGATGTCATCTTTTTAAGTGCACATAGCAGTAGATTTGATCCACTCACATTAACAGAGGCACCCTGCTTCCCTTGAGTACCAAGAGGACTTACAAATAGTAATGTCTGAGGTCATTACCAAGACAGAATGCCTCTCTGGACTACCTGCTTTGGCCAAACACAAGCCACTGGCCTGTTTATGTGACAGCTAGGTGAAATATATTGGATCCTTGAACAGGAGACAGAGTCAATAGTCATCTAGGCCCTCCTGGCCTTAAACATAATGAATAAAGACAAGATTAGATGAAGAGGTGTCAGGAAGAAAATACCCTTTGAAGTTTGGTTAGTGTTCTTCAAACTACAAGATCATTAGTCTTAGCCTGGAGAGGAGGTTTTGTGTGCCTCAGAGACCATTTCCTTTTTCCAGCTGGACCAATTAAAGACACCTACAAAACAAATCTTGTCTGTGTCTTTCTGACCATACAGTACAACACAAGATGCTACTGAGAGGGAAAGTAACTGCAAACACCCCAGTTGCAGCAGGCAGATTAGGCAGGCGGCCAGCTGAGCAAAGAGGGAAGGCAGTGGACCAGCCTCCCAGACCCAGTGCCAGAAGTTAGCTATATATTGCATTTTGTAAACAACAAAGTCATCATAGCTCTCTTCCTGCAGAAACCCCGCGAAGCCTGCAAACAAGAGTTAGAGCAAGGAAGGGGAGTTATTTCCAGCAACCTCCATGAGCGTGTGTATCCCACAGTTGTCAGCTGCACACTTGGCCTTACCTCTGAGACATTCAGTGCTTTAACTGGGGGGATTTGTTTTGACCAAAAAAAGTTAAGGAAGGGTCAGTCTCAGGATAAAGGTATTCATTATAATTCCCCTAGTTTTTGTTAATGTATTAAACATAGGAGCTCTGCTTTAATTTCAGTCCTGTGAAAAAATAAAAGAGCAAAATCTTGCCACAATGCTTAACTATTATGCTCTAAAAAAAGAAAACTGCTAAGTGCTTTTAAGACAAGTATCGCCTGCATTTCCTACATGCAGGAAATAAGGGGAAAAAGAAGACATCCAAAGAGGGAAAGACTTGGGCATTCTATCTAGCCTCCTGACAAAGAGGAATATGAGTGAGAACTGATTTTTATGCTGCTTGCTGCATGGTCCTGAAAGTCAATGCAGATCCCCACTTCTTGCTTCAGATCTGTTTCAGGAGAGATTTTGCACCCAGCAGGCAAAGTGTGCCAGCACTGGAGTGAGCAGTGTTATCGGGTGTTAGCTGCAGCACTCTGATACATCCTTGAGAACTAGCACATCATTAGGGATACTTTCACAATGGAATGTGTGGGTCTTAGGTCTGCATGTCAGACAAAACTGAGGATGCTTTTAAGGAGGAATTAAAAAAAAAAAACTTAACAACGAATAACTTATAATAACTGTTCCTTTAAATGTTCCTTTTGCATTTGATTTCAGCACTACTACTGAGACTCTCAGAAACCAGTTTTGATAAAGTGACTCTGCATACTCTTCTGTTAAAAAAAAAAAAAACAAACACAAACAAACAACAAAACAAAACCCCACAAACAACCAAAAAAACCTCCACCACAAGATGTAGCTATTTGTTTGAAAAGTGCTCTGGAAGAGAAATTAACAGGGAACATACTCTGCAGCACAACACCGGGTATTACAGATATAAAGTCTGATTCTCTTCTCTCTGCACCTTAGTCAGTCGTTGCCACCTCCCTGAATTAGCAGCTGTTTACACCTACTTGCATTGATATAAATGACGACACAAGAGCAAGGTGATAGAAAACAGGTCTGCAATGTATAGTCTCAGCCAAACACACCTGCAGCCCTTTGACAGACCAAACCGTATATTCCTCTGTGTCTAACTCTCTGTATATTACAATACTACTAATAAGCTATATGGAACTACATACAACATAAATGACACATTTTACACTCTGGACTTAGAAGAGATCTGGCAGTGACCAATATATACACAAAGAGTAAGACAACCCTGTTCACATGTTACATTCTAAGCATGTTTTAAAATAAATTAGGGTTCGTTCTTTGGCACAGCTGAAGCAGGACCTGCTCTCCAAACAGCCACCTTGATGAAGAAAACAGCAACAGTTCACACTGATCAAGAACTTGGCAGCACAAGGCGTCTTAGTTCCTGGAGAGCACTTCCAATTCCCCCAGACAAGAACCTGTCCCAGTGACACAGCTTCAGGAGCACACCACAGACGACTACGAGATTAAATATGAAACTCCCTGACCACACTAGCATGTGACCTCAGCCATTATTATTTGTAAGCTACATGGCTGAATAACCCCAGATTTTCTAAGAAAGCAGTGATACTGTGGTTTGCTTTTTCACTGTGAGTTTGCTGAAAAAAATGAAGACCTATGGTGCTCTCCAGTCTTCCTTACCCCATGCTGCTAAAAATGAACTGACACAGGTCTCCCATTCTCCACATCAGTCACACCTGCTGAGACGTCAAGAGACGACCAATATCATACCCGAGACTCCTTCACTCATGCAAACATTTCTGGTTAACAACTCGAGAATTTTTACCCAATTATCAGGTTTTTCTCCAGAAATAACTGGAAATACTTAATTTGAAGTAACTTCTCAAAGACCCGTATTACAGAATAGCTATTCAGATTATCTCCCTGTATTAGCCCTGTATAAAGAAGCTTATTCCTTAACATTGCCAAGCGTGTAAAAGGAAACCCACTGACAGAAGAGTCACCTGCCTATTCACGTTATACCAGCTTCTTTGCACCAGTTTCCACATGGGTTGTTTTCCATCCATAATCCACTTGCTTCATATCCAGCAAGCTAATACAGAAGGGTCCCCCCTTGAGTACCTTTACCAAAAGCATATTAAGCTCTTAGTGAAAAATAAAAGTTAATTTCAAACCAAGGCCAAATCCATGCCCTGTGTCCAATACAGATAAAAAAAAAAACCTCTCGCTGAAACACAATTGCACTTTAGGATGAACTGCCTTGGATGTTCTAAATAAACAATGATTTTTCATTCTCAATCCTCAAGCTTCATTTTTATCATTCTATCCTATACACGTGCTTCCGTTTCCCAGAAATTATGCATAATACCTGATTTTTATCCACATTCTCTGGCATCCGCTGCTCCACATCTAACTCCATTGTTCCCAAGGTTAAGAGTGACTTTAGAGCAAAGTGAGTACCAGTACATACAACTTCAGATAACAGAATTTCATGTTAATCTCAGCTGCTGTGTCTGGAGTTAAAACAAAAGCATCTGGTGTTCAGAAGGCTCTGGTTTTGGCGTTATGGGTGCAAGTAGAAAGTGGACTGGAAAGAGAAGGAAGCTTGTTGATAGAACTGATGACAATTTATTGGCTATCAGTGGCTGCTTTTCTGAAATTTCTATACCAAAAAGTGAAAGAGTATTTGGATGGGGATGGCAAGGCTGGTCCTCAAAAGCTATTCCATCTGAAGAGGAGCAGCCTCTCACCCTGCCCTTGCACCAAGGGGCCAGACCCCACCATCCACAGATTGCCGCCTCCCCCTCCTCCTAAGGTGGGTGCATTTCAGTGATGCCTGAGAGGAAGAAAAGCCAGGGTTTTTTTCAGGACGAGGCGCCGGACAAACATGTAAAGCAGTACTGCTCTGGGAAAGCAGAAGGCTGCCTGAAGCATAAAGTGAAGTTTGCAGATTCATTTTGTTGTGATTAGAAACAGGTGTGGGAGGGAAGTGAGGGAAGCCATAGCCTTCACCTACTAACATTCAAGTACACTTACAGTAGCCACCAGACAGACACACAAAGCCCCAGGTCTCAGCCTTCCTTTGTATTTAAACTTCTGCCTCACCCGCCTGAAGCTTAATATTCCTACTCACAATCAACACCTCTTCCTTGACCCATCCTAGCTTCTTCCTTTTCACCTCTGTGGACCAGCTGTGCTAAACATCGCGTGCATCTCACTAGTTTTGTCCCTTCCTCAGCCCTGTGACAGCCTGCACTATATTTCTCCTTCCCGGCTCACACCATTCCTTGTCACCCTTTTTCTCCTTTAAAACTCACCTTGGCTTTGTCCCCTAGTTTTGAAATTATGTATATACTGTAAGGTATGTAACAGGCAAGCTCAAACACCCGTAAGCCTGATCTAGGCAGCAAGGAGCAAGCTATAGGCACTCAGTTCTAACAAAGCTCTCTCTGTGTTACATTGCAGCCCAGCACCTATACGGATTTGTCATCACCCTCTAATGGCTCCTCGTTTTCCTTTGGCTCTTGTCCCTGTCTGCAAGAGCTCTTCAAAGCTCTATGCTGGGTCTCATCTTCTGTATCTTATCCTCAGGGAGCCTCCTCTCTTCACACTGATATAGCTATTACCTTTAGGTAAACAGCTCACAAATCTACATCTCAATACCAAACTGATCTCCCTCAGTTTAGCCCTACACATTTACTAACACTACTGATCTGCTGCCCTGGAAGGATGATTATTTGTCTAATACTAAACTTTGCAGTTATTACTAAACAGCTTATATTTTTCCTTTTATGTTATTTCCTTTTCTCCATTGCTGTTAGCAGCAACATCCTTCCCATTTCTAAAACTTCAATTTTTAATGTGTGTACCTACCAATGCTGGAATATTTCCTGCCTTTCAGGTCCTCCTTCATAATATAACAAATAAATCAGACAACATGCTTGTCCACATCTTGGTCATCTTGATCTACTATAAATATTTCCCTCTTCAGTTCTTCACTGCTCCCGCCTTTCTGGACCTGTGATGAACTGAATGATATATCTGCATCACATTCCCAGGACCTGGTACACTTAGCTATAATAATGTAATCAGTCCACAGCAACTTTAATTACATTAAAAATAAAATGCAGCAGCAATAACAAAGATAGTTATTCCATGTCCTCTGTAACTTCCCTTCCTTTACTGCTGATTTTCCAATTCCTGTCCATTATCTCTAAATTCTAAGACACGAGCTGGGTAAAAGTGACCATGCTGAACATGCCCCCAAAGTGACATTAAAAAAAGGCAATTTGAACTTGCATTGAAATCTCTCCTTCAGATTTGTGCCTGACTCACAATCCTATTCCCAGATACCAGTTTTCACAAACCGTTTCAGAACCTTGAGATGAAACTGGACAGTGTGTTCAAAAGTAGGGACAGAAATAGCGCAGAAGCAGAATTATAAACAAATCTCGTTTCCTTACAATAAGAGTGAAGAAGTTATTTACATAATTTACTTACACATTTAGTTCCTCCTGTTTATTTTCAGTTAAAATAATTCCAGTGAAAGAGGCAAGAATTATTCCCTTTAAACTGTCATCTCTGTATTTCAAATCTAACTACCTTTTGAGAGGCATGGAACAAATGCTACCAATTCAGGATGCTTCACCATTTCAGAAAGCCAAGGCACACCTGTATGTTCTTAGTGTTTTCACTGCTTTCTCCACATGTGGGACTACAGACCATTTCTTAGGGGCTGCTGATTCTCTGCCAACACTAGTAAATCAAGTGTGCTGAGGGAAACTTCCTAGCACAGAAGCTAAGCGGCATGAAGCAGCGGGTGCTCATGCCAGGAAACTTTCTTAGCCTTCAAGCCACCATGGCTGCGTGCAAGCTGTCCTTCTTGGAGCACCACAGTCACCGGCACTGCCTGGCACTTTCCAGTCTCCACGAACGTATGCTTAATGTAGGTGTCCTTACCTAAACAAAGATTACAGACTGCAGTTTTATGCCCTAGATGAATTTTGTTGAAACTCCAGATTTCAACAGTTAAATACACACAGCTCTGCTTAGACTTAAACAGTGTTCCAAGTATAAATAAAATCTGAAAATGGGATCTATTTTCTTGCTATTCAGCTAAATGTCATTTGCTTCCAGAGTTTATTATACATAGCAGCAACGTCATCCAAGAAAAAAAATCCCACATCATCTCCTTGCCTACATTTTAATTGGTTTAATAGCTATGATTTCAGGCAAATTTGCAAGAATTACTGTTTATTTGTAAAATATATTGCATACTGGGTGTTGGGGGTTTCTTTGCGTACTGATAGGTACCTACCTACTGATAGATGATCACTGTAGGTCCCTTCCAACTGAACTATTCTGTTTTATTTTGTCTTCTATTTTAACACTTGGGAGAAGTATTAAAGTGTTCAAACTAAATTTTGAAAAGAAATGACATGATGCATTAAAGACTCTGGATCTGGTCCTCCTCTATTCTAGGGTTGCTCCCTGCAGCAAGCCAATAAAAATGCTCCTTTCTCAGAGCAAAATGTTGACCTTGCTGTAAACTAAAGTCAGAGCCAGAGAACAAGAAATATAAAGGAAAATTATTTTAAAGATTTTTATTTTTAACTTCATGAGGCTGAGGATATTCATTTAACCTATAGCTGAAGTGCACATTTGAATCAAATGGAAATTGAAAGAAGACTTGGCTGTCTTTATATGATGGGAACAGGGAATTTAAGGGAAGTGCAACAGCACTAACATTTATAGGTGTTTGCACTGTGAACATGAACACCTAAGCAAATCTTAATACAGGGATTGAATACATATCTCTAACCCTGGCGGGTAGGAATATAAAACCAAGAAACACTCTAGGCTATGTCTATGCAAAACCCACATCAATTGCCTGTATCAGTTACAAAATGCAGATACATTTAAATCAGGGCCAGTTTATGAGCTGACACAGCTTTTGAAAGCCATTTGCTTTTCATGGAGAAAAACAAAAGCTCTCTGGGCCTGATTCTCCACACACTTGCACCCAGGTGGCCACCTATATACTTGCATTGCACAGGTATACTGTTATTGCTATAGAATTGCTACATCTTAACTACTTGCAACATCTTGTGTTACTAGATATATATTCCTAAAATGCAAAATACTAGGAGGAAAGAAAGCAAGCATCCAGAAGCCAATCTGCACACGTGCCATTTTCCCCTCTTGCTTTTGTCTCCCCTCACTGGGGACAGTGTTAAGCTGCCCCAGGTTGGCTGGTGCCAACTTATTTCAACCAGCCCCTCTGAACTCCTGGACTGAACTTTCTGGTTTCCATAGAGTGTAATTTTTTTAAAAGTACCTTGACTCCACTTCATTTTCTCTTCTTACCATTCTGCCAGCGTAATAGCCTGAAAACTTTGGGGTTTTTCAAGTCATTTTCAAGCATCCTTGTCCCCTTTTCACGCATAAAAGGCTGCCCCTTCATTTTTCCGCTTTATTTTTCTCTCACCTATTTGTGAACAATCACTCCTGCTTCAGCCAAGCATATAGAAACAAGCACTGAGCCAAGACATATTTGCCTTGGGTCAGGCAAACAGGGCCCATGTGGCCCACCCTTAGCCAGGGGCAGGATGAAAGGCCGACCAGGCCTCCTCACGGTTTGGTGACATCTGAGCTAATCCTGCCTTCGTTTGGGAACAATTACAGAAAGTCACCTGAACGCGTCTACAAATAAACCTCTTTCCAAAAGCTAAAGAGAGGGTGCTTTTTTACCTCCAGCGCTTGTGACCCATTTTCTACTGTCACTTACGCTGGTGGGAGCCCAGGGTGCTTTCACAGAGGGAAATCATTTAGGACTTGCTCTGGGTGCACAACTTGGCTTCCTCACAGCTAATCCAGACTAGACAGTAGTTCATGCGTGGGTTTTTTTCCTTAAATAAAGAACGATACAAGTGATAGTTGCGTGGTTTCACTTCTGCTCTGTTTGTAGGAGTAAAATTCACCTTTCTTTCATGCTGCTTTTTGCCAGATGCACACTCTGCATACAAGTGAATCTAAATCCTCCTAAAGGCCTCAGCTGGTGGCTAAATCTTAAAAGTAATTTTAAGAATAGACAAAACTGCAGTTTATAGAAGGAACATCTACCCAAACAGTAAAGATGGAAACAAACACGGCCTTAAAGCTACTTTTAATGGCAACAGAATAAATCGCTGTTAGTCATATACAGCTGTACAAATAAGCCTTCCTGTCAGCCTACACAAAGGCATGAAGCCTGCCCTAGCCCCACTGTTCTGCATGGGGTATCCGCTCATCACAGCGGTTCACTGCAAACTGCTCCTGGGTTCAGCTTGAAGAGCATGGCTGTCAGATGAAAAATGAAAAATCAGAGTGAGATTTGCTTATCCAAGCCCTTTTCCAGCCATTTGGTATCTTCCAGCCTACAGTGGGCCAAAGGCAAGAAGTCCACATTTGAGTCAAAGCAAAGCTCTCACAAGCCCCATGCTCCAATGCTAAATCCTACCCAGAGCTCACATAACTCTGTTCATTTATTACTATCTATGTCATGTTGTTGCCCACATGGGACAATGCCCGAGGTAACCAGCTGTTTTCCCACCTTGTAGTGAGTTACAGTGCCACCCAGGAAAGGCTGAGATGATACTAGGGGAGAGGATGGACAGTCTGAAGAGGTAGCTAGGTCATTTCTCTCTCACTCATCTACAGACATGTACTCTCCAATGACTGAGGCAGTGCTTTGCTCTGAAGTGCCCCTTTATCGCTGTGGCGGTGGCTGTGCAGGCAGACATGGTGGCAGCAGGACGTCTGGAGGATCCTCCACACTAGCTGATGCCGTAGAGGAGATCCTGCCTCAGGGAACTACAGCTGGGAGCCCACAGCTGTTGTGCAGTGTTGGCATTTCTTTCCAGCCCTGAAAGTGCTAAAGGGAAGCCCTAGCGCCACACTGGAGGTCATTTAGAGGTGAGTTGTCAGCTCAGAAACAGCAGATGGCAAGTATGAACTAACAGGAGAACCCAAGTCTCTTTTCATCACCCTTTCTGTCCTTCCTCTCTGAACCCAGGTAAACCCACATCCAACAATGATACTTTCTTCCATCTTCAGTTTAAGAGAGGAGACCTGCACAACTTCAGAGCTATCAGGACTTTACAGAGTATTTTTCTCTAACTGGGAGGAGAGAGGCTGGGTCTTAAGCGGGACAAGAGGTTGAAGACCTCTTTTGACCAAAAGAAGAGTTCATCATATCAAATGAGTCAGCTCTTACTCTCACATTAGAGGCCACCTTCAAGGCCTTGTAGTTTAAATACCTTAACTAAAATCTAGCTTGTTACCTGCATCCTTGCCACAGGAAGAATATGCTGCCTTGACAATGACAGCAGCTGCAAGAGACTCAGCTGAAGTTGTGCAAGCAAATAGCTGGGCATTAGCAGGCCTGTTCCTCACCACTGGAGATGAGAACATTGGACCAGCGTCAGGGCTCTGTATATCTGCCACTGCTCTGAGATGGGGGCATAACTTTGTATATTCTTCAGTCTCAACAGAAAACAACTAATACTGTTTGAGTGAGTGGTAAGGAGAAGAGTCCTCTATACAAACACTGTTAAAACTGCTGACGTTGTAACCATCACCTAGAAAACAGTGATGGATATACTAGAAGTCTGAAGACACCAAAAAAGTTGTTCTGATGATAGGTTGCTATGGTGTTTGGTTTCAGCTGTTCTGAGAAGAGAAAAAAGCTGTATCACATGACAACATCAAATGGGGTATCACTTAAGAACATCTGCCTCATGTTAAGGAGACCCAGAAAAGTATTTTAAAATTAAAACAAAAGATGGTTAACATTCCATCTCAAAACATTTCCTAGCCTTTTCCCCCCCCCCCCCCTTTCAAGCCAGATTATTTTCTTTCAAATAAGGTTCACTTCTGCTTCCCATTCCTTCACAAGAGTCAGGGAAAAAAAAAAAAGGGAGGGAAACAGAAGGAGAAAAACAAGATTAAAATCTCATCTTTTCTCATCTTTTCCTACTGCAAAATGGCCTTAGCAGACCAGATATGCTACCCCTCAGTTTCCTCATTTATACAACTGCTTCTTTACCTTGTAGTAACATTGCCAGAATTCACCAGTGGTGATTCCTTCCAAGCTGCTCAAAGGTTAGAAATTGTGTAATACACATTTTGTATTTACAAATAAAACTTTAAAACATATAATCAAATACACAGGATAAAATTTCTAGTTTTCTATTTTAGAATTCTCAAACCAAAAGCATACATATTCTCTTGTTTTTCAAACTATTTCATTTATCATTTGGTAAATAGGCTCTACATTTCTAAAACAAATTAAATTGAAAATTCTAGTATGGAACCGTATACCTAATTTACATTGCAAACATAGCAATTTATACGGCAAATTATATGCCCCAAATACATTCAAGCACAAAATGACCTCCTGTATATCTATATGCAATTAAAAAAAAACCAACCAAACAAATGGATTTAAGAGTAGAATATTTAATTTGGTAGGCAGAGACTGAGGCTCACTACATTTTTCATTCTTCTAGAAACAGGATGTTATTTTTGTCCTTTGCAATATAAGTGAGCTTAGTGTACCCAACATGTGAAATACCTTTTGGACAGAACTGACTTTATTAAATTAAAAGATAGATGGATGGAACCATTGAGTTCATAATCATACGACTGCTTTTGACTTCTCTCCAGAGCATGCAGTACTTAGGAAAAGAATGCAAACTGCAAATTAAACCCTCAGTTATCCCCAGCAACCTGACAGTCTGGCCCAAGAAATACTGCGAAGTCTGGCAGATTGGGAGAGCGATGTGTGCATTGCACAGAGGTGTGAGGAACGCGGCCCACCCCAGCTCATCTCGCAGGGCACAGCTGGTGAACTGTACACAAAGAGGGGAAACAAGCCGGTTTGAGGGGAGGAGGTGAGAAGGGGCCTGAAGTAAAAACGCAAGATATTTTTTGCTTTCCTTCATACCCTGATGCTGTTTCAGCCAAGCAGTTTTCATTGCCAGCTTATTTGAAAAGTGTTTTCTACCCGAACTGTTTTCAGACAGCAGAACCAATCTTCCCAATTAATATAATTGGAACTGGGAATGCTATTGAGTCTCTTCAAGCATTCCTCATCATCATCCTTTAAACATGCCCTTTCTGCGTTTTCAGTCTACAGCACCTTCACACAAGATGCCTAGCAATAATAAGCTGGAAGGGAAGATGTTCTACCAAGAAAATGGGGGCAAACACCAATAAAGCTTCTTCTAAGCATTTGCACCCTCCTTATTTCTGTGTCATTCCTCTTCCACTTGTCTACTCTCTCTCTCCCTGCTTCCATGCCATTTAGTTTTTGTGTGGAGCACTGAACACTTTGATACCCTCACCAAGGCTCTTTTCTTTGGCTTTCTCTCATTCCCCCCTAACAGAAACAGCAGGTCCCTGAATCCAACACAGAACTTCCCTAGTCTGAAAACATTGCCTAAATAATTAATATTTTTCTCCTTGAACTTCCTACAGCCCCTTCCCACCATACAGCACAGTGTTATTTCAGTGGTATGCAGGTGGACACGAGTTCACTCTCAAATTTACAGTAAAATGATAAGGATCATCCCAAGCCCTCCAAGAGAAAGACAAAGGTGTTAATTCTCATTCTTCACAATTGGGAAGTTATAAAGAACTGAGAAGTCCGATGAGCACATTCCTAAAGCTAGGTCCACATTTTAAACCTTGCCAGGCAGCCACATGGACTTAAGAATACTGTGGGGATGTCAGGGAGCAATTCCACCACCATGGGACACAACTACTCCAGCAAAACCACAGTGAAGACACAGCCTGACAGGCAAAAATGCTGTTCTACTGGAAGAACTTATTCTTTTCAGGGAACATCCATCAGCGAAAGAACTGTTTTGCCTGTATAAGCATTTGAAGTACAGAGGCAGGTCCTTGACAAGGACGGAGGCGCTGGGTCTCCTGCCAGAGCAGACGGGCGCAGAGTACCTGCCTCTGCTATTCTCCTGTACCGAGCACAGCTTAGACATAGGGAGAAATGACTTTGGATGACATAATTCAAGTCTGAGTAGCACTGTTTGAAAGCACAAGTGCTTTGTTTAACTATAAAATTAATTGCTTACTTTTTTCAGCTGCCCACATCTTTGGCTTAGAGAAACAATGGCTGGCTGCTCCATTCTGGTTCTTACAAAGGCACAGGAAGGCAAACTTTTGGAAGCAATCACTGTAAAGTCAAAGTAAAACCATAATCAGAGTTCTACTGCCGGCTTTTGAAAGGATTAAAAATGGTTCAATTCTAACAGCTTTCAAACACTCAGTTATCTAGACTAGCATTTATCTCTTTTTTTTTTTAACTTCTTAATATCCTAGTACTCATAGATTTGTATAAGACAAAATATTTTACACTATAAGCACAGTGTAAGTGCAGAGTACTCTGTGCTCCAGACCTACTGATGGAGACTGAGACATCTCTGTATAAATCAAGGGATCAGTTTTAATCAAGTCCTATCAAGTACTACGCTTTTCCCTTAATTCATAGATTCAGGTCTCTTGATTCAACAGGCAAGTTTAGATTAATGGAACAGCTGCAGTGAGCCAAAAACATATTTGCAGGGTTATGGCAAAAATTAGGGTACAAACCAGCATAAGGGTGTAAAATAAAAGGGTAAGGTTAAGAGGCAAGCAAGGTAACAAAGGCTGAGAACACAATCTGCATATTACAATGACTTTTAAGAGGATCAAAATGAGCAAGTGATATATAAATTATCGCAACCAAAAGACAAGGTATTTCTCATCCTAACCCGGAGATTACTATACGTGAATAATCAATTTAATACTGTATTACACTCAATCATGAAAGCCACCTGTTCAAAAAACAAATTGGGCAAACTAATCAGACTTTCTACATACTCTGGTGTACAGGCTTCTTTTTTGCTAAAATAATTAAAAGAATATTACTTTGGATTTTGGTGTTTTGTATTTCTATTTGAAATGTAATTCAGTTTTCCTTTTTCTAGAGCCTAGGACATTTTTTGTTTAAGAAGCTTTAAAAAAAATATATAAACAAGAACTAATCTAAAGGAATAACATCATAGTGCTGGGCGTGATTCTCAGGTGACACAAATGAGCACAGTTGCATTGACTTTAAAGAGTTACACACTCCTATAGCACTTACAATGTCTGGCTGGCTTCTTTTCTTGCTGCCTTGTTGCTGCCATTTTTTGCAATCAGTTTAGGTTTAGGGGTTTTCTTTGGCTTTTTTTTTTTTTTTAATCTAAACAGCGTAAATATTCAGCTCTGACCAAGTGTGCAAGAAACCCAACTTTTTGATTTTTATATCCTTAGGTTTTTCTTTGAGCTGTGAACTGCGACAGCCCTGTGGAATCACCATCCGAAAGTCTTCACAGTCCTCTTGATTCTTCAGGAATCCACACTTAATTAGTTTGTCCTGTAGTCTTCTAACCCAAGAGAGAACATAAAAATACTAGGTTATTTCATACTCAATAACAACAACAAAACAAATTTGAAAAATAGCAAATACCTTGGCTAAATGCCAGGAGACGTATTAGAAACATACTTGGGAATGAGAATACTCTAAAACATACTAAGCTGCTCTTCAAAGATGGGGCAAATATGTTTACTCCTCCCTCCATTTTTTTTGATCACCATCCTCCTACTCAGCAGGAGGTAGCTTAGATACCTCTTTCTTCTTACAGATCATGCCCCTTCAGGAATTACAGAAAAAGGGCTCCCTTGTTAGTTAGACGGGCTTTCCCTGAGATCTCCCTGGCTGCCTGTCAGGAACAATTTTAGACCCGTTTTCCTTCCACCTTTCTACCACCCACACTTAAGCACAGATTAAATATCTGGAACTCAATATCTAAATCCCAGTCTTCTACACTGGGTGAAATTTCCTTCAGCTCTTAGTAGCTTCTAGACTTGGTGCCTGATAAAGGAGAGCTCCAGATGGTGTTATCTGGAGCGGTAACACATAACAGCATGAGATAATACTCTGTGGACACACTGCATCTGCAAGGTGTACAAGCCAAATGCATATGGAAGTGATACGTATGTGAAACAGAGCTGAAATGACAGTCAATTAAATCAAAGAATTTGATTTATGTCCCCAGACAAAATGCTCTGTACTTCATTGAAACCTTCTCCCACATTGTCTGGTTTGCCTCTGAGGGCATCTCAAACACCGACTGAAATCTAACATGTTGCTACTGCAAAGTAGCTTTCACACACAGCCTTAACACTAACAAATTGATCCAGTTCTTTGCCATTATATTACATTGCTGTATATCAAGCTGTATACCCCTATGTACAGAGGGGAAATACTGAGAAATTGTTCTTCAGAGATGCGCAGAGGAAGACTTAGTCGCTAAATTGAGATACGGGTATTTTTTTCCTCACAAGTCTGCGTTGTTCTCTAGGGCTGCTGAAATTAAGTGTTCCTCGACACCACTCACCGCCCCCCACTTCCCCAAACCCAGTGTAGGAAAAGCAGATGACTCAAGATTATGGGATTAGGATGTTTTCACTAGTTCTAATTCTTTCTTGATCAGTAACTTGTGTACACGGTTATTCACCACAAACTATTTGGTGGCCTAGTTAAAAATAGCAGTTTCACTCCCTTTTCCCAGCAGGGAGGTGTTCACACAGTAGCTGGCACTAACAGGCTGTCTTGTTAGGGAAACCAAGGACAGAGTGAGCAAAGGGTCTGAAACATTGACCTGGCAAGAGTGGTTTTGGGTTTGTTTTTTTTTTTTAGTCCCTTTGGATTAGAACAGAAAAAAATACCACTAAACCAGATGATGGCTGCATCACACGTGGGAACTCTTTTGTAGGGAATTTCTGAGCAGGCAAGGTTTCATTCTTCCTCATCTCTCTCAGACGACTCGCAGGTATCCCGCAAAAATTGATATTTATGGGAGAAATTAACATTTTAGGAAAACAGATGCTTACAAATAGACTAGTATTATTTGAGGTATTTTTAAATATCTAACCACGCAGCCTTGCAGTAGACAAAGCCCCAGACATTTATATTGCATAATTTTCTCAGTTATATAATTAATACATATTGTGATAAATCAGAAAACTTTCCAAATTCAAAAACAATATCCAAAGCAAAAGTAACTTTTGAAGCATACCAGATAATTACAAGACTGAGGAATAGACTCAAGGTACTTAGTGTCATGAGACAATTTGCAGCACGGCACTTGATGTCCAGGGATGTCCACTTAAAAGCAAAATAAAGTTTTGGTCAGTATTTTTTTTAACTTCCAGTAGCTGGGAAACAAAGCACAAAACAAATGACAAGTAAACATTCAGCCACAGGAAGCCATTAACAACAGTGGGCACCAATTAGGACCCAGCAGGTATCCTTTACACCGCCTGGTGCTCTAGCTCCTCCTCAAATACTTTGGCATAACACTCACAAACTCAGGTTTAGGAAACAACAGGCTGTTTCATTTACTCAGCAATTTGTAGCCACATATTCCTGCTGATAGGCCCATAAAGCTGTTTGTAGTCTTCTTCTGTTTCCCTTCAAGTTTGTGTCATTAGAAACTACAATTACTGTCTGTCCAAAGAGAATACTTTTCAGGAAAGAAAATAAAATTGAGATACTGTGATCCCTTTCCTCTTTGTCTCTCTCTCTCTCTCTCTCTCCTTTTCAACTTCTCTTTTGGAGGAGAATGGACAACACAATGGCTGAGGTCAGGAAAACGGGCTCACGGAGGAAATGTTTCTGAATTCTCAGATTTTGCAACAGGGATGTTATTTTCATCCAAGCACAGGCTTTTTGGTAGAACTGAGTGAAAAGGATATTGTTGTTAAAATTAAGCCAAGGCATTAAATAATTAATAAAGGGCCACATAAAAAATATATCCTACTTCAGCCAAAAACATTCCACAAAATATATGCAATTTTGAAATCTTTATATCAACTATGAGATATTTTATGTTATCTAAAGAACCTCAATAAATTATCCTAGCCTTTTAAAGTCTACCACAGACTGTGTCTCACCTCCTTAGGGTAAAAGTACAGTTTTATTAAAATGTGACACAAACTAGATTCTTATTTTCGCATCTTAAGATTGTAAAATTAAAAAAAAAAAAAAGGCAGGTTGGAATCTCCCAAACCAAGGTTTTGCCACTTTGTCACAGTTTTGCCAAAACCAAGAAGCACTTTTGCAGCATTATATCACTGCAAAAGTCAGAGGCAAGCCAAAATCCAGCCCAGGGAACCGAGAGCTCTTTCCACTATGCGTCACAATATAACGTGATACGGGTAGAACAATCCGCTCGGCTCTGCTAAATTAACGTTGCCTTTTCAATTGCCAACAGCCAAGGTGCTCTCATGTGCCACTTCTGCTTCCAGCATCACTGCTAGATGAAAGCTAAGCAAAGCATCATCAGTTGATGTTTGATCATTTCTTGACGCTTTTGACATCACAAGAAATTAAGGAAAGCAGTCCATGACTGTACTAATTCAGAGCTCACCACGTCGGGTCAGACTTCCTGCCTTCAAGATGTGCTTCGCTCCCTTTAATTTTCCGTCATTTTTACAGTGTTTTTTTTTTCTCTCCTATCTCTGATGTAGAGGTATGTGGTATAGAGGTGTCCTTATGGTTCCCAGATATCAGCAGCCTAGAATTCAGAAAGATAATTCAGAAAGACTCCACAGCCCCTATGTGTGTCCACAAGTCACCTGGCCAATGTTCACATCATGGGAAATGGCTAGCGAGACCAAGTATTAGGACAACACTGCAGCTGAGCTCTCGCCGCTGCTAATTTTCAGCTCAGCACTTTCAAGGAGACTACATAGCCACCAGGGTACAGAAATTCAGTACCTGGCCTGCTCCTCTCGGCTCAGCAGGGAACCAAGTGCTGAAGGGTCTACATCACTGTTGCCTGGCATGCTGGGGGACAGGAGCTCTGCATAAGTGGGGGTTAGTATACCGAAAACATCCAGGCACTGAGGTTCCTCGTCGATACAGAAAAACACTACACATAGGGAAGCAACGAGTACAACCAGCTTCCCATTGCCACAGATCTAGACTTGTCACAGAATTGAATTGAGCTGGGCTCTGCTTACGTGCCACACCATGAATACATTCATGCTCAGATGTCCTCCTCCATAGCTAAAATGATACGGCTGTGATGGACACTTACTAAATCTTCATGATGAGGATTATTTATTCCATTTGAGATTAGCATAGATTGGCCTTTCCTGGGTACCAAACTGGTGGGAGTTTCTCCTCATTGCAGTGAGAGCTGCCCTGTGCCTCTGTGAGAAGGCATCCTGTGCCTGCATACAAACACTTCAGTTTTGTCTTGCTACTTCTCAAAAAGAAATCTGGGACACAAAATTACACATTTATGTGCTGATCACTCAAGTGTACACAAATCCAAACAGAAACCACCAACTAATAAGAACGTCGGTATTATTTGTATAACTATGTACATCTATACAGATAAGCAATCCTTTCAGCACTAAGAAAACATCTTTGAAAACTACAACTTATACACTGAGATCAAAAGATGTAGTCTCCTTGGTCTATAACCACCTACAAATCAGGTGGCTCATCGAAGCCAGTCATCTAGGCTCCTTCTGTAGTCAAGCAAGAGAGATAAGTGCCTCCCGATTGCCATTTATCCCATTCTAGGATAGGTGAGTAAAGCAGGTGAGATGAATCACCCTGGCATTGCTATCGGCCATGTGGGGGAGGAGGTGTCTTAGATGACTAGTTTAGGAGAGACACTTAACTTTCAGCAGCTCATGTTAAGAGGGATCCCATGCTAGAAGATCAGGGAGGATTATACAGACTCACACACTTGTGAAAAATTCACATTGTATTTGGGCTCATGAAGACACTAAAACTTTAAATTCCCCATGAAAAAAAAAATAATCATACAATCTCCACCATTCAAGCCGTAAATCACTGAATCTACTGCAGTCAGAGGGTTTGGGGGGTTTTGTGTGTTTTCCTAAAGAAATTAGATTCACATTGTTCTGCTTTCCCAAGCAAATGAGGTTCACATTCTGGGTGTGAAGAAATTATTTGTTGCAAACCTGTTCGCTAATTTCATTTAAATATCACAGATTTATATATATAAATCTTATACATTCTGCAGGAGCACGTTACCAAGTAAAGGACAGATCTGCCAGTGCTGGCCAAAGCGGAAAGGTGGGAACATGGCATCACCCCAGAGACGAAGCCGTAAGAGCCATCTTGAGGCACAAACCCAGAGGAGGAACGTGTTTAGCTCACTGCCCCCATTCATCTGACACCACCGTGTCAATTAGAGACAGTAGTTTTTCACATCAGTGGTTCCTCAGCAGTGCAAAGTTTCTATTTAGATTTAGCATAATATTCATGCAAACAGTGAGAACAGCTTTTGTTAGTAGTAACTCTCAACAGTACCTCTTGCACTACTAAAACAGACAGCATTGTTTCTTTTTCTCCATGCTAGCCAAGTATATGCTAGCATTTACTACTTATAAATGTAGGTAAGTCCATGCAAACAAAAACCTCATAACAAAAAACTGCTCAGAGCAACTGGACACAGCTTGTAAGTTGCTCTAAACCACTATTGTTTACTTTAAATAGGGAATGATATTTAATACTTTGATGAGATTCACACCTGGCGTTCTTGCAAGGCTAGCTGCCAAAGGAATTGAAAAATCCAGGTTTGTGCCAGTAAAATATATAATCTTCAGTCACTAGGTGCCCAGTTTCTCCCTGCATGGGAAAGACAATGTGCTACTTCACAAGCCCCGAATCAAGTAAACTCAAAATCAGGTTGAGAAAGGGGCAGACAGTACATTTACTTTTTTTCTCTGTTTCCTACTGTCTTTCACTTTAGGATTTTCCCTTCTCATGTCAATTATTTGCAAAACGGGGAGAAAGCGTAAAAACGTGATTAAGTGAGCACCTGATTGAAAGTGGCTATAAATTCTAGAAGTCGGAGCCTGGTCTCACAAAGCAAATGAAAAGTAGACAGGAGATTTGCCTTTCGCTGCATTGCTGTGGTCAGTTGAAAATATTCACAGACACCTACCAGCACTATATTGATATTTAGCTGTTAATAAGTAACTGTCACGGTCACAGCTGAAACATCAGCTTACACACAATATTTCGTGTTTTGTGTTCCTTTAAGCACAGCTATGACCCTGTCATGCTAATAAATCTTACTGAAATTCAAAATGGTCAAGGGGAGAGGAGCAAAAAGCATTTATTTCCTTGTTGGTTTACAGCCATTTCACCTGCCTTATGCCGGACCTTGGTGCTGCATGTCAGTAATTCAAGCACTGAGAAAGTGAGAGAGATGTAAAAGGACCGTAAAACAGGAACACCAGGAGACACCATGGAGATCAACAGGTCACACGCTACATTTTTACAGCCCCAGTTTCCAACAATGCTAGCTCACAGTCAAAGCCTGGGCATCTGCAGGCAATGAGCAGAGCAAAGCAGCATCTACACTGTACCTGCCCACTTGCTTCCATCCTCCATAACCTATAACATATATACATTCCTATGCAGAGCAACTGCAAGATTTGAGTTCAGAAAAGCAGTGAACTTGAAGCATTAAAGCACATGTTTAAATGCCTTGCTTCACAGCGAACACACTTGGTGGGTTTTTTTTCCTCATCATACCCACTGCATCTAACAGAGAAACAAGTATTGGCAGGTCTTCTGCTAGAGGAGAACCCTGCTCTCAGTTTCCCTGCAGTCAGTTTTTCCCCCTTCCTCCTCCACACGCTCCAGAATTTATTCCTCTGAAGAAAGAGCCTGAGGGAAAAAACCTAAATTACCCTGTCCTTTTCTCCAACAGACTTTATTTTTATTTTTCCACAGACTAGCACAACCAGGCCTGCAGTCTGTAGGTTATTTTATTTACTAATGGTAATTAGCTGTCAAAATTAAAAACGAGCGATTATTTGCTCACATATCAATGCATTACATATGGTCTAGTGGTGGTTTTTGTCAGAGTTAGGTTGATGGTTGGACCAGATGATCTGAAAGATCCCTTCCAACCTAGGCAATTCTATGATTCCATGTTAAGTCCTAATACAGTTTTACACATGCCACCAGGACAAATGATTCAACGGGATTGAGAATTTCACACCTCCTAAAATGCACTGCAGACACTTTCAGAGCAATGAAATGAGCAGACTCTGGGTGCACACTTCTGGCCACGTCTACGTTAGCACAGCACGGCAGAAGCTGAACCTGCAGAAAGTAAGTCAGTGCTGAGGACCCAACATCCAGTGTGTGATTTTTTTTTCCTTTGGGCTATCTCTAATCTGGATCTATGGACCGAAACACCCGCTAGCGGCTGGCGTGCAGGAGGTGAAGCACATCCTCCATCCGTTTGTCTGTCCTCAGCCCTGCTCCATGGTGTAAGCCACTGAGTGCCAAGGGGTGACAACCGGAGGCTCACTTCGAAGTACATTGCAGGTCTGAACTAATTAGCTCTAAAGAGTTTTGCTCCATAAATATAACTGTTTTAATCTAATCTCAAGTATCTCCAGTTAAAATTGGCAGGGATAAAGGCAAGTTAAAGTTTGCCATCAACCACAGACACTTGTTGAAATACAGTTATTTTCATCACCACTGCTGTTTTCCTGCCCTATACCCAAAACACTGCGGGGCCCCGCAATGTCCATGTGGACTTGCCTGCTGATGAACATGAGTGCAATTAGACACGTACAGGCCTTTACAACGAAAGAGCTGAGCTGACCTAATCATTGCAATAAGCGTGGTCTGCTCCATAGAGAGATCTTGGGCAGGAAAAATTGTGGGGTTTTTAAATTTCATTTCAATATGAATCTGATTGGCTTTATATCCACATATACAACTCGCTGGGGAAATTATTCCCTTTAAACTAATTTAACTGAAAGGGGAGAAAACTTGGGCTGATGTTTCTTTTTAGACTTCGAGGCCCCTGTGACACAGTTGACAAGGCAACAAAAGTTCAGCCATTTTGTGTGTGCAGGCCCAGGCAGAGGAAGCCTGTATTTTCTGGTCACCAACGCGTTTACCTGACATTAACATACAGTGGGAAACAGCAACGTGGAAACCCTGAGCAATAATGTGTGAGTAACTCCTGTAAAAAGAAGCATTAGCATAGTTTTACAAATCTGGCTGACAACTTAGTAATTGGATACAGGGACTTTTGCACATAGGCTTCCAGACCCATTGGCACACGAGTGTGGGGAGAACTTGCCTGGAGGCTGCTCATGCTGGCTCTGCCAAAGCCTGGTGACCAGCAGGCATCAGGCTGCAGGCAATGCAGGGGACATTTTCACTGGCAGCTGCAAGTCAGGAAAACAAAGGGGGAAAAATGTTTCTTAAAAAAAAAAAAAATCTTGAAGAACG
Organism: Larus michahellis; assembly: GCF_964199755.1. Classification (NCBI taxonomy): domain Eukaryota; kingdom Metazoa; phylum Chordata; class Aves; order Charadriiformes; family Laridae; genus Larus; species Larus michahellis. Next base: position 54,795,157 of record NC_133898.1, on the reverse strand, counting down.
ACATAAAAAAAAAAGATTTTTGGCAGTTTGAACAACATAAAGCTATTGGAAACTGTTTTTGAAGTGTTAAATTAGACTACTTAAAGGACATAAATAGCTACTCTGATTTTTAAAAGTATACACTTCATCTTCCATTACAAAGTTAAGTTTTTCCTCAACCCTCAAGCTTTAATAGGATTCCCTAATTTTTTTAAACAGTTGCTAACAGCGCATGAGGCAGACGTTGAGCTTTTGCTATGCACTAGACAGAACAGCGTATGCAAGGGTCTATCCTGTCCCCCACCTGCAACTCTCAGTTTCCTTTACACAACTGCCACCCCAAATACGATTCCCACTCTGGCAGCAGTTACACCTCATGCGCTGCATCCTGGAGTGCCACAATTGCTGACAACTCATTTAAATGATTCTGGAGGCCAGGCCAGGCTCTCAGGCATAAAATTTCAAAGCTTGGACCAAGAACAGTTAGGAAGTGCACTTTTCCTTAGCCCGCCGCCACTGGACTCCCATAGCATCACAGGTTAAAAAATATTAATAGTCAAGTGGTAGTCTGACTACTTGTGCAGGGGAAAATATCACGAGAGACGTGCATAAGCTGACAAAAGCCTACTTACCACATTTGCAAAATGCAGCGTTAAAATAAAAGAATAAGTACTGTACTTGGGAAGCATTTTTTTCTTTTCTGCCTAACAAAATTAATAGGGTATTTATCTACATTGGAAAAAGATGGTGCTTAACTAGCATCAGACTTCAGTCTACAGGACTTTACGACTAGAGCAGTCTCTGTCTGAGCACCAAGCTGTGCTAGGAAACACTTAAACACTGAATTTTAAAAACACAACCTCTTATTTCAGTTTAATAGTGACTTACATTAATTCAGCCTAAATCAAGTGCTTACTAACATAAACTAAACAGAAATTAAAGAAAAAATCACAATGAGTATTAAATTCCAAGATTTTCCCACTACATTATCTAAGTCAGTATTAAACCAACCTGATTTTTAGAGGTAATTTTGCAGTATATATAATGCACTAAAGTACTCAGAAACAAGTACGCTACTATTGTTCATATAAATAAAACTTGTAACACAGTGCAGCCTTTGCCGTCCTTTGTTTCTAAACATTTAATAAAATACAAGCGAACATACTCACATCTCAACATTTCCCTAACCTTTACCTATAAAGAAGAAAAAAAACCAACCCAGATGCTTTTTAAAGTGATGAAAATTTTACACAAGTCAAAATTAAGATTCATATGTCATGATTAAAGCAATTCTCTCTCAATGGTGACTGTGCTCCAAAAATAATTCAATGCAGTATTCCCCTGCTAAGTACGGAGAAAAGTGTTTCCTTTAGAAGAGGAAATTCTCCTAAGGAAGTTGTTTTAAGATAAATAAAAGTTCAGGATGAAGCCAGCAAAAGGTGTGAAGGATTTCTCTTTGATTTCCCAGCTTGTGTATTTGGGCTCAGACACAGACTATATTTTATGCACATATTAATAGGATGCTAATAAGCCTACAACTCTCCTTTAACAGTGACCTGTAGAGACAACTCGATACATGGCACCAGATATACTAGCCGGCTTAAGCAGATTTATTTCCCTCTCACACAGGGAGAGAATCAGACTATGACTTTTTAATTACAAGTTCAGACAAAAAAAGTCTTGCAAAGTTAGACTATTCTTTTTGTTAGAGTGTTTCTCAGTTAAAGTAACCTTCAGAAGATTAAGATAGAAGCCAAGCCTTTTAGAGTAACTAGGAGCAGCTTTTACTCTTCACTGGTAATCTCATATGCAAAATAAGGCCACTCACTTGCAAACCTGCTTAAATTACTAGGTCATGAAAACAATACTGGTATCAAAATCATGGAGCACAGAAATCGGCAGCATGTATTTAAATAACTTGCTGCATCTCCTGGAAAACTTTGAGAGAGTTGCTATTTAGTTGTAAACTTCAGAGATATTTCAAAATTAAATATTTTTTTTTTTAAATGACACTTAGAAAATTTATAAAAGTGATACAAAGAGAAATAAAATGTAGTAGGTTAAGACTAATCTCAACAATGCATATATCCTAGTTCACAGTTACCCTTAAAAAAATAACCCAGAAATTACATCTAATAGTATTTTAGTTACTTCAGTTAACCACAGATTCAAACAAGTCTTCCATGCATCTTCTCCCCCCAAAACAACTTTGGTTGTCACCTTTTCAATTTTGTTTTTCATACTTCTCAAACAACTAAAATAGATTAGAACAACTTTGTTTTCATCATCAGCCAGTAAAAAAGGTCTTTTGTTTAAAAATCACACACAAAATGGAATAAAAAAAAAAAATCCCAAACCAAACCACAAGCGATTTCCATTTGAAAATACTGATTGTTCTTAGGCTTTTGACACAGAAAATTCTCCCTTGTAGTAACTGTTGTTTCAATGCAACTTAAAAAATCATAACAAGGATTTTTGTTGTCATTTAAAAATATTCTATGAGACCTCAGCATTTTACAACTTTTTTTTTCCAATACCTATTCATATTTCCAGCCTGGTCAATTGGCCAGCATGTACGTGCCCAAACACTAGTAAAACTGTCAAATACCTTCTCCTATTCCTCGAAAGGCTCTCAGCTTTAAACTTACTGCTGTCAGCTGAAGGCTGTACTGACAATATTTGGTCCATTTGATTTCAGGGGCCAACAAAAAAATGGACAACTGTCAATCATCAGTTATTCTTATTTTTCAGCTTAAAGAAAGTCTGGCAGCCTCTCTATTTTTTAATGCAAAAGCCAATAAATTACTACAGTTCTGAAATTACAAAGCAGCTTATTAATTTGAATGCTGGCTAATACGGGATTCCCCTCCCCTTCCCCACCATTTCCACATGGAGAGTTTCATCTGTTCACTTGACCTTTTTTCTTCTCAAGAGAAAGAAAAGAGCAGAATCAAAGTGCCACCCAAAGACGTTTCATGGATGCATCACAAACGATTCAGAATGCCCTTGTGTCCACGTAATTGACTTCAAATGACTCTCCTAAAAGCAATCAAGCATGTTCTGAAATGAGGTAGCCTGCACCACTCCAAAGGTGCTGTTCCTCATGTACATGACTGCAGCCATCACAGCACAATGGTTTACACAAAGTTGTTCTTTTTTAAATCTCCCCTTCTCACATAACCACTGTGCTGGAGGGATGTCTCTCACCCTCCTCTTGCTGGAAGTCCAGCTTTCATAGAATGGCTTAGGTTGGAAGGGACCTCAAAGATCATCTAGCTCCAACCCCACTGCCATGGGCAGGGACACCTCCCACTAGATGTGTATGAAGATCCCGAGTTTCAGGCATTGAATTCTCTTTCAGATGGAGGAGGACAACTCTAGGGAACGGTCTCAGTATCTTGAAGGCTGTACTGCGATGCTTGTGTGGCTGGTTTCAGTTACACTGAAAGAATAGCAACAAGTCAAGAAACTACTGGTACCTCCTGCCAATCTCCTTTGTTTTCCTAGTTGTATGATCTGAAAAGCCAGGGTGCAGGCTCGAGGGAGGAACATTTAACTCTTCAGAAAGAGGGCAAACTATAAACTGATGCTCAATCAACAATACAAGTGGCACGTAGATATATATATACACGTGCTGGTGTAACATACAAATGCAGTGCTGGTTGCATTCTGTACTGGAGGCAGTGAGGTGTGAAGAACGTGGGTGCCTGCAGCGCGTGGGCAGGTGTGCTCCATCATGTTGGGTATCATTCAGCCAATGCTCCAAAACCATCTTGCCTTCCTGGGTCAAGAACTATATTTTGAAAACAGTACAGGCTTGATTACCCTCTGCCTAACAGCACCCTTAACCTCATGAAGCCAGCCTACACAGGCAAAGTCAAGCCAGGTTTCTCCCAATGGCTTGTCAACCATTCATATCAACTTTGATGGGCTCCGTTCAAATTTTGGTGCGTGGCACATGAGAGGAACTGAATCCACTTAAGCAATGGCTGAATGCTTTGTGGGGAAGGGTCCTAGATATTTCAACTGTTAGGAAACACACATTATCTGTAGGCAATGCCAACCCTGCAATCAGAGCAGAAATTATAGCATTTCTGGGTAAATACAAGCTAATTTTGATCTCTGCTGTCAAAGACACCAGTATCAGAGCAGCTGCAGCAATTCCATCATTAGGGAAATTTGTGAAAGCTCCTCTGGGCCACAGTGTGTCTCTTACTATCACTAGCCCCAAGCTGGGTCCTGCCTGCTGCCTCTGACCAGCCCTGACACCCGAGCCAGCAGTCGATCACCTTCCTCCATCAGGGCTTTTTGGCAGGAGAACTCTCTCAGCATAAACATACAGAGCCCACCCCAAGGTAGTAACAGAGCATTATCTTTGGGAAGATGGGACACTGATTTACGCTGAGGTGAACATGCTGAAGTCAGCAAGGAAACTAACCTTGGCAAATTCACTTCACAGGACACCTCAGGACAACTCCAATTTGCTAACGGCCCTGATACAAAAATCACTCCTTTTTCACCAGTGAGGACAAATTTTAGTATCCCACAAGAAGAACCTTAAAGGGTCTGGGACCAGCACTGGCAACTCTATTATTCTTCCCAGGAAAAAGTAAATAAGCAAAGAAAGAAAGAAGAAAAAAAAAAGGAAACCCCAAGTTACAACAGCTTAGCTTAATTGATCTGGGGTTATTTAGGTTTACAATAATAAGCTTGCTTTCACTTGCATCATGAAAGTGCATTTTTCTCTCATCAGATTAGTGCACAAGTAAAACCACAAATGGCACGTTTTTTCTATGAACACGGTCTATATTTTAGAAGATAGATATCATCAGGATATAAAAAGATATTTTATGCAATTTCTAGATTTTAAAACCTGGGGAATAGAAGAAGCAGCATTCTTCATTATTTACAAATCAAAGCACCTTCTGTTTGGACACCTCCTTCTCTCTCTGATTTTTCTTCAATTTTATTTTTCAAAGAAGTTTCAGTCTAACATTCAAATGGAAAAATCAAATCCCAACTTTTCAATCTTTTGTTTTACAGTGTCCAATAGATGCTAGCCACACTTTATTAACCGCTGTAAGTTTTGCCTGTGAGAGCTGATGCACTTCGTCTATCTTGTCCTACATTGACTGTCATTCCTTTGATTTTTCAATTCCCCCTCTGTCAGAACTAGGCTTGTCTGAAGACATGAACCGCAACAGACATCTTGTGAACTGGGAAGGAAGGCCAAAGCATAAGGAAGATGAGACAAGCTGCTGGTCTTCATAGTCTTGAAATGAAAGACATTAAATTATTAGAACAGGACACTGAAGATAGAAGTTCACAGCTTCAGTATAAATAACCTGCATTTCTAGGTTTATATGTCTGATATTATATATATATCAGGAGCATAAACTGCTTGCATCATTAGGCATGTGGCAAGACCAAAACCACAAATTTTCCACCATGCTATGTGTTGCATACAATGCTGCAAAGAACCGTTAGAATGCCACAGAAAAAGAATGAAAAAAAATCTGAAGTAATCCTGAAGCCCACAGGGCCACCCGAGCTGCCTTCAGAATAAGCATGAAGTGTTCCCAAGTGGGCTGTAGCATTGAGAGAAACACCCACTTAGTTTTTGGAAGCAAGCCTCCAAATTCTTTGATATGGGGTTTGACTAGATTGGTAGCTCCAGAAAAGTACTTCAGGCACCACAGGTGGGCTTTGCGGGAGCAGGAATGGAGAGGCAGGACGGCTTCACTAAAGCATTAATCAAAGAAGAGCCCAGGGAGGCTGCGAGCAGCAGATGAGCCACCTGCACAAAACCACGTTAACAAGGGTAGAAGGACCAGTAAGTGATGAAGTCCTGCAAAGTAAGTGGCAGGTGAAAAAGGAACAAGGAAGATATTGATCGCACACTGGTGATCCGGCATCTGAAGTAGGAATGGAATATGGGAATGGAGTTCAGGACATACATGCCATCTTATACAGCAGTTTTGACTAAGGCGGAAAAGCAGAATCAGAAACCACATCGGCTCTGTATTGGTGAAACAGCAACTTTGAGATGTGCCAACACCCTTTTGCAAGTACGCCTGCTGCGTCTGCCAGGTCACCAGTGCTCAAAGGCTGTGCTTCACTGACACTTAAGTTGTCAGAGCTTTTGCCAGTGAAGCCAGCCCAGCACCATTTTCTAGGACAGAAGGATAGCCCTGGGGCCTCTGGGTAGGAGAGCCACCACCCTGGGGACTCACCACCACAAAACACAAAAAGCACCACTACCTAGTGAAGGTCTGGATGGTGTGGTTACAAGGAGGGAACTCAGATTGCTGATCTTTCTGTTGCAACCTGCCAAGGACTAGACAGACAAATAATGCTGCAGGTTTACAAGCAATCGCGAAACACCATGCTTCACAGCACAGGGAATGCCTTTTGCCTCCTCTACTAGGGTAGTTCATCTCTTACATTTGCAGTGCTCAGGTGCCTGTGAACCCTCCAAAGTTTCAGTGCAAGATTATTTAGACAGAATAACCCCTGATACAAAATATGAGCACCTCCCCACAATGAGATTTCAAAGTGCTGTGGAGGAAATGCAGCTGTGCCATCAAAACACACATCCCACACCGTGCGGGCTGTTACTCCAACAAGCAAGACTGCTGAAGGCTGCCTGTGGGATGAGCCACCCCTTCAAGAACCACCCAACAAAGGCTGAAGAGTTTACCCAGAGGCAAAACACCACGATGAGATCCAATAATAGATGACAACACGTGGTACTACCTTCATGTACCTTCCCCTCCTTCCCTAATTGACTTGCAAGGATTTATCAGGAATTCATATATTTTTTTCATCTATGTTTCAGTATATTGCGCACATAGTTTATGTACTGAGAAAACTGTACTAGTTCTCTAAGAAAATAAAAAGTCTCCAAGTAACAGCACAGAGCATGATTGATTAACTCACTATTCATCTATGGAGACTAGGGAGATGAACTGTATTTTCAGATTAAGACAAAAATAAGGTGGAATAAGAACATAATAATATACTGCATACTTTGAGTCATGTTATACTCTGTAAAGAAACCTGTTTTAGCAGACATTTATAGCAATTGCTTAGAATATCATATCCCATACCCAAGCGAGAGTACATTTTGAAAGGGGAAGATGTAAGGTATGGAAAGAAAAGCCCTGACAGAAGCAGTTTAAAAAATAAACCTGACATTTGGTTTAGGTTTTCATGGTGGTTTTGTTCCCATAAGGAAGTTGAAAACAAATGAAACCCCTACATCCCTCCCACCACAATAATACATACAGTAAAACTCAAAAACGAACTCCTGGCTTGGCAGAGGAGTGCTGAGTTTGGACGCTATAGTATCCATAGGCTTTGTGTGAGGCTGTTCAGCCAAGCCACTGCTCACGCTGGTCAAACTTTTTGTTCCAGCTTTCCTTAAATGCTGTGACCGAAGTTTAAAAAAAACAAAACAAAACAAAAATGGGTGTAATGGCTTCAGACACCTAGTTAAGCGGCCTGTTTCCCCAAAGTGCTGATGACCCAGGAGCTCCTATTCACTTCAAAGCGTAGGATTTGGGGATGTTTGTTGCTTTAAGATTTATGGTCTCCCTACATCCTAACTGAGAGATTCAAGAAATTACAACTAGTAGCTCATCTCCATTAAAATTAGAAAGGCGTGCTAGACTGATTTGTGGCATCTATTTCAGAGGCCAACGCGTTCACGTCTTCACAGACCCTGCCGGAGGAATAACTAGTGTGAAGAAATGAGGATACCCCAGGGAAAGCTTTGCTAAGGGGAAACAGGGCACCTCACCGCAAAATCCACGAGCTGACAGAAGCAGCAGCACATGAGAGAGCGGAGGGGACGACAGCTGTTTCTGCCTGCAGGCTAGTACTAAAAGAACAAAATATTATCCAGCTCACTGCTCTGACCGTATTCCTGTCAGCGAGCCAGCTTAACAAGATTTGGTAAAAACAGACTCACAAGCTGGGTCCAACAGTCCAAGACAGCATGTAGAAATTCATAGCTAAACAAAATAATACCATCAGATTTTACCATCAAAATCCTTGGTGTATAGAGGGGGGGGAGAATTCTCACCGTGTAACAAAGCTGTTGTACAGCCAAGCTGACAGACCAAACCTACAAGACCTATAGAAACCCCTAACATTTAGATATTGATGTCCACTGGGATTTACAATTTCACTGGCAGTCCTCAAAAAAAAAAAAAAGTATTATGTCACTTAACGCAGGATTGTTCCCCAGTGCTTCCTGAAAATATGGCACGCTTCACTCATGAAAATTTTGGTGGACTTTCTCCTCTTCGAGGAAAAAAGTAGCAACTGCAAAGGAGTAAGAGTCCATAAAAGGATGCCAGTGTTAGCAACCTGAGTGACAGACAGGAAGGAGATTTCTACAATTGGCATTTGGTGAATTGCAAGCTATAAAAACTACTTGGAAATTGCTGGGTTGTCTGCAGTTTCTAGGCCCAGCGGTTTAATTCTCTCTGTTACTACAAGGTCTTAACTTATTTAAAAGATCTCTTTCGGAAGTTCTGCATATATCATATTAAAGCAAGAAAAGGAAACAAATACACTTCTTATTCTTAGTAGGTTACATTTTCAGTGACTGCATAACTAGAAAAGTAGGTTTAATATCTCACATATCTTTGCATCCATCACTGGAAAAAACAGTTACTTACTATTGTAGTTATGTCGCAAACTGCCTTCCTTCCATTTTGTCTGATTTATTTTGCACTTATTGTGCTTAGTGTTGTACACAGTGATTTTTTTTCTGCTTTAAAATCTGCTTAGCCTTTATTATTATGCATAAATTGCTGAAACATGTATGCATCTATGCTTAAGTTGCATCTTAATAATCCACGCCCTCCCTGCCAATTTGTCCATTTTAGCTGAACTGGAAATATAAAATCCTTTCCCGCATCAGAAAAAGATTTCAGAGAAAAACATAGGTCTTTCTGAAAACAGATTTCTTCTCCTAATTCAAAGAATTTCATACATCTGTTGCTGCGGACGTAAGGAAAGAGGTTTGCCCTTTCTCTTCATTCAGCACAAAGTCATATTGTAAGAAGAGATGGAAATCTTGAGCGATACAACTGAACTTTTAAGGCTTAAAATTTAGGTGTTAGAAGACAGGGTAAAAAAGTGCCCAGTCATATGAAGACTGTCTTGAGTACAAGTGTCACTGCTCCCTTCTTCTGAAGGAATCACTGTTTGACCACACCAGCTCTGCTTAACTAATGATGACTCCACAAAGGCAGGTTTTTGACATCTGCTTTCAAACTGTCTCTCTTAATGGGATTTCTCAGTCTTCTTGGCTATTTTATTTCTTGTGACAAACTGGTTTTCCAGAGTTCCCCAACTGGAAAAAAACAAACAAACAAACAAATTTCCAGTAATAGAAAACATGTTGATCCTCCCATGAAGACAACAGTCTTATTAAAAATAATAAATATTGGCTACACCCTTCCCCACTATGTTACCCCATCTCACTCAACTTCACACCTTTTTCCTTTTTTTGCTGTTCAAAACTTTGTTTGACCCTAAAAATCAGACATTGGGATCTGAATTCTCTTCCCTATTCAGCAAGCCCCGGTAGCGTGTATACATAGCATTTCTCTGCCTGTAGAGATCCTTATACATGGCACTGGGAGCGGGGGGAAGTCCTTGTCATAAATTAATTTATGCTTGGCAGATTTTTTGTTAAATATGTGTATTTTTCATCTTCTTTGAACATATATATCTTGGATAGATGGAAAATGAAAGGAAAAGCTGAAGGAACTCGATTTGTTTAGCAAGTTGAAACTGTTTAAATTATAAAAGCCCTTTGAAATGTCATCTCACATACTTGTTTTGTTCTGTCTTTAAAAGGGAAGACACAAACTGGTCTTTGATACATACCTGAGAAATTTATCCGCATTATATTGTTAAAAGCAACTAGTTAACGCGACAAAGAAGATGAAGCATAACTTTCCTTTACTCACAGTGTTGCAGTGCTCTTAGGAGCAGAAACATAATAACAGTTCCATTTGATATAAGTACTGGTAGGCTAAAATGGAAATGGGGATTTTCTAGGCACAGGGCAAGTGAATACGAGCAAAACCACATCATACAGAATGCTATACAAAGAAGCACATAGAAGAGGTACAGACCGGTAGTAACTGCTTGAAGGTAACGTCCATAGTGGCGGTGTTTTTTGTTTGTTTTTTTTTTACTGGGGAAAGGCAGCAGTGGGTTTGGTCCACGGATTCTTTTCCATCCCCAATTTCTGGAAGGAATTTCTGGAATTGCTCTAAACTCAACTAGAAAGCACCTGGGCGGGAGGCTTTTCCTTTTTCAGGTGCTAGCTTGTATCTCCGCACTTCCAAACTCCAGGCTATAAATAGCAGAAAGCAGGGTTCTCCAGCGGCACGCAACTGGCGACTTCTGCAGTTCCCCAGTAGATGGCAACGTTGATCTGACTGTCATTTAGGAACCCCTCTGCCCACCCGCTTTCAGCCCAGTCATGCGTCTTCTCAGTAAAGTTTACAACGTGTTTCTATATGCTGCCCGAGTCTCTGAGTTTGGATTATTAACCGCCTTAATGTACCGAGAAGTGATTTCAGCTACCAATATGTTAAAGAGCAATGTATACTTAAGAGATAAGGTAAAAAAAAGGAGGAAAAGAAAAGCCACAGGGCTTTGCTTTTTGAAAGAAAAGTCCATTCAAACTTTCAACAGGATAAAAGGTGTCTTTTCAGCTGCGTACAATTGCAACCTGGCACTACAAAATTACAGCCGTCATACTACTGCTGCATGCCCTGGTCGTGCGAACGACACGATGGTACTTGAAGTAAAGGCAAATCTCTTACTTATCATCAAGGCATGAGGGGAGACCCAGGGAAGTCAGCTGCTGACCCCCACTGCACTCTGTTGGATGAAACACTAGAGGTGAGCATTAGCCATGAGAAAATACTGAGAGTATCCCACAACACTGACTACAAAAGGGTTTAAAAAAAACAAGTCTTCTGACATACCACATGTTGCATATGGCATTAGGCAAATAAGTATTGATGAATACTGTCCCTCTAATGTCTAGCTTAATAAGGTCAGCTATGATTTGATGCACAGGTGAATACTCTATACTGAAAGTGACCAAATAACTCTTTACCAGCCTTCCTCTGCAGACTCTCATCTGCTACCTATTGAAATCAATGAGCAATGTAGCACAGTAACAGCAAAATACCACACCTAAAAATCTCATTTCCTTTAGCACGTAGGTACAACTGTTTTTTTCTGAAGACTGCCTTCAGCAATAGGCTATTAGTCCAATTTTTCTCTTGCCTGCAAGGATATAAACAAAGAATAAAAATAAGCAAATGAATTAAAGATACAGAATAACCACAACTGATATCAGACTCCACTCTCTTACCATCTAAACCAATTACCTCGGTGCTCCACCAATACAGAAACTCTCTTGGCACCTGGGTACTAAACAGGGAGTTCCAGTCCTTGGACAACTGAGCCATTTCATTGCTACTTAAACAGAAATCCTGAAATCCAGTAGTGTCAGTTATCAGATAACCTGCTATAATGGCACTACCTCATCCATCAGGGCTTGATTTGTCATACCTTCCTCATCTTCCCCACTAAGTACTGATTTGCTATTTCTCCTCTTCTCTCTTAGCCATCTTTGGTAGTCCTCTTCTACTTGTGGTTGTTACATACAAAGATAAATTAGTATAAAATAATAAAAAAAAAGGGACTGTGTAATCATGGCAATGAATACCTGCTGGGATGCTTGTATTTACCAATATATAATTCAGACTCTGCTAATGTAATTCATGCATCTGTTCAAGTATGTAAGTTTTAATTCATAAATACTTTTCATTTTCCTACTATCAAGCAATAACACAGGCTGACAAACTACTTTAAAATACAAAGAACTAGTGTGAACACTGTGTTTTCTAAGGCTTTGAGTTACTGACTCAGCACAGGTGCCTGGGTTGCTACCCCTAGGTATGAAACTCAGGGCTAACTTCAGCCAGTCACCAGAATGAAGCTAGAATGCAGCTGTCCATAACACACTTTTCCACATTACACATACTTGAAGAACCAAGAGCCTGCTTCTGGTCCTCAGACATCTCCAGTAAACTGGAGTTGAAGTTGTGCATACTTATTGACAAGCTAACGTCCTCAGCAGGCAGATGACTCTGCTGTCCAGAACTGGACAGCCAAAATCCTGCAGGCTTGTACCAGCAAACCACGAAGATGTCTTCCTACACAACCTATAAATCCTGCTGAAATGCAAGGCGGCTTCTGCCGTGTGATGCAATTCATGTATCAGGGACGTCCATACCAGGTAGGCAGATACGACTCAGGACCCGCAGGGGACAGGCAACAGCGGGAGATCTGGAGGGGTAATCTGTGTACAAAAGCTCTGCTGGCTCACAGGTAGGCAAGGCTTCTCCAAAGCTTGGATACAAAGAAGTAAACTATGTTAGTTGGCTGTCTGTGGCACGTTTTGAAAAACAGAATTTTATTGGGATAACAAGGAATCAAAGAGCTTCTTAGAGTAGAGACACACAAAAAAAAACCCACAAAACAAACAAACAAACCCAAACCACAAGTTTTTAAAAATGTTTCATCAATGTCTCACTAAAACTAGACTGCTCTGGAAGAGCGGCGCTACCTACTGATCAAGGTATCTGTTGGACCTTCTCTAAGCTTTAGAAAATGGCAAGCATTCCAGGCAAGCACAACATGCAGGTTCAATATCCCCGATACGCTGTCATTTTTGAGGTCTGGGTTGGAATGGGTTGTTTAATGGCAGGAACACAAATCTGGTCACTGACCTGTGATCTCAGCTCTGGCTTGAGGAACTAAAGTACACACATACCAGATATAGGAAAATCCGGTGTTATTTAGTGAATTCCATCTGAGATGTTGTTTTTTCTTGGTTTATTCTAAACTATCAACTGTTCGGCATCCAACTCTGGCTAAGCCTGATACTTTCCAGGGCTCACCAAATTTCTAAGTGTCATTCCAAGAAACAGACCCTTCAGAAAGCATCCTCTCATCCCAAATCATAGTGGCCATAGCTTTTGTGGCAGTTCTTTTGTGGTGGTACAAGGTCCTACACCAGTGGTGAAGAGGCAACACAAACCAGTTAAGAAAATGTACATTCACTTGCCTCTAGCAAGTGCTATTTGAGATGAAGTCTGAACACATCTTTCTTGTTCACAGGAGACTGACATATGCAAAGAAAATAGTTATCATCTCACAGAAATACCTGGCAGTACTGAAAATATTCCTGCACAACTTTGCTTCTCTCTCTCTGTCACTAGTACCATTTGTTGCTATGAAATCTCAAGAATGCCAGTGATTTATTTTGAAAGTCAGTGAATATCTAATGTGTATCTAAGAAGCAGCAAAATGAGGCAGATGTGACAAGAAGCAAAAAGACAGCAAAATAAAAATGACTGACATATAAAAATAAGCTTTTTTTTTGTTAAAAAAATCCCAAGCCACAAGCAAAAAGCACCACTATTTCCTCCTCCCGCTTATTTGCAAAATCCATTTCGCTGGCTGAACACCAAAGCACTGCTTAATAGGCACACTGCTCGCAGTGGGAAGAATCCAGCTTGTATTGCAAGTAATCCTTTGCTACCAAGGACACGAGCAAACACGCATAATCCTGGCAGCTCCCACCCAGCAGAAAGGCCTGCAGGCACCCACCGTGTTGAGAAGAGTGGAAGGCAGCCTTGGCACCCACCTCGCAGCCCTCACCCTCCAAGTATGAGGCAGCAACAGTGCCTGGAGCAAAGAAACACACCAACGATACCTTATGGCACTGACAGCGTTTTGTAAGTGACAGGGCTAAAGAGAAACTTAGAATCAGTAGCAATAATTCCACCCATGCCTGTTCTCATCTCATTTTTAAATCCAACATTTGAAGGATCCTGAGCAGTGAAGTGAAGCAAAGCTTTACAGCCCTGTCAAAAGCCGTGAGGGCAATAAGCACCAGTTACACCATGGATTCAGATGAACGTGCTCCCACGCTGAGTTAACACTGAACGACACAGGGATCTCCTGTCTCAGAGAGGACAAAGCTGACAGATGGGGCAGGTGCTCGTGTTCTCCAGAGGCAAGATGATGCTACCAAGAACCATGTGGACAGTGCAAGATTTATGAGAGAGAAATGGAACCGTGCCACAGACTGAGGTATTCTGTGGTTGTGCCGTGCTTCTAAGCTTCTGCCTACTGTTCTTCATGTCAAACCTATTTTTCTATTTCCCCCACCTCCATCTTGCAGCAGCTCCCTGCTGACATCCCATTTGCCTCTTCCCACAAAGAGGTTCCCACAGCAACACCATTCCGAGACAATTCAGTAAGCTTCTCAGAGCTAAGTTCACATCTTTCGTCTGCAGTGGACACTGACATACAGAACAGACATATAGATCAGTGGTTTCAAACTGAAAGAGGTAGATTTAGGCTGGATATTAGGAATAAATTCTTTCCTGTGAGGGTGGTGAGGCACTGGAACAGGTTGCCCAGAGAAGCTGTGGATGCCCCATCCCTGGAAGTGTTCAAGGCCAGGCTGGATGGGGCTTTGAGCAGCCTGGTCTAGTGGGAGGTGTCCCTGCCCATGGCAGGGGGGTTGGAACTAGGTGATCTTTAAGGTCCCTTCCAACCCGAATCATTCTGTGATTCTATGAATCTGCTTAGATGAAAAGGGACTGTTGTGAGTCTGTGGCTGTTCACCTATTCCCTACCACATAGTTCTGACCCAACATCAGAAGGGCTTGAAGATAGCGCAGCCAAAGTGCAGAAAGCTAAACAAAGCAGCAATTAAACAATCATGAGAAAACTTTCTGGAACAAGACAATCTAATATTCCTTTTAAGCTCATGCAACTCTCCACCCGCAATGCTTAAGATTTTGTACGCAGTGTATCTTTTACCGTAAGCTTCCATACCTCCCACAGCACCAGCCAAGGGTAATTCAGCCTTGAAACAGGTGAGGAACAAAGCAATGGGTGGTTGTTGGAAGAAGAGGAAATAACACAAGCAATACAAGGCTGCCATCACACAAAGATGAGTTACACTGTGCAGCATCCTGGCATGCACACCAGGAAAAGCAGAAAAATTATTCAGCTGATGAATAATCAAATACACAGGTTGGTGTACCTGTCCTTCCTTTACTTGATCCAAATTTTGCCCCCGAGTAAACACAACTGCTGAGAAGTCGCTGTAATGTACTGTTAAATCCAAGTATGAGTCTGCCCATATGTGTGCCAACGTTCTTAACTGGTTAGTCACGTGGTGGACTGACTCCTGGCTGTACATAAAATACTATGTTGAACCCACACAAACCAGCACTGCCTTGTGTCAACATTGCTTCGTTCTTCTGTTAGGTGATGCATTGTCTACCTTCTCTAAAGAATTTAAACAAAGCCCCATAGAAAGTACACATTATAGTCCTAACCTCAGTACTTTATCATTTTCCCCCCACACAAAAAGATTTTTGTTGTGCAAAACCACCTGAATCACAATGCATATAAATTAAGGCAAAGGCCTGAACCTGTGGCAGTCAGAAGAGGCAGACACTTGCAGTGAGGCAACACTTGGCATTGCCCCATCTAGTTTTTCGGCATTCAGCTCACAGCCTGGCATTCACGAGTCCAAGTCAGACACAAAAACGCACATCAATAATGCCTGACAGAGCCTGGGGCTTAAGCGCTAAACATTTGCCCTCTCACAGGTGCATTGAACTTCTCATACCCTGGCTGCAGAGAGGGGGGAAAAAAAGATAAATCCTAAAGTAAAAAAGAAAAAGTACCTAAGAAGAATATTTCTTAAATCTGCACTCAGGTGTTTCACTAAAAATTACCGCAGTGAATTAACTATTGATTGAGCCATCTATAGGAGCCTGCATTCCTTCATAAGCAGAAGCATTTCACTGTTTTCTCTCCGATGGTGAAAACTGTCCTACAAAATGGCAAACTGAGTAATAGGCTAGGAGTAGTCACTTCACTCACCTCCTCTTCTTGAAGGAGTTCACACCCACAGCCCCTCACCTTCCAGGGCAGCAATGTAACCACCAGGCTGGTGACTACACCGGGGGAGAATATTTTACTTCTCTTCTGAGTCTACTAGACAAGGAAAAGAGGACACACATGAAGCAATAACTGGTCCCTAAAACAAGGATATGAACCAGGTAGAGAGGAATCCTGCTCTTCATTTGCTTATAAAACTATGTGCTTTTTGTTTTAATTACAGTAATTTGACAAGAAACAGTAACCCACAAACAAATTTTACTTTGTCCAAATCTTGGTTTCCGACCTCCTCGTGAACACGCAGCTCCCCCCCAAAGCTGCCCCTGAAAATCTAAGAGCTCTATTTGAAACTGGAGCTCCACAAGTCAGATAAGACACAGTTTCACGGGGGGGGAGTAAGTATTTACTACTCACAGACAAGCAATAAAAATACCCTTCAGACAACTGTTCAAACTGTGAAAAGAGACTGAGTTACACGATCTTTATTTGTTCCCTTCCCACACGCAGCCTCCCCAGCAGACGAAAGCCCCAATTAGTACGCTCAGGAGGTGAAAGCTTGGGTTTCCCAGCCTTTTACCAGGCAACATGGTCAACGTCAACCAGAACGTGTCAACCTGCAGCCAAACAGGCTGCATAATTAGGCAGCGTTGGGCATTTTCCAGTTGCTGGTGCAGGGAGCTGTTGTAAAACCCACCACGGCAAGGCATAACAAACTCCTAGGAGCACAACTGGGCTGCATGAGGAAGAGCAAAGCCTAAGCAGTAAGTGATGTCGAGATCCCTTACAAAAAGCCTATATGAGCACATAAATAAAGGGGGGTGGATGAATTACTTCACGACTAAGCATGGTGTGCCTGTGACTTCCTGGGGCGGTCTTTGCAGAGAGGAAAAAGTGAGTGCCAGCCTTTCCCCTGCCTTCTCAAAGAAATGGCACGGTGTTACATCAGCTGGCCTGCCCCACCAGCTGCCAGCACGGGTGGGACCATCTGGGTGCCAGCACAGACCTGAGCAAAGGAAGTGGCTCCGTCTGTGGAGCCAGTCTGTGACCTGCTACTTGAGTCAACCACGGGAGGACCTGGGTCAGACCATTTAGGTTTGGGTTTCACGGGGGTTTGCCAGCGCTCTCAACCAGTCCCTGCTTCTGCCAGCTCCAACAGTGACCGTCTCCAGCTATCGCTCCTCCTGGCTGAGTCTTTCCATCCCTTCAGCCTGGCTCTGACCTGAATCCCTATCATTTTCCCAGGCAGCTGAGGACAGATCACTTTCCCCAGATCTGTTGCCTCCAGCTCTTGTCCTTCTCATGTTTTAACCCCAACCGGAGGGATGGGAGGCTGGCAGAGAGCACCGCCGGGGGAGGAAAAGCTGTTTCGTCAGGCAGTCTCTTCCTACCTCCTCGTCCCAGGAGGCAGCCACTGCTGCCAGCAAAGTTCTGCTCCACGCTTCAAGCCTTCAATTTAAACACACTTCAGGCAGAAAAAACCTTTAGGAAAACAAAACAAAAGCCACACACCAAAACAAACCACAAACCAAACAATAACTTTCAAATTAATAAAGCCTTTGAGAGCACGTGCAGAGTAACAGATTTCCTTTTTAATCCATCATTTGATCAAATACAGAAGACTTTAAAAAAAAAAAAGCTGTTATTAGACACAGCAATGCACCAAGTTAAATGTCAAATTCTTGCTGCAAAGCATAGAGAAGTTGCAGTACTAACAGTAAATTACACTAGTAATAGTGGGCTGAAATGGGTGCACTTTTTGATTACTCTCAAGAGTAAAATTTGAGAAAGATTAAACTATTACTTTTTTCACTGAAATTTCAAAGATACATGTTTTTATCTCATGCACACACCTGAATTGGAATTTCATCCATTCTCAGGGTTGTTTAATGGTTAAAAAAATAGCACCAGGATCTAGCAGACATCATGCAGTCCTAAACACACAAAACACTTTACCCACTTATACTTTAATCTGGATTAGAGCATAGACAGGCAATGCTGAAGTACAAATATTTGCCAACAGCCACAGCCAACTACCATGCCAGTAATATATGAGACAGAAAAACAAAAAAGAGAGCTGTTTGTCTCATGTAAATTTAATGTCAGAATATATTATCTGCAACTGCACTTCACAACTCAGCATGCCTTTGTGCAGAAGATAAAACGCTCTGATTTACAGCATCATAAATGTTTGCTAAATGCCTTAATTGCCCTCTCTTCTTTCAAAGTGGCACTTCGTTATTAGCTTACAGAGCGTGCAATGTAAGGCAGATCATTTTTTCCTAATTTCTTATTGACACCTTACAAATCTGTATTTTACTAATATTCCTTTGAATAAGAAGAGTGTCTGCTTTACCTCAGCATCAAGTGATGAACAGCCGCATTCAGCTCCTCGTTACTATGGCAATATTACGTAGGAGGTACAGAAACAGACTGATGCTTTTATCTTCTCCCTTTGTACTTAGAATATACTCTCTTCCCCCCCCTTTATTTTTGAACAAAAACAGCCACAAAGGGGGACGGTGAATCATACAGAGAATCAAAACAAAGGTTGTTTTATTAACTTTGTTGTTATATTAACTAAGGATAAATTGCAGGGCTACAGATGAGATATAAACACCAGAGACCTTAAGATATGATCTCGCAAACAAAGTATTTTCTTTCCTTTCATGAAAAAAAAAAAAAAAAAAAAACCAAACCAGCAGCAGTGACCCACTCCGCTTGCTTCTCAAGCAAAACGGAACCCCTTTGCTGTTCAGCAGAACCCAGGCAATGGTGAGAGCAAGGATCACTCACGCAGCTCGCCGTCTCCCCTGGAAACAACTAAAACAGTCAACGGAGGCACATTTGCGAGCGTCAGGTGGGACGGAATCCCACTTTTTATGTGACCTCATCCCAGAGGCAATGGAAATAGGCTGTTGCACGGCTGCTGACAACACCTCCTCTGTATTCATTTGCTTCTAAGTAGCAACAGTTAAAGGCCCCCCAAAAACATGGAATGCTCAGTAAACTCTTCAGGCGGTCAACGCAATATGAGTATTCAGCCCTGCTGGGAGCAATCAAGAGATTTACAGCAAAACATCTCATTTCCATCTATTGACTCGGCCGCTTGCAGAAGCTCTCCCTGGTTGTGTCAGTCAAAGCAAACCAAGTGAGCAAAGGTCCCCAGGCCAGGCCAGCCAAGGTCCCTGGGTGCCGTGGCTTCGGGAGCTGGCGGGTTGAGCGGCTCAGCCAGCTGGGCCGAGGGGGGAGCTCGGCCACAGCTGGGGGTCAGCCAGCGGTGCCACAGCTGGCTGCAGACCAGGTGTGCAGTGCTCCTCCTGTTGTGCTTACATTCTCTACTCACCCACCAGAGGTTAGTGCTACCGTTATTGCCTGAAAGATTATTTTCAGATTCAGCCTTCTGAAGTTTGGCAAGAGAAAAGAAAAATAAACAACAGGATTCCACACCACACGCTCCCCTCCCCCACAAAATAGATCAACTCTTCAAACTCAAAAAGGTATGTTTTAGCATTTCTAACTTCATATAGTACAAAAAAAAGTATTATAACAACATTTCTTCAGTTGCTCATTCAGACAAGAGAGCCATTTGGCAGATGACTTTTTGTAGTCCACAATTCTACTTCCACATCAGTACTGCCTTAGACAACCCATTTTTCTTTTTCCTTTGCCCCATGAGGTTTGTGGTTTTGAGAGCTACGCATTCTTCATGTATACTGTAGCTTTCAGCATTTTTTAACATAACTTGACAATGGAGGTAGAGATTCCCGATTACCAGGTTTAAGCCTATGTGTTACTCTTCTTTCAGACATGTCATTAGAGCCTTAGAAATAACCTGCAGAATCCAAGTAATCCACAAATTGCAGGATTTTTAACTCCTGCTGGAGTTAAAAATATAAACCAGAACTTGTTTTGCCATATTGCTGTAAGTAAATGCAGGAAAAAATAACAGAAGATGGTTAATCTTAACTTTGCAGCAAGGTGCTTCCCATGGGCAGCACGGAAAAGCACTGTAGAGACCTATTTCATAAGAACACCAGAAAAAGAAAACAAAAAAGACACCTCCCAACAGTAAACCGTCAGTATCATCCATTACAAGGTTAGCAATACGGATACGAATGCCGTACCTTGTACAATAAGCTTTCTCAAACATTCCATGAACCAAAAACCAGTCCAAAAGGTATTGTAAGCATCAACATGAATTCAGTATTTGCTATTTCACAGTAATTTCCCCCTGCAATAATGCCCGTTTTAAATTAAAGATACCATGGTGATCACTAACAGTATCTGGGTCAGACTATTTCCCGTTCTGACAGAAGCTTGTTGTAAGCTCAGTGGGGAAAATTAGGAAGCCATGAAATTGAAAGTGCTGGATTAGTATTTTTCTTCTATTTGTAATTTAAAGGAACCACTTACTAATGGCGTCTTATGTCTTAAGCTCCAGATACATCTGCCAAGCCAAATTATTTCTACCCTAAAATGACCTGTGTAAAGTTTGCACACAACATTCTCCTCAAAGTTAAAAAAGCATCTCAGTGACCACCTATGGATTGAAAAAAATTATTCCTCCATAGAACAAATGGTTGAATACAGTGACCAGTACAAAATAGCTTCATAACAAGCACTTAACACCAGGGTATCAATAATGTTCCTTTTAAATGATGTTTGTACAGAGGGTTTGTGCCTGTCCTGAGAAGAGATTTCAGTCATTGCAAGCCGATGTGGAGAAGGCACGTTAACGTGCAAGACAGCCCGCCTGGTTAGAGTCATGAAATTCACTCTCAAGATCTGTTCAGCACTTCACACGGTGGCAAAAAAGATAAATCCTGATGACATATAGTCCCACACAACAGCCTCCCAGAAACATTTATTCCACTGTTTACTTTTTTTTCCTCTTTGCTTTGAAACTTTGTACTGCAGGAGTGGGAGAGAAGGGGGAGATGGGTTTAGCTTGCTAACAGGAATTATAGGAAAAGTTATAATAGTGGTTGCCACAGGGAAAAAAAAAAAAAGAGGGAGGACTGTAGCACACGAACATCTATTAAAGCAGCTGGATTGCTGCTAAGACCTTCAGAGAGTAGGCAGTAAGTAAATAAAAATGTTTTCGAAGAACATAACCATAATTACGATACGGATTGTGTTTTAACAACAGCAAGGTAAAGCCACAGGTACCTACTGAGCACTATTACCTGTTTCCTGCGACGCACCTGGTGACTGCCCAGCGCTGGAGGACACGCCGCGCCTTTCCCTACTGCTCTGCCCAGGGGAAGAGCCCAGACCCCACAAACGCGGGGGGGAGAACAGCCCCGCCGCGCATCCCACCCGCGCCGCACTTGCGAGCGTTTTCACAGCCCCGCACTCGCCCTGGGCTCTCGTCCCCCAGCCGGCCCCGAGCACCGGCCCCGCTCCCGGGACGGGCCGCCGCGGGGGGAGCGGGAGCGATGTGGCCCCGTCGCCCCGGGAGGGACCCTCCGTCCCCGCCGGCAGCCGCTCGGCGCCGCTCCCCCGGACACGCGTGTTCCTGCCTCCCGCGGGGTGAAGGCGGCGCGGCGCCCGGTGCCGGGCATCCCACCCGCCGCGGGCTCCCATCCAGCCCCTCGGGAACGCCTAACGACTTTTTTTCCCCGTTAATTGCTACCAGGCGCTTCGCGCACCTTGCGCCTCAAGAACTTTGTTTTCCTCTCCTCCTACCTCTCTTCTAGTCGTAAATACCCTCTGGTAGGTTTTAATTGAAAGCGTGGAGAGTTTTGTCCCGTAGCCACTCGCGTTTCGCTATTCAGAAAACGCCCCTGGCGAAGAAAATGCTGCCAATCATTTCCCACCCCCTCCCTTTGTGACTTACCTGACGGGTGGTTGGTACTGCACCGACGGGTGGAACTCAGGCAGCCATGTGAACACTGGAAAGAAAAATCAGAATACCACAAATTACTACAATTCGCTCTCTTCTGTGCTAATTGCTAAGCAGCTAATAGCTTCCGTGCTAATTTATTTTCATGCTTAATTAGGAAATTTTCTTCCTTTTTATTCAAAGCTCAGCTTTTACCAGCACTCCAAAGTGCGACGATAACAGGAAAGATGATGAAACTATTACATTCCTTTAGTCAGAGTGCTGAAAGCTGAACATCAGCTGACACTCACTCAACAGTTCATGGAACCACATTCTAAAAGGTTTTATTACACCTAGCACTTCCAGCCAAGATGTGAGCCCTCAGAGTAAGAATGACCTAATGTTATTATCTTAAGATACCTTACTGCAAAACATAGAGCTTTTTGATATCTTCAGTTTTATAAAAACAAAACAACAAAGCCCTTCCAGATCTCTCAAGCATTCACCATACATTGCAAAGAAGAGAAAAAAAATGACTTGAAATAACAGCCTTCCAAAAAAACCCTTGAACCCCTCTCTCAGTAAAATTAAAAGGGCCTAAAAGCCCTTATTTCATCATCTACACAGTCATCTTACTGTTATCACTGCGAACCAGCTTCTCCCTCACTCACACCAGGCTCTGGTGATGCAACTCACCTCCTAGGCTACATGGGCCACATACCAACCTAACATAAGTCAGGTGTGAATTGTGAAAGGCAATGAACCAGAACATTAAGACACCCTCTTAACACACCTGGCTCCTGTTTCTCCTACTGCTTGGGAACACTAATGGCAATTGATTGCCCTCTGACAGCCTCGTACACCTGTTACCTAGATTGTGGCCCAAAGAGGGCGATACCAGAACTTCAAAATCTAGCAAGTTCTGGGCTTGTGCAACTGGTGGAAAATACCAGAATATTTCATTGCCCGAGTTGGGCTGAAATGGAAAAGTACCTGACGAAAGTCAGTTATCTCGGACCCTATAAATAGCAGCTCTAAGCAAGACCCTTTGAGCTCTCCTGGATTGCAGCGGGCTGTGACCAGCATCTCCCCTGAGTTGGGATGCCTCTCAGGTAGTTTAAAGACCATTTGCTGACACAGCTGATGAAGGGCTAGGGTGAAGTCAAACTTCTCGAGGACCAATTATTGCCTGTTGAGGAGTGCCGATGCATTGTGTGTATTCACTCTAAACTCAAGAAGGGGGAAACTTCAACTATAGGCTAGCCTCTTCTTCTTAAGTGCTGCTAAAACTCAACCTTTTGATGCACCTCAAACCGCTACTAAATCTTGAACTGCCGCTAAATTGTAACTATGTCAAGTATTTCATCTGTGACATATAACCTTTTGCTGCCTTGCCCCTGAAGCTGGGTGCCAATCCAGCCTAGAGCCCATCAGTTCAGCAGCCCTGCTACAGGCATTCAGGTAGCGTCACAATGTTTTCCCCATATTCTCAGGAGCTGCAAGAGCATCATAGAATAGAATCGTTATGGTTGGAAGAGACCTTTAAGATCATCAAGTTCAACCATTAACCCCATTAACCTAGCACTGCCAAGTTACTACTAAATCATGTCCTTACGTGCCACTTCCACACATCTTTTAAATATCTCCAGGGATGGTGACTCAACCACTTCCCTGGGCAGCCTCTTCCAATGCTTGACAGCCCTTTCAGGGAAGAAATTTTTCCATATATCTATGAACAACAACCTACCAGCACTATTTTGAGAGACTATTGCTTCAGGCTTTCCTCACTGGGAAAGGAAAAGAACTGTTCATTCAGCACGTTGATGTGCTGGAGTGTGTTCAGAGAAGGGCAATGAAGCTGGTGAAGGGTCTAGAGCATAAGTTTTATGAGGAGCAGCTGAGGGAGCTGGGGTTGTTTAGTCTGGAGAAAAGGAGGCTGAGGGGAGACCTTACCGCTCTCCACAACTATCTGAAATGAGGTTGCAGGGAGTTGGGGGGTCGGTCTCTTCTCCCAAGTAACAAGTGATAGGACAAGAGGAAACGGCCTCAAGGAGAAGTTTAGATTGGGTAGTAGAAAAAATTTCTTCACCAAAACGGTTATTAAACATTGGAACAGGCTGCCCAGGGAAGTGGTTGAATTGCCATCCCTGGAGGTGTTTAAAAGAAAGGTTAGATGTGGTGCTTAGGGACATGGTTTCGTGGTGGTTTTGGCAGTGTTAGGCTGATGGTTGGACTCCTAAAGGTCCCTTCCAACCTAGACGATTCTACGATTCTGTGTCTTTCTCGGAGGCCAGGCACTGAGCTGCAGCAACTGCGGCGCTGCCTGAGCTGAGCAGAAAGGGCGGACGAGCAGCACCGCGTCAGGCTCGCCCCGTTACAGAGATGCCAGCTGGGACCTCGCACGCTGCCGCACCTGGGTGTTGCAAAACAATGATTTCTCTTTCAGGCAGCATCAAAGCCAAACCTTTGCAAAAGCGCTTCCCCTCGTTACAAAACTACCTCTGTAGGAGAGGCTTTTCTTAAGAGAGGAAACAGAACCTGCCTCTAAGTACCTCACAAAAACAACCCACGAGAACAAAGAAACCACCCCTCAGCTGGAAGACGAGTTGCTGCCCACGACAGACAGACAGACAGACGGACGCTACCCCGCCAGCCCCCCCAGGAGAGCAGTGGCCCAACGCTGCCTGCCAGCCATCAGCAGGGGGGCTGTGTGACAGCAGCTGGCCAGGAATACCGCTTCTCTGGCTGTACGAGTGCACAAAAGAACATACAAGCCGGGCAAGAACATGGTCTCCCCTCAACCTGGAGAAGAAGGATGGTGCTAATGGTGTCAGAGGCGTGGGGAAGCTGAGATTCGGGCTGGAACCTCAGCGATGCACAGGGCTGGGGCTGTTCAGTTAGAGAAACATGGGCTTCACACCTCTCTGGCTTTTCCAGGCTTGCTCAGAAACAGCAGTAAGGCCAACACCATTATTAGCTACCTTAAAAAAAAAAAAAAAAAAAAAAGAGACAGAGAGACACACACACACACACACAGAATATGTGGTGGGTTTTTTTTCTTTTTCCACCGTAAATCATACTGATGTGTTTGGAGGAAGAAGGGAAGCTAGCTGCCCTGAAGCAAGTATCGATTATTTTAAGCATCCATGGCACCAGCTGCTCATAACTCTCTTTCAGCAGCTAAAAGGGTTATGAGTGGGAGGCTTAGGCTGAGGCACTTTGAAGGCAACTAATATACTGTAAAAAGAAAATGTAGTGACTTCCAGGTTGCTTGTTTTTTCTTATGGCAAAAGCAGATCTATGCCACCTGAAAAGTATTCCTGAACACATCTAATCTGTTCACCAGTACAGAAGAATGGTTCTTACGTAAATAAGACAAATGCAATTACTTGAGTGTTTTCACTGCTGTCTGAATGTCCACAGGCATTTTTGTCTGTTGAAGGCTTCCACTGGGCTCAAATATCTATTATACCACATATTAATGAAGTAAATAAGCAGTTTTATTATGTTTAATTTACATACAATTTTTTGGATACTAGAATCCATCCGTTTTCTTTTCATAGAAAGGCAAGCTACATGCAAAATTAACAGAAGTTACTGTTAGTATGTAGGAAGTAACTTCCTCTGTCTTTTCTAATATTGCTTCTAAGATTTATGGGCATTTCAGATGAATGTATTCAGAACGCTAGGGGCATCATTTATCGTTAAAAGACAGCAGAAAGGATAGCGAACACTGAAAACAATAAATCTTGATGTTAACATTTAGTGAAGGAGGTACTGTTCCAAGCAGACATTCGTTACGTGAGTCCAGAGAGCCCAGTGGCTCTTAACATCCAGCCCCAAATCAGGACTGCGTATCCTTGTCTCAGGACTAGCCCATCTCAGGCCCATTTCCAATCACCACGTACAATGACTTATCTAACACAAAAGACCTTAGCTGCATGATCTCCGGGTAGCTTTGTTCAAGTTAATTCTTTAGGAAAAAATCTATCCAGACAGTTCCTGAGTTATCAAATTCTTCTTTCTAGTGTACTTCGGGCAGGTTCCTTCTTTGTCAGACTTGGCAGTCCCCTTCAAATGTGCCCCCGCCCCAAGTCATGCTGTATTTGGTGCTGTTGTGCATTCAAATTCATTGAATTTTCTGCTGCACTTCAGGCTCGGAACAAAGCAGCTTTGAGCCTCACAAGTAAGCTTTATGATACGTCAGCCCTTAATGAGTGAATCACTTCTTGTTGCAATTGGAGGTACTGATTATAGTCCCTGTGAAAGCATGGAGCAGGTTTAAGGAAGAAGATTTTTTGAGACTCTGGGATGCTCCTTTATGAACTCTCATTCCCAAAAGAGACACCAGAGGAGAACTCAGCTACAGCTCAGCTACTACTGTTTTCCTTATCACTGGGGGTGGAGGGAGGGAGGGAGGGAAGGAAAGCCCAAAGTGGGTCTGATACCAATCCATCATAAATTAAATCTGGCAGGAAATTTGTTAAGGCTTGTTAAGGCAGATTTGCTTGAAGATGTTACTGAAAATTGATGAATACGGCAGAACGACATGCAAACTCAGTTAAAATTATATGAACATGCATGTGTTTCATAGCTAGCACTACAAATGACTCTCTACATTAGCTTAAATGAAATAGAATTACTGTCCATGTATTCTTACGCTCCATGCTTTTCTCTCTGTCCTTTAGGCATGGCTATTTTACATCTGTATTATATTGATATGTTATTTTTTCGATGGCTGTATGAATGCATTTAATAAATAAATATTTTCTCAAAGCATGTTCCCTGTCACTCCTGAAGTTGCAGGGGGGAAAAATGGAAAAAAGGGTTTGAACAAACCTGGAAGAAGAGGGAATACTATACAAGGTGTAGCACATCACTAATCTATAGAAAGGTTTCTCTCCCATGGTTTAATAGAGCATCAACACAGACGTCACTTGGTGTAAACCGACATCTACACGGAATGTGTAATTCCCAATTTGTGGCACTAAACTGTTTTACTCTGCTGGGTAAATTCAAGTTCATGTTTCTACATGCTCAAACACTCATTTGCAAAATGTTTACCATACCGTAGTAAATATTCAGTAAATGGGTTTTTTTTGGGTTTTTTTTGTTTGTTTGTTTGTTTTTTTTCCTGAGAAGCTGGATAACAACAATGCCGGAAGCCTGTTAATACTTACCTTTTCCTTTCCACCAGTAATTTTTGTACACTTGGCCTCTCCCCCTCCGCCGCCCCCCCCGCCCCCGACGATGAGCATCAGGTACGGCCACAGCCTGGAGCTGGGGGAGGCCGGGGACCCGCCGGGGGACGCTGACAAAGGATGCTGCCGCCTTGTTGTCTCCCTCCCTCCCGCCCTCCTCCGCCTCGTACATCCACGGCAGCTCGAAAGGTCGGATGTGTCTGAATTACCGCCCGGGGGAGGGGGGGAAATCACCCCATCCGCGCACAGACCCGGCCTCTCCTCTCTCGTTCACCGGCGCAGACGCGGCCGGGGGCGCAGGGGAGCGGAGCAGCCTCTGCCCGCCCCCATCCTCCCATTGTCCGGGGCTCCCCCCCACCTCGGGCAGGGCCGCTCCCCGACGCCATCTCCGAGCCCCCATCTGCCCCTTATCCTGCCGGCCGCCACCGCAGCACCGGGTCTGATCCCGCCGGATGAATCCCCAGCGCTGCGCTGCTTTGGAGGAGCATCCTCCGGCTCCAGCAGCTCGGGGGTTTGTTTGGAGCCGAGCTGTCGGCGGCTGTTATCACCAGCCATCCGAAACAAGCAAATATTTGCACTGTACGCGCTCTCCCTGCTGTTATCGACCGCCATCCTTATCTTGGGGACACCTGGACAGCCAATACACGCGCTCCGGCACTCACAGCCGCATCAGGAACAGCCCAACGCGAAGCTATTAAGGCGCTCAGGCTACTGCAACACAAAAGTTGAGTCATTTATTCAAATAAATAAAAATGAACTTTTATGTACAAATATACAAAACCATTACGCACGTCTTACAAAGTAGTCAGAGAAGTGTTAAAAAAAACAAACACGCGGGGCGAGGGGGGACGCCCACAGCCGCCGCCTCTCGCTCCCAGCACCGGCGGGCGGAGGCCGGCGCCGCTCCTTTGTCCCTCGCCCCGGGGACCGGCTTCGGGCCGCGGCCCCCGCCACTCGCCGGGTCTCCCCCGGCGCGGACGGCACCACGGGGGGCACCGCAGCTACGGACGGCGGATGGCGGCGGGCCGCTCCCCCGGCGGGGCTCAGAGGGTGCCCAGGTGCGGGAGCGTCTCCAGCCGGTCGGGGCGGTCGCGGCCGGCCGCGCTCTCCACGCCGCGCAGCCACTCGGTGCATTTCCGCACCAGCCCCTCGTCCGCCGCCGCACCCCCGTCCTCCTCCTCCTCGTACTCCTCGTCGTCGTAGCGGTGCCGGTCGTTGAGCAGCGAGATTTTCAGCAGGGCGCGCAGGTCGCCGCCGCGCCGCGCCGGGGCCGCTCTACCGCCGGGGCCGGGGGCGGGCTGCCCCCGCTGCCGTTCCAGGCTGCGGCGCTGGAGCAGCCGGACGGCCTCCGGTGGCAGGCTCAGCGAGAAGCGCAGCGCCGTCTCCCCCGCCGCCCCGCCGAGGCTCTCGCAGGAGCGGCTGCCCGGCCCCGCCGCCCCCGGGCGGCCCCGCGACTGCGGCGGGGCGGGCTGGGGCCGCGACCCCCGCTCGGCCGGCGGCCTCCGCGGCGGCTGCCGCTGCAAGGAGGAGCAGGGCCAGGAGCTGGAGAGGGGACCTGCCCGCTCCGGGGGCGCCCCCCGCGCCTTCCTCGCCGCCTTCTCTTCCGCGGGACGAGGCGCTGCCTTCTTGGGGGCCGCCGCCGGCTTCTTGGGCAGCGCCCGGGCGGCGACGGGGGAAGCGGCGGCGGGGGCCGGCAGGATGGGCGGCAGGGAGGCGGTGCGGCCGGGAGCTCCCTCCGGCTCTTCGCTGCGGGCCCAGGCGGCGGCGGGGCGCGGTGCGGGCAGGGCGGCGCATCTCCCCGCCGGCGGCGGGCAGGGCCCCGCGGCGCGCCGGGGCTGCAGCCCCATGGCGGGAGGCGGGCGAGGAGCCCCCGGCCAGCGGCGGCAGCGCGCGGTGTGGGCTCCGTTTGCGCCGACAGCCACCGCTTTTCCCCCCACACCGACAACCCGCCCCCTGCCCGCCCTTCGCCCGCCCCGGGAACAGCCTTCCCCGGCGCCGCGTGGGCGGGGACGGGGTCCCGCCGCCGCCGCCGCCGCCTTTGCCCGCGCGTCGCCTGCCCGGGTCACATCAGAGCCGCGGGAGAGGCACGGCGGAGCTGACGGCGCCTTTGGAATTCCTCCCGAAATCCGCACGCGTGAAAGGGCAGGCTTTTAATGCCACGTTAAACTATCGCCCTCACGCCATCTTCAAAACGTTGGGTGGTGTTTTGAGCTCCTTGACTACTTGAATCACCGCGAATAAGGGCAGGCGGACGAGCGGAGCGCTGCCAGCCCCACCAAGACCTGAGCACATTTGCACCCGTGTGAAATTCCAGAATACAAAAGCCACTTTGAGGACGTGAGCAGCCTGGCTCTGTAATGGAGAGCCTAGTCCAGAGATCCTTCTTCCCAGCCTCAGCTCCTACTGTGATGGAGGCAAAGCACATTATTCAACACTTACAGGGCTGTTTTCTTTTGAGGAGGAAGGCAGTCACTTCCTAACTTTTAAAGTACCCTATAACAATAAGTGGTCAGTGGCAGTAGTAAGCAAGCATATATTTCCTACGAATCCAAGATTACTACCAGTCCAAAATTTTGCCTATAAAGTCATGGCATATAACTTCTATAGATTTTACTTCAAAGTACTATTTTAATTAGGGTATCAGGATTTTATCAAAAGATGTTTAAGAGGTATGCGATCCACAGGGACAGAGATCTCATCTATGGCTTCACACCGTCATAAGAGAGTATCATACAAGGAGGAGGCATCAGCTGTGAATGTTGGAATATTCATCCGTGGCAAACAGACTGGATGTGAAGGAGCAAAAGATACTGACGAAAGAACTCAGTGTGTGTGTGCTTTGTATTCAAGTGAAGCAAGTGAATCCTTAAGTGTTCAGGAGAGAAAAATAAATAAAAAAGCACATGGTATCACACACCTAAGTGTGTATAAAAGCATACCAGTACGTGCAACTTTTGCACTTTAGTTCTTGAACCCATTCTGTGCTGGTGATCCAATACTAAGTGTTAACTGATGGGTGTTAACTTTGTTATTTACCATAGTGTAACTGCATTATTTACCATCGTGTATAAATAAATAAATGTTCAGAATGACTAATACCATTCTAATTAAAGATTACCAGTGAAGGAGATTGTCTACCAGAACTGGTGGTTGATAGGTAAAACTAATTCTGGAGCAAACAACTGCCTGGTCCTGAAGTACCCACTAGTGGGATGGGATCTCCCCAGTGCCAGTTATGGTCAGTGCTCCAACAGGAAACAGCAACGGTGGAAGGGGAAGCGACAGTCATTTCCAGGATAACATCCATCACTACCTACGCACATACCAGTGTATCTTCAGTGCACTCTGAAAACGAAAAGGAGCTGCAAATTTGCTCAAGGGTCCGCCAGCACCCAAGGGCTGTGACGGGCAGAGCCGGAGAGGCTGTCACCACACCACCCAGCACCGACCAGCCCAGGAGCCTGCTGCAGGGTCGTGACTACCTGGTCCCTTATCACCAGCAGGAAGGATGCCTCGCTACCAGTTTATTGTTACTAATCAGTTAAAAGGTGAGGCTTGGTTGGCAGTTCAGCTGAAAAATCATGCAACCATCCTAGATTATCACCCCCCCAAAAGATGTTGCTATTTTGTGCAACATACATTGAGATTTAACGGGAACGTACTGTAATGCGTCTCTTTAGCCTGAACTCTGAATACTAAAAGACAGGGGTTTTCCCGCTTCCTTACACTGCAGCTCACATCTTTTCAAATTAATCCCTTCTTCTATTTGTGAATTAGCAGAAAAACAATACATCCAAACCAACCAGGGTCTAGAATGCAGGTAATCAAGCACATCCATCCTGTGCTAAAAAGAACCTCCTGTAACACAGCATCAGCCAAACATTAAGGATTTGACTTTGCTCCTGAATAACTGAATAGCTCTTGGTTGCAAAAAACTAGAAAAGAGAACTTACTGAAGCTAGGCAGAGTATTAGAGTATTTCACTTCAATCAGTTTGTCAGAGTGAACAGTTTGTCTAAATACTAACACAAAGAAGTTTTAAAGTCACTTCTGCAAATGTAATAACCAAATTTGGATGTAGTCATACACATATCCCACTTTTTAATATGTTTTCATATTTATTCAAGCGTAATGCTGAATTCAGCCCTCTATAGCCAATTCCTAAATAAAAAAATAGTTTAGGCACCTTTAAAACTAATTTATTTCAGAAATCTCATTTATACATTAGCCATGAGTTCTTTTAGTAAAAAGTATTTAAGTATGAAAGTAAAAAAAAAAAAGCTGTTTAAAATATAGCTTTTTAATAAAATCCAACAAGCTTTCATCAGACCTTTCACATATTCTCATTAAGCTTTTTCCATAAGGCACATGTATAGACATTTGAAAGGAGCAGTTAATTATAACTTACCAAATCTTTACAACATTTATTATAAAACTCTGTCTTTGGAAAAGCATACAATGAATAATATACAGACATAAATGGCACTTTGAAAATTTTAGACAGAACTGTAAATGAAATTGTTCTGCATACTACCCAGATCTTAGTGGCTTGCCTCCACTGGGGAATAAACTGTTACTGTATGCAAAGTAGTTTTCAGACTACTCTGCACAAAATATTTTAAGCTTTTTTTGACAAAAAAGTACGTTTAAAGTTCCAGGGTAAACACAAACAGTTCACCCATTTTATTTTTTTAAACTATTTCTAGTAAAAATTATTTTATCCCCCAATGCAAAAGGCAAGGAAAATACTAAATTGTTACTGGGTATTTCATGAGTGGAAAAGTATAGTTTTCCAAGCAAAATTCAGAGAGGAAGAAAAGTTGGCTTTTAAAGTGTACAGCGGTTCCTGTTATTAATTTACCCTAGACAGGATGAGAAGCATTTAATCACAGCATCCCTTTAAAAAGAAAAAAAAAGTCCATTAAGATATTTGTTATTTTCTTTAGATACACAACCATTACACATTTAAAAATATTACATAAACTAAAGGAAAAAAAATCAATAGTTTATCAAATGCAGGATCTTAACGGTCACGTGGAGCATGCCTATAGCACCAGCTAAAGCAAAGGCTCCGGCCCATTCTGAAGCTCAAGTCTGCACATATTGTCTAAGTCTGCCACACTGTTTACACTGAAGCACATGATAAAATGCAGACACGGTGTTTAAAATTGTTCCACAGCACACCTGGTGGCTTAGCAAAGGTCAAAGTCTTATTTCACACAGGCTGGCCAGCACGGGCATGGCTGAGGAGCATGCCAAATCCAGACAATCGGCAAGGCGCAGGTGCTTTGAGTCTGAGCCACAGTGGAGTTAGACCCTCATGTTGCAGGGGAAAAAAAACCCTACAGCCTGAAGGGTTTAAAGTGCATGTACTAACAGTGCAGGATGATGAGCTGGCTCAGCCTTAAGGTTTGAGAGATCTAAAGGGGTCTATTTAACTGACAACAAACTGTTTCCTGACTATTCTACTTAGATCACTCACTTCAGTCATCTTCATTTTTCATTTTCTCAAAAATGTAATAACTTATTAAGGAGCGCAATTCGTATTCTGCTGCTAGTCAATTTGAAAAATGAAGAAAAATACTATCGTGACTCCTTAAAGTCATTGTATGTATGGCTTTTTGTTGTTGTGGTTTTGGTGGTTTTTATTGTTGGTGTTTAGATGTTGGTTTGGGTTTTTTTTGCCATGCCCGTAGAAAAGCCACCATTAAATCAAAAACAAACAAACCAACCAACCAACCCCAAAACCTTGAACAAGTAAATTGTTAAGAGGAAACCCCTGGAGTTAAACCAAGTAATGATAATTTTGTTGAAATCAAGATAAATGCATACTTTAAACAAATAACATAATACTGTTCTCTGGCACTTAACACGGTTTAGATCACTATTTCTGTAAGAAAGGCAGCCTATGCAAGAAATTTATGATAGCATTCCTCATAGGCAAATAACTCAATAATCCCTACAGAAATCACTGTACTACTAAAAGCAGCCTGTGTAAAATTCAGTTCTTTGGTTTGTAAAATCTAATAGACAAATAAAACCAAAGAAATTAAGTGATGCATACAACCTAATGGTTTTTTCAACAGAATTTAAAGTACTGTTGGGAGGGAAGAAAAGACCAATGACTAGTAGCTCAACTTGCTTTCTGTGCAGAGCAGAATATTTAATAAAAAAAAAAAAAAAGGAATGAATGACCCTACTGAAACTGTCACATCGCCACAGAAACTATAAGAATTCAGAATAGTATGTTTGACTGGGTTAGCTTGAGGTGTCAGAAATAGTAAGATGATAATTTGAAGCCTAAATTCAGTTAAAGTATTTAATCCATTGTAATTATCAGCTACTATCTCAAAAAAAAAAAAAAAAGAATACACAGCTTAATCCTCCCTAGGTCTATTCCAAAGCTTTAAAAAAAAAAAGTAAAAATCCATAGTACAGATTTTTTTCTGGCAAAGTTCCAGAAACATGACAGGAAGATACCAGATGAAAGGGATAGACTTTTGGTATTCTTTTTTTCCCCACTTTAACTACAGAAAACCTCATTAAGTAATATACAGACATGGAAGCACTTTATTTTTTTAAAACACACTGCTGAAAGAACAAACTGTATTTTATGTGAAACATTATAGATAAAAATAGATTCTTCGGTTTGTTTACTTGCATGTGGTTTCACTCTGTGTTTGGCTAGCTTTCGTTCCTTTTTTGTACATTAAAGAGTGAAAGAGAGAAGCTTGCCAACATGAAAATCAGCACGAAGTATTGCCTCTGCCTCTCCGAAAAATGATGGAGGAATTCAGAAGTAGACTTGTTTGTTTGCTTTTAACTAAGACCTCAGACCTATAAGTTATCTTTAATGCAAGTACTGGGAAAGTTCCTATTGCATCAATGCATTTTTAAATCATTGCAGATTTTAAACAAAAACTCAATTTATTTTCAGTGATGAAAACTAGAATGAGATTTAACAAAGAGAATCACTATGCACTTTACTTGTATTTAAAGCTTATATTAAGCATTATTTTGAGTTCAGCTATGTCATTTTCTAAAAACTAAAAGGAAAGGGAGGATGCTATGTTTTTTCATATACTGAATTTAAGGACTTTTCTTCCCTCCCTAGCACAAAGATCACTGACTTTTTTTAGAAGGAAGTAATTATACAGACTCACCTTGCAAAAGGAATATATGACAGACTATACCTGAAAAAAAAAAAAAGAGAAAAGAAGTATATTTGACAGAGTATTCATGTCTCCTAGAACACACTTAACTTCACTTCATTCCAGCATTAATAAAAGCAACCTGTTCTAACAAAACTTTAAAGAACATTACCTACTCAATTTAATGCTTACCTACGAAAAGATGACATGCTTGGACAAGAACTAAATGTGCTGCCAAGGATTCTCTGGTTTACTTCTTCCTTGGGATTTTTTTTAATATAGTTTGTAACTTCTATTGCCCATAAACTTTAAAAAGCTGATTTACTATCATCAGATTCAAAAGGAATGGAGATTTCTGGGAAAAACGTATTCTTCAAGATGACAGAGACAACTTTTACCAGTTTAAAACACAATATGCATTACTATGCAAATATACATCTTCTAATCATATTATTTATGTAACCCTAAATACAGATATATGCTGTAGTATAAGTAATATGCCACAATTGTGAAACTCAAACAGCTGATAATTCTATTATCCACTGAAACTTCCTGCTTGCAAGGCTCCAGGCTATGTTTTGGTGCTGTGCCCAGCCTGATCAAGCTCTAGGACACTTAACAAAAGTCAAGCTGGCTGCTGTAAACATGTAGAACACTGTTTGAGTTAACAGTCTTCCCTCTGTCTAGTATCAACCGTTTACTTGGGCCCAGCATGATGCCCAACAGTCCCTATCCTGAACAAATGGCTATTTGTCCTCAGATCCAAGTTCAGTATAGACACTGTGCATTGAGGGCAAGTTCAAACAAGAACTGTGGTCACCTTGAATCGCGTAAGAGTTAGTACCAACTAATTCCCCTGGGACAAGGAGACCAAGTGTGTTCAGTTGTATCTCCATGGAGAAAGCAGTAACTTCCAAAACGTCTGCCAGGCTTGCAATCATTCACCTAACTGTGCTCACACATTCCCAAGCCTAGCCCTGGAGCGCATCCGGATGGTCATCAATAGTACCTGCTACACTAAACTTATGCTCTCACATCCACCTACTCTTTCTGCGGTGCTGAATAGCCTTGGGGGCAGGACACACCCTATGAAAATGTCATTTATTTTCCTCCACTTCAAAAATGAAAGTTTAGTTAGAAATCAAAAAAGGAGGAGATAATCAAAAGCAGGGCATATGCATACACAGTTTCCACAACAGAGAAAAGGCATGAGATCTTTTTTGCATATATATTCCTTTCATAATTCCTCATATAAGTTCACACATTGCAGAATATACTTAAAATTACCATTTTTGCAAGACGATTGCATATACATTTTGACAAAGTCACACAGCCTAGCTTAGAAAAACAGATTGAGGCTAGCATTTGGGCACACTTACGTTATGTGAAGCGTATATATAGAGGCTTATAATCATGCGGGTGTAGGGGTAGGGAGAAGAAATGAAAATTAACTTTAAGAATCTTACCAGGTCATTGCCAAGAACTGCAATATGCAGAATAACACTGCCAAACCTTTTTTGTTCCACTAAGTAAAAATAAAGTAAATACTGCAAGTTAGTTCATTTTGTACCAGTCTATACTGTAAACAATTGCACCAGCCTTTTCAGCCAAAAATTTAGTAAACTGACAATGCCTAAATTGCCTTGTTTTAACTTAATTTTCTACTCTCTTCCACTCTAAGAACTTTCCACTCATTCCATTAGCGTCATGCTATGAAAACCTTCTCTATCTTTGAAAAACACTTAACAGCATCAATGCTAACATGTTCATTCATGATACTGTACTTCTGCAAATATGGAAGTTCACTTCAGCTACATATTCACTTCTATGGAACATAGCTACAGCCAGTTTTTCAATCAAGATGCCTGAAGGTACTTGTTCTGTCTCACTTCCTTTGTCTTAATCAGTTTAATATTCTGTACCCGTGGTTTCTAAAGACCACTACATATTCTCTGACATAAGTACACATCACTAAGATGAAAGTGTATTTTTAACTTGCTGTTCTTAGTCCAGAGGTCTGCAGACTGAACATGATGTTCTAGATTTTGTATTCTCATCTACATTACATGCAGGTAGAAGGGTGCATTTGCTTTATAGCCAGTGGGCTCTTCACCCCACATAAGTTCAACTGCAGTTGAAAACACAAATTCCACACGCACAACAAGCTCATCTTTCCTCTGCAACTGAACTGTATGTTAAAGCTGTAATACAATTAATAAACTAACCACGCTAGATTAGTCTTTAGAGGAACAAAGTATTTTCACTTACCCAGAATACAGCACACAGAGTCAATACTAGGAAAAGCTGCGGGGAGACAAAAGGAGAGACAAAATAAGAAAGTAATGAATACTCAAATACACAAAGCAAATACAGTAACCGTTTTCACGTTTTCAGTGTGTAATCAGCATTTTCAGAACTGACTCATGAAACAAGCAGAGCCAAAGGCTGTCACACAGCGACTATAAGATGAACTCTATGTAAAGGGGTGTTTTCCAAAGCACAAGTATGATGTGCTCCATAGCCAGACGGGCTGGGACAAGTCTTAGAAGAACGAGGAGGCAGGACCTGAATTCAGGACGCAAGAGGAGTATAACCAGGTCTGTGTAGCCTTATGTGTTAGGTCTATTAAGAGGTGGGCTTAGACGATAAAGCTTGCTTGAAAGCAACCAAGTGGTCTGGGAACTGCTATTCTATTATTTCAGTACATAGTATCATTTTGGATCAAGTATTCATAACACCAACATCTGACCACAAAGGTACGTGCATCACCATGAATAACCTCTTACTAAAAACAGCCATTCACAATTAGCATATTCTGCAAACACAGGCTCTGCTTCTACTGCCAGTGTGTTTTTTCCATCTTCTGACAGTAAAGAGCCTACTAGGGAGCAGCTGCCTCATACACAGTGAAAAAGTTCACACGAAGCTTTATTCAAGCTACGCCTTTGATGGAACATTACAATGATATGGTTTACTATGCCAAATTAATCACACCATTTGTGCAAGCTTAAGCATCACTTTGAACTTTTCCACTAAATCTCACCTGGCTCCCTCCGTTTGTCAATCTCCATAGTAGAAAACAGAACAAAACTCTAAATTAATTTGCACTGAAAAAATTTTGTTGGCGTTTCATTGAAAGAAATTAAAATAACAGACTCTCCTGAATTTTCCAAACGTACTTGTGACTCCTGAGCTGCCTGTAATTCTAGCTTTGTGTCAGCATGGGGAAGAAAACAGTAAAATACATCAAAAGTTTTCTAAACTTTAGAAGTTTTCCAGTTCTTCTCTGTATTACCGAAACTTTCCATTCTAATACTCTTAGCTCTCATCCAACGATGCGATGTTATTAGATGTAACCTTTCATTCTGTCTTTTCCTAACCTTGTTGGTAGCTTCTCTCCATGGGTATTTAGGTAGGTCTGTGATGTTTTTTCTACTCTGTTATCCTCCCATTTCCCTGACGCGTCTTGTTTCTACACTCTTCAAAGTCACCATGTCTGAGCACAGTGGATGATAGGATCATCAGAGCAAATAATAATTTTCGTGCTGACTGTTTTAGTGTCTGGTTTAGACCCTCAGCTTGACCAGAAAAAGCCCACAACTGTAAAGTGTTGGAGAATTCATGGTCAGCAAACACAGACTCTAGAAAGCTGGGAGATATTCTTGGATGGTTTTACATCCCTAGGACTTGTAACTTGGTATGATTTGGAAGAGATGGCAAAAAGTCACCTCTTTAAGAAAGCTTGGAGTCCAAGCAACGATTGTCACTTCTCCAAAAGTTGTGGGCAAACGTGAGCTTCTCAAATGAGATAACTTTTTTTTTTTCATGTGAGTGTGTGATAGAAAGAATATACAACCCATATGACAGCCATCCAGAAAGACTTCATTAAGAGTTTCTTATCCACATCAGCTGTAATCAACTAGAAAAGAAAGCTATATGATAGGGAGAATAGGACAGCCAACCACATTTCAAAAATAAAAGCTAAAACAAATCAGGAAGAACAAGAGAGAAAATAAGCACAAAACAAAGCAGCAGCAAGGGCAGAAACTTGTTTTTAACTACCTAATTCAGAGTTCTGGGATAGGAATTCTGGGATTGGGTCAGGGCTGTTTTTTCCATCCTCCTGGAAGAAGAAATGATGGCCATGGAAGTAAAGGAGCCAAGGACCTCACAATGGAGAGGTGTGAAGCTGAACATAGAGCTCCCCTGACTTTGGGGAGAGAAATTAATTTTCTCCATTGCTTTGAAAATGCTGAACCACTAAGCTATACAAACAGAGCTACAGCCAACAAACAACTGTCAAGCTAGACTTGGTGACAACTGACTTTTCGCGGTAGCTGAAGTCTAGCCTTCTTCTTGAAGAAATTGGTTTAGAAAACAAATTAGAAAAAAATCAACATAATATTAGCATTTAGTAAGAAATAATTAGTAAAGAACATTTTACTCCAAATGATTAATTAAAAAAAATCATAAGCAACAAAAACACAGGCTCACAGAAAGAAGTTAGACAGTATTTATGATACACAGAGTTAATCAGCTTGACTATTATTACTCAGTACAAAGAAGCGGTGGACTGAGAAAGAACATCCCTTAAGTAAAGCCTCAGATTTAGCTTTGAAGCTAAATGAAAGCTTTTTAGCAAAAGGAAGTAAAGATAATATATTTACCAACATCACAACTGTAGCTACTAATCTTTTTGGCTCAAACATTGCTTTCAATTGCTTCAGTGGCCCCATCAGGAAACATGTACTAATAGGAGGGGAAAAAACAAAACAAATGGTAAATCACTTTCAAATAAATCTTTGCAAAAGACAATAAGTAATAAACCAGTTTTCCAACAGATGACTACAAAGGCTTTAAAAAAGGCATTTCAGTCTTTAGCAACAGACACCTGCTAGAATGATAAATGCAACATTCCACAACTTTAGTCCTAGGAACAGATTATGTACTGAGTTGCCCTTGGTCATTAAATCCTTTTCAAAACACTACCACTTATAGCAGAGTTGAAGTCTAGTGAATTTCATGTTGAGGCTGTTCTAAGAACTGGCTTGCCAAAACTATGCAAGGAATACAAACCAAACTTCTGTAGAAAATTTCTCTTGAACAATAAACTTCTCACCCAGGCAACGTGCAAGTAGCTACAATCAAGATTACAGGGAAGCTCTAACTCTTTGCCCAAACTCAGCAAGGGAAAAAAAGGAAAAAAGTTCAGTAGTTTGTATTAAATCCTCCCGCTTTCTTCTACTCTGTAGTTAACTTGAAAGGAGAATGAAAACTATCAGCAACGCTATGCTGTACCTGTTAATACAAAGAAATGTGATGTGAACCAAGAATCCACAACCATAGGAGTAATTATCTGGCTTCAAATATTCTGAGATGAGTCTCTCTCTTCTCTGTCACTGAAGCCATTCTGCTTTGTAGAAAACATTTAGTGAGACAGTGAGAACGCCTACAACCTTGTGGTGGTCTGAATGTTCTACTACAGAACAGGAAACCTAGTTTAACTCCTTTTCTAGTTAATATTTATTTATATGAAATAAAACAATCAGTAGCAGGGAAGAGTTTGGTAGAGCTTCCTCCCGAAACTAGTCATAAGACTGGTGAAGCACGCATCTTCTAAGATAGAAGTAGTGTGGGAATCCACATCCTAAGCAGTAAACTGAACCCATGATCCCCCATATGTTCTCCTACCAGCAACTTTGTATATATATATTCCCTTCTCTTCACTTCTTTTTTTCTTCTTTAAGAAAAGTTGCGTAGGCAGACCTCAAAAGTCCCTATTTTATGGAAAAAAAGAGTGTTCTCGATTCAATAGAAGTAGTGTTTTAAATTCACTGAAATCCAAACGAACTTTGTCTTAGTAGTTTTTAATCTTGGCTGCTGGACCACAAAATTAAATTGAGACAAAAAAGAGACCTGAAGAACTAGAATAAAAAATTAGTTAGCTAGTGGAAGGATAGGGATGATGAAAATATGGTGGTAAAAACAAGGGAGGTTCAGGCCACATAAAATAGGCAGAAAAAAAATACAGAAAGCAAAATGCATTGATGCTAGCCTGATTAGCATTGAAGGACAGGCATCACAAGAACTTCTCCAGAGATCTGAGAGAATCCATAGGGAGTAGAAAGGCTGGAAAAAATCTAGAGATCCTCCACTTAACACAGAGTATTTCCTATATACAACACATTCTGTAGAAGGTACACTCACCATCCCAGAGAATAATCAAATAAATATCATTGTTTTCATGTTTGTAGCTAGAAAATTATAGTAAAAACAAGCTAGACAGGACTACTTATTAAGAGTGGTAACTGTATTTGTTTTAAATATGGACTTGCAAACAAACCTGAAAAAGTTTAAATCTCCTTGTCAATTTAGGAGTTTATTGTCATTTCCTACTGTTCTTAGAACACAGTTGCCTATTGTTTATATCTAATAGGACTACTGAAGGGGGAGGGGGACTCTTTTCACTTCTAATTTTAGTTGTAATTCAGACTAAAGTTTTTCAGCATTCTCTGAAAAGAAATACCAGTCTAAAAGCTTTCCTCTTAGTTCACCGACAATAAAGACTTGATTAGTACCAAGTTTATAAAATGCTAATTTAATTTGAAGCAATGAAAACACACCCAAAATACCAGGTTAAAAAACCAAACCAAACAAAAAAAAACCCCAAACAAAAATACAACAACAAACAATAAATAATAAGGTAAGGGAGAGAAAGGGAAATACTCAGTTTTGCCTACCTCCAGTATTAACTTTTTGTCTTGTTTTAGTACAAGACGGAATAGTTATACAAATGAGAGACTCAATTCCAGTGTAAACATCTTTGTGCCCTAAAAATTTGTTGAGGAAAAGCAGTACACCATCATATTTCTCAAATATTAATGTCACACTGCCTGAGTTTTAACAAATTAGCAATGCTTTGACTCAAGAGTTAAGTGACTTGATTAAAGTCATGGGTCCATGAAAGTCAAGACCAGACTCCACGGGTTCTGAGTCCCATGACCATGCTTCAACTATGCTAAGGAGAGTAAGAGAAGGACAAACAGAAACTGAAAATACTTTATTGAGATTAAGTTGTTTCTTACACGTCTTTCAGACAGTGAAAGAAGACTTTTAGATCCTAGGAGGTCCCTTCTACAAATCTTTTAAGACTAACTGCTACAGGGAACACTGCAAATAACCAACCACAGAGTTTAAAATGCACTGTGAATGATTTTTAGATTCTGCCTGGCCTTACAGTCAAAAATGAGGATTTCCTGAGCCTCTCCTTTTTCAAAGAGTTTTCCTAGAAACAGGATGACCTCTCTGTTAAAAGCAAAAAGCTCCTTCCAGTAACAAAGCATCCACACAGCATGCAGACTAGTTTGCCCCTGAAACTGAGGTACGTCTGTACCTGGCAGAAGGACTTAGCTTAGAGAACAAAACATTCAGCAAGCAGTTTTTTATTCATACTTCAGATAGCAGTTGTGACGTGTCTACAAAACAATCACATAAAACATTACAATGGGGCAATAACAAGTGAATAATTAATATTCACTATTTATTAATCTTAAAACTGTAAGATAAACAAAGACTTTATGTTATTAGCATTTCAATGTGAAAACAATGTTTATACACAACATAAACAGCATTTTAGTGTAAAAGCAAATGGAAATGTAGATGAAAAGGAGGATACTTTTCTAATAACAATAATTAAGAAATCGTACCTGGCTAATGCAGCAATATTTCCCAGGGTGTAAAACACTGCAAAAAGTTTGATCCCCTTTGGGAGCCATAGCAATGCTGTCCCCTATAAAAGATAGGTTATTTGTATGGTTTTAATTAGTTAATTCAATTTATTTAGATTTTCTAGTCTACGAATATATTTTCAGACTACAAAGACTGTCATTCTAACCTGTAGCAGAGTATACTGTTCTCAAGATCAGTAGTAGTCAATATTCAGCATACTTCTATTGCCACCTACTGGCAAAATTATGTATTGATTTACTGTATTTCACAATATTTTTACAATTAGGCAATGCCTATCTATATTGTTTATACCATTCATTTGCACTGCTTATATTCTGTTTATGACACTTTCAGTTTTGTTAGAATGCCCCACTATACATCATATACCTCTGCACACAAAGGAAAAAATGTCATAAAGCCACACTAATATCCACCATCTCCTTTCTCCTCCAATCAACCATCTGGACTCACAGTCCAGATATGCCCTGAGGCTGAATAGAAATATTTCAGAACCCTTACTTTCAGACATCTCTTATTACCACTAAGCACAAAAAAATCCCAAGCTTTCCACTGATCACAGTTCTTTATGTTGATCAGGGAGAAATAGAGCCTAAACTAGAAGCAAAACGTGTTTTTTTAGTTTGTTTGTGTTTTTTAACTTTTTGGGGTTTTTTTGTTTGTTTGTTGTTTTTTTTCTTAAGCTGTGATGTGGACACTGTGTCCTGCAAAGAAAAAAAAGCAACTATATTCTACCCAATTGCAATGTCAGTGGGAATCTATGGTGCCTGTTTGCACAGACCACAGTTCAAGCAACCGTGGAAAGCTGCAAGAGAAGAGTGGAATTGTATTCTACAATGAAGACATAGGGACGCTTTGCAAAGACCTGCAATTTTGACCAGCCAAGAACATAATAAATATACCAAGAGGTCCATAATCTGAAGCAGAAGAAGGTGGAGTTGCCATCTCTCAGCTTCATGTGGCAAAACTTTGCTAGGGAGCTGCCTCCAAACCATCCAAGATACAAGGTCCACTAACACACCAGCAGAGTTTCAACTCTTATCTGTCAAGCTCAAGATAACTCAAGGAAACCAAGATCCTAAAGCCTTTTATCGGTTGTTTCATAATTTCACACTATGTGATACAGAATAAGCACAAAGATTAAACACAAAAAAAAGCAGGAAAAAAAAGTTAGTTAACCTGTCCAGAAATAGGTACTAAAGCACAAACGTGGTGTGCACTAAGATTTGTGATTATACTGGTTAAATATTACTTCCAAAAAAAATGGAGGGGGGAGGGAGTCAACCAAATAATGCTTAAGCAACCCTAAAAAATGGATATTCCAACCCAATCTAGAGCTTCCTCCCTAGAACTTGCCCCTTCTCTAACACAAGCATCTGAGCAGAGTTTGCGTCACTGTACGTAGCATAGATATCAATATGAAGAATACCACTCTCCTGTTCCTTTCTTGAACTGATTACCACTTAAATAAGACCTCTTGTAGGTAAGACCAACAATCGTTCTGGTTTACCTCTGAGTCTCAGGGAGCCTAACAAACCACAAGTTTTGATAAAGAATCGAAGCTTCCACCTGCAGGAGAATCCAACCAGTGCCTATCTCTGAGTGAGTGCCTCAATCAACAGGTTGCTCCTTCACAGTTGCTTCTTCCTGTCATTACGTAAGTCTCCTTGGTTTAAAAACTTTTAATGGGAAATGAAAGGGAAACAGCAGTCATCGAAATAATGGCAAAACCAGAAACTAATGCACGCAGGTCAAGTTTGTCCATTCTACCACCAGAATACATTACAAGTCAAGGCAATCTGCCTGACAGTCTCCACAAAAACTCCAAATGTCATCCACACGCATTAGCCAAAGGCTGCTGACTGGCTGACATCAAACGTCATGCTCTGTGAAGAGCCAACATCCTACTTCATAAGAAAAAAAAAAAAA
The DNA here is from genome assembly GCF_964199755.1 of Larus michahellis. Taxonomy (NCBI): domain Eukaryota; kingdom Metazoa; phylum Chordata; class Aves; order Charadriiformes; family Laridae; genus Larus; species Larus michahellis. The sequence continues at coordinate 54,751,286 of NC_133898.1, read as the reverse complement.
AAAAGAGGAAAAAAAAAAAGAGGAAAACACACAAACCCAAGAGTCTGGATGCTTTTTGTTATTTCCCCTGCTTCTGAGCCTTTCCATGCAGATGAACTGTGAGTTACCTGTGTCAGTTTTTGATAGACACAATCAATTAATAGTTCTCAACTTTTAACTGCAGGTTTGAGCCTCTTGCCAACACTTCAAGTTCAAGAATGAACAAATGATTTGCTGACCCTAAGATCAATAGGAGCGCAGCAGGTTTTTCAAGTGTCAACATGCTACCACAGTCATCACCTATTGATTTGTGGGTGTGACAGGTTACACTTGTCGTTTCTTCAGGCTTTAAAAACCTTTCAAGTCTCCCTCTCCTGTTTCCCTTTTATTGTAGAGAATAAAAAAAAAAAATGGGTACACACTGAACAACAGCAAAAGCTCTTTCCTAGTACATCGCTCACAAATCTAGTTTAAAAATATTGCATATTTTGTCACCGTTCAAACCTTTTAGTAAGAATTTTTATTACTCTACAATAAAAATACTCTGCTGCAAATGGTAGAAAGATGGTTAAAATAATAATTTGCAGAGCAACAGCCCCTATATTATACATTTAATGTCCAGTTAAATTTATGAATACAAAATTTAGGATATATGATAAAGCAAACACAGAATCACTTTACTTACAAGAATAGAACATACAATGCCAGCAACAAAACATATGGCAAACCATCTGACTCGAGTACCAAAGCTAAGTGTTGAGGCATCAAGGACCTTAATAGAAAGAGAGAGAGAAAAATAAAAAGGGTATTACAAACCCAGTTTTGAACAATCCAAAGGACATTTTTTCTTCATTACTGAAATCCTTAATTTCAAACAAAACAAATTTTTTAGCCAGAAACTATTATTTTACCTTGCTTAACAGCTGCCTGCATATTAATTATTTCAGTTTAATTACATTAGCAATTTTGAAACACATTTCCAAAACAAATAAACAAAAGAGACAAAACCTGTGAAGGTACATCCTTGCACTAAAGCAATACTGATCCACTTTCAAACAGACTTTCTTTTCACCATACAATTACAATTGAAAATTCTCACAATTGTACCAAAGCAGAAGAATGAATGGACCTTTAGCAATTTGCAGATGAACATGTCTATTTGTGCAGCACTGTGTGGTCCTATAGACATTACTGCCCTTTCCTGTTACTAGACAGAACCCTTTGTACGTATTAATACAAGTATCTACCACAATCATTATGATTCCACTTCAGTTCCTGTTCCTTACAGGGTAAAGGTGTAGGCAGATTAGCACGGCCTGCTGTCTCATCAGACAGCTAACTTGCTGAAAGGGGTAATGTTACTTCCTGCCTCTCCAGTATGACTCCAGAACCTGCAAGACCCTTTAATGAGCTGAGCCAGCTGACACAACTCACAGAGCGGGAAAAGAACTAGTGTTCCTTCTATTCTGATGACTTAGTTCTATGCTAGACTAATGAGCTAAACCAGCTCAGCAAGATGTCAGAAAAGCAGTGGGGCTGATCTAAGGAAAGAGGCAGGGCCACATAGCTGGCAGAACAGCCCCTTTCAGCAGAAGTGACTGGTTAGATAGGCTCAGTTCATCTTCTCCACCAACGCTGTAAGAGCAATGTATTTCAGCTTACTCCAGGTCACTAAAATTAAGTATACTTTCTATTCAAAACTTGTCTATTAAGTGAAACGTTGCTTCAGCTTACGCAAGGTGACTATAAAAAGCTAACTCTCCTATTTGTTCAGATGACATAAGCAAACCTGCCCTCTTGTTATCTAGTTTACAGATATTTTCAAACAAGTATTATTAACCAAATATATGTTAGGGCTTCCCCAGCCAATGAGTTTGATATTTCTTCTACTCTTTTGAGAAATTTCTCTTTCAGGTAGTGGTAAGTGAATTAATGAAATTTGGTTACTGATTGGAACGATTTCACATCCGTACAAATGAAGAATCCATACTTAGTTTAATAAAAAAAGGGCCACATACAGGTACACATTTATGTGCTGTGATGAATCAGCATCTGAATTCATCAAGGAATAGCTCGGACTACTTTCTACTTACAAAAAAATTACTAACCTTCTTTAATCAAATTAAATACTTGGGATATTTACTTCAGAAGGGTGATCAGAATAATAAAAATAATCTTTTACACTTGCATACTGTCTGAGCAGACACAGAGCTGGGATACAATATTGTCCTGAATTTTCTTTCCCCTTCTCGGTGTTCAGCAGTTAAGACAGAACTTCACAAAGGTCAGAAGACAGAGCTTACCTTGTCAGGTCCAAGTCTTTATCCTTATGTACGCATTAAAGAAATAGACAAAAACAGTAACTGAAAAGATGATTTAGTATTTGAAATCATATCTGATAGTCATATTCCTGAACGCCTATACATGTAAGAAGTGCAGGAAGAGCTGGTAGGACATAACTGAAGATACTAATTTGAATCATGCTTTTAGTTATACCTATTCATGCAACTAATCACATGTACACCCAATATAAAAAAATAGAAAAGAGTAAAAATCCTTTCTATCCCTGCTCAGAAATTAAGTGTGGATGGGCCAATACTATCAGTTCACCCAACTCATGCATTTCAGATTGCCTAGAAAACAAGAAAAGGATGAAGGTAAATGGCTTCTTCAGGTGTATCAGGCATATTGCTGCCACTTACTGCTATTCTACTTCTAGCCTTAATATCTGACCGTGTTCCTGAAACAACTACCAGGAAATCTCATTTTTCATAGCAATTTGAAAATAGCTTTATCTTCATTTAAATCCCTAACAGTTATTAGGTGGAAAACACACCAACACCATAAATAAGTGAACCACACAAAGGCTTGGAACAAAAAATGCCACAAGATTTAAAACACGATTTTCAAACTAATTTAATACATTTTATGGATTTAATTCTTAAAAACTTAGATTGACAATCGATGCACATGAACTGCAGGAAGATAAGCTGTGGCATGAGGGCTGCTGGAGCACCACAACATAGCATTCTCTGTAATAATAAAACTAAATAGATTAATTGTCATTATATTGATTAAAAGTCATTAAAAATGAAGGCTGATCCTCCAGCCATCTCCAACCATCAAGGCTGATACCATCACCATTTATGTTATCAAGGTCAACCTAGGTAACGCAATGTCTGAAATCCTGAAACTGGAGATCTGGTAGTGAATTTTCTTAGTCCCTGATACCTAATAGTTTTTAGGTTTCATGGAAGCAATGGAACTGGTTATCTTTCTGAGATGTCTGTTTTGCGCCTGTAGTGAAGCACCTTGCTGCAGAAGTTGAGTAACAGGTACATAGTTCAGGTACTTAAACCACAGACGGCAGCTTGTGCTAGAATGCCAGGCTACAATCTGTAAAAGTTGAGGACCTGACACAGCGCCTGCCTATTCTGCCGTATGTGATGCAGGCGCAATAATTTCTATAGGAGGGGCTCTGAGACACCCTGAAGCAACAACTCAGAGACTACAAACCAGAACCCTAAGAAAAAGTTAGACAGTCTAGGCTGCCTAGGCAACAACTGCAAGCAATGTAAGGGCGATTTGGACTTTTTTTATTGTCTGACATAAGCCATACAGCTAATCCTAGATTTCAGACAAAAAGAGTTTGCATTACACTCTACGATACTTGCATTAGCAGGAGCTTTCACTTAGAAGACTGAAAAAATTCACATGCGAATTTATATGGGGAACTGTGCAGTGGTGGCAGCAAGAGAGTTCCTGTAAAACATATCCTTCTTGCTATACTGCTTATCAGCTTGTTTCTAAGCAATAAAAAGAAAAAGAAATAGAAATTCTTAGTTTTCTATACCAAAGCTTTAATGTTGAACTCCCGGGCAAGAAGCAAAGATTTTTATTCACAGGATATTCCAAGAAAATAATACGTCAGAGAAATGACCAAGACATCCAGAAATCAAGAGAAAACCCTAAGTGGAAACTGGAATCCGGAAGGCAGACTTCCTGAAACATAAGGAATGGTCTTGCAATAGTCTAGTACACAAGTTGCAAGTGACAGATAACAGTGTCTTTACTGAATAGCTTGCTATGGACACCCAATAAATCATATGAATGATAATCTGCAAGGCTGCCTTTGTTCAAAAACATTTATGGTGGTTTTGAACATCTACCTCTGCTCCCCCCACATGTTAATTATCTTATAAAAGTTTTCCATGTAGGCAAGCAAAAAAAATAGAAGCACTTTCTTTTACGGGTTTTAAGAAAGATTCTAGAAGTTAACAATTACATTTTTTCTTGATAGTAAATTTAAGAATATGCAAGTGATGGAGAAAACTCAATTTCAAAGAAATGTTGAGTACACTTGCAGAATTGAGTTCTTAAGTAATATTTTAAAGAATATTTTTAGAGATATATTTTCATCTTTCCCTAACAGGCTTCCTTGTATGTATCTCTATCAACACTTTAGAGTAAAATATAAGAAATCTAAATAGCTGGTCTATTCCTCCCTGCTAAAATCTTGTTGAATGTTTTAAGCAGTTGCCAATTGACAACTATCATGAAACTACTGCCAGAAAACAAGCCACCGTGTCAAAAGGACTGATTTTACATTAGTTTTGGTGTTGATAAAGTTAGCAGCATAATGCTGCCCTGACAGCACCATTACACTGGTATATTTTCAATTTATTATTGATTTTTTGTAATAAATTCCTTTTTAAAAAAAATATTTAGAATAATTGATCATATTGCAGCAAGAGGTGACAGCTGGTCATCTGAAGAGCTTAGAAAGTAAGGAAAGACTCCATTGAATCATTACACAATTGTATCACTATATACTTTTCTTCTATTTTACTTAACAGGAATTATTGCTGACTTTATGGTAATGGTTCTGCAAAAATCAAGAAGGAGCAGTATACAGAGACATCTATGAACATAAACCATATGATGGCTATTACACAACTATCAGCTATTCCAAAGAGAGGGCCATTGTTTTTAACCAAACACATGACTTAGTTCCAGGAAGGTCATCTAAAACAGTGGAAAATTTTTACACAGAAAATGCATAACCTTATTTTTTTTCTTTTTTTTTTTTTCCACAATTTTACCTCTTAAAAAGTGTCCTTCTCCGCATGGGTGCACATATTTTTTTGCTTTATTACACATACTTTAAAAATAGTCAACACCATTCAGCTGTAAAGCTACAGCTCTAGTGAATATCACATATGAACTTCCTCACTAAAAAAAGGCTTGATTTCCGATGTTCCGGAAACACATTGCTACTTTGAGAGAAACCTATAACAGAGGCATTGGCTAACCTGAACACTTCAGTTTTTCTTCCATGGGTATTTATTTACTTTAAAGAAGACCTTTCTGGTTCATCTTCTCAGCATGAAGCTCCTTTGCACTCTGCCAAAGGCATATTTCTATGCTTTCTTCTACCCTGTACTGTGCGGGCCTTAAATATAGGCAGATTTTTCCTATCTGAAGTCTTCTCCAGCTATAACAACATCACTACATGCAATAATGAAATCATATATAGCTTAGTTACCAACATTTAACAAATTACACAGTTCTTTCCTCCTCAGGATACACACCTCAAATATAAAATTACTAAATACTTAGGCAGTTATCTCTATTGATTGCTGTCTTAGAACAAGTACCACAGCATCAAGTAAAGGAGAATTCTATGTCACTGTCATGTGTCTCATGTGAAATGTGTCTGGTGATGGCAGATTAATTAATTCTCTTGGAATTGAACTAAGATCAACAGGAACGTAAGTATTCCTCTGATAATCTTGTGGTAAGATCAGAAGATGAAGCATCCCTCCCAAAAGCTGGTAGCCAGCCCAGGTGTGAAAGGGCTCAGATGCCACACCGTTTCCAGAATCAGTCAGGTGTGGATACAATTTAGCTGCTTTACTGTGTCAAAAAGGCCAAGTTCATAAACCTTGAAGACTAGCATCAACTCAGAGCAAAGACAAGTGAAGCATGTGAGCAGCAAGTTACTGGAACTAATATTATGTCATAAATGCCAACTATACTGAGGTCGTGCTGGTTCATCAAGGTTTATTAGCTGTAGCTCGCATCCAGGCTGCTCTATGTTCCAGCTTCCTCCACCGTGCTCCAGCATCCTGTAGCACACAGTATCAAGGTATTCCATGATCGGGGCACTTCGACCTGCAGTCACACCAGCCAGCTGATAGTACAAATGGCTCTCTGTAAGTATGCTCAGCTTTGCTCCAACCTGGAAGTGACGCCTCAGAAATGTATGGTGTTCAAGCCCAGTTAAAAAAAACAAACTGACGATGAGGATGGTGGTGGGGAGGAAACAGAAAAATTAAATTGTACTTGAGGAGCATGGGGCAAGAAAAGGAACCTCAGCCCAATATACAGAAAACTCCCTCTGTCTAGAGAAAGTCTTTCACAGCTTTTGCAAATTCAGGGGTATAAGGAAATGAAGAAGCAATTTAAAAAGAAAACCTGAAGCAGCGGACACCGGAACGGGCCTGAGGCAGGGAGGCTCCAGCGACCCCCCCGTCACGGCGCCGCTCAGACCCCTACGCGCCCCGCGGGGGAGAGGGCGCCGGCCCGCGAGCCGTAACTCGGCGGCCGTTAACGGGGGCCACCAGGCCACCGGTGCAGGGAGAGGGAAGAACGGGTCCCCGCCGGGCGGTACCTGCGTCGTCAGTCCCTGTTCCTCGTCGTCCTGCCCGGTCAGCACCCGCCGCAGCTTCTCCATGCCGTCGCTCGGGCAGGACCGAGCCGAGCCGGGCCGGGCCGCGCCGCGCCGGAGGGGACGGGACGGGACGGGACGGGACGGGACGGGACGGAACCACTCTCCCTGCCGGGCCGCTGGCCCAACCGGAAGTGACGCGCACCCACAGGCTTCACCCCCTGGCCGTGGGCAGAGCGGCGGTTGGGCGCGAGGCGGCGGCGAGGCCCCGCGCATGCGCACTGGGGCGACCGCGGGGTGGGGCGGCCCTTAGCGGGGCGGCGGTGTCTGTGGGGCTGCTTCCCCAAGGAGCTTCTGCGGGGTGTCAGCGCCCCTGCCGCCCCGTGACACGCAGGTGGGGGTCAGATGGGCGCCTGCGCTGGGGAGGAAGAGGCGCTTCCCGGCGGAATTGGCTTGTTTCGGTGCGCACGGAAACACGATTTGCATGAACTCGGTAGCGCGAACGGGTAGTTAAATAAGGCCTTTTGTGTGGGCACAGAACGGTAACACCGCGATTGTACCGCCAGAACCGCAGCTAGGGCATGATGGCGCTGCTGAGGGAAGGGGTCTGGGGCGGTGGCTGCCTCGCCCCCTGAGCACAAGGGTCTGTGGGCCTGTGCCTGCTCTAGTCCTGGCTGTGGCGCGGGCGCGGTGCAGGTGGGCCGAGGGTTTGGTCGTACAGCTGCCAGACAGCAGGCGTGCTGCAAACGCCGGTGCAGACAGCCTTGGTGCTCCTTGAATTCAGGGCACCTATTGCACCCTGCAGACCACCTGCGAGCAAGCCAGGTGCTTTTCCAGCTGCAAATGGCTGGGGCTGAGGGAAGTGGGATTAGCCATAAATGCCTTCTTCCATGGGTAAATTATTCTTCTACTGGAGACTTCCAGTATGGCTCTGTCTTGACTGTTAACCTCTGCCCCTGGGAGAAGTGGTATGGCGGAGGCCATCACGCTGCTCTGTGTCTTGGCTGCTTCGCCTGCTTGTTCCCAGCAGCACTTCAGCCACTACTCACTCTGTTCAAGCATGGTCACTCCACATGAGTTTTCCTGTCCCGCTCTGTTCAGACACTGACCGTGTATGCCCTTTGGGGCCATTCCTGCATCTTGGCATGGGGCTCTGCTGTGTGACCAGCCCTCAGACAAGAACCACAGCTCTGGCCTGGGTGGCTTGCAGGGGGAAGGAGGCTGGCGGGAAAGGATCCAGTGATGGCGGGGTGTGGCCTGCCTGCTGTTTGGCTGCAAAGTGACAGCAGGCAGCAGTGTGGGGTGGGTCGGGAGAGGAAGATGAGTGATAAGGGCTGTGTAACCTGCTGCTGCGTGAGTGAAACTTGATAAGGCCCAGGGCAGCAGAGTCCTGGATGAGGCCCTTCAGGACAGAAATCTTCCCCTCCCTTTCTCCCCGCCATGAGAGGCAAGCTCCCACCCTGTTCCCCTCCCCCCACACACTTCTCTTAGGAGCACTTGTCCATATGACTTGTACATTGGCTTTTAGGTTAAATACTTGGACACAAACCGTACCTTTCCAGCCTGCTGACAGGCCGTCGGCATCTCAGGAAGCTTTAGGTCAAGGCCAGAATTCTGAATGGGAGAAACACCTGCAGACATGTCTGTTTGAAAACAGTCAAACAGCAGCAAAATGTCACCCTCTGAGGTGGGCAGGAGAGCTCATACCTTGCAAGGACCTAAGCAGTGAAGAGAGTGTGTGTAAGGGAACAACATGACTGTGACCCTCCAAACAGGGGAGGAGAAATGAGAAAAGGGGGGTGTGGGTGTGTGTAAAACCATCTTCCTGGTACCTGGCATGCCCAGAGGCACAGCTGGTCACGGCATCCCATCTGGAGCTTGCTGCCACCTGCTTGCCTTGGGTGCCTTGTGTGCTTTGCAGTTGACAAAGGCAGGAGGTGGTGAGCAGAGGTCCTTGGTGACCTCCTTCTCTGCAGCTGGCCCAAAGGTGTCAATGCAGGAGTGTCATTTGCTGGTGGGTCTGAAGGAAACTGGTTGCTGGCAGGAGCTGCTGTTCCTGTGGCCCCCCCTTCCCTGCTACTCAAGACCAAGAACTGCTTCCTGGAGGATCCTGCCAGTTGACTACATTGATGGAGTCCCTCCTCTCTCCTCCCGCCTCCCCAGGGTCTTCCTGTGAAGGGGAGACAGGGAGCAGGAAAACAGCGTTGTCCTGAATGACTGCCAGCTGCCTTCAGTTTCCAATATGCTCCCATGACCTGCTGATGGCTTCCAGAGTATTTGTATGTACAACACCATTGCTATGTCATCAGCGCTATCCGACCGTGTTCAGGGAGGAGAGAGGACTGTGCAGCAGAAGCTCCATGCAGAGGCCATGGGAGGCTGGGCATAAGATGTACAGTTAACCAGGTGCTGGGACCCTAGGGGCAGGCCCTGGGTACGTGCACTCTGCCTTCACTAGCCGCTACGTACCATGTTTCCCCAGGGAATGTTTTTTTAAAGACCTAGCAGTCTTTGCGGTACTACCAGTGATGTATGTCACCTCTCTGTAGCTCTGAGACCAATGCAACAAGTCTCATACACCTCTTCTTCCTCATCTTGCCCACTCCATGCATCTATAGAAAGGCGGTATTTTTGTTCAAGTTGGACACTGAAATACTAATATCAGGAATTACTGCAGTAGGCTGTGGTGGGGAGCAGGCCACAGAGGTGTCGCTGGTTGTGCCTTCACAAAAGTCTTCTGCAAGGTCCAGGCATGGGTATCTGGCATGGTACCAGGGAACATGTTCTCGTCTGGACTTGTCCTCGTGGCAATCCCAGGACTCGGAGATACCCAAGCAGGCATTAGATCCCACCTGATGATCTGTTCAAGACCTTCACAACAGGAGCACATCTCCTGTGCTACCTCCAACGAGCAGTTGCTGAGTTTTCAAAATCACAGCCGCCTTTTTCAAGTCTTCCGTTTTCATTTCTTTTGTTAAATTTAACTAGATGCAGCCAAAAAATTAAGCCTAAAATTTAGAGCAATTTTCTGGATTGCTACAGTCCATAGAGAGAAAGAGGCACTTTCCGGGGGCAGTTCTCATCTAAGGCAGTTATTTTAGTAAGGGAGAGATTGCCTTCTGCTCTCTGGTGACTAGAGGAAGCATGGATGACTAGGTCAGACCAGACACCTAAGTTGCAGTCTGGTGAATTAGGGTGATGAACCTCACCATTACCTCTTTTAATTTAAATATAGGCAGGACCAGCCTTTATATATAATTTCTATCTACTTCTAAAAAAAAAAAAAATCTATGTATAGTGAGCATGATAGGACTGCTACTTTAAGCAATGGAAAGATAGGAGATTAGGTCCAATAAGCCCAGAAGTAGCCCCCGGAATTGATGGCATTGAAGTACCAACAATGATTTGTTACAAAAGCATCTTAATTCCGAAGCGTATCTGAGAGCAAACTATAAAAACAAGAAAAAAAAAGTTCATTTTGTTTTTTCCACTCCCAATTTGTAGATAGATACGGAAAATTTAAATCTGGGTCTGCTCTTCTGGTCTGCATGACTTTATGCAGGAGTGTTTGGCTGTGCCTTGGATTACTGGTGGCTTTCTGGTCGTACAGGGAATGCAGGCATGGAAGCACCTGGCAGAGAACATGCTGAAGCTCTGTTTTTGTTTCAGTGGGAACAAGCCCACGGTCTTGCCACTGTAAAGCAGAGGAGAGCAGTGCAAACCTGGGCTGCCTGAGCCCTGAGCAGTGCGGGGAGATGGCTCTGCATCCTACTGCGGCCCCCTCCTCCCGGCTGGCTGCTGCCTGGGCCTGGTGCCTGGGTGCCTGCTGGCACCCACAGCTGGTTCACTCCTGAATGAGGCAAAGGGTTTTGTTTGCTTCCCTGCTATTTTCTTGAGCAGAAGGTGGGCATAGTCACCCCAAATTTATTTCTCCTGGTTTCTCAGCTCAGCAGAAATTCTTAATTCTCTGCACTATCATGAAATACCGCGAGACAGTCATTACCTTGCCATGAAAAACAGGCAACTCAGAAGACCTATGTTGTTCAGTGTTTCTGTGCTGATGAATTTGGGCTGGTAAGACAGTAGGATCAAAAAATTGTTCTGCTTTTCTAGAAAGCTCAAATTCTTTTTCTGTTTTCCAGTACAAAAATATCATTTTGCCTTTAGCTGACAAACATCACATTTGGAGCTAATTTCTGGGTTCATGATGAGGGCATTACAGATTTTCAAGCTCCAGTTTATTTCTCTATTCCTAAGGTATTGTGTGGTTTGCTTACAAATTTCATTGATTCTTGACCTCACAAGTTTGCATGTATCCACATCTGAATTTGAAGCTAGCTAGAAAATCTGCTAAGTAACATTGTCTCCCTGAAAAATACATGAATTCAGCCAACTTGCTGAATTAATGCAGTCGGTGGCATAGTTTTAATGAACGTACATAAACCAGTGTCTGTACCCTTCAGTCTTGTAGCTTTATTAGCTGTAAACCCTTATTCTGTAAAAATCAGAGTTCCGTGATTGCTCTGATTACACTTTAAGTCTCTAATGTCCCATATCCCTCCTCACCTTTGCATTCTTCACCTTTGGAAATGGGATATTTGAATGAATATTGCTGAAAGGTGAAAGCCAAAGGTTACAAGGAATGCCAAGTAAAACTGAGTAAAGGATTTCTTACAGAGACTCACTGGCAGCATGGTAAAAAACAGAAAACGTAGAGCTGCTTTGGGGACTTGCCCATTCTACTTGGTAAGACCCCACCTCAGTCCTGCTGCTTGGTGCAAACATTTCTCATTAAACAAAGCAGCAGCTTCTAAAGCACACTGAAAGGAAGGGAGCTTACCAGTGGGGACGAATGCCCCTCATGTCTTTTGAAAAGAATCCGTGCTCCTGAAAATGCAATTATGAACCTCCTCCAACAAGCCTGCATCACTGACAGTGACAGGTAGTGGTGATCCAAAAACAAGGAGCAAGGAAGCAAAAGCTGAAAAATGCATTCCCTTTCTTATGCCTCAGTTCAGGAAATCCATCACTTCTAATTTGTCTGACACTTCGCACCCATCACCCGGAGTCACAGGCCTGTCCGGCAGAGCACACACTTGGTGGCTTGATTACAGCTTCATGGTCATTGTTTCTGCTGTGACTCACACCTTTCCAGATCCAGTCACTGCTTCTTTAGTGTCACAAAGTGATCTCACTCATAGGTCTCTGACGTAGAGAGCTGAGGCACACAAAAACCAACTGCAGACGTAAGAGCTGTTTCCCTGAGTGCTTGGCAGGCACCTAGTCGCTAGGTGTGCTTGTGGGTCACAGCAACACTGTGACCTACTGCAAAGCTTTGGAGGGAAAGGTAATAGCCTTGATTAGCTCATCATGGCTAACACAACAAATGCAAGGAAGTAAGAAACAGCCCTGTGAGCTCATCTCTCTGTGGCATCATGCACTCAGATCAGGCATCACAGAGGCTTGGTTAGCTGATACACTCTTGGGTACCTTGCCAAACCTTTGAACTTTCGAACTCTTTCTTGTTCCTAACAATAATCTGTCCGAAAGCTGATACTGATGTTTACCAATTTACAGTATAAGAAACACAAAGCATTAGAGAGGTTACCGATCACACTGCTGGCTTTTTGCTTTGCTCCCAGGTGACCACTAACATTGAGTGTGTACAAAAGTACCTTGTAATTGTTGCTTCGCATGGCTTCCCCACGAACAAATACAGTAATTGTTTTAGGATTTTAAGTGATCCCAGGGTCAAGGAGACATGGTCTATCCAAATGTAGAAGAGAGGAATGTTTGAGACAGTCTTGCTATTCCCTCATCATTGCTACAAGTTAAAATCTGGACATCTTTCTGTGTTTAAGCTGTGATCTCAGATCCAGGCAGACTGCAGAGTGACAGGTTACAGATTAATATCTTGTCCTCCCAGGAGACAGCTTTAAGATTTCACAGCACCACATGTCCTCTTCAAAGAATGAGAGAGGCCACTAGTCTCATTTACATCACTCAATACCACTCCGAGAAGGCATCCCTTCAGTTATTATATACCCTAGGACATCAAGCATGATATGAGACTATTCCAACCATTCTATAAATCAACACCAATTAAAGCAAGCTACAGCATGGCTCTCCCCTGGGTAAGTTATGGGTTAAATGCTTTCAAAATTATTAAATACTTTCAAAACTATAAAAGGCTTGCTTTGTACCTTTATATATTTCTACATAGTGGACCAAATACAGCTGTCACGTAAGTACTTGCAAGTGCTGCCGTAACTGGTGCCGCTTTCTCTTGCGCCAACGGCTGAGTTTGGGCCAGTTATCCCCACACAATAGTTTCACTTAATGAGAAAGTCATGACCCAGATTTCAGATGAAATGAATAGGCTGAGAATTCCCACGCTTGTTGCCATAGTTACTTGAAACCTAGTGTTAAAAAAGGTGGGAAGAGAGGGAGGAGGAGAAAAAGTAGGAAAAGAAGAGAGCAATAGCATAGTGAGGGTTAGGCCGTGTGATAGAGAGAGGTGATGATCTTGAAGGAGCAGGACCTTAGTGATGACACTCAGAGCAGGTTATCCAGGAAGCTAATATTTCTATTTTGCTATTGGGTTGACTCTATGGACACTGGTTATTTATAAGCGGTTACCACAGTGACTAAATGCAATGCACTGGCAGCCATTATATCAGCAAAAGCAGAAAGGAGTTGGGTGGGGAGAAACAGACTTCTACACAATTTATTTAATAAAGAAATTGCCTCATTTTAAAACACCAGACTGCTTGCTTTTCCACTTTACAAAGAGAGCGAAACTTGCAGCAATGTCTTATTCAATCGGAATAAACTTTTTATCCTCTGCCTAAGATGACAGCAGAAATACTCCAGCTCTTTAGAAGCAGAACTGCAGGCATATTTCATTAGACGGTCAGCACTGTTCTTCCTCAAGTGCAGACAGGATCAAAGTATCCTGTGAGACACAGCCTGAAAACCTAAGAGAGCTGGTAACTGTGCTTGTGAATCTTTCCTGTTACCATTTTATATTGCCGGTAGTCTGTCACGTTAGCATGAAGAAACAGGCCTTATTCATAAAGGGCTTTGTGCCCTTACCAACAAACATATCACACTAGTAGGTTTTTTATTCTTCTTCTCTATCTCCTCTTTTTATTCCTGCTCCTCTTGACTTACTTCACTTTCTTATAACTGCCATGTAAAGTAATAATGTGTCTGCACCTATGGCAGTGTAAGACTGCCAGTTCATGTACACTGGAAACACATACAGTTGAAGTAACTACATTCAATAATTTGATGTCCTACGTATTAGTTGGATCATAATACATTCATATGAGAGCTCCGGGAAGGCACTGGAGTAGCTGGAACTTCTCTATCCTAATCTGGGATTGAATTTTCTAAATGCTTTACTTTGATGTCAAAACCTGTCTTGGTCCCAAGGAGCAAACTCTCCCCTTCTTGCTGCTTTCTCTCAGTCTGTAAACTTATTGAGGCTTTTTTTTTTTTAAAATCCCTTTTTTCCCCTCAGTTCTCTACATTGCTGTCCTTGCTTAGATGGCACCATTGTCCTTTGTACAGAGAACAAAAGATAGTTCTCCACAGCATTGTGGGTTATGTTTTACTGAGAATGTGTTTTCTTGAAGAGCTGGCAGGCTGTATTTGCAGTACCGTGGCTAAGAGTTTTCTGCTGCTTTTAGAGTAGGGAAAGCTCCCTTCTTCATGCAGCAAGTCATAGAAGCAAAATGAAAAAGAAGAATATACTATACATAGCAGCAGTAGCTGAAGTGGTTATATAACATGAGACAGTTGTGGGAGCTTGAACAAAGTTCACTACAGGTAGCTGTTTATTACAGCTTATTAAAGAAGCCTGGCAAGTAATTTCTTCTCTTCTGACCCCGCAGTGATGGTTATTGCTTTCTGCTCATTTATTACAGTGCTACCAGATGACTTCCACATTTGAATCATAAATCAGCAAGCTTCCAGATTGAGGACACTTAATCTTGCAACACCAAAGAGAAGAGGCTATTTTCATGCTGTAGTAAGTTACAGTCAAAGTCTCCCCTTGAAGAGGTGAGTCAAGAAATCTCAAGCTCAAATTGGGGAGAAAAGGGGAATGAAAAACAGACTGAGCACTTAGCTGGTACTGTCTCCCACTTGAATTCCTAAGGGTGTCGCATTCCTTAGCGGCACTTGCTCAGAAAGGTGAGAAATTCTTTTCTGTCTGAAAACATGAAAGACAACAGCAGCTGACACTGCAGCAAGACAGAAAAGACCATGGGATGCCCAATCTTACTGTGGTGGAACAGGAGCAGTTCACACAGGAGAGTGCATGTGATCAGAGCAGCACAGGTTTCTAGTGGCAGGACATATCCTAGAGTTGAAAAGTTACTAGGATTAAAGCAAGAAGCGAAATTAAAACCAATTAGCTATTCCAGAGTAATAGCATGTAGTGACAAGCCCTATAATCTTTTAAATCAAATGCAAATACTGAGCTCTAAGTTTAGATTACTCTTAATCAGTGAAGCTGGCATGGCTCCATTCTCTTTCCAATGCTACCTGAGGTGGGGTGCAGGGGGTGTGCGTGCGCGCAGGGAGAGAGGAAGCCTATTAAGGTATTGAGACTCAATATCAAAATTTCCACAGTCTCTTTAAAAAATGTTCTCTTTTTGGATTACCCCAGACAGCACCATCCCAAAATGGCCATATTCCAACATGTCTCAGTATTTTGCGAGAGAAGAGGGTAAAGATTAACCATACAATTACATACTGCAATAATTCCTCCTTTCTCCTTCTTAAGTTCTTCCCTCACACACACTGTTATTGAAAGAAAGAAACCGCATGTAAATGGCTTGATAAATAATGCTCTGAAGGAACACAGGTCACAAGTCGCACGGTGGCACTCTGCCCATATAAACTTTTTTGTCAGTAGGCAGACTGACAGGCTGTGGAACACCCACCCCAGGCCTGAGTTCCCCTTCCCAGACTGGGCCCTGTCCCTTCAAGTCCCATGAAAGATACTTTGCTCCACCCCTTCCCCTTTTTGTAGAAGCCTGTATGGACTGCAGGAAGCATCATCACTGGTTTAAAACCTAATCAAAGCAAGTTAGAGCCCACATTCCACCTGCAATTCACTCTTGCACTACGCCGGTATGAACGAACTTGAGCCTTGTCACAGTGAATGGATGGGGGGAAGACAGGGAAGAGAAAGGTAGAAAGAAATAAGAAAATATGGTGCAGGCAGCTACCAGGAAAAAGAGAAGATAAACTCTTGTAAGTGGTGTTCCCTAGGTAGGGAAGTTAAGACAATCAGCATCTAATGAACAGGGATGGAAGCAGCAAGTGAGGCTAGAGCATTCCACCTATTGCAAGATTTACCCAAGAGCAGCCCAAAACACTGTATTTCATACCTTTGAAATTCAAACTCACCTACAAGTTATTTCCTCTCCAGAAACAAGGTAAGGATAACCGATTATTTTAGCATCTTATAGTTATCTGCTTGTATCTCACTACTTATTTATACAAAAGCATAATGCTGCTTCTATTCCAGGAGACAGGGAGGAAGAGAAGATAACTACTTTTGTGACAAGACAGCAGTACTGAAGGGGCAGCTTTATGCACTTACTTTTCTAAAGCACCAAGTAGCAGTGAGTACTAGCTTTACCCATCCAGCAGGGCATGCCCTTTAAGCCTCTTTCTTGTATGCCTGTTACAAAATTTAGCCATCATGCAATTGGGAACACAATATCATCCTAGGATTTAAGCAAGTCTTTTAATTGAGCATCTTATAATTGCTAAAAGTGAGAGCCCTGAATTCAACCCTGCCTATCATGGCAGGAATACTCATTCTCAGTCAAGTACCCACATCCCCTTGTCCAGGGGCAGGGGGAGAAGTGCAAGGTATTACGATCCTGAAGACACTTGCCTGAACTCAGTACATACAAAGGATACGTGTACACATTTACTTTACCAGCCTGGTTTTGCTTTGTGCTGTTACAGTAATAAAATGACATTCCATACTAAAATTCCACTTCAGGATCGGTATCACAATATGATAAACAAAACTTTTCAAAATATTCAAGGGATTTATTGCCATTTGGAACATGTTTATTGTTCAAAAACACTGCACTGAAATAAAATCCATCACATACATTCTTTGTCATCTATATCTTTACATCATTGTAACTTTCAGGCAGGCCATGAAGTCAAAAACTGCTGAAAGGCACCTTGTGTCCTTCAGATCTTCAAACAAGTTAAGTTTTTGCCTATACTTACATCTAGAACAACTCAAACAGTAGGAAAAAAAATAAAATCCATTTTGAACTTCTTAAAGAACAGTATCAGACTGTTGCCTTCCTTCATTCAGTGCTATGCTTTTGCTTTTCCAAGTCTTTAAATACTGTGCGACTTAAAAATGTATGTTAATGAAGCCTCTTTACTGAGACAAGGCATGCAGTAGGGAAACAGGGATAGCTGGTCGCTTCCAGGCTGCCTATCTACGCATTTGTTCTTGTAGATTAGCAAGCCACTGCTTAAGTTAAAAAAAGAGACAGAACAGGAAGGAATGCACCCAAGTTAAATGGCTTTTAAGAATATGTTAATACATAGAACAGTGATACCACCTACAGTTCTGTTTACTGACCTCTGTTCATATTGATTTGAAAGCAAGTTTTGTGAAACCATCGTGGGCGACTATTGTAGACTGTTAGATAAAAAAAGTTGGTTTTCAAATATTGCTTGTTATTCGGATGACTAACTTTATTAAAAGGGTAGTTATTAAGGACCTGTAAGGCAGCAAGACTTTAAATGCAATGGTTTACATTGCTGAATGGTACTTTTTAAAAGGCATAATAAAAAAATTAGTAGAATTCTTGGTGGGGTCATATTCATAACAGGTGTTTCTGTTTTATCCCCGTCATAATTGTCACAGCAACTGTAGATGGCAAGTCTTCCTTGGTTGTAATTCAGGATGAACACATTCCCTGGCTTATTTCAAGTTAGATATTTAGTTCTTTTTCTCCATCCTGCCAAGAGAATAACAGCTTTTATAAGAGTGAATATTGAACTGCAATTGCTATGAAAAAATCTGGACTTATAGTAGAACTTTAGGAATGAAGGACATTTGGCCAGTTATTTATGCAAAAGCAGGTCCACTTGCAGTTTTGCTCATTTTTTGATTTACAGTTCAGGAGGCTTCATCCTCCCATTGCTCCACATAGCTTTCTTGGAGCAGCAGAGAGAAAAGCCATATCCTGACTCATGAGGATTGCTTGGGGCAGTGTCTGCACTACTTGCTACACAATGAGTGAGACTGCTTGCGGTCTGTTCCCCGGTCACACTCAGTTGGATCTATCCCATATATAGAACAGTCAGCTTAGAGGTTTTGCTTGATTTCTTTCAGACGTACAACCCCTTCACAGTTTCATGGATGTTTCCATCTCAGGAATTAGTTACTGAGACAGACACATGTGGACTAATCAACATAATACATGAAACAAACCCCAGAACAGCCAGCAGCTGCTGAAAGCCACATCTATATCTATGACCATAAAGGTTTTCAGCCTTTTCTGTGTGCACCCCTCAGAAGCCTCAAAGGAAGTGCAAGGCAACAAGTCATAGTTCAGCCTACTGACAAGCTTGTGAAAAGGTTTGCAAAAGGTAATAACGTTGAACAAGTTCAAAAACCATGCAGGGGTTTGCACCACAGTTAAAAGCCACTAAGAGTACTCCAAGAGTCATCAGTTTATGACCTCCCCTTTTTAAAGTGTGACTTGCCTGTATTTGATCAGTCGTCCTCCTTGAATAAGTTGTGCAACTTCATTAGTTAAGTGGCATGCAAAAAGAAGCCAGTTCCGTGGCTGCACTTTGTAGGCAAATCTCATGAAAGTCAAGGAGTAACAACACAGTGCTGCAAAACACAGTAGATATTGTTAGTAGAGTATTTTTTAATATCTGCATTTTGTGGAGGCATAATTTTCATACTAGTAGGATGTAATGACAAGTAGAATGCTTCTCACTGCTTTTGAGTTCTCCAATAGTTCTAGAAACTTGTCGACTTTGAAGATCCGATGCAGGAAAACACACCACAGTGCTCAATTTTGTTACACAAAAAAATCTACAGGGATGCAGCTTCCCACGAAAACTCATTTTCCTCATACACTTTCCTGTGATGCAACTGAACCCTTTTAAGTCTACGACCTAAACTACTATCTCACCCAGAGAGTAAGAGTTAATACCAATGAGACATGGCCTGTCCTTTGCAATTATTCTGACAATTTGTACGACAGCGTATTTTTAAAAATACTAGTTACTTAAATACTTGCTGGGAACATTCTAAAATGGACTTTGAGAGAAGGAGGTTTCCATCCCCAAGAAATCATTAACATTCAGAAGCTTTGTTACCTGCTTTCCAGGAAGATGAGAAACAATTTCAATCTACTCTCCTATCATAACTGCATTTAAATACAGGAAATCACAACCCAAGAAGTCACTAGTTTTGTGAAGTTCTGACAAGCTTAGAGAAAAAAAATTAAAAAAACCCGGGAAGTTAATTGTTCAAGGAAAACAGCCTTTTTTGAAGTGCAGAACCTAGAAGATGGAAAAAAATATTTGTACACACCACCCTATGTATACTTGTAAAAATTAAAAAAAGTGTCTCAACTTTGCTGAGCTGGGTAGCTGCCACCAAAACACTACTTGCAAAACAGTTTCACTATATCTAGATACTATTTGAACTAGTCTTCCATCTTGAGGAAGCTGATTAAGAGACTGAATTACTCTAAGCAGAACCTAGTGAGCATGAGGCTATAAGTTTCCTTAACCCAAAGATATTTTGCTTTGGGGAGAAGAATTACTCGGAATTAAGTTATTAACTTACAAGACATCATGCCAAAATTAAGCTAATAAATTAAAGCTATCAGATTTATGATCCTAGAGAAGTATTTGAACAACAAAATACAGACATCTAGACAAAGACTATACATGTTCAAAGAAGGTGGAAAAAATATTGCTTATGCATTTAAAAAGACGTTCTCACACTATTCCATTAAGTCATGCTACTCTGAGTTAACCTCCCTCAACCACTTTTTGCACCCCCCAGACCATTTCACCCATTACCATTTCACTTTGTCAGTGTTGATATTTAAGTCTCCCACTAACCACAAGGTATCATCACTCTTGATACAAAGAATGAAGTTGTGTACAGAGATGCATTCTGAACCAGTGCATGCAGTAGTGTAGATACCAGAAGAATTATACTTTAGGAGTGAGTCTGGTGATCAGAACTGCTAAGACTCAAGACTTGCCTCCCTCACCCAAAATTACTGGCAATCCCTCTTAAAAATTGACGAACTGAAAAGTTGTAGAGCTCTCTAAGTGGCCTCTGAAGTTATACAACAAGATATTTGATATCTTTACCTGCTTTGATCACAAATTTGCAAGCAACTGATAATATATCACTGCTTGAACGACAGAATCTGTGTTCTGTAGTCAGTTTACTGACAAGAGTCTTGGGTCTTACCAAATGTCATTCGGCCACTAATGATTTCTGGAGATTTCTTCATGTCATTGATAGCAGCAACAGGAAGTCCCCAGTTGGCAACTGGCCCCCAAAAGTGCTGTAAAGAAGTAAAAGGAAAATAAAGTTACACAGAAACACAGACCTCCTGCAGTATTCTTATACTTAATAATATAGTTAATTCTTATAGTTCTTCCCTAGCCTCACAAAGCTTCAGAGGACAGCGTTAAGGGTAAAACTCCAAGTTAAGACAGGGACTACTTTTGATGTAAGAGAGAAAAACTAAACCCTTCTTTTAGCAGGATCTAGTCTTCAGGAGGGAAGGAAGGGGGACCCACTCTGAATCTTCTTGCAAACTGGAGAGGAACTATTGTAAGGCCACTGAAATGCAATTTTGTGTAGTTATACCTCAGCCATCATTAAGCAGTCTGATTGGTACAGTCATATAATCTCAGATTTACAGCTCACTTCTGTGCAGAGATTTAGCATTCATCTGTTTCAAATAAGGCTCCTCAAAATGTAATGAAAACACAAGGACTTGCTGAAGTGAACTGGAACTGTTTTCATGTTATGCTGAGAATGAAGAAATGCTCAGCAAACATCTCACAGGTGCTTACACCATCTCTTTGAAGGAAGAGGACCATGCAACCAAAGCAAATTGTTACCTAGTGCTTCATCTGAAATTGCTGTAACAACTTAGTGACTACCTAAAGCTCAGTGATTAGACAGATATGGAAGTTGAGCAGTTAGCTACAGGTGTGTACACAGATGGAAAAAAACAGAGACAAGAAGTGGAAAGAATCAAGTCAGAAAAACTGACAAGAACTCAATTTGGTAGGTATTGCCTAAAAGACTCCGAACTGAGAAAAAAAAAATAGCATCATAAGTCCAGTTTCCACTACTGTTACAAGTAACAAGGTTTCAGTAGAATTCTTTCCACAGAAGATACATGCAATACTTGCACCAGCTTCCCCTGATGGGAAACTAAAGAAGCTCAAAAGTAACTTGGCTAGATACGGCAAAAGAGATGCACCTTGCAAGAGAAAGCTTTGCATATACCAACTATATCCATTCTTTTGACACTTCCCCTAACCATAACATTGCAGGTATTACAATGACTTGGAACGGTCAGAATTAAGTTTCTTGCAATTTTAATTCCAAAATATTCTTGCCAGTCTGGATACTAGCTTGTAACTCTACAGTAAGATTAAAAGCCACACTTGCTTCCTGCAGATTTGGGTTGCAATATAAGAACCTTAACTAAAAAAAAGTATAAAAGTGAGTTTAAGTTGTACACACTGTTTTGATAGTTTAACCATAGCGCAACATGCAAAACAATGTAGTATTTCTGCAAGTGTCTAGAGGATGTGCATTGGCCAAAACTCAGATTTATAGTAAGTTATTTTGAAGAGTGCAATAAATGCATTTGTTCACTATATTCCTACTGATAGGAAAATTGATATCTGTAATGGTTAAAGCCTCCCAAGCACATCAGAGATAACATGGCACAACCGAGAAGAGTTGCGTGGCTACATAATATTTACCCGTACAGCTACGGTTAGACAGTGTAAAGAAATGTACCTGTAATACCACTTGCACACAAGGTATGTTGCAATAGAACAAGAACATTCACAAAAACTGAAGTTGGCAGCACACAGGATATTGTTTTAGAGGCTTTAGTGTAGCTATTGAAGTAGTTCTAAAGGACAGTAAGAGGACCGGAAACAAGCATCTGGTCACATAACCATGATTACGTGCACAGTAAAACGACTTGCGTTAGCATGACCACACTAAAGCAGACTGCAAGAGTTAACTGGTGAGGCAGTACGAGTACGTGGTGAAGTTTTTACAGTCACTTCTGGAGTTTTATTAAACAATCGTAGTTTCAGAAGAACATGTCTTTAAGGCTCTAAATTCATGGATTTTTTTAAATCTATGAAACAATTACAGTTTTGAAAGGTCAATCAAGTCAACTTGGCCTTTTTACTGAATTCAGCTGCCATCAGAACATAAACAAATAATACACTATAGACTATGGACCCCTTCAAGCTCAGGCTGCACAAGCTGAAGAATCATCAGTTCACATCCCAGCCACGCTGCAGCAGCAGCTTTCCTCTGCTGACCAGGGAGGTCGGTTTGGAACCATCCCACTTGAGATGGTTATCTAGTTTTAAGTGCCTCCAGGCAGGCAGCCCTTTGAAGTTTCCACACACAAGAATTAAACTACACCTATATGGTTTGTCTTTGGTCTACGTAGAAGAGCAAGTCTTCCATAACAGGCATAAAACACCTACTCCCAGTTTCAGGAGTAAACCAAAAAGCTGGAGGAAAGAAAAATCTGTAGTGAGAGTTATATGGTACCATTTATTACCTGAAGTAAAGCTAGTTAAACATAAACCGGGTAGTTCAGTTGTGTACCAGTATTGTTGCTATGAACGAGAATGGCTCCAGATTGATCTGATCTCCTTAGCAAAGGGTATGGGGAAAAAAAATGCAGCCCCTTTAATTTTGTAGTAATTACTCTAGGGGACATTCTGAAGGAGCTAAAGTCTGGTCACCTTAACCTCAGACTTCTGAATAAATATTACTTGTGCATCATTCTTAGATGTTCTCAGTATGCGTTTTGGGTGCAGGCAAGGTCATAACAGTGCTGAGGCAAAAAGAGTGCAAGTTACTGAAATTAGGGGAAAAAGTGAAACCAGGAGTCCCCTCCCTTTTCTTACCGTACTGTTCGAGTGGGTCATCATTGTTTTCCAGTCAAAAAGCCACATGGAAAGAGAGAAGAAGCGTTAGTTTCTTTCATAATTGACATAAGGTGTACCACAAACAGAAAACAGACAGAAGTCAGGAAGTTGCCTTGGCATTAACCTTGCTTAATATAACAGTATTAAAAATCCCATTTCCCTCTAAAGCTGTCATTGTGACAAGCGTTTGCTGCTCATGTACCATTTCGCTAGCAAGATAAAATCCTATTATGGTCTGGAAGACATTAATTCCCTGTAGACTTCAAAGCATCTATGATTCCACTCAAACTAGTTTAAAAGGATGCCAAAAGCCATCAAGGTTTGCCCATGACAAAGCTAAACAGCTACCGTTCCTCTGTGGAGGCTTTGAAGAAGTCACTTGGAATTCTTTGTATACCCATACAAGTAGGTCAAACTAAATGCTGCCAGAGATCTTACTGTCACTAAGCTCAGGCCAACTGTAGCTGTACCAAACATGAGCTATAAAACATTTTCAGTTATCTAACATGCAATTACACTCCAGTCGTGTATGGGGTTCATTATAGTAATTATATAGGTACCAATTTATTTATATTTTTATATATATAAACTTAGCAATATATGCATGAAACCTAGAGTACAGCATATATTTAAGATTGTTTGCTACTATACCTTTTAAATTGCTTCAGAACTTTTAAACATTCTCTTTCTAACAGAGATACTGGTAGGACTCAGTTCTGAATTATAGTTTATGAGAAGCCAGCTACTAATAGAAGGCCTACTGCTGACTGACTGCTGCTCAGCTACCACTGCCCCAAGCTACAGAAGACTTCTTAACAGTCACTTCTCTCATGCTGATTTCCATCTTCTTAGAGCGCTGTATGGTAAGGGAACAGGCAGGTCTACTTAGGAAATCACACTGGATGTGCATCTCAGTGAGCCTTTGTTACAAGCTACAGGCTGGTTCAGGATGCTTTGTTAGCATGTCCTTGAGTAGTCTAACCAATTGTTTTTTGTTTTCTTACAAACTGAACTGCAGCAGTAATTAATTTAAGTTCACAAGACAAGTGCATGCTTCAGTTTTTTCATAAAAACCTTACCTAAAAAAGTTCAAATGTGTCCCTTGGCACAACATTTTTGTGCCAACAGAAGTCAGCCTTAATTTTTAAAGTGGAAGTTGTTTTCAGGCAAGTGAAAGCCTAAAATAGAATCAGACTGCTGCTATTTTAACAGAGTAGGCAGCTCTGGCTAAGGTCTTGCAAGGTTGTCCTCATATCCATGTGAGACTGGAACAGTTAGAACTGTTTTATAGTTTTACAGGCCTTAATGTAGCTATTTAAATAGTTCTAAAGGACAATAAGAGGACCTTAAATATATAAATAATTATATACTAAATACATTAAGTTATATATATTTTATATATAAAATTATATACAAACTACATAACAAATAAATAAATAAATCAAATAGAAATAAATAAAAATAAAGCCTCTAAAACAAAACAGAACTCCTAGAAGAGGGCAGATCAAGGTCATATTTCAGAAGGCCTCTTTCAGAAGCAGGCATCCAGCTCCAAAGCTCTGCAGCCAACAGAGCTGCAACAAATGCACAATATCTAATAGCAAGGATTCCGCAGCAAGTGCATGCGCCTATTCCTGACGTGACACCATTCCAAATTAGGAGTTTCCAAGAACTACATTCAATCTCTTGACAAAGGGAACACTTTGTACTAAAGTTTCCAGAACTGTGGACAACAGTTGTTGTATTTACTCACTCATTAATTTCTAAGTACCTAGACATCACAGAGGAACCTGGACAGGCTGGAGAGCTGGGCAGACAAGAACCTAATGAGGTTCAACAAAAGCAAGTGCAAGGTCCTGCACCTGGGGAGGAAGAATGCTAAGCACCAGTATAGGTTAGGGGTGGACCTGCTGGGAAGTAGTTCTGAGGAGAAGGATCTGGGGGTCCTGGTAGACAGTAAATTATCCATGAGCCAGCAGTGTGCCCTTGTTGCCAAAAAGGCCAATGGAATCCTGGGCTGCATAGAGAAGAGTGGGGCCAGTAGGTTGAAGGAGGTCATTCTCCCCATCTACTCTGCACTGGTGAGCCACAACTGGAATAGTGTGTCCAGTTCTGGGCTCCCCAGTTCAAGAGACAGGGAACTGCTGGAGAGAGTCCAGCGAAGGGCAACCAAGATGATTGAGGGACTGGAGCATCTCCCTTATGAGGAAAGGCTGAGAGAGCTGGGACTCTTTAGCCTGGAGAAGAGAAGGCTGAGGGGAGACCTTATTACGGCATACAAGTATCTAAAGGGTGGGTTGAAGGAGGATGGAAGGATGAAGGAAGGAGGAAAGACTTTTCATTGGTTCCCAGTGACAGAACGAGGGGTAACAGGCACAAGTTGGAACATAGGAAGTTCCGTTCAAATACACGGAAAAACTTCTTTACGGTGAGGGTGGCAGAGCACTGGAACAGGCTGCCCAGGGAGGTTGTGAAGTCCCCTTCTCTGGAGACTTTCAAGACCTGCCTGGATGCAGACCTGAGTGATGTGCTCTGGGCAATCCTGCTTTAGCAGGGGAGTTGGACTAGATGATCTCTAGAGGTCCCTCCCAACTCTGAGGATTCTGTGATCAGCTGATCAATACCTTATATTTCTGCTACAATCCAGTCCAAGAAAGGCTATATTGGGGGAGATTTATGTTTCCAAAATTTTCACATATATTTTCCTCATACTGGTATTAATAGGCCAGAGACCATTCTGCAAGTGTAGGTGAACTGTCAGTACTTATTTCCCCCACAGTGACATCCCTTGAGTGGAAAGGGTATTACCCTTCTGCAAGGGGTAGATTGTTCAGTTCTCAGAGCATGCAAGACAATAACAGCAGGCACCGTGTCCTTCAATTTCTAGCACAGACCACTAGAGGACTTTTTTTTTTTTTAAGTTCTTATGTCCTTGTGTTTAAAGAGTTACTAATTAGGAGAACTGAAGATCAGCTAGTTCTAGTTATATTACTGATACTACCTCTTTCAAAGTTCATGTCAATTAAACAAAAGTCCTAGACAGCTTATGTCAACAGCTCAAGCTTTACAAGGAATGAACTATCTATTTATTTCAAAGCCATCTACGTTAACAGAGTCACCACATTTGCATTACTGCTGAGTCATCGGGAAGAGACATTTCAGAAGTGCCCCAAAAGATGGCACTCTCCATGCTTATTTTTCTATTACCAGAAGATTTTAGGACTCCTTGGGATTCATTATGTGACTAAAATAATTTAGTCTTTACCACAAGAAGATGCCAGAGCTTGTCTATAGTGGCCTATAGGTTTTCTCTCTCAAGAGAAGAGGAAACCTGTTTTATAGATGGATGTTTTCCAGAAGATATTATTTTAAATCTTTAGGCTAGAAAGGAAGAGGACTCAGTTGCCTGCCATTAGTGGCTTAAATAATACAATTTTAGTGATAGTTGACATTTTTAGGATCTACAGAAAAATTGCAACTGCAAGTTCACAATGTATAGAGCTTTCATATGCTAAGAACCTAGTTTTAAATTAACATTGCTGCTGCATTTTACAAGAAGCATGTAAGTCTAACTACAGCTTCCGTTCTTACTATGCTTACTTTAAAGCATTAAGACACAGCTAGGGTACATCCATATTTACATAATTTACAGTTATTCAGATCCCTATTAATCACCACTTGAAAGAAGCCAGATGTGAAACTGGCAGAACATTTAATAACTAATGACAGTTTAAAAAGTAATTTATCTTGTTTCTTTGTGCAAGATCCAAAAGCTAATCCACGAATGACATAATGCAACTCTAATGCCAGATATATCCACCTGAGAACAGCAGCATGTATTCATTATACTTGCTTTCATGTTTTCAAGTTATGAAGCTGAAACTGAAGCTACTTATTCCGATAGATGTCTGCATGTTTTGATTGCCCCAAGCCATAATAATGGGACACTCAATTCCACTGCTTTGGGTAACTTTAGTTATTCTATTTAGGAGCAACCAATTTAAAACACAGCACTTGTGTTGCAAACAATATCTCAACTCATCGTTTCCCACAAACAGGTTTCACATTTATAAAGCCTTGCTTCACTGCAGTAATTAGATGCTGATTTCTAGAACAGATACCGGTCTCAGAGCTTTGAGGAAACTCTTGCTCTGAGCAAGGTGGCAAGAAGGGAATCTTCTTCAGCACAGAGTCCTGCAGTCTGGGGGCTCAAGAGCCTTCAGGAAGGAATGTAAAGAGATACAGCTCTAAAGTATACACATTCCACTTCTCCTATGGAGAAGACAGACTACAGTCTTTTGTTGACTGTTAATCTAAATTTTAAACTCAACATAAAGCCAACAACTTACACACTCACCCCTAGTAAGCAAGAAACAGAGCTGAAAGGCCATACCTGATGAAGGAACTGACTTCAGCCCTTCATGCCACACCCCCTAACAGAAATATAAATAAGCAGGTAGCTTTGTACATAAGAAGGCAGAACTCACCCCACAAAGGGAGAATCCTGTGGAATGCTCTTTTTAGATAGCTTATTTCAAGATTATAATTAGGATGAAGTACAGCTAACAAGGCTTATTTCAGCTACCTTTTCAGTTTTTGGTAAGGAAAGAGATACTTCCAGCAAGTAACTGTGGTGGTGCTAAGAAGCAGCTGTTGATCTCTTCCGGATTTTTGTTTGTTTTTCTAATTAAGAAGCATACTGCTGTTTTACTGACAATTTTCATGCTTCACACAAATTCTGGTACAATTAACTAAACGTTAACATTGAAACGCATCTATTAAGCTTACACAGTACCTTCAAGACTTTCAAAAGGAACCCATGTAGAAGCCTGGTCTGGCCTTTCTTTGTTTTGCTTCAAGGATATTTGCTTCCTTCTTATATTTTACTCATCACTTTGCCCCATCATTTCTGTGGAACTTGATTTTGCAAGCCAAACGAATCCTTCTGCTTACTGAAGCTTTATATTACAATCCCTCTTCCATGCAGGCTTACACCACCTCCTGCTACTTTAACCAAGACTAAGTTTCTCAGATAAACTGATGTCCTCCTACATGCTTGCTCAACATCAATCATCAGTTGCAATAGATGTAGGTAGAACAGCAAGCAACAGCTATAGTGAAAAGTTGTCCAACCACCTTTATTAGAAGAGCCCATTTTTATTTGTTAGTTTTGTCAGACTGCTTGTCAGCCAAGAAAACTTCAGCCTGCCTACCTGTGACTATACAGCAGTTCAACCAGATTTAAGCAAGTATGCCGTAATCATATCTTTAAGACATTCTTGTGACTTCAGTTCAAGGTGCCATATCCCTTACCACAGCCGCACAAACTGAAACCTGCCAAAAGCATTGAGCTGCCTGGGAGGTGACTAAAGCCACATCCCCATGAAAGCAGGGCTTTGACAAGCCTCCAGAAAAAAAAAAGTACCTATTTAAGATCTCCGAGGATGTGTAAATAAGCAGTCTTAAGTCCGCATCTGTTACCAAGCCCGATTCCACCCACAACCGAGCAAAGCTTTTTCTGCCCTTGCTGCGGGCACAGGTCGGTGTCCCCCCCATCCCCTCAGCCGGCACCTGCCAGCCCAGGGGCTGCTCGCCGCCAGGCAAGAAGCCGCCGGGTTTCGCGGCCGGGAGAAGAAAGGTCACACACGCACGCACACGCAGAGAGAGAAGCGCAGCTGCCGCCGCAGTTCCAAACCCCATCGCTTCGCTTCAAGGTCACGCCGGGTTTCCCCCGGCCTGGGGTGGGGCGGGGCGGCCGGGAGAAGGACAGACAGCCCCGACTGCCTCTGCAGGACAAGGTGACGACAGGGGGACACCGCTGCAGTGACGGCACGACGGGCTCCGCCGCTCCCCCCACCCCCCTCGCTGCGACCACCCTCCCCACTTGGCACCTCCGGGCCGGCTTCGCCTTCTCCCGTTCCCTCCCGGCTCCCTCCCCCCCCGGCCCAGCCGCCGGCGAGGCCGAGCCCGACAGAGGTCAAGCGACGCCGCCCGGCCGCCCCGAGGCTGCGGGGTCGGTGATGGCACGCCGGTCGCTGCCGCCCACCGGAGGCAGAAGCGGCGGCGGCGACCCCCCACCCCGCGCTCACCTCATCAGGTAGTCCCTGAACTCCTTGCTGCGCACATAGTCCGCGGCCTTGCGGGCCAGCGCCCCCGCCATGGCGGCCCTCGGCGGCAGCCAGCGCCCGGCCCGCCCGCCTCGCACGCTGCCGCCACCGGCGCCGGTGACAACTCCTCCGCGCCGCCGCCCGGCGCCCGCTTTACGGCAGCGCCCGCGCCACCGCCCCCTCCGTCACCACGGCGCTCGCGGAGCCCATTGGCTGCCGCGGCCCCGCCTCCCTCCGCCCGGGCCCCGACACCGGGGCTGTTGTCACGGGGAGGGGGAAAGGCAGCGTGCCGTAAAGCAAGGCGGTGGGAGAACAGGAGGGGGAAATTGTCGCAAAACGCGAGGAGGAGGGTCGCCATCGGCGGAGCTGCCGGCATTCCCTCGCAGCCCGCAGGGGACAGCCGCGCGGCGGCTCTCCGAGGTGCTATTGGCTGCAGGGCGGC
The DNA here is from genome assembly GCF_964199755.1 of Larus michahellis. Classification (NCBI taxonomy): domain Eukaryota; kingdom Metazoa; phylum Chordata; class Aves; order Charadriiformes; family Laridae; genus Larus; species Larus michahellis. Next base: position 54,721,834 of record NC_133898.1, on the reverse strand, counting down.
AGCTGGTGGCTTCCCATTGGCCGCCGAGGGGCGCGTCCCGCCTCGCGCTGTGTCTGGCTCCGCCCCCCTCGAGTGGCTCGTGTCGGGGGCGGTGGTGGGGCTGGGCGGGTAACGGCCGCAGGCGGGTGAGAGGCGTCTGAGGGGTGTGCGAGAGGGGTGTAGGGGTGTGCGGCCGTACCCCCCGAGACGTGGTGCCCGTGTGCATCCCTTCAGGCAGACGCTGTCCCCGCCCTGGGTCGGGCTGGAGCCCGCTGAGGGCCGGTGCGAGGGGCGCCGACCCCGGCCGTTGCATCCCTGAGGGCAGGGCGAGAGGGGGTCCGGCGGGAGGGGGAAGCGGCCGTGGTGGCTGTTCTCAGTCCGGCGGCGGGGTGGCCCTGGCTGCCTCGCTGTTTGCCTTCACCCGGACCCGCGGGAGGCGAATGGGCGAGTCTCTGCTTCCTCGCCAACAAACCACGTTTTCCCCGTCACCACGGCGGTTGAGATGACTGAAAACACAAAACTGATGTATCATAGTGGCACATAAAGCAGGATAGAAGTAAGAGGGCCCATAATTTCTTCAGTGATTTTTAAAAATTGGGCGTTTTAAGAGCCCAACTTATGGGCTTTGAATTTTTGGAGCTGGGAGTACCGGGTTGTGACAGGAATACACAGTTCAGCCTTTCCCTCTGTACCTGGTCTGGTCTAAGATCCTGTTCCTGACCAGCACTTTCTATTTCATACCAGAGCAGAGGTTACTTACTTAAAAGCAAAGATAAACTCTAACCCTGCTAATACCATCTCCATAAAATTGAGGCATACAAACAAATACCTATATGTGAATTACTTCTTTTATCTTTGCTCAGTGCACTAGAGATAGTGAAAATGGATGTTTATCTCTGCTTTCCAAAGACTTGCAGCCTCAGTTTTTACAGCCTAGAACTGGGCTGAGTGCAGCTTGGGGCATACCTATGCTCTGCAAGAAGCCCTGGAGGTCACAGCTGCTTTGTTTCCTTCTGCTTTCCTCCTCTTCCCTGCAGGATCTCAGGGGAAAAAAAAAGAAGAAAAAAAAGAAGAAAAAGACTAAGACCCCTGGACCCTGTCCTCCTGATTGCTTGCTTGAAGAGCAGCGGGTTTGAGGAAGAGCAGTGGGTTTTGGGAAAAGCACCATGTATACACATGCTCTCCTTTTTCTATATCTGCAGCATAAGAGTTGACACCCCACAATGGCTCCTGGCTTTGCTGTGTGGGAGAAAGAGTTTTAATCCTCATGGTATACTGCGTTCAAAAAGCCAAAATGTAGCCCAACATACTCCTGTGGACGATTTAGACTCCTCGTTTAAAAGCAGCAACGTGAATCTGAACAAGGTCTCAAAGAATCCTTTATTCCAGTTGTTTCAACTTGCATTGATGGAAGAAAGGTCTATGGAAATCAGTGCTCTATGTTCAAACAAAATCTCATGTAGTGGGATTCCACATATCCTGTATGACCAGGCTCAGTCATTAACATTACAGCATCATTATAGCAGCGTCATTTTTTTTCTTAATGGAGAAAGCAAGTAATCTTCTGTCTGCATTCGAAGGCGTTCTTTAGCCTTTCTTCCTGGAGTAAACAAGTTCTTTCAGCCTTTTCTCACAGGCTGTGCCTTTTAAATCTTTTAATCTTTTGCTTACTCCATTTTTGCTTACAGCTTTCTTAAGCTATAGCCCCAACAAGGGTCATCATGTCTCAGTCAAAGCCTTACCAGCAGTGCAGTGCCCTTCTCTAGTTTTGAGAGTATCCAACTTTGTTTTCAAAGTAGTTAATCAAAAAATCATTAACTAGAAATGTGCCAGAAGAAACCAGTCCCACATGACAGGTTCTACCAGTTACACAACAAAAGCAGCTAGGAAGGGTTTGAAGTTTGCTTTTGCTGCAGTTCTGTATGTATTTATGGTGGTTTTATTTGCATATTATTTTTTTGGCTTCTTACAAGGATATCAAAAGCCATACAAAAGACCCCCTTAATTTATCACATTCACAGCTTCCCTTTTACCCCCTTAGCTTGTTCAATAGAGAATTTAGATTGGGTGTGACATGAGTTGCTCTTGACAAATCCAGGTTAGGTGTGCTTTTAAGCATGTTGTTTCCTTAGTGAACGTTAACTGATTATTTAATAACTTGTACTAGCAATGTTTTTGGATAGGCCATTGGACTTATAATTTGCTGGGTTGTTAACCCCTTCCCTTCAGACATGTGCTCTTCTCCAGTGCTGGACTGCCCTGTCCTCTCCATGAGCTGCAGGATAATCAATAATCACTGATGATCTCAAATTGCTTCTGCTAGGACCTCTGAGCAAGTTTTATGTCCTGCCACACATTTTTTCTAAAATATATTTCACCTGTTCTTTTCCTGGTTTGAACTATGTTTCTATCCATTTTTCACACTGAATTTAGAGCCATTTTGAGGTTTTATTACCATACTTCTGCATTTACCTGTTAAGGGCTCTTTCTGCACTATTTAATGACTGCAATTTCCTTTGCCTTATTTTAATTTCTAATGCTTTTATCAAACTTTTCTAGTTATCTTTTATGACCCATGATAGTTGAAACTGATTCCATGCCTTAACCTTTCTGATTCTGTTATCTGCACGCGGAGAACGTTTCTTTTATTTTCATCTATTCATATGTCCTTTTGTCTATTTAACATATGTTCTCTTTTGATTTTTACGTCATTAGGACATAAGCCAAGCCACATGTGTCTGAGGATGGCTCCTGTGTTTCTTCTAATCAGAACAGGTAATTGTAGCTGGTTTAGTTTTCAGACAGACAGATCCCCTGCGATCATTTATCCCTGAAATTATCTTCACAAAAACCCTAACTGCCATTTCCTGGAATGTCTTCCTGGCATTCCCATTGCTTTCATTTGTTTCTCGTTAGCCTTGTACTTCTGACCTCTTTAGAGGAGATGCCTCTGACGTTTATTACGCTGACCAGTTATTCTCCTTGTTTTCCCTCAGCCTTTGGCCAGGTCACTACTTTTTTAACTCACTTACTGACTTTTGTTACTGACTGTCTTTAAACTCTTCCTCACTAGATCAACAAAGTGGTGTGCTTGGATTCCCTTCCTTGTTTTTAGCAGATAGACTCAGGGGTTGTCCAGCAGTTACTCTACATGGGACATTCTCTAATAAGAGGGGCTTTCTGTGGATACCAGGTCTGCAGCTCATCATCCCTTGCTGCAAGCACACATCCTGAACTCTCCTGAACTGCTGCCTGCAGCTGTGGGGATGGAGGAGAGCATCCCTGGCTCCTTTTTCATTGGTTCCACAAATCTTCCATGCTAGCACACCTAGCGCTGGTGGTTTTGCCCACAAGAACACATACATAAGGTAGCCAGGGATGGGTGAGCCTTAGTAATTTTTTGCAGTATCTTGAGTGTTGTCTCAGTGAGGAGGTGGGCTGTTGTATGATGGGTCTGTTTAGAAAATGAATAACGTACCTCCCCCAGAAGAGAGTCTCTATATCTCACATTCCCCATTTCTGTGTGCAGGGGTGTGTCATGGTTTCAGTTGGAATAGAGTTAACTTTCTTACTAGCAGCTGGTATAGCACTACCTTTTGGATTTTAGATGAGAGTGATGTTGATAGCACACTGATGGTTTTGGTTGTTGCTAAGCAGTCAAGGCCTTTTCTGCTTGTCACACCACCCCACCAGTGAGTGGGCTGGGGGTGCACAAGAAGTTGGGAGGAGACACAGCAGGGACAGTTGCCCCCAACTGACCAAAGGGATATTCCGTACCATGTGACATCATGCTCAGCATATAAAGCTGTAGGAAGAAGAAGGAAGGAGGTGATGTTTGGAGTGATGGCGTTTGTCTTCCCAAGTAACTGTTACATACGATGGAGCCCTGCTTTCCTGGAGATGGCTGAACACCTGCCTGCCAATGGGAAGTAATGAGTAAATTCCTTATTTTGCTTTGCTTGCGTGCATGGCTTTTGCTTTACTTGTTAAACTGTCTTTATCTCAACCCATGAGTTTTCTCACTTTTACCCTTTGGATTCTCTTCCCCATTCCACTGTGGGGGGAAGTGAACAAGTGGCTGTATGGTGCTTGGTTGCCAGCTGAAGTTAAACCATGACAGGGTGGCAGGGGTCAGCCTCCCAGCTGCAGGGGATGTACTGCCCTTCCAGTTTTCCTCATCCAGAACTGTGGCTCAAGAACCAGCACTTCTTGACCTCCACAGATGCAGATACAACTGCTGAGTAAAGCGGCCTGCGATTTTTCTCCTTTTAGGGCATCTCTTTCTTCCTCTTGACATGCCTTTGCAGGCACATGCATGGTGGCATGTCCCTGTCAGGGAGAGAGGAATGTGCTAGCTGTCTGACAATAAAAGCAGTGAAGAAAAATGTGTTACGGACATTGCAGAACAATCTACTAGTGCTGTGCAGTAGTTGTGCTTCTGGCATAATACATTAAGTCAGTCCTAAAGGATGTATCTGATATAACTGCTAACAAACATCTGCAGGGGAAAATGGTGGTGCCTTTTCCCAGCTGTGAAAGGAATTGCAGGAAAACATTATTTGGAGTGTTATATGACAGACAAGGGAACAACAATTAGACAAGCTGTTCAAGAAACTGTGACTTCAGGACTGAAGTAGTTATTATTTCCCTGCTGTGGTAGCTCTGAAGTTGCACAAAAATATGAAGAAAAGATGTATTGCTCGGGCAGTTTTCTTAGACCTTGTAATGAACCTGTTCATTAAAGTGGACACAAATCACCTGGCAGGTAGATGAGAAGATTGAGTAGAGCCATTGACTGTGACATTTAATCAGCCTGCAATATCAAATGGAGCCAAGCAGGAGCACAGCTGGATGTGACACTTGCATTTATCTTTGCATCTTTGATTACAGATACATTATCCCTATGTGCTGGCATGATGCTTGAGGAGTTTTATTCCGTGTGGAGCATACAGCAGTAACTAAGTAGACTGAACACTTGAGAATGCTAGCTCAGGAGGCTGCCTTATATAAATAATGAATAATCTGTAAAATGCATGGTCAGCCCTGACACGTTTGCAGAGACATCCTAGTAGAAATATGGATTTAGTATTAGTCTAAAGAAAACTGAAATAAATGCATAACAACTAAATCACTCTAGAAGGAGCTATACCTCATTTTAGAAAATATTTTCCAAAATGCAGAAATACTTTTCTCAGTGCTGAAAAATACAGCAGCTAGCAGGTAACAGTTCTCACACTGACCAGCTGGCACACTATCGCACAATATCAGCATATATAATTTGCAAGATTAATAAGTTTCTGTAAAACCTGATCAATTTGGATAAATTATTACATTATGGAGCTAGAGGCATTTCATCATCTGCAGTTCTCAGTAGGATCTGGAGTAGGATCAAGCATCAAAATTAAAACATTTATTTCCAGTTGAGGACCTGCAAATAAGACAGTGGTGTAATACTTATAAAAACACAAGAAAAAGACAGACCTTCCTCTATTAATGGCCAAAGGAACATTATGATAGAGGAATTACAATGAGCAAAGTCGAGAAGTAAAAAGTAAAATAGATACAAAATGGATCTGGAAAAAAAAATCGGACTGCTGAGACATAAATATTGGCAAATTAGCAGCTACTGGGATTAACAATCATTTTTGGCAACCCAAGCAACATCGGTGCAGCGGGAACTGAAGCAAGGGGTGCTAGCTATAACAAAGAAAAAAGGAAGTATTTTGTCAGTGTAGGAGACGAGCTTTCCAGAAAATTATTGCAATTATCACTGCTTTTCACTGCCTTATATGCAAAGAGACCTGTCTGTCATGATTGGATTATGGTTGGGCGGGTCTGAACACTTGAAGCTTTTATTAGCATAGTTATTCCTGTTATTCTAAACTATATATGTAGGAATCATACAAGCTCTGGCTCCAACATGTTTTATATCATATGCGCATAGAAAACAGCTAGTCCTGTGCTGTGAAAAGCATATAATGTCCGGAGTTGTTATAGACAAGGGGCAACAGAGTACAACACTGGCGGAGTGGCAGCTGGGTTTGCAGCGAGGCCGTGCAGGTGCTTTTTCTCCATGCCCGGGAAGCGGCATGGATGAGCTGCAGGCCACTGCTCAAAGGTGGGAGCAGCACCCCACTGCTGGGCTGCCTGCCAGCTTCAAGCCCTGACAAGGTGTGTGAGAAAACCAAAATCAACCCAAACCAAACAAAAAACCCACCCCAAAACAGTATTTTCCCCTACTTAAGCTTACAGTACAGCTATTCTTAAGGGGACATTTACTCCTGGGAATTTTTTTCCTAAAAGCCAAATGGCTGCAGATGAAGGATGCAACCTGCACAAGTAGCACTTCATGTGTGTGGTGCAGCCGAGCCTTGGGGCAGCTGCAGGATGTCTCTTTTCTGTGTTGAGGCTTCTCTGAGTCCTCAATTAGTCACAAATGATAAAACAGACACCCAAAATTGCAGTTGAAATTACTTAAGCCAACTTCATGCTGAAATACGTGTAGTGGTGATGGCTGTATCCATTTGTGTTTTTACCATCATGAAGACTGAATTGATTTTAAGTATTTTAAGATCTTTTTCTCTACAGTTTACTTATTTAATACTGCTTCAAATGAGATAATTTTAGATTCTATTTTTAAATATAAAACTATATTTCTAGGGCTGTTTGGAATAAATCAGTTTTTACAACATGGAGAAAAAAATCCAATTAATGAATTTATGCACAGGTTATATGTACCTCCATTTGCTAATGTAGGTACAGGTGCTGGGCTACAAGAGTATAGTGATTACTATTTGAAAATGGACCTTTATATACAGTATATTTTTTTAAACTTAGGAAATTCTCTTTTCTTAAGTAAAGAAATTGTGATAATAAATGGTCATTTTTTAAAAATCATTCCCCTACATCCATGTGAGAAGCAGCACCAAACTGGTGTTTCTACTGTCGTACCACTGCATTGCTGGTATCCTTGAAGCAATTGTTGATGATTATCTTGTGTTTGGGAAAGAAGGGATGAGGGCTGCTTGTTCAGTCAGGTGCACTCTGTACTTTATATTGCTAAATCGGGTCAACTGGGGTAAGAGAACTCTTCTTGTAACACCACCTTGCAAAATTCTCCTCCTTCACTCAGTTAGGGAAATCTTCTTTTACAGTGAAATGACATAAAATCACTTCATCACTGTAATTACCATGTCCAGAGGAGCAGAGCAGGAGGACTGGTAGTGCTCAGTTGGCAGGCTGCACCTCCTAGCAGGCGTCGAACTGGGATGCAAAGCCGAGTTGGTTTCCTCATTATGGAAAACCTGCTTTGGTGATGAATGCAACAGGATTAAAAAAAAAGCAGAAATAGTTTTCTATTCTAGTTAAAAAAAAAAATAATTCCTTTTTCTGAGGAAGGAGTATTGATGTGGCATGAACATCTCAAGTAAGGTTGCCAGGAGGTTTCCTTCCTCCATTACTGCCTTGCAAAGTGTCTGCTGAAAACACTTGTATTTCATGAGGAGAGCTAGTCACGGGTTTTCTCCCAAGCTTTCTGTGCCCTTCTTAAAGTGTTTTATCCAATTAAAATGTCCCAGAGGTTGTAAGGAGGAACCTAAAATCACACAGATGGCAGATGGTGGCAGAAAGTGAAGGGGTCAAAGTTGAGACACACTGTTAATTAATGACAGTCATTTAGGCTATGTAATCCTTTCCTCAGGACTCATGGGTCTTTACTGAGCTGAATAAATATAAATTTAGTAGAACATGATAAAAATATAGGCTCCCAGTATGTTACACTACTAATAAATTCACTTACCATATTTAAATATGCTGTTTTCCGGTGCCTTGGTTTTCCTCTGCCTAAATAATCCACGTGAGGCTGGAGGATGGCCAGGAGTGGGGGATCATTCCTGTTAGAAGAGTACAATTCTGTGCTTCTCTCCTCTTCCAGCCCTTCCCCCGCTAAAGAACAAGTACCCCAACTACTGCCATTGGAAAACCTTGAACATAAATATTCGTAGGCTTGATTTAGGAAAAAAAGCAGGATGCTGCTAACTTACTAGAGGAAGCCAAAGGTTGTGTTTTATTGAATTGGTGATGCATATCCAGATAGAGACCCTGAAATCACCTTTGGCCTATTTCTTTAACAGGCTAAAAAAAGGGGGGGAAATTTCAGTAGACTACAGTGGATAAACAAACCGTGGGCATACAAGATGAGTAACTTGAAGATAAACATGCCAAAGTCCTTTCCAAAGCTACTGGGATCAAAGTGAAATAAACAATAGGTCCTGGTGGACTTCTGCAAGGCCATTCAGGACTCATCAGGGAATCATTTAGATTTATACGAGGTCTAACACAAAAAAAGTACTGATTCAAGTGTGTATACTTTTAAAAAAATAGACACATACACCAAGGTGCACGTGCAAAAGTGAGATGAGTCCTTTTCTTATCAGAAAGATATTAAGTCTTGTGCCCCACAGACATGAGGCCATCTTTTGTATGGGTATTGATCTTTCCAGTAAACATTAATATTAGGTGGTGATGCTACAGCTTCAGTTCACAAGGACTATAAAGAGATATTTTGTTTTTTACACTGAGCGCCTTATAAATTAAATACGAGAGCCTACATGCAAAAGCCATGCAATACCTAGATACTGATCCTTGGCACCTGGAACATATTGCCATCTGCCCTGCACGCCTGGCTTCACAGTGTGGGCAAGGAAGGGAGGGTTGGCCCTGCTAGAGCAGGAGCCAAACCCTTCACGCTGAGCAGGCAGCTCAACAAAAGCTAACCAAGAGGAAATCTGGAGCAGAGGAATGCCCTTATCATGACACCACCCTGTGACTTCAGTGCTTCTTTCTGCTCAGTGTCCCTCCTGAAGGCTGCACAGTGGCAGGTTTTTACAACCTGCTGACAGCAGATCCTTCTCCTGTGTGGTGCAGGGAACACCAGCTCCTTCTTCAGGCTGGTGATGGTCAAAACCACACATTCCACCTCACAGGAGCCTGACACAAGCTTCCAACTGTGTAGGCTATTTAAGGCTCTTTGGGCTACAAAGAGAGACTCTCACCCCACAGTGGGACACCCCAATGGGGATGGCTCTGCAGCACATTCATGCTGAGAGGCTGCTCTGCACAAATCTGCCATGTCACACTGCAGGGAGACTGCTCCAGCAGTGTTTGTCACAGAGGTGGAACAACTCTTGCTATATGTCATCTTTAGTATTTAGGACCGGTTACGATTCTTTAGGATTTACCAAAAATAATTCTTAAGGAAATTGCTGACATTTACAATCTTGAAGCTTTGTGCGTAGATGGGATGGAGTGGTGTTTTCCCTGCAGAAGCTCCATCTTTCACTGTCACTATGCATTAATATGAGCAGCTGCATTTGTTATTGATTATTCCTTTCTTCCCTCTCTTTTTTTTAAAAAATACCCAGGATACTGTGATTAGTATCTTGCAGCTTCTCTATCTTTTTGCTTTGGGGGATATCGTATGGATGTGCAAAATCTGCATGAAGTCAGTTATTTTGCAAGTTATCACTCGTCTCCAGGCCTTGGAAATTTAGAATTCAAGGTTTTGTGGTCTAATTTTCACTCACTTTTAAACACCTTAATTCTAATTGGAGACCTTATTCAAGATTAAAGCCGCTTTTACCTCTTTGTACTAGAAGGTTTCACTCATGTTTGACATCTAGTTGTTTAAGGCCCTCCTGTGGTTCACAGGATTAGTGCACTACTAGTGCTATTGTAACTTATTTTGGTTTTTAGGCAGTGAGTTTTTTACTTTTTTGGAGGAATACCATTTACCCAGTCTTGCTACAGGTTTTAACCATATTGCACCAATGGTGTGAAACAGTGTGTTCTAAATTAACATTATAGATAGTCATAAATATCACAAAATTTCAGAGGGATATTCTATATTGTCAAAGACAGCAAAGATTCTCCACATGTACCACAGTAGAGATACAGATTTAAACAAAGTTGATTATTACAGTTGTTTGTGGCCTAAGAATGTTTGAATTAGTCTTTGGAGTTCATCCATCAATCCTGTTCACTTGGTTCTGACTACTTGTGGTAGCGTGATATGAATGCATATCATATTTGAGGCCAAAAGAGACCATCACAGCATTTAAATTGATTTCCAGATTACTACAGACCACTGACGTCATCCACTTGCTTCTGTACTAACCTTTTGCCTGCTAAGGCATGCCTACTGAAAGCCACTGAGAGGAACGGCAAACGCCTTTTCTCCTTCGATGTTTTTGTTCCAATGAATAGCCAGCCTCACTTTTAAAACTACAGTTACCTTATTTCCATTCTGCAGCACTGTGGATTTTGCACCCAGACATGTGCCTGGTTTTGTGCTCTGGTCTGGCACTCTGTGCTTCCAGAATGTGGAATTTTTATCCCTGTGAAGATTCTTGTAGGCAATAATCAAATTGTTTCTCAGCCATCTCCAGGCTGAGCTGAACAGGAGGTCTTTAATCACCTCCATGGCAGGCATTTTGTGTTTTTCCCTGCATCTGAACTCTGAACCCTTTAAATATAGACAGTGATGTTAGTTAGTGCATTTTAAAAATGGCACTTGAGGCCTGAATGATGGGTTTTGCATGGCATTTTCATACCTTTAACATATAATGCCTGGTCTCTTCTTCCAGTTTCCTTTAGAAGCCAGGGATGAATCTTCTAGTTACATTAGTGAGGTTTTTATCGTAATTCTTATAGGTCAATTTTTAAGAGCATCAAGTGCCTATTAATGATATTGACTGAAAGGTTTGAGGTGATTGAAGCACTGGCATTTAAGCATACAATATGGCCAATGGCAATGGATCTTCCCCAGTTAGGCATCCTGCTTGAAATGAAGCATAATCTGGAAGAAAGTTTCTGTGACTGAGGGAGCCACACAGCCTGTTTCAGACTGAGTTTTTAGCTGACTGCCTCACGGTGGAGGTATTCTTAACTTGAATTGCTATAAACGGCATAAAACCACACCGATTTTAAAGGTCATGTTAGTGTAAGACCAACGATTTCTGCATGGGTTGGTGGAGGTACTAATATACAATTCACCCTGGTTCAAATGCCAGCACTGTATTTTTCCTCTTAGACTATCTGATGGCAGAAGCACTTGGAGACTTCCTGGAACTGGGGATTGTGCAAGTTGTGTGAATGTGTATGTTAGATATCTGACATGAGCTTCACAGAAGGTTACTGTAATTCCTGGGCTTGAGAGAGTAATACCAAATTTGCACTAGAATTGCAGAATAAATACTCCTCACCTTTGCTCAGCTGAACGTGCACTTTTTTTGGCTGGGCCAAAAGCATGCATACATCTCAGCTGTGTATTCCACTTTATTCCTGCCCATCTAAGCACACATCAAGGATCATGTTATTCATTCCTGGACAGAGTTTTTACCTGTGTGTATTAGTCCACAGACCCAATACAAAGACCACAGCCCTTTAGTTGATGTGCAGCTCCACTCAGAGTGTAACAGATGGCAGCAGACTGATGGTTGAAGTGAGACCAGAAGTCCAAATAGCAAAAGATCAGCACTGTCAAGAGTGTTTAAAAGCTGATGGGTCATTCATATAAATTCTCTGAAGTGAAATGCAGGTTGTTTCTGTTCTCTGTGTTTAAGGCTCCGTTGTAACAGCTAATGTTCCTAAAGGCTAAATTGCTTTAGTACCAACAGGTGAAATAAATTTACACCTCTAAGAAGAGTCTCATATGCTTAAATTCAATAACGTTATTTTCTCAGTACGCTGGTTCTGACTTCACAGGGACATGTTTACTGACATTAGGGGATCATCTCACCGCTGTTGAGGTCACTGTGGATAGTAGCAGTTAGTGGAGATTCATATCTGAAATCCACCCACTTGTCTAAGTCAAATGCTAAGGTAAAACAGACCTTCGTGCTTCACACTGACTATCCTGTCGGAGAAGCAGCTAGCCTGAATGGATAAGTAAAGCAAGTAACTGATTATAACAGAGTTTGCAATAGAGAGAAGAGCCCAGACAATAATATGACAATTGGAAAGTCTGGGTAAATGCACTGGAAATCACTGACTTCGCTTGCATGTCTTAGCAAGGAGACTAGCATTAAAATGGAAGCCTGCTTTCTACAGTAGGGAATGCATGAGGCTTTGTGACCGTGCCTATTTCTAGCAATGACTGCAGAACCTGAAGGACCGGAAGAATCAATTAGGCAGGAGTGTGCCAAGCCAAAAAAGCAACTCAGCCTCACCACAAACTGTGACTCACCAGCCTTTTTATAAACTAATTTCCTCAACAAAGAATGGAATTGAGCTCAGGCCAGCTTTGGTGTTTAGAAAACAGCGAGAGCACCACAATAGCTCTCCAGTCCCTCTGGATGAATGGACAGAGATCCCCGTCTTCCATCTTGCGACCAGACAGTGGGAGTATGGCATCTTTAGCAGCTAGTGCACTGCCAAGTTATCTGTGGTTAACCTTAACCTGTGGCGTAGCCTAAAATCCTTGTCTTTAGCTCTTCTTCATAACTTTTAATGCAAAATCTCTGCTTCTTGTGATCTTCAGACATTAGCCATTATTGTTACTGCCTATTGTTTGCCTTGCTGTAGTGCCTGAGGTGCTTAGCCAGCAGTTATGCTGCCCTTGAACAAGACACTATTCAGGCATATAATAAGACTTTCTGAGTTTCATGACAGTTCTCATGGTACACAACTAGTGGGTTACAAAGCAGCTAAAGGTGAACTGGAATGGTGTAGAGCAGGAGCAAGACATAAAAAGGAAATGAATGTTGACTAAAGAGCAGAATTACAAGGGGGAGGGGAGTCATTTGCAACTTTTTTTTTTTTAAACAAATGTGTTAATCAGGGGAAAAAAACATGGCTACTTATCAGTAAACGCAGAGATTTAAGATGGCTGCTGATCCAGGTTTCCTAAAAGGGCTATGTCTTGTACCTGGCACTTGAGCATACTCTGGAAAGACTTCTTCTTAGACATCTCATTTATTTGCTTTCTGGGGTTGGAGTGAAGGACTTGCATCTGCCTGCCCAGCGCCTGGTGTGCCACAGGGCTTCCTCTAACCAGGTCCTCTGCAAAGTTATGTATGTCGAGCAGCGGCTGAACTTGTCTCATTCCTGAGCATGGTCGTGTTAAAGGAGGAATTAGAAGAGGAGAGGGAAGAGAAATCCCAGTTGTTTTTTTTCCCCTCTCAGTTTTCCCATTTGGATGTTCTTGTATATGATTAAGGTTCTCCAGAAAAGCCTCCTTTTTTAACCATTGGGCCTATAAAGATAGGTGTACAGGAAGCATTGGCCTGCCTGCCAGAAGAGGCTATAAAAACCACAAGATGGACCTGTGGGACAGAACCTTGGTAAGGGAAAGAAGGAATAATTCAGGTAGGTACTGGGGTGCAGAGGAAGAGGATGGGGAGGGGCATATGTGTGTCCTAGTGAAGAAGGACCATGAGGACAGAGAAAGAAAGGAAGGACAGAAGTGGGAGGAGAGGAGCAGCTGGCAGGAGAACAGAGGCATGAGACTACCTATGGTCAGAGCCGAAATCCTATGACTGACATATGTGAAGTCCAAGTTTGCTCAGTTATGCTTGCTTGGACCTGAATCACATGCAGTTTCTCCATATCTGGTACCACATGCTGTTCCTGTGGGGAGCCTGAGCCGGATTCGCCACCTCTGCGATGCTGCTGAGGCTGATGGAAATCCACAGACATGAACGCCAGTGTAATGGTGCACAGGCTCAGACGTGGCAACGCCAGGGAATCAGAACCAATCCCTCAAAGTAGGAGAGGTTGATTTTGCTTTTGTGGTCACTACTAAGTTCAGCAAGCAAAAAAGGCTAGGCAGGCTGCTCGCCAGCAGCCAACAGTTTCCCGAACCGTACCTTGGAAGATCTCTAAGGGGCAAGGGAAATGCATGCCAGGCAGCTTGTGTGAAAGCACTCATTTGCCTGGCAGTGAAATCCTAAATTTGTCTGGTGGGTGAGCTGTCTGACTGATGAGGGGTTAAAGCCTTACTTGTTGCTTCCCAAAGTGGAAGTTTGAGCATTCAGGTTGCACAGAGGCAAACAGCTCCAGGTGTAATTTGAAAAGGTAACTGTGTGCTTTTACTGTGACCAATACATGCCATTCAAACATGGTCAGTGCTTGGGGACTGGAAAGGAATTATGCAAAAACAAGCAGGATCCTTTTTTTTCTTTTTTATTTCTTTATAAAGAAAGGAAAGGATGGGCATGCCAAGCCAAACTGGCGGAGTACAGACAAAGGTGAGCACTGAGGCTTCTCCTCGGGGCCATCCACAGTAAACTCTTGCCCTGGTAGAGTACAGCTCCCCATCCCTCCTGCCATGAGGGACCTAGCACGCAGCCAGCCCCTTCAGCACAATCACAGCTCTTTGAAGTTAGTTTGCACAGTTTCACAATACTGTCAGCCCACGTCATGGCGGGGCAGCAGCAGCTGAGGCCAGCAACAGTAGCAGCAGCAACACTGGACACAGTGCACAGAAAAAAGGGAGCAAAGAGCTTATTTGCAAACATTTGTAGGTAACAATATAGAAAGTCCAAAGATCATAATTCTGCTATAAAAATATTACACTTCATAAAACCATGTACTATAAAAAAAATCTATTCAGAAACGCTGGTAAACATAATAAATATCTGTACACCGGCTGCCCTTTTCATACAGGAAACGTAAAAAGCGTGAGCCTCAGAAATCATAATTTGTAAACATGAATATGGAGCCTGTAAACAAAGTGCTATATCATGTTTCATATTTTGTCAAATTCACTGAATACTACCCAAATAAGCCCCTTGGACACATCATCATTTAATGGCCAAACTCCACCACTGCGACAGGAAAGAGGACCCTGCTCTGAGCTGTCCCCCTAATTTCACGGAAGGTGCATACAGATTAAGGAACTGACACAACAAGAGTGAGGGAGGCAAGATTTGGCTCTGAGTCACAAATCAGAAACAACCTTTAAGCAACTGGTTTTCATTTTCTGCACTTCAAAATGCTTATTTCCAGCCTCTCCTTTCAAAATTCTCCTTTATCGAAGAGGATGTATATTTTCCTCATTTGCCTTTCAGGCTACGGCATCTCTGAAAACTATGACCATCATCACGTCCATTTAGGAGACAGGATGGAGCACAAATTGACTCTATAACTACATCAGCAAAGCAAGTAGCGGTTGTAATGTTCAACACTGACCATCATGGTTTACACAATACAGGGTGATGCAAAGGGCCAAACTGTTAATTTTAGACTCTAAACTCGGCTACAAAACATTTCCATGTGCAAGCCTGTACTGACATGCACGATCAGATGCCTGCTTAGCTGGCTGACGTGTGTGTGTTGTCACCCGCTTGCACATGGAAATGCAAGCTCTAGACTCACAAAACTTATAGATTTTAGCTAAAATTTGGCTCTAAGAACTACTGTGGCTTTATTTGCTCTGTAGTATTCTTGTTCTGCACAGACTTCTGCTCACCCTTCATATAAATACTCAGAAATTTAGTTCTATACACACGGAGAACCTTACATTTAACTTTATCTTCTGAGTTTAAACACTCACATTTTTACTAACTTTCAGAATACAAGAGGATGCACAATTGTTGCTTGTGCCTGTTGTGGGCAGACATGGAGGGGGGAGTGGGGGACTGTGTTCACACAGTAACTGAGGGACCAGAAGCAGCTTAGCTGCAATATCTTGGGGCAATACAGGGTTTTAGAAGCACGGTCAGCTAGAAGGTAATCCACACTTCTATGGGATTTTGATGCATACATCAAATGAGGAAAAGAAAATGGGCTTGCACGTTTTCCTTTGTTATGAACTGTATTAAAACATATTATTTTAGGCCTTTTTATTTTAATCTAAGAAATATCTGAGGTGGTTGGCCCAGTTGTACTTCTTGCCTAACTGTTAGGATTCAGACATATCACCCTGGAGCTAGCTCTCTTGGCTCTTATTTAAGGGCACGATATGCAGATGTTAAACAAGAGAACTTTGCTTCTAAATACTTGCTAAATACACACAACTAAGATACAGCTTCAAAACACCTGAATTAAAACAATTTTCCAGCGAAAGCTGTCTCCTTTTCTGCTATAGTGATCTACTTTATCTTCCATGCTTATCTGCCTTACTCCTACTAGGCATCTACAAGACTGTAGCACTCTACAAAATCAGGAATTTCCTCTGTAAAAATAGGTGATTTAAAAACAAACCCAGGATTTTTTCTATCCTCTTTATAAAGTCGATGGTGGCAAAAATACACACAGTCAACATTATTTCCCCATGGCGTGTTATCTGTGGCCCTATACCCTCTGGTTACAGGGCGTTTATATGAACTTGTGGCAAATTTTCAGAAGCCTGGACTTGTCCTCCCCCTCTGTGCACACCGCTTGGGACCGATAACCTGCTGCTGTACAAACATCCCATCATTTATCACTTGACTCTGACCCACACCTGGGCTCAGCTCAGTGTAACTCAGAAACAGAGGGACAGAGGCGACACCGAAGTTGTAGCCACACCAATATGTTGACAGCACTGCTGGCAAAAAAAGACACTGTTGCCTTCCTGCTATCCCCAGCCACTTGTTCTGAGGCACAAACATTTGCTTTGCTCCGTGGTGACCTGGATAAGGGAGGTGTGAAAAGACAAATGAGCAGCTGAGGTCAAGAGAAAGTGACTGCCTGCCTGTTTTTAGCATCAGCACTTGCATATGCTGGCCTAAGTTCTGTGGACTGGTGGCAAAAGAAACCCTTGTGGCACTCATGGTTTAGGGGATGATCCAAGCCCTGGCATAATTCATATTATAGACGCACAGTAACTGCAATACTCAATCAAAGTTCTGATGTATTCGGATGTACCAGAGCCAGGTACAAGTTGTTAGAGTGAGCACTGCACTATGCAGGCAAAACCAGCCTGTCCCTTAAAGATCTGTGTACTGATTTCTAACAGAATCTGATGTACCCTGTAAGCCAACAGATTTATTGTCCCTTTCAAACTCAGTCCAAAACCTATTTAACCGTAAGTCTGGCTGAAAAGAGTCCCAGTAGTACATCCAGGGTTAGATGAAGCACAGGGACACGCGATCTGTACTTTGCAAGAGTGTGACACGCAAGGTCCATGTCACAACATCATGTCACACAAGACATGCTTCTCCCAGCTCTCTGTGCCTGGGTTATCCCCAGTACCTGAGGCCGTTTTCTGGAGAATCAAACCAGAATCTATTATCAGAGGGATTTTTTTTTTTTTCAGATGCAGAGATTGATTACAAAGTATCTGTGAAGGCCACTTGTGGTTTGCTGAAAAAGTCAGGCTTTATAAATTCAATCCGCTGTTAAAACTTGCTTAGAAAAAATTAAACAGATTTTAAACAAGTAAAACTTCATGGAGGACTGGGGGCGGGGGTCAGCTCTCCCTCTGAGCAGCATCTCCCACACCTTTGCCATATACACAAGCTGTGGTGCTGCATAGGAACTGGATCTTCCCATGATCTTCATCAGGGCCATTGGGAGCTGCAGAGGTAGGATCCAGCTCTGCAAAGTGTGGGGAGATGCCTCCTCCCTGTTGGGCAGACACCCCTCTACTGAGCTGAACAACAGCTTTTGAAGTGGCTCTCCAGATAAGCTGACTGTGTCTGTGACAGATGCACTTTAGCATGCCTTGGATGGTCATTGCTTTGCGTATCTTGATGGTTCAGAAATGTGACTATACTATTGGTAATAGCCTAAGGCACTAGGTCACTTTGTGGACTAATAACCTGCAAGATGGTATGATCTAATTCAAAGTGATTTTTTGACTTTTAGGAGTTAAACATAACATTTAGTAAAAGTCCTTTAAGATTAAAAAGAGAGGGCGAGAGGGAGAAAGAGAGAGGCTAAGCCTTTTTCAGTTAAGTTTTCTTCTAGAAAGAATAAATGTTTATTGCTGAGCTATAGCAAGGAGCCTGGAAAAGCGACCCTGGTATAAAAGCAGCCATAGCAGTAATTAGGCCACGGCCATACATCTTTGCCTGGATCCAGCTGGGCCAAGGGAAGCAGGAGGTGCTACCAGTCTGAAATAATAAGTGCCAATGGTGTGTTCCTCCCCCTCTGCCAGGAGTGATCGTCCCTAGGATTGTTGATGGAGGCAAGATTGACGGTGAAAATGGTTTAACTGGGATCCTGACTGAAACAGGTCAGAAAAACCTCAGAAGAGCACATCCCGTGGCAAGCCTGAGGAAGGGGGGCTGATCTGCCCTGGGGGTGCACGGGGATGCACAGCTGGGACAGAGGGGAGGCTGGACAGGACAGCTTTTTCCACAGCTGCCTATCCACACCCAGACTAACCACTACCATTTTCAATGACTAATTTTCAAGAACACCACAGACAAACCTCATCAGTGTATCACCTCAAGCCCTGACTACACTTCTATCCTCATTTGGACAAGCTGGGACAGCACTTTTTTTGTGTGTATGTGTTTATATGTACACACACACACGTGCATACATCTGGATGTGCTGGCAACAAAATCTTAGTAAGCAAACCCCATTATATGTAATTTATAGGCTTATAGAGTAATTAACGAGCATCAACATGTATCATTCTGTATGTGGCCCAAACCTTGTACAGTTAATAGGGTGATAGCTGGTGGGTTAGAAAGAGCTAAATCAAGGAAGAGATTCAAACCATTAAATTCAGGAAGAGCAACATCCTGTAAGCTTGGCCTACAATAATATTCATTGAAAAAAAATGCTCAAAGAATTAAGACTGAGTTTATCAAGAGGGAATTAGACTGTTTCCAATGGCTATGAAGAGAAAGCAAACTGAAGGAACGGAAGATGACCAGGAAATCTCAGGGGGAGACAAAAACTCTACATAATATTTACAACAGTCTTTCTGCCCATATACAATACAATTACACCGACCATTAAAATATGTTTTGTTGAAACAGCACAAACCATCTGGGACCCCAGAAAATCCATCCCTCCCTCCAGGTTGCCCTTAGCATCCTTGTGCCCACCTTGCCTTCTTCCAGGATAGAAGTCACTTAGAGGGAAACAAGGCCAGGCCCAAGCGTTTCTGCATCAGCCAGGATTTTTCCTGCCTGTGGACTCACCTCGCAGGGTGCTGCTTGCAGAAATATACGTGACTTAACTTCTAGCAAGAGGAAAAGTGTAAAGGCTGCAAAAAGCTGTCAGTGAGCCCAGCTTAGCTGGAGGAGAGAATGAGGGCTGCTGTGTATATAACCATAGACACACACCTGCACGTGTTTGCACACATCAGTCCAAGCTGATTCAGCCACGGTGTGAGGTTTCACAGCATCGTTTATTCTAGAAAAGAGATGGGCTTCAAGGAGAGCCGCTTTGCAGCAGACCTCTGTGCACAGCACATAAACCTGAACATTAAATATAATATCGGTTTAAATTATTAAGAATAAATTTAAATTTAAAAATAGACTAATGCAAACAAACAAATTTCAGTCAACATTGGAACAGAGCTAGTTTTAGGAAGCATATTGCTGTAGCAAATGCAACTCCTTCCCTTGGACACTGAGGCAGTGATCTGGTAATTCCAGTTCAGCATCGAGATGCACATACCGCCCAGCATGGAAAAATTACCATCTCCAGCATATGAAGCTCCATGTTCACATTTTTCTTTTTTTTCCCATCATGACAGAAAAAAAGGCAACATAACACATTAGCTTTTCCCACAAAGCATCTGAGGTGACAAAATTTACTCGGAAAACAAAAATTAACAAAAGCAGTACAAAGAAGAATCCTGGTCAGCTTGTGACCACCATAAGCCAAGACGGGTAAGAGAAAGAATAAAAAAATAGTTCACATCCGGCACCACAAAGCTTGCGCATTTTCTTTGAAATCAGGGAATGAAAAAAAAGGTCCATTTTGCTGAGACCATTTCAACAAAGTTTTCTTTCCCTGAACCTAGAAAAACCAGGTATTAGGGTACAGAACTTTTGTTTTATATGTATATAAATACACATGTACATATTTATATAAATATAAAAGCAGAGCATCCTCCCATTTCTCCTCATAATTTATTATTATTATTAAAGCTTGTAACAGAGTTAGCTGGACTCTTCAGAAGCAGGTACTCTCCGCACACACATGGCACAGGGAGTTTAGCTCTGCTAGAGCAGAACAGCCAGGCAGGGACATGAGACGTTGGGTGACAGGGGCGGATTCGGGTGAGCAGCCAGGGAAGGGCAGGGAGCAACAACTGGAAATGACATCGCTTGCTCCAGGGTGGCACTCTGGCCCACCAGAGCCGGCCTCCGTGAGCAGGCGCCGTGAGCAGACTCCACGATGGCGTGGGAGGACGGCTGCACAACCCACCCGGCCCCTCAGCCGCCCAATGCCCACCCCCCTTTTCTGGACCAGCTGCTGGAGAGGGACTGTCCCTCGCTTTTAAAGGGGTCCCAGTTCACCCTCTAAGCACGTGCATGCTAGTTCCCTTTGGCAGTACTCCCCACCACGCTGCCATGGGTCTTTTCGCCTACTGTCCTCAAAGTCACTTGCACTGTTCCCTGCCTCTGCTCGGTTCCCCAGCCCCCTCACCAAGTCCTCCCAGACGTCCTGCTTGGTGGCCAAGACCAGACGCCTTTTTTTCCCCTGATCCACAGGCTCCACACTGTTATATGTGAATGCTTTCCCACAGTCTTGTAAGACCCAATAATTTCCTCCAAGGAGTGAGTTTCTCAGAGGTTTTCTGCTCTCTGAGACCTCTGAGTAAGTCAGGGCTGGTGGCATGCGCTCCTCAAGAGGTGCTGACTTCATTCCAGAGAGGGCAGGGGCAAAGTGCAAAAGATTTCTTGAAATCAGAAGGTATTTCCATCACTAACAGCTCTCTCTCCTTCATGCTGTATAGCACTTATTTCAAGTAAGGTTATTATTCACGTGTCTCTGCAGCCTTCACTCTTCCTGTGGTGAGTGGTGATCAGTAGATGTCTACTGGTGACCAGCTGAGCCACTTCATCATGACGCATGCTGGAACAGCTGAAAACATTCAAACCTGATTGCGTTCTTCATAGCAAAAAGTGCTTTTCTTGAGAAATAAAATGAAAACAGTCTTCCTATGGAACATCTTAAGGACTCAAAACCAGTATTTCCTAGGGTGGGAAGGATGGAGCACATCTACTTTATTTGGCTTTATCTCAGTAAGGAAACAGAGCTAGTGGCAAAATTGGCACATCTTTGTGAACTTATTAAACTCGGGACCCTGGCTGGAATGTAAAAGAAATGATGGAGCAAAGGAGAACTTTGCCTTACACTGGGCTTCTGCTAGTTCTGGCGATTTCATGTGCAGGTTGTCCAAAATAGTTCTGCTAGCCAAGTAAAGATGAATCTCTCAAATAATAAACTGTGGGTTTTCAAAGAGGCCTTTTGGGGGTACTGCTACAACCTGGTAGAGGTAAGTCTTTTCATGCCCCTCCGCTGAGCCAGATTGGAGGACAATACAGGCTCCAGCCTTGGTGCCTGAGGTGCTCGGTTTAAAGCAAAGTAAGTGGCTGCCATTGCACCCTGTAAAATAGAGAAAGACAAGAGAGTGTTGTGTTTGTTTGTTTTTTTTTCCTCAGGAAGACAAAATCACTGGGTGAAATTCAGTTCTTTGGTACTTTTTCCCTCCCTTTCCCTATTCAGTCCCCTGAAAAAATGGATGTGCATGGATGATTTCCATGAAATGATAATGTTTAGGCTGGCAGACAGCTAGACCCCTGACTGAAAGCGGTGGGTAGCAGTACGTGCACAGAGTCCCACTAGGTCACTACAATCCAGATGGAAGTTAAAAATATTGAGCAGGTGACAGGTCCAAAAGCTTTACTGTTACTACAGTGCCATATTATATTTGGTCTCTGTGGCAAATAATCTTCCCAATTCCTCTATCGCTTTCCAAAATGACAGCTCATTCTGCAAGGAAGGAAGAGGCAAAGGGGTAGGATATACCTTCACCAGGTGAACGTCTTGTCTGCTGAGTTGGTTTTGAGACAAATACTCCCTGTTCACTATCCATGGATGTCTTAGGACTTGTACTGCCGTGAGGCGCTGATGAGGGTCTACATGAAGCATCTTTGATACAATGTCCTGGGTTTAAAAGGAAGAAAATGGTAAAAGGGAAAAAGTAATTAATAGTGCAGGTTTTACTAAGATCTTCCTGGTTGACCAGCACGTGCAATGGAGAGAGGGATGTATGTTAGATATGCTTTATATTTTTCAAGTGTAAAGTCTGATCTTCAAGATTTCCAAGTGTAAATTCAACTCTTAGTTTACAATCCAGTCAAAAGACAATTCAGAGGGTATTCAGCTTATTGAGTGAGTGTTAATTATTGGTGACCTTGTAGGGGTGATAAGCTCCACCTAAAGAGGATGTCATCTGGAGGCATCTCCTCACTGACATGCTTAAAAGACAAGCCTAGAACAGAAATCTGATTCGAGTGGCTAAAATTCAATGAGATCAGTTCTACCATGTCTGAACATTTTAATCCCAAAACTGAACATCTGGTAAAAAATTAATTGTGAGGCTTATAAGTGTTGGTAGCAAGATGAGTAAGTTACTAGGATGGCTTGCAGTTTTGTGATGGGACATGTCAGTATTTTTCCATAGGACACTACTGGTCGCTAAAACTGAAATCTCTTGCAGGAATATCTAGACCCTGTCAATGTTTCTGATTAATGCCAGGCAACTGGAAGCTTGTCAGCTTTCCTGCCCATCTACCTGTTTTACAGACCAGTGCACAGCCCAAAGATCGCAGCACCAGACAAATTTTATCTGTTTTTTATGCTTTGTGATAGGGCAGCCTAAACTGTGGACTGTACAGGAGTTAAAAATGCTAGTGTGTGAACTGCCTGCTTCTTGTTAACTTTGAGAAGCAAAAAGGTGATTCACATAGAGACCATGAATTTGTGCCATTGACTACCCTACACTTCTAAAAGTTCAGTTGCACCAAAAGAGTTCTGTGCTGTTTTAATGTTAAGAGCATTCACAATTGATGGTGCTATATTATGCCTTAGTTTAATGAAATAAAGTGCCAAAATTCCTAACACGCTATTTCATGCAGAGTGGTAGAAATATAAAGAAGGAATTTTTGATTTCATAGGGCACAGAGAAATAACCCTTCTGACTATCTCCCTCTTAAGTTTGTTACAATTGCAGACTGCAAGCCTGTTCCAGAGAACAAGAAAAAAAATCTGCGAACGTGTTCACTGACCTTTGCAGTATCAGATACTGAATCCCAGTTTCCTCCTGTAAGTGCGTATTTGCCACTGCCGATCCTGGCCAGAATCTCCTCTGGGGTATCATCTGGTCCATTTGCAAAAGGAGTGAACCTATTTAAAAAAAAGAGAAAAAAATACAGTGCAATTTGCAAGTATATGATTTCTAGGATCTAGTGCTAAATGCCACCAATTACAACAGGAATTTTGTTCCAGAACTGACCACACACATTGCTGCTTCATTTTCACTCAAACTATACAGTCCTCAAATTAAGCTGTTCTGCAGAGGAAAAGACTGATTCCTTAACTGGTTTTAAAATGTTTATTCTGTTCTCATTTTTTAGGAATGAAATACTCCTTTTAAAAAATAGACAGGCTTTTACCTCTTTAATTGTTTTAATTCTGCTTTATTGCCAACAGAAGTACCTTGATAATGGCAAGAAACGATAAAAATAATAAAGGAGAAAAACTAGGATCTGCAACAGAAAAAAAAGGAAAAGAAAAAAGAACCCTTTATAATCGATTTTGCAAGGCTTTGTTAACCATAATGTGCAGGTCTGTTGGGCAAGACAAATGATCTGCAATAGGTTACTTCCTGATCTAGCCAGTCAGAAGTTACTGGTAACATGCACCCAGCTTTACAAAAGTATCACATGCAGAGGGCACACTTTTTATCTTCATAAAGTGACAAGCGGTAAGATTTTTGCATCTGACTAAAATCTACCAAGCCAAATTTTAC
Source organism: Larus michahellis (assembly GCF_964199755.1). Lineage (NCBI taxonomy): Eukaryota > Metazoa > Chordata > Aves > Charadriiformes > Laridae > Larus > Larus michahellis. The sequence goes on along the minus strand of NC_133898.1, from coordinate 54,697,923 downwards.
TCTGCAATCTTGAACAGCTGTGTAGGTTTAGAAGAAGGGGGTATTTGGGATTTTTTTACTTTCCCTTCCATCTGTCTTTTCTCTTCTGAAAGCGTGCCAGCGTACTTTTTAGACTGTTTAAACAGTTGTTTTGGCCACATCTTTCTATCCCACCTGGTTTCTAATAGCACATTCAATTCCTTATGCTGTATTTTCTCATTTTCAAAACCACATCAGATTTCACAGAAGTTCATCCTAAAGAGATAGATAATATTTTTGCAATCTGTAACTATCAAGAGGGACTCATGAAGAGTTAAGGACTGGTTAAAACTCCAAAGTCTGTCACTACCTGCATTAACAAGATCCCAGCCTTCTGCTCTAGTCCTGCGTGTCTGAGCCTTCTCTGCTCATAGAGATGATGGGAGGAGAATAAAATCCTGGTTGCAAATAATAGTCAGTTCCTACTAACTCTCCTCTGCTGAGGAAGAACAAGGCCATTCCTAAATGTCGTGGTGGCACCTAAAAAGTTAGCGCTTCTCAACAGTTTGCATTACTCTTATTTTGTCTTTTAAGTGCAGAAAAAAGTGAGATGTAAGTGAATAGCACCTGTTGGCAAATTTAATATCCAATAAATTGTGCAATTTGTATTTCAGATTCAAAGACATTTGGATTTTTTTTCACATTTAAAAAAGAAGCATTTTCACTGTAATCAGCTAAACAAATGTGACTGTGGGTAATGTGTTGGTTTTATTTCACTGATTCTGGTTGTGTATCACTGTAAATGTATGGCATTAGCCAAACAGAAACAGGTTTTTGGAGATCCCACAGAAAGTCACAATGTATTTCAGATAATGGTGAACACATTTGTACTCAGGAACAAAATAGATGTGATTGAAACTCCTGGCGATAACAATAATCCATGAGGCAAGAGACATGAATAACAAAAAAGTAGGGTCCAACTCTTTGTTTTCTGTATAAATCCAGGAATGAATCCAAGCTTCTTGCCACAGCTGAATGATCATGAAGCAGATTAAAGAGCTGTCAGATGTCACTGAAAAGTTTCAAGCTGCACTTAGGTACAATAAATGTGCACATACCACACCCTGAGAAATGAAATTCAGGGGCCTGATAACTCCAGAACGGATTTGCACACTGTGCTTCCCACTCACCCCAGCACATCTTACTCCTGTCCTTCACTGCTTATTTCAATCTGTCTCATTCCCTGGGTCTTCTTGTGCCAATATTTAACTTTAGCCAACACACTGGCAGGGGTATTTTTGCCAAGTACTGCCTCCCCCCACCCCCAAAAAAAAAAAAAAAAAATTCCTGCTGCCTGTTGCTGTTCTTGCTGGTCTGTTCTTTTACTTTCTGTCCTTTCTGCAGCACATTTTTCAAATAGCATATGAGAACTATGTTTTGGTTTGTGGTTTTATTTTTTTAGCCTTTAAAGGTGCTCAGATACCTTGATAACAACAACAGTAGAAGAAGAATGAAGCTGAAGAGAATATATGCATTAATAGAAATGAATGAACATCCTCTTATGGATAAGGTGAATGTGATATGGCTCTTCGTACTCCTACACTCCTCTCCTAGTGTAAAACTTTCATGCTGCTTAGGTGGTGAGCGAGGCTTTTAGGAGTCTAGGTCTCAGTGCACACTTACAGGCCCAGGCTGTTAAAAGCCTAAGCAACTTGTAAAGCATCATTATGCATTCTGGAAAAACTTCTTCTAATTCTAGGTCTTGGTATCTAATTTCTTGCCTTGTACAACTGAGCACATTTCTCAAAGGAGGCCAGACAGTTTGCTCTCTCTATCTGTGATTCCTTTCTGGCTTAATCACTGCTGAAGTCCTGAGCCCACTGGAGACTGCTGCTCTAGGAAAAACTCTACACTCACCCTGCCAACATGGTATACAGTAGGATCCCCAAGCTCCAGATGTCACAGGCTGCATCATAACCTTGGCGTTTAAGGACCTATGAGAAGGAAAGAGAGAGACGAAAATAGGTTAATCTGCTTTCCTGAATTTTTAGCTTCTGGTGTTTGAAAAGCACAGATTAGTGGTTGTACGTGCTGATATTTCCAGGGCTTGCCCTTGTATCTGGCTGCCTTAGGTGCAAAATGTTCAGTAGTGGAGTGAAGCAAGGTGAAACCCAAGCTGGAGTGAGCTGGTTAGTGTGCCAGCCCAGCAAAGGTGTCACCTCCACAGTGACAGAGTTGAGTGCACTTTGTTGGAGGCTCTGGAAGCCTCTCTGAACATCTAACACACAGCAAAGCAGAACAAGCCCCTCTGCTTACTTCAATGTTTTAAAATCTTTCTTAAAAAAGCTCGTTAATACTTTGAAATGTATCCTCCTAACATAAAGATTACTAAGAACACTGTGGATGCAACAAGCATAGGGCTGAGTGACAGTGATGAGCATGTCTGAACTCAGTTTGGATTTGATACAACAAATGGATGCACTGGACTTAACAGATAATAGGATAAAACTTGATCCCTTTTCCCTATGGGGAAAACAAGACCCATGGTACTCAGCAGAGATCTGACCAGTAGGTTCGATGTTGGTACAGGATGGCAAGTTATAGCAGAAAGGGTAAAATCTGGACTTCATTTATGCTAATACATACCAGAAGAAACGCCTATTTGAGTCAGTGCAAGTCCAAGTGAAAGTGAAGTCACCAACTGATGCTGCACTGCTGAGATTAGGGGAAGAACTTTGTTTCTGTTTGGCTCAGAAAAGCTCAGGGACCACCTCCGGACCTTCCACTTGCTCAGAAAAGCAAACTACCCTTCTGTTTATTCAGTTTTGACACAAGGGGAGTTTTATCCCCTTTGGATGGATCAGTAGATACATTAATTTTTTGCAAAGCACATGAAAAAGGAATGTACAAGATCAGCACATCTTTCTCTGGCCTGCAGCCTTATTACCCAGGAGTGATTTCAGCTATCTGAAGTCTATCTCAGAAAAGACCAAGCACTGCTAGGAAAAAACAGTTTCAAAAAAAATTGTCTGGACAGATTTTACAAATGATGAGTGGTAAAATAACCATCTGCCAGGTATGCTGCTGAGCGAACATTTGCTACCTGGAAAAAAAAAACCTGAGAAAATGCTGCATTTTCTCCTGTTGACAAAGCTGGTACAATTCTGCTTCTGCCTCTCTCTCCTGCGCTTCATGTATACGCTCTCTGGCTGTTTTATTTGTTCCTATTTCTTTAGTTCCTACATTCATTCCCCCTCTATTAATGTTAGATTTTATGGGCAAAACTTATCTGCTATTTGAGAAACTCAATTGCTTCTTGCTTCTCCTGTGAGACTGAATACCCAACATTTATCTTTTGGTGTGGCCATTCTCATTGCTTCTTGAACAGTTACGTTTTTCATTGCCATCACTGGCAAACTCCAACAACCAAGGACAATCAAGTCCAAAGCAAATGACAGAAAAATGGGGCAGTGATGATGTTTAGTGGAGCAGCATATTAAGCAAGTGGTTACACAACCCCAAAATGATGGGCTGGTGTTGGTGTGCGCCATCATTCAGTGTGCAAGAATGCTGCTAGATAACAGGGGCATCCACCCTGTGCCAGCATCTAGGGAGAGCTTTGCTGGGAATTAGTTTTTATTGATAACAACAGGATCTAGTGAGAGTTATCAGGTAGTGTCATTGCTACTTGAAAATGCCTCCTGCAGGTCTGTGCAACTGTGGTTAAAGTGAGAACACTGAGCTGGCAGGAGCAAGCCTGGGAAACCTTGGCCAAAAAGATGAGTGTTTGATCTAGGGGGCAGATGTTATCAAACAGGAACAGGCACCTGTCTTAGAAATAAATCAGTCAGAGAAAGAGCTTTGCAGAAGATGCAGTGGTGCCCTACTCTAATGGATGCTGAAGAATTTACCACTCATGAAGGGGTTTCGGTCACCTGGGACCGAATGGTGGGATCTGGGATTTGGTGGGATCTGAAATACAGGCATGAGCTGCTGGTTCTTAGCTCCACACATGGCAGGGCATTGTAGTGATAAGGAACATACTGGGTTCATTCAGTTCTGATAATGGCTCAGATGTTTATCCAAACCCCTTTTATTTCTGCAGGCTTTGATTCATTGGATTAACAATGTTACAAATACGGGCTTTTCTCAGTTGTGACACAAGCAGGGATGCGTATGGGTATGAAAGTTAATAAACAATCTCATCGTTTCAAATGCCAAGACAGTAGTCCTTCACGGATTTTGCAGGAAAACTACAGAAAAAAATATTTCCACTTTATCCAAAAGGATCCTACGGCATCCCTAGGGAAACAGCAGGCTGCCTTCTCGCCTGATCCCGCCTCTCCTCACCCCCTGCACCCAGCGGGACTCGCACTAGGTGGCAGCCTGCGCCTTTCTCTCGGCCGGCCTCCAGCTCTGCTCATCTAAACCCCCAATTAAATGTTTCCAAAATAAAGGGAGAGCCAAGTGGGCAAACATGTCCTCCTTCCTCTGCCACTGTCTTTTTGTATCATCAGCGCAGCTGACATTCCGCCGCCTCGTTTAGTTTCAGGGGCATATGGCAGATGTCGCAGCGGGGTTCAGATGGGGAACGTTAAAGTCGAGTGGAGTCTGGAGGGCAGCATCATATCACAGGTAAAATGTAAAAGCACTTAAGGCTTTATTTAAGCTCTCTGCCAGTTCTGGTAATGTTTCAATTAATCTCCAACGTTTCCTGCATTAGCAGGACCTGTCTTACCACAAACATCTGGGAGCGTGATTTCTGCTTTCAGTTCAAATCAGAAGATTCCGATCTGAAACTGCATTGGGCAGGCAATGTTTGTGATTACAGACGCAATACAAAATAGCCCATCATGAAAAATAGCTACACTTATTTTAAGTGCCTTGTATCTTGGAGAAAATCTGAGTGCTCTAAATCTTGTAAACATGATTATTTTTTGGTTTAGAAATTGAATTGCTGTAGTGCCACAGAACTTTTTTTACGTATTTTGATAAATTTTAAACAGCTCATTCCAATTTCTAAAATGAAAACCCAACGAAACAGCAATAAAATAACAAACCAATCTGTCTTGGCAATGGCATTTTTTTTCTGAAAAAAATCTGCTTTGAATTTATACTGCCCCAGCAATGGTCTCAATTTAACAAATTCTATTTCACATGCTGGAAGGCTGTGATTCCCGCAACTTTTGGTATCATGAAAGGACCTTGTACAGAAAGATCATCCATTTTTCTCTTCCCAGTTACATATCATGCAAATGAACATTGGATGGAGAAGAGTTATGGGGAAGAAAAGATTGCTGATTGATACCAACTGAGAGACAGTGGTATCTGACAGCAGAGGACAGATGAAGTATTGAAAGGCAATAGTTTTGAATTTTTCTTATAAAGACCATAAGAAGCTGAGGAAGACACACATTTGAAGTTGTGCATTGCAAATACTAAAATTGCTGATAAGCTTCACTCTGAGAAATCGAAAATTACCCAGGAAATTAACCTTTTGCTCCTTCATCAGAAGGAAGCAGATATGAACATCTCAAGGGTCAAATGCAGCAAACAGCCCAAACCATCCAAACAGCTGTGGGACCAAAACCCACTCCCGTGGGGCTGCATGAAAGCAACAGCACTTGCCAGCGATGCAAAGCCACTTCTCCCTGGCTTGGGGCAAGCTGTTTGGTCTTCCTCCATTTCCCCATCTGTAAACATGGGAAGGCAGCCTTTTCCAACATCCCCCATAACAGGGGGGATTGGTACTAGGAAAGCCCAAGAGAAGAGATGTTTCTTTAGCTCAACGAAGCCAACAATAAAGCCCCCGCTGACTTCAGCGTGGTAAGGATTTTGTGCATGGATTTTTCTTTTGAGTCTTATTCCTGACATCAAGATTTCTCTCTTAAGCCTTATCCCGTTCTGACACAGTGAATGAGAGGGGAAGCAATCTGAGCAGAAGCGGCTAGAGAAAAAATGGTATTTACCCTAGTAATGAGCCAAAGCATTGTGTACGTCAGTCCAAGACAGACACCAGCTTCTGTCAGGAGAAAAACAACTGCCCTGACAAAACCAGGAGTAGGAAAGTTATGGTAATAGAGACCGTGCAAGTGCTGGTAGCCTGGTTTCTGCCTTGCTCCTCTCGTAAAGGCAGTGAGGAAAAGGGAGAGGAAGGACTGCTTCCTAGGACATGCTCATTACTCACGGCTTTGAAATGCGATCCTACCTCGGGGGCGACGAAGTTTGCCGTGTAGCAGGGAGTCATGAGCAGCCCATTCTCCGCTCTCAGTTGCTTGGCAAACCCAAAGTCACAGATCCTGATGGAGTCTGGGTTTCCTGACTCATCCATGTAGAGGATATTACTTGGCTTGAGATCCCGGTGCACCACCTTAACAAGAAAGCAATGAGTAACAAGTGAGGAGAGGAGGTCAGGAAGGATCCAGGCTTGGCTGCTGTTTCTGGTCTGCCGGTTAAGGTAGGTCAAGAGCTCATGCCGAAAATATTTACGTTTTGGAGAAAAGTTGCTTAAAACCCTTGGGCAAACGAAGAAAAAAAAAAAGGTTGAAGTCTGTTAAAATCGGAAAGAACATGTTGACAGTCTCTGCTGATGTATTTAGAGGCTGCTGCTGTAAGGGGGGGACACCTTTCCTGAGGGTGGTCAGAGGGGGTTGCTGTACAAACCCCTTGGTGTCAGAGTCTTCTAGAACTTGATGGCCCTAAATATTCAGCTGAAAAGGCGAAGAAGAAATCCCGTCATAGGAGGAAAGTGTGTAAGGGTCTTCTTGCGCCTGTCCATGTGAGTGGCTCACACCTGAAGGGAGGGATTATTTTTTTTCCTCATTTCAAAATGTATCCACAAAAATCCGTTCTGTAGGCGTGCAACTTCAAGTGGCTGTGTGTTTTACCACACATGCCGCATTTCAGTGGTGGGAAAAGAAGCCTTTAGTTGTTATAGCAAGACTGAAAAACTATCACGAAAACATAAAAGCCCAAGAACAAAATGCACTTGTTTTAACCATGAAACAGAAAAAGCAGCAAATATTTGGCTAATCATCCAAACTGCTTGTCCCTGAAAAGGAGAGATTTTCAAACTGCTCAATACAGAGAGCTTAGATTTTAAAAGCCATCTCTTCAACAGCATGTCAGAAACCTTTCCCATCAGCTGCTCAAACTGCCACTTCACTTGGAAACCTGAGCATTTGATTTTCTACCTCTCTGCTGATTCAGCTACCCTATGTGAAATTCTGTTGAAAGATCAGGTACTGCAATGGTGACTGTGATAAAAAGTAAACAACTAATATCCCAACAAGGTACATGAACTTGAAAATCAGTGCAATTTGGGGATGAAAATACCACTTCAGCGTACTGCAGTTCAGTTGGGAAATGGCTAAAAAGCCTATGACCCTATTTCACAAACAAAATGTAATTATAAATATGGAGAACGGGGTCTTTTTGGGGAAAAAAACATATTTACATTTCAGAGAAGCAAGATCGCCACTGTTTGCTTTTCTAAAAGTAATAGAAGGTTGATGCAGATAGCCAAAAAAGCAGTGCTTACACCCTGGGAGTGCAGGTAATCCACAGTCCTGGTGATGGTGCACAGCACAGCGCTGGCCTCCCGCTCTGAGAAACACTTCTGCCGAAGAATGCGGTCCAGCAGCTCACCTCCCCGCATCAACTCCATCACCAGGTACACGTATTTCCCATCATCATAGACCTGGAAGAGTAATGAAATAAATATATATTTTGGATCCATTAACTTGGTGAAGGTTGGTCCTTTGATCACAGTGTTGGCTTGCTTGGGTGAGATGTTGCAAGAAGAAAATGTCAGCTAATGTGGCGGAAATGTGCTTATTACGCTTAACAACAGAAAAGGCAACTTTATAAAATGACTTAATCATCACTTTTTTTCTCGTGTCTGTAGCAGCTTGCCAATTTGTCCACACAGAAACGTAGCTTTCCTGATCTGCTGTCACGTCAGCAGAGTAGACCAAGCTGCTAAAAGCAGCACCACTTCACACAGCCTGAAATGTCTGCTGGCTCTCACCCAGGCCTCCTTCTCAGTAGTGTTCTCTTTCCACTTCCACAGGGTAACGTTTGCCATTTCAAATATCAGTATTTCCCTTTGACTCATGATCAGCTAAATGAACTGTATTATACTGTTGGCCAAGACCTGCTTCCAATGATATTATATAGTTTATGTTTGCCGTTCTGGTGAATAAATTGTTGACATCAGCTACAAGATGTATTTACCTTCAATGTCAATTGCAAGGGGTAAAAAGACATTTTTGTCTAAATTGGAAGACAGCCATTTTCACGTCATAAGTCTTTATCTGGACTGCAATAATAGGTGGTGCTATAGTCATCAATGCTAAATGTTTTTGGAAAGGAATATAAAACCTTTTTTGCACAGATTTCAAGATACTCTTTAACACTTAGGAATTAGGTGAGACTTTCCCGAGGGCATGCGGTTAGAAATTTTTTATATACTTCTCTAAGTTCCGAACCATAACACACTGACCACTGAGACAGGCAGGATTTTGTTCTGTAAACTCTTGAATCTGACACGGTGTGGCCAGTCCTGGGTGAGACGGCAGGCAGCGTAAGTGAAACATCTCCCACTGAAGGTCATTACTGCATGTAAGCACAGCGAAGGCTGTTCTTCATAAGAAATCTTCATGCCTTGTCAGGCTGCTTGAGTAGAAGGTAAATACTCCCTAGCATTAAAACACTGTGGGGGGAAATCCTAGTGACTTTGTGAGCTCTCCTCTTCACAACAGAGCAGATCCCACAGGCTGCTCATGAAAGAGCATCCCCTGCCCAGCAGCACCCCTGTGTGTGCTCAGCAACTTGCTCCGTAGCATCCAACCAGGGAGATCTCACTTCTGAAAAGTGCGGCAAAACCAAATACATTCTGTTGTTCTCCAGCACCGTGCCCCTTTGGTTTTATCGACAGTTGGTTAGACAGTAATTGGAGAATGTATAACCTGACAGTCTTTCAAACTGGTATCCAGGAATTTGTGACTCCCATTTTTTAACTTGATTTCAATGGTTCTGGTTTTAGCTCTGAGCTTCAACTGAAGAATCTTCCAGACATGGACAAGTAGGTGAGCCTGACCATAAGGTGAGAATCATTTAATGCTGAAGTGCTCAAAGACTACTCACATCTTTAAGAGTAATGATGTTTGGATGCTGTCCGTATCGCAAGAGGATCTCAATTTCTTCAGAGGGGTCTCTCTTGCTCTTATCAATTATCTGGAATAAATGAAGCACAGTGTAGTAAGATACTGGCTAGCAGCACTAAGCACAAAACAAGCAATTTCTACAGTTTAAACAAATTAATATTTAAAATTCTTCTATTAGTCATTGTTCTAGGAGAGGACAGCTCAAACCCTGTGCAAACGAGAGCAATGCTGACTATATGCCAAAGTCAGATGGAGCAATAATTAGTTTAGATTCTGAAGGCATAGGCCCTCTTTCTGATGCCTACAGTTTTGTTTGCCCATAAATAATGGCAGTAACAAGAAGTATCATTTAGAAATCAAACAGCCTGGAGAGTTTTAAAATAGTAAGAGTTTTAAAATGACCCCGTTGACGTAAAAAATGGAAAAGTTCGTTACACTGGCATATGCTTCTATATCTGCTGATAATTAACAGAAATTGCTTTTCAGGTGGGTTTGTCAGAAGTGAAAATGTATAGACATTTACTGTCAAGGGAGATCCGAGTTGAAGCTATTGGTAATCACTTGGCTTTTTGGGCCATGCTGTTGTAACGAACAAGAGAGTGGACAGAGATTGCATTTGGCCATGTAACCAAACTCTGCCCATTCCTAAGCTAGAAAGAAACGTGCTCTATATATCACTTTTCTGTATTCAGCATATTTTGCCTTACCAGAGAGTACACAGTGAGACATGAAAACTGTTTAGTTTTATAGCAGCAGGTCTCAGAAATACATGACACCTGCTGCTTAGAGAGAATCACTGCATGGAAAGCCTGCTGTTAGGATGGCACTGACTTCTCATCAATACCTATATTTGGGATGTCAATCAAAGAGCTTTGATCATTTCCCCAGTTGAGAGCACTGATTAACGCTTCTCACTTCGCAGTTTTAAATGATAAATAGGAAACAAAAAAAAAGCTATAAAATAATACAAGAGAGATCTCAGTATTTTGGAATCTCAAATGCAACTGCACAGGGGATGGTGAAAGACTCATTCTACTAGAAACTCATGAGGAGTACAGTATTTTGGCACAACTTCTTATTGCTAGAAAACAGCAGTAGTACTTTTGAATAACAGGTTTACCCAAGAGGAATGGGTGGCATTTTCAGAATATCATAATTCTGTTATTGGCTTAGATTTCAAGGCTTCCAACCTAAAATGTGGTTAATTCTCTCTAAGAACTAGGCACAGAGCACAGATTTAAAACAATAGTGTTTGCAGGGAAACAATTTTTTAAAAATCTCTTTTGTTAATGAGGATAAGTGCCTGGTTGCTTTTGCATGCATTTTTTTATGGCTTAATTATGGCAATGCACGTTTAAGTACATGTCTAGAATTTTATGCATCAGCTATAACAGTGCATACTTGAATATATGTCAGAGGTTTTGTAGTCAGCATGACTGGCATGCATTTGCAGTGATAACGATGGTCAGTATTGTCCATGGTTGAGGTATGCATTTGAAGCCATATCAGTGATTTGATTCTGAATTAATAGCAGTGTGACGAGTGAAAGTGCAATATGGAGCTGATGCAGGTAGATGGCTGTTGTCCACATTTGAATAAATGAAGGAAAAACCTCAAAAACAGGTGTGTAGAAAAGATTCTCCTTAGAATAATGTTGTTCTCTGAGTTTAGTTGAGACATTCTCGAAAAGCCAATGAAACCCTGATTGAATGACTCCTCATACATACAGCCACAGTGGCTGAATGTGTCCCACTCAACCAATAACTCTAACATATAAAGGCATCCTCAGGGCCATTTCCCTGGCTAAACTAATATAGTTCTTGCCAAGTTAATGGAGTTACCCACATGTGCACCTGTTAGCCTCTGCCTGCCTTGCACCAACCGGCAGAATTTACTGCAACAAGTATTACTACCACTGTGTGAAGCATTACTATCACTACTTCACTGCAGCAAGCAATATATTCCAGATTCTTTTTCCGTTGTATTTTCCTGTGAAAAGAAATATCCAGAGCTGTGGAAAATTTTAAGCAACTATTCATAATGCAGGACTAAAATTGCATATATATGGCCTAAAAAAAATCCAAACCAAAAATAGTCTTCAGCTATTGATACAAAACTCAAAAGAACATAACCTGAAGCAGTCTGCTACTGATTTAGTAGCAATAGCAGTAGATGATACGTAATGCTTCTAATTCATAATATGCTATATAAATATATTTTGCAAGACAGTCCTGCTAAATATGCATGCTTTTTGCTTTAATGTGTGCACAAGCTGCGATCCAGCGATTAAATGGACAAGCTGCCCCAAAGCAGACAACAAACCATTGTCAGAGCTGTGAAGGGACCTGCCAAATTCCTCACCCAGTCCCTGGGCAGTCCAGTTGGACAGACCAGAACAATTTTTTCCCTCCACAATGAGAGACTGTCACCCTGACAGTGCCTCTCTTTGGCATGCCTGTGACTTACACTTGGTCCACAACTGAGGAAGCAGCAAAGGAGGTGGCTGCTGCACCGTTAGCAGAAATCCCTCTTTGGTTCAGACCGACTGCACTACGCAGAGTTTCTTTATTCACATGCTGCAATGGCTGCAGCAGCTCCTTAATATGCCCCAGAACTCCACTGTGATACCCAGTTCTCCTGGTCATCGTCTTCAGAAAGTGTTTTGGTGTGTTGTTAAACCCATGCCAGACTTTCCAAAGAGGGAAGCTGCCATGTCAGGGTGGTTCGGACAGTGGTTGCTGCCTCCTATTACACCCGGAGGCGTCTGCGTCACGACACGAGGTGCTGCATCCCCAGAACATCTGCAAATTGTGCCCCAACTTAGTGCCAAAACGAGCTATGGTAAAATGCAGGCCCAGTGCTCCTTACTGAACACAGGGATAAGGGAGATGTGTCATGGGCTTCTGGTGATATTCATAAGTAGTTCTGAGATTCTCAAAAAGTATCAGATTAAAGGAATCAAATTGTGTAAGTGAAAAGGCAGTGGTTTCACTAGACGGGTGTAAAATAAGTGCTTTTTGTGCAGCTGTACTTTCTGATTTTCAGTCTGGGCGTTGCTGTGTATAACACGGAGGAAAAGCACGCTCCAGGCACCTTGTGCAGATGCAGCAGGAGAGAGGCAGGATGGATGGAGGCAGCCCCGGCACGGCACCCTCTGCACGCTCTCCCCACGCTCACCGGCCGGCCACCAGGATGCTTGGCCTCCTGGCAAAAGCTTCTGCCGTACTTGTGCTGCAACCGCTTTCTTCTCCAGACAGCAACACCCGGGCTGCTGGGCACAGAGTCCAAAATCACCATGAACGCCTCGTCCACAATCCTACATGCTTATCTACACACTCATCCCCCTTCCTGGAGCGGGTCAGTGCCAAGATATATGAAGCAGCCTTGACTGCGATTTGAAAAGTCAGGCTTGGCGACTGCCAGAGAAGGTGCGGGAGGCGTTACAAAGTCACGTGGTTGTACTCTGCCTCCTGGAAACAAACCAAGGCGCTCTTCTTGCCAGTCCTTTCCAGGGGAGACCTGGCAAGTATCTGCCAGCTCCTCGGGGCCGTGCTCCCACTGCCCTGAGCTCTGGCGTTCTCCTGGGCTGTCCGAGGGTGGGGACATGGATGGATGTTCTTTCCAGTGGGCTTTGACTGGCACTACCAGAGCAGACACCCATACCAGACACTTGGCTTTTCCATTTCTATGTTACTGTTTCTTCCTCCTGCTCCTGCTTTGGAGTTTAATTATCTCTAAGTTTTAAAGATCAGCTCTATTGTCAGTTCACTTCTGCGTATTGACAGGTTTTAGCTTTGTCCGCTGAATTCAACCAGTGCAGATTGTGCAGACCAGACAACAGAGTATGTGGCACTTCACACCCCATCAATGTAGCAGTTAGATATGGTCCTCAAATTAATTTTAATACAACATCTCTCAGAGCTATTTGTTCAGGCTGCCCAGAGGGACCCCACAAGGATAGCCTGTTGTTGGCCACCCTGCTCCAATGAGGACCAAAGGCTCTGGATTGTTTCCTACCCATATACTGGAAAATGCAATGCTAGAAAGAAAAAAAGCATTTAACGTTACAGATTTGGATACAGGAACTGCCATATTCTCATCATACTTCCTAGATGAGACCACATATGGCCACTGCATGTGATACACTGTCTGCTCTTGTTCAGAATTAATATTGTTATTAACCAGTTAATTTTTTTGCTATCTAGTAGCCTTCAAGCTCTACTGTTGGACGCTGGCAAGTGAAATATCTGTCTGAATTTTAGATGGGCAATGACACTCTTAAACCCCGATTAAAAGCTGAGCAAAACTATGTAACATCTAAATATTTCTTGTGGTGATAAAGAGCATTTTCCACCCTGGTCACTCTGTTGCCTCTGAGACATTGTGTTTTGCATGAAGACAGACTCTTCTCTGTTCCTCTCTGTGGCAGCCCATGAGCCTCCTGCGGCTCTTCCTGTCCAAGGAATGATGTCTTTTCTTTAGGAAATACATTCTGATTTGAACTCAACTAAAATGTACACATAAACACCCTCTGTTACAGAATTAAGGGAAGATTTTCTCTGCTACTAGTCCTGAGGTTTTGAGTTAAGATGTAACAATGCTACTTTTCTATTTCTCTCTGTAGATGTGTGGTGAAGAACGCCAACTCAGAAAGCCATCGTAATGTACAAATAACTGAACTGAAAATGTAGCAAGAGCTCTGTTGTGCTTTTGCAGAGAAGAGCCATGAAGCAGAGGGGGTTTCTACTGTCCTTCAACTAAATAAGAAACTGAGCCACATAACAAGTAGACTTTTCTCTATGTATGGGACAGCCAAAGATTGCTTAGAAACTCCTCTGTATTAAACAGTGGATGAAACAGTTCCAGAGTAAAAAGGGGCTCAGCACATGCAATAGTGTCCTTTGCTCTAATAGGGGACTTGTTTGTTCTTTGACTATTGCATCCTTTGTGTATTTCGCTGAGTAGCTGAAAGAAAAGGTGCATTTTCCTCAGCGGAATTTAGGGTAAGAACCTCATGATATTTTAAAATGAGTCCAGCTCCATTGAGGGACAATACTGAACTTTATCAAGGAAGAAAGGATCAGGAGACAACATTTTCAAAATCCTAATTAACACGTCTGGCCCGTTTGTACAAGTCCTTCTACAAGTCTTTTGCATGGAAAAAAATCACGTGATTGTCCCTTACTAATGGGTTTTCAATGTCTTCAACCTTGCCAGAGTGGACTGATGAGTATAAAAGAGACCATCAATACAGTTCTGTGTGGGTAAAGCCTTGCTGAAATTGGTACAGCAACTATATCGACAGTATAGCTTTATATTTGCTTGTTGCAGTTTTGTGAAGGTAATTGCATGCCTCCAACTGTGTAGACAAATTTCTTCTTCTGAATCTAGTTATGCCATTAGCAGATGTTACAGTCCTCAGCTGCTTGATACCACCCACCAGCTGGGACTTCTAGCCTCCACAGCCCTGCCAAAGAAACGGTATGTGTGAGCGCTCCCTAATCTGCTTTGGGCAGAATTAGCCCTGTTAATACAGATTGCCTTTTCAAACAGCTGAAATTAACCTGTGTGACCTTGCACGGGGAGGACGGCTGTGTTTCTCACATGGATTTCTTCATCACTACAGTTGTGAGATTGGAAAAAGGCAAGAGGTAGGAGGTGACAATTTAACTGCCTTTGCTGTCTGGAAAATGAATAGCCCAAAAGAAAGAGTGAGAGAAATGCAAGAGAGTGAGAAAGAGGACAGAAAAGAAACATGAGATGCACTGATGGGAAGAGCAGTGACAGGGGTCTGAGGAGAAAGGATGGGGCTCTGGCCAGCCTAAGCTGGAGCCATCAGTGAGGAAACTGCTCTCTGCTGCTGGGTCTTCCTGTGCTGGGGAGAAAGGACTTTGTGCATCTTTAATGAACAAACAAGACTGCATTCAAACATTTGCTTGGCTCTGACTTGATTTTTCCCCTTAAGTGAAATAGGACGCAAAAGCTCTGTCTAATCACATCAATTGAAATGGGCAATGGCGGCCACCTCCCTTCTTGGGAAAGCTAAACGTGCCTAACTCTGGCACTGTGGTTTAACCCTCAACACTGTGGTGTGTGCCGCTACCATGGACCGCAGCAAAAATTCTCCGTTTTGTTTTAGTGGCTTTATTCCACAGCAAGACCCACAAGCACTGGGACGCATTAGAAGTACACTGTGCAGCTTGGGCGTGGACAAAAAGTAGTTTGTGGGGCTTTGACCAAGCAGCTTTAGTGGGACCAGCATCTGCCTCGTCTTCAACTGCTTCAAATCACCTTTCCTGGCAGCTGAAACTGAGGTACAAGGGTGTGAACTGGGGCAGCTGAGCCACTGAGACAGTGCTAATCTGCTGCTCTGGCTACGGCGACAGAAAGTCCAGCAGAAGGTCAGGGCAGACACCTGGGCACTGCAATACCTAAACAGCCACAGCTGCGGCTGACAGTGTGTTTAGCCAGTGGGACTACCTAAAGATCCTTTTGAGCAGCACCAGGAAATTTAGGAGGGCTTTGTGTGAAAAACATGGAGGAGGAAGAGAGCTTTATACACTTTTCAAAGCTGCTTTAGTTTGTATTACATACTTTGAAGATTTTTCTAAAGCTTGTTTGGACTGTAAGCATGGGTTAATCACATTTAAGAAGAGATTCATATAATACAGTGTGATGCGATACTCCCTGTGGAAATCCTTTCCTTTTCTGGGAGGGGAGGGATGAGCAAAGAGAGAATTAATTTTGTGTTCCTTTGCGCACATTATATCTATGATATATTTGAAAATTCAGGGCACCACTGCTGGAACTGACTATAGGTGGGATTTGCATCTCTTCTGAAGACAAGAGGTGCAACACCATGCAAAGATTTTAACCTGACAGTTTCAACTACAATATACATTCCAATGAAAGCGTCACAGAGATAGAGTTCTGCAGTTCTGTGCCGCTGGAAAATGTACAGGTTTCCATTTCAGTAATATTTCCTTCTAAAAATAAGCCCTATTCATGCCAAGCATCTGTTTTAATTTGGTTCCTTTTTTTGATGTCAAATTACTCAAGCTGGATGAAAATCACTGCAGAAAGGCTAACATTATTTAAAAGGACACGGTATAATTTTACATTTAAGATGTCTCCAAGGAGAACTATTCCAAGCCTAATAGTTTCTGAGGGACCATTTGCTGTGCTATTAGTTTTGATTAGCTCCAGAGATTCATTCCCCCCATCCATGCTTAAATCTTTCAGAAAAACAGTGAAATGCATATTAAAAGAAACAGGCCTAATTAGCAACACTTTTCTGAAATAAGCACTGGCCATCAGATCAAGCTGCGTGGGTGAGACATTAAACTTTCTGCACACAGAGCATGCCCACTCGCTGCCACTGTTTGCTGACTTCACGCTCCAAAGCTGTCAACTGGAACTGTAAGTACTTATTAATTAGCATTTACACGGTAGAACACGTTTTCTAAGCCACGCAGAAACGTTAACAAATTTGTTCCGATAGCACCTGTGAAACAGAAAAGCTCATTTTAGAGAGAAGCCTGCAGTTTTGGTGGCAGAATAGCTTAGTGGGAAAGGCTCTGCACGGTGTTTTAGTCTGCTCTGCTCAGCCCTAGCACAAGTCCTTGGATCAGACTGATGAGTTTTCAGTCCGTAAAATGACTGCAATGCTACTCCCACCTTCTTTCACATAAAGCTTCAGGGATGGAAACCAGTATATCATTTTCAGATCTTATAAAAGGGGAAAATTATTACATCAATATGGAAGACGAATACAAGAAGCATGGTTTAAATGGCCCCAAAAGAGAAACAGAGACACAAATGACCAAATTCTGTCCAAAATATTTAGGTATTTGGCAAGCGAGCTAGAGAAGAGAAACGTGATACTAGTAAGCTGTAGGAAAACTGCTGCCTGATCCTAAGTCTCAGAAAAGATCTAGTTAGCAGTGAGAAATACCATCATCTCACATTCTTCAGAAGCTCAGCCGCGCCAGGGAGAAAGGCACGGAGCTTCGTGACCAAATGGGAAGGAAGCTGCAGGAATCCTTATGTCAGAGGGGATGTACAACCACTGCAGATCCAAAATTTGCTCTGAAGCTGAGTTTAAAAGGTAGTCTGCGTGCATTTCTGTATTTCTATGTGCCGCTTCTGCTTATTTGCTAAGTCTTAAGCAACACCTTGATCCAATTTAGCCCAAAAGTCGCCATCCAGCAATGGCTCTTACAGACACAAACAAGCTTGCTGCTTGTAGAAGTGCCCAAGGCACTCCTTGCTCTCTGCACTGCTGCCTTCTCCCAAGTCCCTCAAGCAGAGGCCAGTGCTCTGTACTGGCCCATCCTTTCTGAAGCTGTAGCTACAGGGTCCTGTCTATTCGAGCAGTGTCTCCTTGGAGAATTGACTAATTTCTATGGGGAGAGTATCTGGCAGAAATCTGAACACACTGAAATCAAAACAATAGAAAAACGAGACTCGCTGAAGTTTTGCAGGCATTTGACTAAACCCAAATCTTCAAAACGAGGACAGCATATAAAATATGCTACGTTGCTTCCTGCTGTGGTGAATGAAATTGTACACAGCAGCCCTGGTCCAATGTAGAAGTCAGGCCCTTTGATAAAGTTGTTCAAAACATGAAAACTAGGAAAGCCTTCAAAAATACTCTCACAGATCAGGCATAAGATCCTCATAGACGATTTTCTCCACCACTCCTTTGCTACTTCATCCATTTTACTGCAGATAATTTTCTCTTTCCATCATATCTAGAGGACACCCATCCATGCTGTTTGTAATCACTCTTATTCTATCTACCATGGGTCCCAGTTGTAGTCTAGGGCACTTCATGCTGGTTTCTTTGCGGAGCGGTCTGGAAAACAGAGCAAATCCAAAGAAGCAGAGAGATCCATGCCCAAATCTGCTCTGAAGCTTGTATCTCTTGCATGGCCTCCTATAGCCTACTGAATCTGGTGCCACACTACCAGCTTCAGTATTCTTCAGATGGTGAAAAACATCTTTTACTGAAGTGTCTGGACAACAGAATTTACTGAATCTCAGCTTTATAAACCAAATTTCATGGGAGAATATGGTAAGCGTTCTCTGTAGTTTATCAAGGTAAGAAGGGGTCTTACACCTCTGACCCTGCATTTTGTAAGGCTACATTGTCACTAATATGACAGATCCAACTTCTTTGCATTTGATGGGGAGGACGTCTTGGTCATCTCCTTGAAAAGTCTGTTTTACCAACTGCTCTCACCATCAGACTTTTTTTTCTGAAACTCCCTTTTTAGCTTCAAGACATTCTGTCTTGTCTTGCTGCCTTTAGCAGCCAAATTGTTGTCATCCATCATTTATATCACCTTAGAGATATTTATAGATTTTGATAGCATCCCACTGAACTCTTGTCTGTCTTACATCATATATATTTGTAGCTCTCTTGATAGAGCGTGCCTTGTAATTCTTGCATGTTTTCTGCTATAGATTTTCTCTAATTTGTTTATACTCTATCTTAAACCACGGATACCAAAATAGCACACAGTCCCCCAGGGTTTAGTAGTCCTACCCAGGTACTACAGGGAGAACTCACTTAATTATATACAAGCGTGTTATTAAGACAGAAATCTATGGATTTCTTTTTCAGTTTTATTAATAAAACTTTGAGTACACTAGCAACACGTTTATGCAACACTTGTCTGATGCTGGTATTCAAATCTTTGTATTTCCATCCTATGAATTAGTTAAGTATATTGAACAGCTTCATTACATATCATTCAGGGAACGAAAGCGAACAGGAGTGAAAATTTCTGGGGACGCTGCGGGCAGAGATGTTTTCTTATCAAAATATTGGAAAGTACGTTTCAGAATCAGTATGATCTTGCAGAGGCAAGAGATATGCTCTTCATAAATAATTTGATAAGCCATCTCGTGGAAGAGCAAGGACAGTTAGAGACTTATGGAAGCACAGTTATCACTCCCATTTCCCTTTAGTTGGGTAGCAGGTTTTTTAATAAGGTCTTTTTACATCACATTATATTCTTCCTGATGCCATTTTTCCCCCCAGTTGTGAGGTGTGATAGAGCCATACTCTCACCCAGAGAAACCTTACTGTGACAGCCACCCAGTAAAGTCAAGAGAAGTGTGCATGACTAGGGATCAAATGAGAACCGAGACAGAACCTCAGCACCTGACCCATACCCATTCAGCCCATCCTCTCCCTTGCAGAGTCTTCTTACTGCTCTGCTCCAGCAGCACGTAACTTCTACTAAATTTCAAAGCTAAATTTAAAGGGGATGCATTTACCAGTGGCTCCGACTTGTAGATCTCTGCACATACTTTTGGGACCTGACCACTGTACCGTGTTCTGGTGCAGGCAGAGGGAAGAAAGGTCTGATGAGCAGTGTATGGATATCTGCTGGTGTTGACAAGAAATCTGAGGTTATTCAGCAAACTTTCCATTGACTTGTCTATTAAAATACTAATTTATCCATTTATCCATGTTCCACCAGACACTAGGTACCTCCCAGACAGAAAAAAATAAAAAATAGACACAAACTCTCCCCTGAAAATATCACAGTCTGTTTAACTTCAGAAGAAAGTCACTTTAGTGACTTTCTATGGTGAAGGAGAAACAAATCTAAGCACATCTCTCTAGATCTACAGACACCTTAACTGTCAAGGACATCTGGTGACCTTTGGACTGATTTTTTTTTCGTCTTTTTTTTCCTTTTCCTGTTTCAATACATAAAGCTATGTGTGTCCAGGATTGCTATTTTTTTTAAAAGAATGGCAAAAGAGTGCACCATGCTGCAGTCAGTCTTAGAAGACTACCGTTATCCACGCTTTCTACATTCAGCACTAAACTCCCAACATAACCATGGTATAGGTTATGGAGAAAATGTTGTCGAGCCAACTAAATACCTCTGTGTAACCTCCTGCCTTCAGATTAGCATGAAATGGTTTCTACTTACACCAACCACCTAAAAACAACTAAACCAAGACTGTGAACATCAACAGAAGAGGAAAATGAAGTTTGAAGAAATTATGAAACAACTCTGGAATTCATACAGCTTTTGGTGACTATGTCACTCACTGTTGTTAGCAAATAAATAGAGGTATACAGCAAGCCTGATTACACAGGCCTGCTAAAAACAGCTCTCACAAGTTACTGACTTCTATTTATTGATAGCATGTTGACACCACTTCTCTACTTCCAACCCTAATAATTCTATGATTCTATGATTTTTATAGCTAATTAAAATGCACCTTCTCCCAGTCTGCACATACCAAAACATGCCGAGATAGATGTACTTTCAGTGCTTTGTAATTACCAGAATCATATATGAACTGCAGGATTTACTAGGACTCTAGCATAAACTAACCTGTACCCCAGAGGCAGACGCGGGCTGTGAAATTTGGCTTTGCTCACAGCTGTGGAACATTTGGAGCCAAATAGTTGGTTAGTACATTCCAGAGATAGGAAAAAGTCATGAAATTCACACGTGTTTCGAGATCCAAATTTCACTGTAATATTGGCATCTGCAAAATTGTACTTGTCATTTGGGACTATCTCTACTGGATGTTTTTCTTTTTCAAGGGAGGGAGAAATGTATACCCTGTACTTTTACCCAGTCATTCACCCTGGCTCTAACAGCATGGAAGAACTCAAAATCCGTGAGACTTAACCAGTGAGATATTCTTTTGACCTGGAGAAGAAAACAGTTGGCATCAAGCTGTTGAATCTGGCACCTTATCACCCACCTCTGCAACATTTGGGGCAGTTACCATATTGGGGGAAGGAGAGGCCATAACAGCAGCAGTTTCTACTTGGCTAATATCCACCTGTAATCTCTCCTGGGGGTAAGGAGTCAATCTAAATAGAGAAATCTTTAGAAAAAGGGGGATGCAATCAGGACCTTTGCAAACTTACTTAACCGACATCAGTCAGAAGCTCATCTGAAAATCCAGCTTGAAAGCTTCACAAGTAAGGATCCAAGCTTGAAACCAGCACAATGGTTTCAAGTAAAGAAAAACTTTTGGAAGACACTAATTGCATCAAATCTCTGGCAGGTTTTGAAAAATCTGATTCACCAAGAGCTCTGAACTGTAGCATTTCCTTTGTTTTCCAAAATAGAGCTTTTAATCTGTTTAGGCTTCAATTGCAGACTTTCTTCCATCCACAGAAATCCCTCCCATCTGCTCTAGCATAATTCTTTTACTTAATTGACTTATTTTCTCTACACACTGATGTAACCACAATAGTTTGATCTGATTTTCCTTTGCTTCTGACCTCACTGTTACATTTGTACCCACGTGAAGCTTGTAATTGTGATCAACAACGCCAGTTCCCTTTGCTATTAAAAATCACTGTGCTGTAGTCAGGACGATCAATATTCTAGCAGAAGAATCTAAAACACCTTAAAGGCCCGTCAGAAGAGAAACACTTTTTTACCCAGATCCCTTCTTTATGCCAGAGTCTTATCGAGCATTCAGAAGAATGAACAATATACTTACTTGTATTTCATAACTTTATAATTTTTTTCACTTGGGAATGAGATGGAAAAAAGCCTAAGAGTATGTACATGCAGCAGAATATGATACAAAGATTTGCTAAACCAACATCTACCTGCACTGACCCAGGTAGGTGGCTACTAGTTTCAGGGTAGACTCATTTTGAGGGAAATCTGGCTGTCTACAAGGTTTTCTGTTGCATAGTATTGAAATGCTCTCAGAAGTGGAGATGTAAGTTTGAATTCTTAAATATTGCATTTAGGAGCCTGAGGGCATATCTAAAATAGATTTAGAGTTTATTATTAGCATTTCATTTTTACAGATGACATGGAAGAAGAGGGAAGAGGTTGCAAGAAAATTCTCTCCTTCTGCAGGTTCAATGATGGGATTTACAAAAGCAGTTATGTGCCTAAAGGTGCAAAGAGGCGTCTAGGGGGACTTCCAAAAGCAGCTCAGCAAGCGACATGCCCAATCTCACTAAAATCTGAAGCAAGTTAAATCCCAGATCTGTTCAAATGCTTTTCCAACACCAGCAAAGAACTTCTTTGCACTGCTAGACATCTAATTATCTCTATACGATGGCCCCCAATTAGTTGCAGATGGCCAGCAAAAGGAAAAGGGATGAAATGTTTTGCATTTTAACAAATACATTCTGCTTCTGGGCTAGGAAAGGTTTTGTTTTTCTGAGTGAATTTTCCAGCTGTAGCTCTGACTCAAGTTACTCTGGCTGGGTGCTCTGCTGTCTCACTATGGCACTACACAGCGATAGTAAATAAGGCCTGGTGAGTGGCAGTCTCCACGGAGGGATTATTTACCCAGTGACATGATGTGTGTCTTCCCGCGGTGATGCCACCACGTCATTTCCTTACCTCCCCCCCATCACCAGCTTCCCCTGGGGAGACCGGGATGATGCTCTCTGACGCGTCGGCAGTTCATCTTAAAGAGGGAGCTTTTAATGAGGTGGTGCCAGGCAAATGGGGTTGCTGCCTATCATACAAACTGTCACTGCAGACCTTTTTTCCTCTGAATGTTATGTACTAGGGAGCACTGGGAAAATTATACTTACTGAAAGAAATCAAAAGAGTCTAATTACAGTGATTTTTATAAAGAGAGTTAAAGGATGCATGTCAAAAGGGACTGATATATAATTATGATAATATCAGTTGCAACTCCTATGCTATCTAATTACTTGAAATGGGTGGCATTGTGCGATCTTTATGAAAGCGAGCTACTTTGATAACAAAATGATATAATCTTAATATGAAATAAAAATAAAATTGAAAGGAAAGTAAAATTAATATATTGGTAGGAATAATAATCAAAGAGGCAGCACTCAATGTGCTGGAAAGACAGTACAAACAGAAACCCACCAACCATCTCCAACCCCAAATCTGCATTACGCATTTGACTCACACTGTGTCAGAAACTGAGATGCTGTGTGCATTGCCTAAACTGGTAGTCAAAATCAAGACATATTGGCATGACAAGAAAAAAGTCATAAGAAATGGAGGAAGAAAGGACTAAAGAGAGGAAAGCTGCTGGAGAGCAGCTCTGTAGAGAGAGACCTGGGAGTCCTGGTGGACAACAGGATGACCATGAGCCAGCAATGTGCCCTTGTGACCAAAAAGGCCAATGGCATCCTGGGGTGCATCAAGAAGAGTGTGGCCAGCAGGTCAGGGGAGGTCATCCTCCCCCTCTACTCTGCCTTGGTGAGGCCGCGTCTGGAGTACTGTGTCCAGTTCTGGGCTCCCCGGTTCAAGAAGGACAGGGAGCTGCTGGAGAGGGTGCAGTAAAGGGCTACAAAGATAATTAGGGGACTAGAACGTCTCTCTTATGAGGAAAAGCTGAGGGACTTGGGCCTTTTCAGTCTAGAGAAGAGAAGACTGAGAGGGGATCTTATTGATGCTTATAAATACTTAAAGGGTGGGTATCGGAGGATGGGGCCAGGCTCTTTTCAGTCGTGCTCAGTGACAGGACAAGAGGTAATGGGCACAAACTTGAGCATAGGAAGTTCCACCTAAACATAAGGAGGAACTTCTTTACTTTGAGGGTGGCAGAGTACTGGAACAGGCTGCCCAGAGAGGTGGTGGACGCGTTCCTGTGCAACCTGCTCTAGGTGACCCTGCTCTGGCAGGGGTTTGGACTAGATGATTTCCAGAGGTGCCTTCCAACCCCTACCATTTACCCTGTGATTCTATGATTAATAAAAATGGGAAAGAGCAGAAACCTCGTAACCAAAGTGTTAAACTCTACTGGAGTTTTGAGTGCCTCCAGGTGTTGATTTTGCTCTGGATCCTCTGAGGAACTCCAAACCCCCAGCTGCTGAGTAGGTGCTGGACCCTCTTGGATTCGGCACTCAGACATCTTTGAGGACCAAAGTCTTTCTATTTTGGTTTCAGGCTGGCTGTATTATACTGATAAAACTGTCAGCAATACTTGATATAAATAAAATATGAAAGTTATTACTTTAATTTAACACATACTTTGTTCATCACGGATGTAATTTAATTACACAGAACCCATACCTACTATCACATAATGCCATCTGTTGACAAATGACCTGGACACTGGAAAAATCTAATTTTTCCATTCATTAGAAATGAAAATCCTAGTATGTTCATGTGCAAGCCCACGGACCTGCTGGTAGGTCCATACTCCTAATTATGGTGTAGCCTAGAAAAATCAACATTTATTTGAACAGTGACATCAACAAATTGTCAGTTGTTAGTGGTTTCCAGATTTCTGTGGTCACCACAGGCAGACACCAAAACTTTCATGGACTTCCATGGACACTGCATTACCATCAGTCTTGTAATGGAAAATAAGAATGAGAGAAAGGTTTAATATTATTCTATTGACTACCTGCAGCTCATTTATCTCACGGACTGCAGCTTGGATCACTTCTTTAAGCTCTCATAATCTTATTTAATAGCAAAGATACAATCTCATTTATAAGCTAAGTTTACAAAGCTTTTCTAAAATTTTTAAGTAAGAAAAGTAGAGTGGCAGTTGGCTAGAATCCCTCATTTACTGCTAGTTTGGTAAATACCTTTCTCTACGTACTGATTTCAAGGAGCTACTTTTTTTTCTTATGCTCACTTAAGTAATCTGTTCCCCTGAGATCATACAGAATGAAAGGATCTGCCTTAACTGCCCATGTCTTTTCAAATTCATTATATTAATTCCTCATTTAATCCAATCTTGTCTTTTTTTGGTACAAGGAAAAAAATACGAAATACCTTTCTAATATATGAGTTTTTTAATTGCTATGCCTTTTTCTTAAAGAAAACTGTTTGGAACTCTTTCTCTGAGACATAACCTCACCACTTGCCACATACTCTGGTCTTTTGTGCCCTCTGTAATAGCTGCATACTGCATACTGTTCATTCATTAGAGGACTTAGTCCTCTAAGCACGAGCAGTTCTATTGAAGCAGTTCTACTGAAGTTCTCCCCTGTCAAACAAAAGGTTTCCTCATACCTACATCCTAGCAGCTTCCTGGCCTCTGCGTCTGCAGTGACTTTGTTTTACACAGTGCTGCTTGACCAAGTCTGAAGTTCACCAACTTATCTTTAATATCCAACTAAATTCCACTGAATTAATATTTCATATCTCTGCTGAAGATTGCCTTTTGCTGCTTTGTGTAGCATGTTGGTATTGAACGTCAAGGAGACAAAAGGAAATCCGAGTTTTTGAAGGCAATCGTGGTTTTCACTGACAAGTCTGTCTACAATAAAAAGTCATGATTAAATAACTTGAGAAAGAAGAATAAAATGCAATTTCAACTTCATAAGTATTTTATACGTTATTTTGTTTATTTATGATGATTCAATGGAGAATCTGTTAAAAATCTTATCCTGTTTGCAAGGAGCATGGCTGAAATGATTAGCAGGATTTTCATGCAAGACTGTAAAGTTTTTTTTCCATTCGGGAATTTTACTTGATGAACTTAAGGTGTGAGAAATAATATAAGGCTTATCATGAAACCTGTCATCTGAAAGAAAGAAAGAAAGAACAAGCAACACCCACTAACAAGAAATAAGTCAACGAAATACCCACTGACCGCGCTGCTGCCCAGGCTGGCAGAGCAGTCTCAAACACATTTCTGGTGCCTACCAGAATGCTTTCTTACCTTCACCGCAAACTCTGTTTCTGTGGCTTTATGAACACATCTCTTGCACACTGAATAGGAGCCAATTCCTATGTCCTCCTTGATCTCGTATCCATCTGTAAAGTGAATGTTGTTCCCATGTAACTGCTATAGGAAAAGACAAAAGACAAGGTAATCAGGACAGGGTGTGTAAAAAGCAAGGACAAAAGAAGCAAGGCCTCATCTTAATAAAGGAAGCTCTTGATCTCATCTCCTTCACATAACTCTCTTGTCCTTAGCGGTATTTTGAAGTTCAGTTAAAAAAATCTGAAGCTCTTTGCTTAAAGACGTGTGTCCTCTCCCTTTTTACCTTTTTTCAGTCTGTAGGACAGAGTTGTCCATGCAGAAGTAATGGAAAAAAAGCAGCGATTTTCTAAACTATGTAGGGAATGCAGACAATCACCTCCTATTAGAGATTCACAGGAAACTGCCGGCACAAATCCCTTGACAAACCCGCATAACTTGACAATACACGCTTATTTCTAATTACTGAGGGCCCAGATAACTTATAAATCACTAACAGCTTCACAGGCTTCAAAACAGATACCCCACATATGGGGTGTGCCTCCACACCACTGGAGGTCTTGTTCAGAATACATTTAACTATGATTTCTGTGTGAGAGAAAAGTTACCATTTTAAACCAACCTAACCTAAGAAAATTCATTACTACTGAAAATAGCAGAAAAATAACTTAAAATTTTCTAATTTTATTTATTGAATAAATATGCCCTTTGGAAAACATTTGGGCGGGCAGATTGGTTAGATGGTGAAACCCAAATCTGAGGCCTTGCTGCAAATTCCATCCCAGGACTCAAGAAATGACCAGCAACTCTCAAAATCCTCTAGGATCCTCTGTCTAGAAAACATATCCTTGCTAGCAAAGTCTACACAGAACTGTCTAAATGGTAAGACATGCATGTGTTACATTCAATACATTTTTACAAAGCAAACCACAGGAATATATATAAAATTACTGGTACATAATTGCTGGAGTAACATTTCACCTGCTGTTGCACAAAAGAATCTTTAAAATATGACATATTCTGCTGTAAATTATTAAAATAGGGATGAAAACTATGGAAAACTATGAAAACCACAGGCAGGGGCTCTCCCCTTGGGGCATGTATACCTCTTGCTGTAGGTAAGAGAGGAACTTTTTCCTTGTGGGAAAATTTGCTGCATTTTTGAGCAGCCCAGTTCTCCTTCCCAATTCACTGTCCCTCTGATGTATCGAGCCATCTGTAGCACTTGATTTCTAGTTTAAATTACAATAACTGGACAGCGCGTTGTAGGGGAATGGCAGCAAAGAACCAAGCGCCTGGCAAGTGTCCTTCCCCCGTCGAGCCGCTGTGGGTTATATGAGTACACCCAGGCTCTCGTGCGATGGCAACAGGAACACAGGAATGGCCTCTTACGCACAGGAGCTTGGTCTCTGTGTCTGTGGGAGCCTAGAGCAGCAGTTCACTAAGCCCCTTTGCCAACACTGACTGTGTCATATAATCCAAGACAAAACTGTTGAGAAGGACATGCATTCACTGAAAAAACAACGCTTCATTACCTGCCCTGTATGCGCAGCAGGAATAGCGTTTCAGGTGTTGAGAAGTACTTTCATTACGGTTCTGATAAGGTGCAATTCCTATTTCCTTTGTAAAGGCTGTGGGGAACGTGAATTTAAAGATAGAAGCTTTGGGAAAAAATTCTCTTTTTCCACCTCCCACATGCTGCATGTAAACACCTCCTACTTACACTGGGTAGCTGTGAAGTACCAGTGAGAACGCTGAGGCAGTTTAAATACACTATGCGCATATGTAGCTGCCCATCAAGCGTGAAGTGCAACATCAGCATCAGTACCTGCACAATTGGATGGACGGTGATTTTGTGCACATCCTGCTGTGCAGGCTCCTGCACCAAGTTAGAGGCAACGAAGCTGAACCCTCTGAAAAGATGATGAGCATTGGCACTTGGAGGGACACCTGGGGAATCTGTAGGAGAAGGAAGAAAATATCCTCATGAGCTGCACAAAAGATCAGAAAGTAATAGCACGGCACCTGCAAAAGACACAGTCAACAGCAGATCCTGCTAAACTGGCAGACGCATGTGAATATAATTCACCTCCATACCAAGGCTTTGGTGTGCCTTCTCCATCCCGTTCCTCTAGACCTGAACAGTGTAGGGGTATTTATTGATTGCAAGGATCTCTCCTCCTAGATACAGAGGGGTTTTTTTCACAGTGCGTGTTCATTCTTTGAGGCTAGGAGAAGGATACATGGCTCCAGGCAGGGCACCCCTTTGGCTTAGTACAGGCTCTCCAGGGAGTGGAAAAAAGTTGTAAGCTGCTATATCTGTCCTTCGCGGCACACCTTGACTACAGAAATTACAAAGGTTAAAGTGGTTTCTGGGTATTGTGGTATGTTGTGTGGGTCAGGAGAATGTAGAGAAGACAGGACCTGAAGCAAGTGTAAAAGTGTGATGCTCCAGTAGTGATGGTCTGTGGCCTCATAAGGATCTTTCTGGCGCAGCTTTAGGAGCTGGGACTTACTCCAGCAACAATGCTGGTTGACTTGTCCTCAGGTGAGCAAAATGACTAGGAGTGTTGTACTAAATTTCATGGACTTTTTCTCCCCACTCCTTTCCCTGGCATGGCAAATCCAGGCGAGGAATGGCTGGAGACCAAAGAGCTCTCCCTTATTCTGCATTTGGAATGTAATAACTGGAGAGCAGTTCCTGGTACCTACGCCACTGCTCAGTGAGAGAAACAGCCTGCCAAACTGAGAAGACAAGAGTTGTGCTTCTCTTAAGATTCTGAAAAGCTTTAAAGAGATCTTTCTCCCCAGTATATGTTTTGTCCCAGGTATTTTCATAAGCAAGAAAGAGTTGCATTGCAAACCATTCCTTAGTAGCTGGGTAGCTGGCTGGGTATTATAAAACCTGTAGTACTAAAATTTGCTTACCTTTTATTTTTTCTTTTGTTGGGTTTCATTTTTTTCCCTCTCCCCTTCACATTTCCTCCAGTGCAACATGTGATTTACCATGGCAAGGTTACAAAGCTAAACTTCCTTTAGAAAGCTATCTCCTTGTAGGAATCTGTAAACATCCAGTTTCACTAAAGAAAATACATCCCTACTGGACCTTATATCTGACTCACCTGCCTAGACCATCAGCAGCACCCATTAGTGTGTAGGACAATGGCGTGGAAGATTGAGTATTGCCTGAGGTCCTGAAAATACGTGAGAATGTAAGCATTTCCTTTTGTCAACATTCCCTGTATGAATCTACCGGTCAAACGAACAGAGGATCTGAAGCCAGAATATGGTAAAAACAAATTATCTGCTCGGAAATAAACAAAACTGAGGCTGCAGCTAATTCTATATCTCATTACAAAGCCGCCTCAGCTTTACAAGGAATCAGAAATAAGCACAGCAAGTCAGACCTCACTGCAAAGTACGTGGAGAACCTTGTCGTTTGGTAAAATGACGTGGGCTACTTGTTTATCTCAGTGTATTGGTGGGCACTCTCCTTGCAAATACATGGATGAATCACACTAGACCTCTTGCATCACTGGGTACTTCTTCCAATGGCATATATACAACAGTGATTTTCCAAGAGGGATTAATTAAGAGGAAAGAATGTTTGTTTTATAAAAGGAATGACAATAATTCAAATCCGAACGCTCCTGAACTTCAGAAAAGCTGTGATCTGGCTCTAAAACGAAAGTGCTAGGTCATCTCTATTTAAAAATAACTGTTCCTTTATAATTCACTGCCAATCTCTTTATCAAGCACTGTAGAAGAACTGCTGATTATTTGGTGTTCCATATTAAACATTCATCACCAACAACTGATATGCCCATCATATGAATTAAATGTTAAAACATATGTGTTAAGTGCAAAATTATGTTCAAATCATGTTAATTAACCGGTAGCTATGAAACCTAAATAATTTTCCTAGTCTTGATAAATCCAAAATCATTTGATCTGTCTGAATTAGACCCACTTGCAAACACCAATCCTGTATAATGGTTGTCTTTCTCCCTGTGAAAGTCATAATGCTTTGTCCCACTAGAGCATCTAACTTTACAGGATTTTCACAGGCTTCATAAATCTTCAGTAATTTACTTCAGTATGCTTCACTGGGGTTAGCAAACATTGTTATTTTGTTTGCAGAGGAGGAAATTTAGATACTTGAGGCGCAATTTTACAAATTTTGTCTCAGCAGTAAAGCCAGCCTAAGACATCCCTGCTGGTCACAGCAGGCTGCTCCATCGCATACAACAGCACAACCATTTGTGGACTGAAATCTAAGTTGGATCACCAGAATGATCTTGGTTTGATCCTTGTTCATATCGCCATTTATAACCTGGATTCCTTCAGTCTCCTGCTCCCTGTGAGGAGCTGAGTCAGCACAAATGAGATGTGGGTCCAGAGGGGTGGACTTAGGAAACAAGTGTCCAGAAAAAGCAACTCCCACTCAGACAAATCCCAGAGAAAAAGTGATGTGAAACTATACCCACAGAGATGAACTCTCCATGTCAGAAACCACATCTTTGGCACACTCAGAGCTGAGGTTAGGAATCCACAGAAAGACGTTTCAACCTTCAGGCTAAAGAAACTGTCTGAGAGACAGCAAATTACTGGATCCAAAACTTTGACATAAACCTGTTTCCAGGCAGGAGAACTCATTCATAAAGACAGAGTGCAGAAGGACTGCATGTATCTGTGCCCCCTCCTTGGTAATGTCTTCCTGACAGCTTCATTAAAATACAACTGCATCATCATCACGAAAGAGGAATTATTACAGTGCTTTCTGGCTGGGTACGTTCTCAGTAACAGGGTAAGTTTGTATAGAGCCTGTGTCATCACAGAAAAAAACACAAAATAAAAAAGGTTCTTGTTTGATTCCACCAAAAATATGGGTGGGTATTAAACACTCTTGTGATGCTTTCCCCATCTGGTTGACCTAACCAGTCAACAGTCAGGGGCTGCAAGATATGCTGGAGTCTGCGAGGGCTTTTCTATCACTCTGGAAGTGTAAAGGGATTCACACTTTCAATTACAGCTATTTTGAAAGGTCAGGGTTTGATTCTCAGGCCACTTTCCATAAGAGCATGAAGCAGAACTGAGACAGGCCATCACCCCACCCCAGCCATCACCCTAAGACAAACCTACTGAGTCAGTGTCTTGCATGAGATATCAAATTGAATTAGGCAACAGCAGTAACATGTAAAGTGTAGAATATAACCCTGCACATGCATGAAGTACAAGGATTTTCATGCCAGTACAACCAATGAAGCATGGACTTCCAAAGCAATCCAAAATCACAATGCTTCTCTGAGACTTTCCAGGGCAGCACCAGCCTGCACTTCTCTTAAGATCAGACTAACTTGCAGTCTCCAATACTTCAGAGAAATGGATTCCTCTGGAATCTAACTTAAAGCTAAAATCAAAGGTGTGAAATGTCTGGTATCCAAAGATCATTTGTTTCAATGGTGTGGGACAGGAATTATCAGAACATCACTAATCTATACTGGAGACAGGTGGACGCTTCAGTTAGACCCAAATAATCAGAGTGCAACATTTTTTATAGCTTGTGAAAGTCAGCGTGTCCTTGCCAAAAAAACTAGGAACGAAGACTGATAAAAGACTTTGAACAGACACCACCATTTCATACCCCATGAGAGGAGGTTTGAGCAAAGCTTTGAATAGAAGTTTCGGCTAGTTTTAAGAAAAAGGCTGAAGGTCATGATGAGCCTGAACAAAAACTACAGGAAATCTCAGCTCTGATTTGTGTGCTATAATGCAGGTGTTTTCATAATGAAAGCTCAGATCTTTTGCTCTCACTGCAATAGTTTTGGGGCAATTTGAGGGTTGAGGTTAGAGACCTTATACTTGGTTATTACAGCAATACTATGTGATATTTACAGTGCTTACCATCTTCCAGGAGTTTTAAAAACAGCAGCTAATTAAATTTTTACATTTTAGAATGTACAAATAGGTACTTCTTTACATAGGAATATCACAGGCAGAAATGTAATGTACTTTATCCGTGTCTAGCAAGAGGCAACATTATAACTGGGATTACCACCCCGAGGTTACCGATATTCTTGCTTTCCACTAAAGGAGTGGAAAGATGGTGCTTTGTGCAATAATCACCTTCATACAGACACTGCATAAAGTGTGATATTCCTGTTAGGAAAGAGAAATTGTAGGAACAACATTCTCACTGCAAGGATTTTCTAAATATTGTGGGCCAAATTTCCTGTTGGCGTAACTCCACTGATCTAAGAACTTGATGATTCTCCATTACTGTTAACCACATATTAACCTCCAACAGTCCACAGTCTACGGGATTTCATAATTAAAGAAAATGTCTATGGGATATATAATTAAATACTAACTTGCAGACATGCGAAGTTCTTTGAAGCCAAGGTAATTTAAAATAGTTAAATTCAGCTAATGTAAGCAATGATAAGAGTAATAAAATAGCAAATCAATAGTTATTTTTCCTATTCAAAACGTGAAATCTGTCCTTCCTGAAGACAAATTAATGTGAAGTTGGTGAAATGCTTATAAGCTTTGCTTGGAAATGCAAAACAATCTGCTTCCTGCTGGATATTGCAAAACCCAGTACAGCCACAGGTCATCAGACTTTTAGACCCCGTTGGAAGGGAGAAGGGAAGGAAGAATGAACTTACTCACTAAAAAGATGCATTACCCCTTACTAACCTGTGGGGGTCCGAGATGTGAACTCTGGATCAAAATGAAAGGTGTCTTCTGGCCGTCCCACTGCGGGCTTGAAGGGTGGCTTGATTTCTTTCCTGTATAGTTTCTACAAGGAGAAGAAGAGATCACAATCAACAACAATCTGTACACCTTCGGCATCTGCAGATAGGCTCCCCTGCTTTGTTTAGGGTGTCCTCTCTCAGCTCTGTGCCATCCTTGCAAGACTGACAGAAGAGGATGATGTACCTGTAGGTCAGGCTCCTGCTTGACTGGTCGGCTTAAAAGCTGTGCCCTGGATGGTCCCTGCACTTTTTAGTTACTGGGATCCTTAATATAAACACAGATGCTTTTGGTAAAAAGTTAGCTCATAGACTGGCACAATATTCCAGCTGGGGCATCTGGAAAGTCACTGGTCTGAAGAGCAGGACTGGGAGGTGCGATGGTAACACCAGGAAACTGCATGGGTGACTTCGGCAGCGCAGCAATGGCAATCAGCACAAAGAACCACTAGGAAGCGGTGTCTGGTTTAGCATTTATTATTTGTCAAGAACTAGCAATATGTTTGACACCCTGCCAGACTGAGCTGAGCAACAGGCCCGGCTGCCTGGTGCTTACAACCTAAACAAAAGACTTGTTCTTTTGGCATATCTGGTAAAAGAGAACAGGCTCACAGCTGAGGATAAGATGAAATTCCCATCAAAAGATATTAGGAAGAAAGCACTGCAGATGGGTGGGGAATCATGCTGAAGGCCTACACGTGGCTTGCGCAGAGGAGCAAAACTAAGAAGAAACATAAGGAAGAGAGGAAGGTATATCACAAGTAAGCACGGCCAGGTGTGTGAGCTTTTGCTGGCGAGGGAGGGGACACGTAGGGGATCACATAAGTGATCACATAAGTAAGAGTCATCACAAATGCATGCTCATACACTGCCGTTATTACCAGAGGTTTTGTGGCCTCTTTAATCGTGCTTAGTGATCTTTAAGACGTTGCTACTCTGTGCTCCTTTGCAAGCATTCATAAATACACACACACAGACACACGCACTCTGGGGTATGAACAAACTGAGGTGCTGCATGTCTGGATCTGATCCAAAGCCTACAGAGGTTAATGGAAAGAGTCCTATCGATTTCAGTGATCTCTGCATCATCTCTGCTTGAAATGGCCAAACCCGAACATCGTGCTGATTGGCAGCATGAGGAACAGCGCTCCAGTTTGACTCCCTGCCCCACGTTTCAGTCCCTAGACTGCATTCCCTTTCCAGCAATGCATTTGTTCTCAGGTTTCAAAGGTCCGAATTAGTTGCCACAGACAGTGCCCAATAATTACCATGTCTGAGCATAAGTATAACGTTTCATCCAAACTTTCAAGTCATAATAGGAGCTGGAGAGTTCAATTTTGTGACTGTTTGTAACATATATTTTCAGGTTAGCTCTTAAAACAACTTCATAATGAGCTGATTTTTCAAAATATTTAACAGAGATTAATACATGCTTGTCCAACTCTTTGCATGCAGGAAGATTCTTTTTAACTGTGGGTTTTGCGGTGAATTAACTTCTGGAATACAAAGCACGTGGTCAAACCTAAGATATATACACATCAATATAATTTGAACTTGATTTTGCATAGATAAATAAAGGTTCTTGAGGCAGGACATTCTGTAGCGTAGTATTAGCATTAGCATAAAGCATATGTTTGTGGTTGAATTATGATTCCCTGGAAAAGTGGAATGGTGAGACTGGAAATGACTCTGCAATAATTAATGGCCATTTCACCATAAAAAGTTCCTGCTTGCGTAAAACTGCTACGTATCTTCTGAGAGAAAAAAGAGATGAATAATTGCTGTGAGCCACAATGGAAAGCCAGTCTTCCAAATAATTAAAAGCAAAATTGCACTCTTAGACAGGAAGTGTCACTCATCAACTGAAAAGTATCAACCTAGTAATTAACATATAGCTTTTTCTCTCTGCACAGAACTTTAAAAGAGAACTGAGCACCTACTGAAGGTTTTTCTGTCACTAGGATTTCACCTTGGGAAAGCTATTTACTTCCAGCTTCCCTTTATTTGTCTTAATTCACAACTGCCGTCCTTCTACTGCAGAAAGCACTATGGTCGCACACACATGCTTCCTCCTTGAATTAAATGCACCCCTCATCCTGTGAGGTCCAAAAACTGGAACACGTTTTAGAGTCGTACATCATTTGGGAACGGCACTCTCTTTTGATTATCGTAACCATATTCTCCCTGGCCTCTTAATTTCTCCCCCCATCTGTAGTTTCTTAAGTGCTGTTGGAGCTACATTTGTATTTTGAATCCCTAACCCACATCCTCCACTACTAGGGAGGGATTTAAGATTCATCGTGAGTCACACGCCACCTAAAGATGTGTAATCACAAATTCGCTTGCTGGGAGGGGATGGAAACAAAGAAGTTGCTTGTGCGAGTGAAAGGCACCTCCTCTGAGCACAACCCGGATAACTCCCTTTTCCATTTCCTTTTCCACTTGTGATAAAAATTATTTCTGGTGTTTCTGACTAGACAACTAGGAACAGCAAAAGGTAAACTGCCTAAAACTTTTTTTTTCCCCCAAGCTCTTGAATCGGGTAACTAAATTAAATCTTTGAGGAACAAGAACAAGCAGAGCGGTGTCGTCTCTTGGCTTCCCCATCCCGCACGGGCTCCAGTTCTCTGAGTGAGCCACTACAACCAAAGCCAATTCACTGAAGCACACTAAACCACAGGGCAGCACAACACAGTTAAAAATGAAGGCTTGCTGCAGGCAGAACGCTTCTTCCTTTGAAAACCCGCATCCTGTAGACTGCAAAACACAACGTGACACAAACTGATCTAAGAAAACAGTAAGAATCACAGCCGTTGTTTTCTATACACACAGAGAACAAATCTCTTGGAGCATTTGAGATCCTTCTGGATTTTCCAAGAATATTTCTCATTTTAGGTGAAATGTATTAACCTATTATCTCTTACTGCGGTCCCAAAATTATTTTAGGCTGACGGATCACCTTGATCTCTTCCAACAGAAGCCAACCAGAGTGGCAAATGGCATAGCAAGTTAAGTTTCAAATCTTGTCTTTGACTATTTCTATTATGTTGTCACATAACTTATGGTAAAATTTAGACAGTTATCTTCTTCCCAAGCCATGGGGATCCTGGCTCTGTATGCAGAAATCACTGGGAGTTACACCACCTATTTTAATGGGAACAGTGTCCCAGTTGTCCCAATTTAAATCCCAGTTTTCATATCCAAATTATTATTTTGGGGCATCTTATTAGGCATTCAAAAAGACTTTGGATATGTTAATGCTAACTGGAGCATTTAAACTTCAGGTTGGGTGTTACATGTTATTTTGCATGGGTATAAGAAGTTGAAGATTTTTTTTTCATAGAATCATAGAATCTTCATGGTTGGAAAGGACCTTTGAGATCATCGAGTCCAACCAAACAACTTACAATCTCTGCCACTAGAGCATGCCCTGAAGCGCCACATCTAGTTGTTTCTTCCACATTACCTCCACATCTGTAAAGGAGAACTGTATTCCTTAGCCATCAATGTTTTATTGAGAATGTAATTTCTGTCTTTATTGAGAATGTAATTTCCAGTAAAGAATAACCCCCCCACATCCCACCCCCATTTTTTAAAACTGGCCACAGCATTGACTTATCACAGAAAAATGTGACTGCCAGGTATCAGGAATCACTGCGCATCATGCACAGCTGTCAGATCCGGAGGCTGTGTGGAGGGAATGCATAATCCATAGAATGAGGGGGATAAACTTCAAGGTGTGAAAGTACTGATTTAGATAATCACACCTGGATACGTATCCATGCTTCTGTCTGCTTATCAACCCCTCACATCCTTCTGAGATTTTGATAATCAGTACCTTCAGTTTGAGAAACTACAAGGTTCTATCAACTTCCTTTCTCATTCGGGGCAAAAACCTTTTTTCAAAGAACTAATTTTCCCTATAAGAATGTACGTTGCCAGACCCCTAATATGAGCTTCATCTGAACACCTCCTCAGCTGATAGTCAAGTAATGCACCACGGAGAGTAGTAACAAAATGCTGTGACATGCGTCTGTCTCTTGTTACTTATAAGCAGCTAATTTTTCATCATCTTTAAAAAAAACACACTCCTAAAAAAACCCAGAGATGTAAATGCCCTGTACGTGTGCCTGGCAAATATCAAGAAAAAGAAAAAGGTTTAATTTAATTAAAAACTATTTAGTCATTTCCTCAACTGAGTTTCTTTGATGAAGAATTGAATTATTCCTTAGACACCTCCTAGAAATAGAAAGATGCTACCCTCCACAGTGACGCACTTGTAGTGTGAGAATAAACTCCCTTGATACATGCACCTGCTGTGGAAAATCCAATAAGCAGACAAAAGGATGAAGCACCTTCTAAAATGCTTGTCCTCTCCTAGATTAACGACTCAATGTTATTGCCTGCAAATGATAGAGAAGCTAGCAGAAATCAGACCTTGGGATCAATTTTTGCTGTTGGTAAAACCCGCAATTAAATAAGTCATGTTTTCAGTTTTGTTTGATCTCTGATTAATATTGAAGGAAACAGAACTTGAGTCCACTTGCTTCCCACTCTTTCCCTCAGCTGTATTTGACAGTTCATTTTCTAGCATGTCATTTGCTCTAGTTCCAATTTAGCCTGTCATCTAAACAAAAACTACTGTTTATAGCCCACTCCTCCGACTGCAGTCTGCAAAAATGGATTTCATTTTTCATTTTCAGTGAAAAGCCAGAAATCCTTTGTGCGTGACCTGGAAAGAAGAAACAGTAATAAGAAAATCAGGAACAAGACTGTGCCTTCTCAGAGCCAATGACTGGAATTATCTGACGTCAACTCGGTTCGGGTCTGCTTGTCTTAAGGAGAAAAGGGGTTACAAGGGTAGTAAGCAGGTAAAACTCAGAAGGAGCTGGACATCTATTCTCCTTCCTGTGAATCCCAGCCTTGATCATGAATGACAGTCCATTCATTTAACAAAGGATCCATTGAATTTGCATCACAGGGCCTACTAAATGCCTTAGAGCAGCAAGACTGATATTTGCAGAAACCTTCCTCTGTTCTTTACCCTGGGAAGTGGGAATTTAGGGTTTTGTTACCGGGTGACAACAGCTGCAAAACGAGACTGTTACAGAGATGAGCTCACGCCACAATTTAAGTTTGGGCATAAAAACTCCGTGTCAAATTATCCACAGTTCATTTAGTGCTACTTGCACACCAGAAGTTAAACTTCGGGTGGCTGGAGATTTGTGCTGAAGAATGGCACCCTGGAACACGGGAATGGCATCTGGGAAAGGACAGGAGGAGGACGGTTGTTCTCTGGCCACGCTCGTGTTTTCCAGGATTGCACCTATTGCCTCTGCGTGCAGTGGTCATCAGCACTTGCTGAGCTTGGTAGGACCATCTGCAGCATCGTAACAGGGGGATTTTTTTACACTGCGTGTGTTGTTTCCACTGGGTTTGCTGCCTTCATCCAAACCCGACAATAAGTCTGGTTGCGTTCGATTGAAGACAGTGAGGGTTGGGAAACGAGTGGGAAATGACTGCTCCAACAGGTAAACACTTGAGCAACACAGTAACCAAGCCTCAACCCAAAACCCAAGAGAACAGCTCTGACAGTACTCTGAAATGAAGGTCCCATTTATACATTTCTGTCTGCAATTCTAATGACCTCATCACTGCGATATCTACACTTCACACACAACTTGGAAGGAAGCAGCTCTTTTTGAATCTCTTTTTAAAATTACGTGAAGCAACTTAGTGGTTTGTTCCCAGTTATCACATCACACTTGTAGGAAAAATCTTGCCTAAAAAAAGACCTGTTTCTTACTGGGTTTCTAGAAGACACTAAACCATTCTGACCCTTTGTGATAACGCGGCTCTTGATGGAGGATCATTTTACTACAGTCGCTGAAAGTTTCTGTGCAGTCAATCGCAGCACGCCTGTCTATCATACCTGCCAAGGTAGTATAGAAGCTCTCCAAAAGAGCTTGCCTCCTGCTCTCTGCGGTCTTTATATTACCAAGGTATAAAATAAATCAACATTCATGCCCTGCCTCAACAACGTTGTTTGCTGACTGCCTGCAAATTGATGTGAGTGATTCTGTATACGTACGTGATGCGAGAACAAAATGAGGGCATCGGGGACTCTTCTCCTGCAACTGTATAGAGATCAGCACTAAACATCCGTGCCTGATCCATTTCTGTTCTCTGACCCCGCTCTGTTTCTGTCCACGGAGAACACGTCAGCAGTTGGTTGGATCACCATCATCGTAAGGCAAGTCCCTGGCTTCAGCTCAGGGCCAGGCTGGCTCACACCACTATGAAACGCGTACAATATTGCTGCTGTAACTAGATAAGCCTCCCAAGATCTCCGCGAGTGATAGTAAAATTAGGATTAAATGAGCAAATATATTGCAAAGATGATAGCTGACCTGTGTAATAATGATCCGTCTGTCTCCAAGAGAGTGCAATAAGCACTAATTACGTTGGATTAAAATGGATCTTTACAGCTATATTTTACAGCAAAGTTAGAGGGCTAGATAAGACATCAAAGGGCAATTAAATCCACATGCCCCGCTAGCTCCAAGTCATGTTCAAGCATACCTAGCCTCTTCATGGTAGACATTTACCTAACCCATCCATAAGAACTTTTTCAGACAATGTACAATTTCCTCAGACAGGCATGAAATTGTTCCCTAAAAAACTGAGCTTGAAACAATCACCAATCGAGAAGGTGGTCTGAGGAGTCTGATAGTCCAGAACTGACTTTGCTGAAAACTTTTCCAAGATGCAGAGCCTCATTTCTCTGTGATGAGTTACTGAGCTGCTCCACTAGCAAACACAGAAGAAGGAGAAACGCTCTCACTGCTCCAGTGCTCCTTATTACGTTAAGATGTACGCACTTGACCTGTATTTTGATTGCAAAGCTGAGGACTGCGGAGATAACACGGGAATACAGAAAATAATAATAATAAAGAACCGAACTCTTCAGGTCTCTCTATTTTTTCTTTTCACTTAATGTTTTCATAAATGTAAAGTCTTTATATAGAATCTCATGATTAGTAAGAAGCAGAAGAGGTAAGAGAATCTAGACTCCAGAATATACGTAATGGGACTAAAAGTTGTGAGGACCATGAAGGAAAATTTCAAACTCCACTTTCAGTGATCATCTCTTAACATGCTTATGAGTCATGACAACTCTTTAACAGGCAATTTGAATTAGACTGATGAATTTTTCCAAGATAAATGATTCTGTGGGCCTTTCAAAGGCCACCTGGACATCACAAAATGTGCTTTTGCAGAGGAATTAACTTTACTGTAAAGCCCTGAGCAGTGGTTTGAGAATGTCTCTGTCACATACATTCATGCTGTTTTACCAGAATTTATAGCGAGAACTGCATCAGTGTGATCAATTCAGATCAAATATTAAAGAGACAGAACAATACCATAACACGGGTCAGATAAAATTAAACTAGAAAATTCTAGAGGATGTGGCAATCAGGAGCTCCGATGCACTGGTAGATGTCTCAGTCAAGAACAAAATGTGTTTGCCTCCAGGTTTGTCTAAAAATAAGTTGAGTTGAACAAATATGACGCTGAGACTGAAAGAAGGTTTAACCTGTTGCAAGTCTAAATTGAATAGTTAGCTAATCTCTACCACCAGCTTTATGAGCTGTAGCTGATAGCAATAAAATAAATCCTTGTTTACCATTCTGTGAATCATGTCTGACATGTGTTATTTGAACCATGTTAGATTTGATCAAATGTTTGCTGTTCCAATTTTGAGTGCTGATGTTAAATTAATGACTCACCTCAACAAAACATCAACAACTTGTATGAGGAGTTGCTGTTTCCTGTTCTGTCCGCTTCACTTGTATACTCAGGGATTTAAAATCACTCTTCTGAAAATCCATCTGTGATGTGCTTTTCTGTATCCCCCACTGCAATATAGTGGAAGGGCCAGATCTTTTCCTATGGTCACTTAGTCCAAAACTGACAAGAAGGGGTCAACAAAGCTATCCTGTTGGAAGATTTATGATTCCCCCAGCATAAAGTAGCATAACCTGCTGTACAGCCTGCTGTACCAGCTCTACCAACACCCAGCCAGTCCCAGTAGCACCA
The DNA here is from genome assembly GCF_964199755.1 of Larus michahellis. Lineage (NCBI taxonomy): Eukaryota > Metazoa > Chordata > Aves > Charadriiformes > Laridae > Larus > Larus michahellis. The sequence continues at coordinate 54,657,275 of NC_133898.1, read as the reverse complement.
TACTGTGTTTGGGAAAAGGGTGAGCCCGGAGGTTTTGGGAGCTCCTGGGAGCTCCTGGCAACAGGTTTGTGTAACAGCAGACCTGGAGCTGCTCTGAATAATTCCAAGAGTGAAAAGGTTTCACAGAGGTCCCTGATATCGGAAAGAATAAAACCAGCATCTAGTCCAGCTTGCCCGACCCAGTGAGAAGGGTCAAGTATTTCAATACGGAACATAAAAGTAAAAAGATGGAGGGAGCTGGAGCATCAGACCACTTCCCACTGGAGCATCTCTTTAAATCCCAGTCCTTTGGCTCTATTTTCTTTTGCAAATGAAATATTACAGGAATTCTTTCATTTAATTTAAAGCTGATCATTTTCACTCCAGTCCAGCTCCCACAATCAATGCATCATGTTTATTAGAGCTCAATGTGGAAATTATTCTGCAGAACCCTGCAAATAGCCTCAGGTAGTACCATGATAAGCCAGACCATCAGACAAAAGAAAGACAAGGGGTTAGAGAAAACTGGCAATGCTAAAAGCAGCTTTATATTTCTTTCATTTATGGGTATGTGAAGAAATGTATATATAGAATCATAGAATCATTTAAGTTGGAAAAGACCTTCAAGATCATTGAGTCCAACTGTAAACCTATCACTACCAAATACGTATGCAAGAGACACAGGCACCCACTTAAAAGGCTCTAGCTCCTGGGTTCTCTATGTTAGGGTTCACTTCATCTTTTTTCTAAGCATGCCAGTTTGTCTTCAAAAATTTACCTAAGAAAAAATAATTTAAAAAATAAATAAAATGCTGCTCCACTTACGTTCCAGTCAATAGTAACAAAGAAAGGGTGACGTTTAATTTCTTCCACTCCATCGAATCCCGCACCTGACAAGAGAATGAAAGAATCAAAATGAAGTCATGCTTAGAAGAGTGCTGCATGACATCTCTTCTCCAGCCTTCCTCCCCGTTTTCTTCTGACAAAGTTGGAGTCACCGTGTAAACATTTCTTCTAGTCAAGAAACCCAGAACAGCAGAACTGACGTAACACTATAAACTACCATAAATACAGACAAGGACACCTCATTAATGAAAATCTGATGGGGTTTTTTTACTTTTCTCAAATAGAGGCTGGTGCCAAGGCTGAATAACTGCTCTCTTCGGGCTTCAGACGAGACGCGGGATTTCAGCCAGAGCAAAGCGCACGCACCGGCAAGGCCAGGAGACGCCCCAGGATGTCTTGATACTATGGCAAGGCTACTGATGCTCCCTGCCACCAGTGGCAGCTCTTCTGTCCACACCGACTTTCAAATCTTGGCTAATTACCCATTCCCCACAGGCAGGGAAAGCTGCACTACAAATGAATTTAGACTCAAAGTACCGAACGGCTCCAAATGATTTGAGCTAAGTCAGGGTTTTAGGTTCCCCTTTTTTGAATACTGTCTTCAAATTTGCTTGGATACCAACATCATCACTTTCAGTGGTACGTTTCCTCCACTGTTAAATTTTTGTTACATTACTATAGTAAATTTAGGGAAACTCTTCTGAGATCTGGTAATGAATCTAATTCCGTCATTACTTTTGCCTTATATCTTCACTGAAGATTGTCTTTTTTATTCATTTAGCTCAACTTATTTGCTTCAGTGCCACCGCAAAAACCAACAGGTGCTCTGCAATAATTAACAACTGTCGGAGATGATTTAGCATACCATTTTTGGGATTGATTTGACTTTATTAATAGCACCTTTCATTTTCCAGTAGGAGAAATAAGATCTGGAAGCAAAGGCTTTGCATTGCAATTTTGGAATCTGTTCCTGAAAGGTACACAGTGCTTCTTTACAAGAATGCTGAGCAATCTTGATTCCCCAAAGGACCTGGGATTCATAAGCACCTTGCAAAAGGCACTTAGCACCTAGGAGGACTCAGTTTTTTATATGCAGTATCTGTACTTTCTGAAAATCAACATTACAAGCAGCTTTAGAAAGGTCTTGTCAGCTCAAGCTTTTGTAAAACGTGACATCTGCTCTCCTTGTGTACAAGACATTACCGATGTTTGCCAAAATGCACTGATCAGGAACGGCTTCCTACAGCCTGCTTAACATTCACTGATGAATGGATACGAAAAACAAACACTTTGTGAAAATAACATGCAGGATTGTCTGCCAGGCCTGCTGGATAATAACACAAGAGGAACATTTTTCTTATTACTTCCCCATCCTGGTAATCTTACAGTATAGACAAATGTAAGTGATGTAAAAGAGGATAAACAATCCTAGCCCATCATACAAAATGATGTGCTCAGAGGTGATCGACCCCACTAAGGAGTGAGCTCTTTGGGTTACGATGGACAGACAGTTCTAGGCAAACACAAGATAAAATCAAATCTCAGAAAGAGAAAAGAGGACAAAAGGGAGACCATCATTGCACTGTCACTGTGTAAGTCTGTTGTACACCTGTAACTTGAGTATGGAATGTGGCTGACACCCTCATCTATAAAGGGATATACTTATTAAAGGCAGGAAAAATCCAAGAAGGGCAACAAGGAATGGTATGGAATGACTGAGTAGGCCAGGACTTTTCAACCTGGAAACAGATGACAGAGGGCATTTATGACAGGTCATTAAATGATGCTAGCAGGAATCATGTTCAGAACAACCTGGAGATGTTTCCTCAAGCAACAGATAGTTGTGTGATATAGAATTCCTTGGAAAAGAAGATGTGGATGCAAAATATTTATATTTTAACCATATTTTAACCCATATTTATATGGGTTCAGGGGGAGGCCAGAAAAGTATGTTGAAGAGAAATCTGTTGAAGATTACTTAATCGACAAACCACAAGAGGTTCAGGAAACCCCTTACTTGACCTTAGAGCAGGTGTAGACTGGGAGACAATCCGGGTGAAGTATCACAGATGCTTACCCTATTCTTACTCTTCCCTAGGCAGTTGTTTATGGCCCATGGGTACTGAATAAGAAAATACTGAGACTTAGATAGCAACAAGACCTGTTCTACATCTTCCCTAGAATGTTTTTTCAACGCACAGTCTAAAGTCTGCACTAGATTCCCTTGGCAGATTGCTTCTGATTTTAGCATTGCCAACAGAAACATGAAGAGAATTACATTAAGCAACTCTTCAGAGAAGAAGTATCTGTGAAAAATGTTTTGTGTTCAGTGGCGGTGACTGGAAACGTAACGGGCAGAAGATGTTCTTTGCTACATAAGGATGAAACCCAAGTGCCAAACTGATTTGGAAGGGCTGGGATAAATGCTACAGACCTGTAAGGTACTCGTAGCATTCCCTAGACTGAGTATAACTGCTAATGCATTCAATCTTCTCTGCTCTGTCCCTTCCCCGCTGTTTCCCTTTTCCCTCTGTTGTTGGCTTATGGATAGATAGATCATTGTGTGATGGGAATGCCCTGCCTTTTTCAGACAATCTATTTGAAAGCATACTTTTTGCTACTGTTACTCTTTTTTCCACAAAAACACAGGAACCAGGACCAAGGAAAAAGGCCACCGATAGCTACTTCTCTTAATGGGGGACTGCAGTGTGCAGTAAGGAATGTAGCACGCAGTTGACAGACGTTTGTCTGAAAAATTGGCATTTCCCACTTGGAGCCACCTCAGAGCTCTGGGCACTGAAGGAATATGTTGCTAGGAGTGCCAGGGCTTGACTCCATCTCTAGTTAGCTTAATGTATTAAAGAGATTTAGGATGGTAATAGCCTAATTTTGCAAAAAGTGAAAGACTTCCAATTCCCAGCAACCGATTTTACACCATGGAGAAGGTTCAGTGCTTCCTGCAGTTTTTATTCCCTGATCTTCCCCACTATGAGACCTACTGGCATAGCTCATGCCTCCCTCTTGGGCTGTGTGCTGTGGCTGCAGGCAGCAGCGTGTGGCCTGGTCCTCTCCTCAACTGGAGGAGGGAGGTGCCTCAAGGGTGTGTTCAGGGACAGCTCTGGTAGCCCGGAGGGGCAACCCTGACCCCGCTGCAGAAGTCCATGGGAGAGGATGGGCATTGGTGCTCAGTGGTCATGGCGGAGTCTCTCTGGATTTGCTCAGCCATTCACGTACCATTTGCAAATCTAAAGCGGTACTAATAAGAGATGTGCTTTCACAGAGAAAAGAGAAGCACTGGAGAAGTCATAACTGGAAAGTCCTGTTTCATGGGGATGGACATTTTGGCCTAGAGATGGGTATTTAGCAAACTGTGGAAGTGCAGCACATGATGGCACACCACATGAACTTCTTCACTTTAACTTCAATTTAGTAATCAAACCTATCTGTAAAGAATAATCAGCACAATCAAACCTATTGCCTGCAAATATTCCTACATGCTATCCAGTCCCATGAGGGTCTGAGAAGATAAATAATGCTTTCAAATCAAATTGCCAGTTTAAACACATTATAGAGTGCAAGGATTCATATAAAAGCAGCCTCATGTTAATAAGCGAGAACCTGATTATCTAAGATTGTTTTATGCCTGTAATAAAAGTGTCTACAAGCAGTAACAGTAGAATGTTTTATTTGTAATCGGTTTTGATTGTCGAATCATTATGGACAATCTGAGCCTCGGAATATATTAAGGGGAAAAAGGGAGACCTATGAAATTTGAAAGCTGATTATTTGGATATCCAAAATGAGCAGAAAGAGTTTCCAGATTTTTAGTTTCAGATCATAAAATTTTAGTGTCTCCACAGCTTCAGAATCTTTTTAGTGGGCTAAATTTTTTGAAACGTGTTCCTAAGGTTTACAAGAAAGATGTACAGTCACTCTGACAAAGGGGACACTTGTTTTAAAAACTCATCATCTTATAAAACTGAAAAACAAAGTTTTCTATGTGCCAAAGCAGAAATTATCTTCTCTGAGAACATGGGATAAGGGAGTAATAACGATTTCTTTGGCTACTACTCTGAATCTACTGGCGCATGCTTCTACTCTATACTTTCTTGACCAAGCTTCTCAATTATAAGGACTAGAACCTTTACATTGCTCAGCAGTGTAGGGAATTCCTGAAATGCTCTTTACATTCATTTACCTACCTGAGTAGACCCAGGCCTTAGGATAAGTAAGAATTAGACCCTTGCCTAAGTTCCTGGAAATGGAATGAACTAGCACCTTCATAGTACAATTTCCTTTCTGAGATGCTTACTCCTTGCTTGCCTGGATATTCCGGTTACTTTCTTTTAAGAATTTAAAATTATGTTCATCCATAATATGAAATTTGTTGTATTTAATCAGAGCAATAATACCAAAGCAGCACTATGCAGACTATTCGTACAGCAAAATGTATAGGCTCAGAAAAGTACAGAACACACCCATAAGAAAGGATGCCAAAGGAAGGCAGACTTTCCATTCCTTAATTTTTTTTTTTTTCCTAAAGCATTAATACAGGCACCAGACTTAAAAATAGAATCAGGTAAACTGGATTACTAAATTCCTTCTCCGCCTTGTCTGAGTATCTCCCTTCAACTCTAATATTTTTTTCCATTAATAATCCAAAACTTAAAAGTTTCAAAGCAAAATTTAAAATACATCATCAATCTTTACTTCTATTTGTTAAGATATCAAAATCAAATAGCAAAAAGCAAGATGGTAGTCAGGATAAAATGATTTTCGAAGCTCAGCATCTTTCATCTTGCCAATGTTAAAACCACTTTGGAAGTAAATACAAACACTTTCCAGATTTGCAAACTTCTGAAACAATGGCTGAAAAGAAGTGTTTGATCCATAATATGATTAATTTATTTTAGTGTGCTTCATTAATTTTCCAAAGATTTTTCAAAACAGGATGTCTAAGCCTACTTTTCTTTTAACTTCAGACTATTATTCCTTTCCCAGAAAAAGCTAAAATCCACAAAGTTGAAGCAGTCCTTTTATCTACTGACTTCTGTTCAGTATTTAGGCCAACCATTTAAGTATTCCTTCTTTCATTACCAACAAGTCTGTTTTCATCGTCCTTTGTGCTGATTCTCAATCAGTTAAAACAGCGAGAGCCTTCAGAAGCTTTCCACCGCTATCCCTGAAATGTTAAGATCCATTTTTCTGTTACTTTTTTAGATTTTATTTCCTTGGATGTTTGCGTTATAAATAATCTCCTCCTCTCTCCCAGCCTTCCCAGTATTTCAATAAACCTCAGGTTTAAAACCCTGACCCTTAACAATTCCCCATTATTAAAAGGGAGACGTATGGTGGCTAGAACTGTCATGCCTAAAACTAAGCAACTTCGCTTATTTTGGTAAGTAGCTTTTCATTTAAGGATCAGTATCCAGAAACTCCTGCTGATTTCACTGGAGCCCCATTTTGGATGGATAGCAGCTTGTGGGAAGCCACAAAATGAGCAGAGCAGAACAAAACCAAGAGACGGAGACAGGGAGGAAACAGCAGAAAGGAACAGAGCGGGGGGAGCGGGGAAAAGTTTATATTTGCTGCAGCATCTTGTTTTTCCGAACATAGATTAAACCTAGAAATCCCAAGACTCTAATTTTCTCTAACGTCAAGCAAATTGCTTGAGAGCAATTGAAACCTGCTGAGAAAATGTGTTTTTCCACTACTATCTCTAGAGCGTATCAGACTCCACAAGCTACTATTTAGGTCAAGAGGTAAAACCTATGGGAGGGCATTCCTTCTGCGGGCTCTGCAGGTGTCTCCCCTAGGAGGAGAGGGGCCACAGCAGCGTGCTGAGGGACTAGCTCCCCATTCCCACCCAGCCCTGTGGGAGGCCGGGTTGTCCCTGGTCCCTTCGTGGAGCAAGGGCTCTGGGCTCCTGCTCTCCCCAGCGGTCGCAGTGAGAGGCAGCCTGCTCCACACTGTCCTTGTCCACAGGACTTTTTTTTCACAAGCCTCAATATTTAACCAGTATATACCATTCCCTAAAAGACAAGTCATTTATTAGCTGCCAAAACTCCCATGGATGGCAATGACAGTTGACCACATACTTAAATATGACCCATCAGCTCTCTTCTTGTGATACAGTTTACAGAATCAAAGGATTAAATTCCTGCTCCTCAGGTCAATTCCTGCTCCCAAGGTCACAAAAAACCCAACAGAGGTACGAAGGAAGGGTTTGTCCCTTTCCTTTAAAAGCAAATTCTTCCCCTGTTCATCCAAAATGCAGAATATGAGAGCTGTGGGAAAAAAAGAAACCTCCAAAGTTTTTCACAGAACTAGATATGATTTTTAAATGAAAAACAATACGGTGCTATTATCTTCATATCATTCATTTGATATGACTGCTCTTATTTTTCCACATAACAACAAAGACCAAATTTGCAATAAAAATCATGGACCAGGCATTGTCCATGACCCCACCAAATGCAATGAATTTCTTAATAAAACTCCCAGGCAAAGGTATGGCGTAAGACACGTGACCCAATACATGCTTCTAGTTTATCACAATTTAAATAGGATCATTAACAAAGGGTGAAAACACAGTAGTAAGAAAGGAGATAATGCATTTAGGGTAATAAAGAAGAAGGCCTACTGTGAAAATGCTCCCAGCAAACAGAACGAGACAGCATTTAAATGTATTTGAGAATGGGAGAGAGAAATTCTACTCCCTTTTGGTCCCAACCTCAGATTTGCAGCTAAATTATACAGAATTAAAAAGATACCTGTTTCTCAGTTCTGTATATTATCATATGCAGCAGTTATCTTAAACTTTTCATAAACGCCGGTGGTTCACTCTACCTCTTCACTGAAAAAATAAAATACAAGCTAATATCGTGTTTTAGATTCCAATGGATTCCCTGTGCCCTTTGCAAATTTCTCTAGTAACGCTCAAGGTTCAGTGCACTCTGGGAAAGAACGCAAAATGCCACATAATGAAGAGGGTAACTATCAGGGAAGATGCACCGAGAGAAACGATCACCACTTGACACGGCAGAGCGCACATAACAAATGCCCCGATCAAACGCGCGCGCGCGTACCTAATCTGTTGGAGGGGTTCCTTTTGAAGAGGGCTCGCAGCAGGCTCTGGGCTTCTACGCTCAAGAACTGTGGCATTCCCAGCTTGGCTCTGAAAGAACACAACACTTGAAAAGAAAATAGATTTCTCAAAAATTTTCTCCATCCCACTGTGGTTTTAAAAATGGAATTGTAGTAGTCAGGACGGGCAGACACACATGAATTTGGTGACCAAAGGCTACCTAAGCATAACGCAATACAGATTGAGGACCTGATCTTGTTTCTGCTGGAGTTAAAGAAGGTGTTACCGCTGGCTTCACTAAAGGTACAGTAGACCTAATGAATCTTATAACACCTTTTGCAACCTAAGGTCATTTTCCTACAGAATTTTTTTCACTTTTTTAGCTTGCTGGAATAAACTGGGGAATCCAGAGGAATTTAAACAAACAAACACAACTTAATGAAAATAACGATACTAACCCACATATTGATTAAAGAAAATAAAACTTTCCCCTTGGCAATTCACTGCTACAGAGAAAAAACGTATAAAGATGAAGACAAGCTTCAAATACTGATGTGTGCACTTAACATTAAATGAATGGGAAATTTGCAAAGGAAAAGATTTGAAACTTGGCAACAACAAATCCTGCAGAAATGTGACTGTTCCCACTTTTGTGCGAGTAATGACATTCTGTATTACAGAAAATAGGATACATGTCTTTTGTAAGGCCCTCTCAGTAATTCACTTCCTACTATTTATTCTGAAGGCAATTTTAGACCCACACGCAGGCATCAGCTGTGCGTGCCTTACCAGATTCATGCCTTACACAGCTTTAAAAACCACATTATTATTCTCTACCTTTCATATACTCGGGAGCTACAGGCTGCCCAGAGGGTACAGTTAACTCATAGTCAGAGCAAGGAAAGCAGGTTTGGTACTCACTTGAGAATGAGTGCCATTGTCTCCTTTCTGTCTTTTCCCTGGAAGGGTAACGATCCCGTCAGCATCTCAAACTGTGGAGTAACAACAAAATGGTAAATCAAATGAGCATTGAGACGGTCTGCATAGCTGATCGACACCACACCCACCTTCTATTTCTAACACAACTGAAAACTGGAGGAAGAGAAACGGCCCAACAAGCTATACCTCAGAAAAAAATGACACGGCAAGTCTGGATTATGCAGAACATGAAGGATCGACATGACTATTTTGTTCAAGAGTCTTGTTATAAACCGTTTACACTGATAATTGGGGTCAAGGTTTGGTATGTTTGGGAAGAAGTCTCATATACGCTGTTTCCTCCAGCAACCATTTTATGGCCAATGCTGGAGATGAGATATTCAGCTGGGGGGACCCTTAGTCTGAACGGGTATGGCTGTTCTTAGATGTTTGGCATGGACTCTGGTGCAAGAAAAAAGGGTTCAACATGCCACTCCCCATCTTTTTAGCTTGAGTCAAACCACCTTTTTGATTGTGTATTTGCACCGCCTAGAGATACCGCTGCTATACTTTGCAGGAGAAACATGCACAAACCCCATGTTCTCAAGGCATTTGAGCGTGCTTTTTTCTCTCCCGCTTTGGTTCCCCTGTCTGTATTTAGTGATGAATTTTGCAAGTGTCATATTTAGCTGAACCCAAATCTCAAAGCAAAACTCAGCAATCATCATCAATTACTTGCCCAACTCACACAGGAAAACATCAATCAGTTATGGTTCCTTTGAAACAGATTAATGCTTTCACTAAATTTGACAGGAATTTCACATTTGTAACCAAAAAAAAAAAAAAACCAAAACCAGAAAAACCCAGCCAAAGAAGCTTGCCTGATATAGGTTCAGTACCAGGTCTTTCATGCAGCTCCTGCCACAGCGTTTCATGGGGATACGAGTGGCAGCTGGTTCCTCTGACCAAGGGATGATGAAGGTTATGCATCACCAAACACCAAGACACCAAGAACAAAGGAGGACAATGTCCACTGAGGGTAAGGAGAATCGTTTGGATCTCTTCTACTATAATAAGTACCTACTAATAAATATGTGTTTCTATAATTAAATACCTGTTACGGCACGACAGACTCTGCAACCCTTATGTAGTTTTTGTATCTTATCTCACAAGTAACCTCACTGCTCTCAGGAAGCACATTTATGCAAAAAAGGATCCCTTCATTGCCAAAACCTGTGTCGGACTGCCCCGCAGCCTGACTCTTCCCTTTTCCCAGATTAAATATAGCCACACTGTGGGAAAAATGTAAGAAAACATAAGAAAACTGTAACCATGAAACTGTTATGCTAGTTTTGGGAGGAGGGCAGAGGAGAGGTTTAGAAGCCAGATAACTAATTGACTATAATTAATTGAAGGATTAATCTGCATTAGTAACAAATTGCCTCAAGGTAATAAAACATAGTAGAAACAAGGAAAAAACACTTTTTAAAAGTGTGTATGGCTGAAAAATATACATAAGATTTGGAAAACACAAATGTGTTAACCCCTGCTGGCTGGTAGAGTGAGAAGAGCTGGCCGGTAGAGCTGGAGGAAAGCAGCTCGTCTTTTAGAGAGAAACATGATGGGGGAGAATTTTTAAAACTGCCAAAATGACACCGGAGCTCAAGCACCGTTTTCAAAGTAATTCTGACCTATTAGAGCCTTAACCCTGAAAAAAGTGTTCGGATACAGTGGGGATGAGGAGCAGAGAACGCTGCTTCCCAGGGCAGCAGCAGCAATGGTACGTATTGTACTAAACCCTCCTCACGATTTCTGAAAGAGCTTACCTTCAGAGTAAGTACCTAATGTTCACTTACACTTGCTCATGTTACTTTGTTGTTACAATAAATCTAATTTAACAGCGCTAACGATGACTCCTACAGCTCATTTGTTTTGGCGGAAGCGGGCTTGACACTGCTGATGCAGATGGCACAGATATAAGCAACTGCTTGGTCAACGACTCCACGGGAAGACGAGGACTGTAGTTCCCACCCGCCACGATATCACAGAAAGATCTGCAAATGCACCGTGGCTGCACGGGGCCAAGAAACCCGAAGGCAAGAAATTCAGATGCAGTGTCTAAGAGGGAGGGAGGGAGGGAGGAAGGAAGGAAGGAAAAAAGAAATTTCAGTTGCAGGAGGGAGCAGGGGAAATGATGGTCCGGAGGCTGCAGGGAATATTTATTGCGCTGCTCTAATGGCTAGCACTTTGTTACCACATGTCTCCAATTACACAGGTCTAACGTTGAGATTAATTCAGATTCAGAAGAAATGCACTTAACATCAATATTTAAAGTGAAAGGCAGCTATGTGAGTTAAATGTACCAGAGCTTTTTACTTCAATGAACTCAACAAAGCAGCAGCTGGAAGAAAGCACTGGTTACTCAATTGCAGTCCTGATTAAATCTGTTGAAGGTTAAAAATGAAATAACAAATCTGAAAACAAATAAAATCGGAACAGTTCATCTCACCAGTTAAAGCTACCGCTTTACCACAAAACAACCTGTTTTCTTGCTTATTTTTACAAAAAATAAAAAACCTTGCTAAACGTAAACATGCAAACAGGAGTGAGCGCTTGCTGCTAACACCCTTGCACATAAATACAGAGTTGTATGGGTCACGGCAGGTTGACAAGGAGCTGAGCCTAGTTGTGAAGAAACTCTGTAGTATTTTTGGCTATTAAAGCAGACTCTATAGTTTTGCGGGGAGACTCAGTTTTCACTCTCCCCACTTCCCCGTCTGTATAAACCATCTGTTTGCTCCTTGCCTCCCAATGATTCACTCCCTGGGTATTCTGGAGGACCACCTTCTGTTAGCCACTACTTCAGAAGGCTGTGCCTCCCTCCCTCCAACCTTGGCTTCCTTTCTGTACCAATACCCAACAAGAAAGGCAAATATTCCCTGTTCCAGTCCAGCTGCCTATTAAAAGAACCACAGAATTAAAGCTGGATGGGAAGAGGCCTCTGGACTCATCTAATCCAGACCCTGCTTAGGTCTCAACATACTCTGCAGTGCTTCCTTTCTCTAGTTTTCAGGGCAATCACCAATTCCAGTAGGCAAAACACCATCACTGGAGACCCCAGACATGTGGGAAGACCTTGGGAAAGAGGGCCACATTTCCTGAGGGAACAGATTCAAGAAGTGACCTTGGCAGATCATTGAAGAAGATAATGAACGAGAAAAAAATCCACAGCCTGGGGTAATTGCCAGATGAATCTTTCTAGCAGATGGAAGGAGAGCAGATTGTGAAAATTACTTCAGCTGAAGTCTGCTAAAGTATTGTGAGCCCAGGATAAATTCAGGGTTACAAAGAAATTTGATACCACTCGGTTTTGGAAAGCAGAGAGAGACACTCTTGTCAGAATGGCCGGATTCCCCTCTCAATGCTTCCAGTCATTTTCCAGGTAGCTGGGAGCTGGTCTGCCTCTCCGTTGTTTTACTGTTTGTAAAATGCATTAAGAATTTTTTATTATTAGCCAGGTGTGACGCATAATGAATTGGTGTTTGCAAAGGGTTTGAATACCTTCACACAGCAGCTAACATAAACATTCGACATACTGTTGATGAAGACCGTCTCTTGCACTGGGAATGAAACACGTGTTATGATGGTCTTTTATAAAAGAAGATCATATTGCTTTGATGTCTCATATTGATTTTTCCAATGCCACTGTACAGTTACTACAAAATTATTACAGAGCTGACTGCTTTGTCTGGATACCAAAAGGATATTTTCTTTTCTTGTGAAGACTTCACTACTCACACATTCACTACATTGCTTACAAATATAAAGACATTTCTTTTTATTTGGAGCTGCCTATTGAGCCATCACACCCTTTCTTTCTCTAATTATATTCCCCTCTCTGCCCACGTGACTCCTAAAGGTGTACAGTGTTTTTTCCTGAACTGGAAAGGGACACAATTTCCATGAGGTCTGTGCCTTGTAAATGAGGTGGTGTGACGAACTACAAACCCGCTGCTTTGAGAGGTCTTCCAAGAGACTTGTGCGTGTGACATCACACAGACCTGTTTATCTGGGCCCCAGAGACAGCAGTGTGGGCGCCAAGGCTCTTACAGCGCAGTTGAAAAGGTATTAGTCCTATACACAACTTTTTAACAATTGAAGTCAACTGCTTGTCCATGCAGATCTCCTGATGCAAAGCTTTTGTAGAATACGTCCTGTCCAAAAGCTTCAACGCAATGAGCAAGATGCAGGAAGGCAGAAAACAAAATCTGTCTGGTCATGATAAACCATGTAAATTCACCAGCACAAAATTTTAACTGGGTCCCAGTAGTTGTCATCACGTACTAAATGAGAGGCAGATATTCTTCTCTGGAATGCTTGGAAAGGGTTAATTTCAAGTTGTGTATAACTAGAGGAGTTGACACATACTAAGCTACCATAAAACAATTCAAACAAAATGAGCAGCAAACAAACAGGTCTGGTTTTGTGGCCTGTGTCAAAGACTTATCTGGTGGTAAACAAAGTTTTACTGTTGTTGATAGTAAACCCCCCACTGAATAATTAATAATAATTAATAAAATAATTAATAACATAATTAATTAAGTCAAGAATTTAGTCTTTTTCGGATAAGTTTGTTTTGATCACAACGTGCCACATTTAATGTTGCCTTCAAGGATCACTCAGTTCGATTCTAGCCTGTGCCTGGTCAATGCAGCTTGGCAAGGAGCTGCTGGTACACCCTGACTCTTCATATTGTAGCATTAATCCCTTTTCACATACGAAAACAGACAAGAGTGGTTACTCTTCTGATGGCTAGGCTACAGGGCATTTTATCACTATCTGCCTAATCTGTTCCTCTATTGATCAAAATTTAGGTATGAAAATTACACTATCATGTTCACTTCCTTTCGATCTGTGGATACGTTACCAACTGGTACATTTTCTTTGTATATTTCACATCATACTGCAAATTACTTCTAGAGAAGTGCTAATAAATCATTTGGATACCATTTAACTCTCTTCAGTTTTTCAGACTGGCAGAAAACCAGCTTCCCTAATAGAACATACAAGTGACAGATCAAGGAAAACAAGGAGAAATGAGCAGAGTGAAAGACAGCAGCAGAAAATCCTCCTGCATTTTAAGAGTACGGGAATACCCTTTTTTTCTGCCCCTACCAGTTAATTGTTGAAAAGGAAAAAAGATTCAACTGATTAGAGCTATTTTTCTCTAAGATGGCACTCAAAGGCTTAAAGCATCAGCTTACAGTTAAAAAGATTTCACTCTCTTTAACTCACCTCCATTTATATGGATTCTTATCTTTTCTAATTCTAATACACTGAATCCCTTGGGGAGGGGATGAAAGGAGAGCTGGGGGAAAAAAGAAAGCACAAAACTAACAATGTTTTTTGTTAGTTTGGGGGGAAGGAGCCAAGTTCATGAGCAGGTGAAAGAAAAACAATCTATACACCAAATACACCATCCTTTCACTGGAGATAGTGAGGAAGCACAGATATCCTCCAAAACTAAATATAAAATAAAAAAAATGAAAGGGCTGGCATATATTTATTATATGACCCATAACCTATCGGCTTTCCTGAATAAACACATAAACACTTCTGTGGTTCTGAAGTGCTCAGCATCCACAAATGGATCTGTGGCCAAAGGAGATAAGGATGTTCCACTCCTTTAAAATTCAGGTAATAAATTACAATATTTACTTAGATTAACTGCTGTCAACCAGCTAGATCAATGATGTAGGCCTTCCCCACCCCAAATTATTACTAGTTTTCGCTTTGCTTCCTATCCTTACTTCCTTTGGTGGCACCAGTTGTCTACTCAGGGTAAACAGAATTTAAACATACTCTATGGATTGTGGTATGTAGGGTAATATATAGCTACCTAAAATAGCTTCCATACCACAGGAAATGGAGCTGTATTAGAAGAGCATATTGCTACGTTAATTTATGCGTCTGCCCTGGTTCTGCAGGGGAGCCGTGACCACAATGGTGGGGTGCAAGGTGAGCCACAGCTGCCGTGCTGCGCCGTGTTGAGTTGCCTGTTGGTGGCCACGCACTGAGCCCTTGGGTAGACCTGCAGCCTGCACACTTCAGGGGAGAGCAGCATCACCTTCGTTATCTGAACATATCCCTGTGAGAGTAATAAATGCATGGTGTCTGGCCTCAAGGGACAGCCTATGCTTGATAAAACGACGCTGGGAACAACTGCTTCAAAAAACCTGTAGTGTTCATATAGCTTTTAAAAAATCACAATGTCACAAACCAGCTTCTCTTTGATCTTCTCTTCATCTTCCTCTGCAGCAATGGCACCACAGATCGAACAGGCTGCACGAGTGCAGAAGGGAGCAGGTTACCATCCGAACACTTAATTTTAGATGATTGGCATGCGGAGGGTTCAATACCCCCTTGAGAAAATTTCCTGACACTGTATCCCAGTGTGAAATACTGCAGCACTCAGGAGGATGTTATTGGGTCCTTCTCGTAAGCAAAGCAGCTCCACCACAGTCGGATATCTCTCACAGAGCTCTTCTTGGAAAATGTTTTCCAGGGCCTCACTTCTTAAGCAGTCGGGAGCTTTCTTCTGCTTTCCAGGCTAACTACATTTCACAATGAGTTTATTCCTACCTATTCTTGGGACAACATTACTCTTTAGCTGAAATAGCTCCTTTCTCTCTGTGGTGTTTTTCCCTGTGATGTATTCATAGATGGTATAGGTACTATACCATCTTTGGACAATTATTGGACTAATAAGTGTCCTCAATTAATGAATTTCTCCTGCAACACTGTATCAAATACTTTATTATAATGGCGGCACATGAGATCCACTTCATTTACTTTGTTTAAATAAAGGTGGCTATCTCATCAAGTAAAATATCAGATTAATCTAGCATGACTGATTTTTGGTGAATTCATGTTGCATTTTAACTAACTTTTCATTGATTTCCATGTATAAAAAATGAATTAGCACTATTTCTCATATCGATTCCATTTAAACTCCCTCCAGAACAGCTTGCAGGACTCTTAAAAGGTAAGCAACAGTGGGTAGAAATTGTAACTTTTGTATAGTTAATGCAGTACAAAGACATGTAAGAAAAAGATGAATTCCTAACTATTCCTCTGTGCCAACTGATACATTTATGTCTGGTTCTGGTGATTCCATCCCACGTGAATACCAGTCATTTTAAAACTGTTTCACATGCATCATTTTAAAACCAGCTTCAGCATGTGCTCAGGACAAAGCAAACATCCCAAACTAGTCATAATTAAGGCACAGCAAAATGATACAGAAGAAAATAGGAGGATAACATGGTCCCCATATGTATTTGTTTTCTTTTCCCACCAGGAGAAAAGGAGGTTTTTGAGTGACAGCCTCCCACCAGCTGATAAGACTAACAGGAAATCCACCGCCAGTCCAAAAACTACCTGAATCTCATTAGTGGAACAAGGGTCAGCAATACTGATGTGAAGACAGATGAATGGCAAAAGAACCACAGATGTCCTGTGAAACATTCAGAGCGCCCTCTAAAATATGTCCTTTTTAATCTATATTATATTTTGCAGAAAAAAAAAGAGTAAATCTCTGAGTTTCTCTGAGAGGATCTCCCTAACTTCTGAAAATTGCTGCTTGGGGAATTGCTTCCTAACAGGAACCATGTTAGTAACCAGACAGATATTTCTTCTGAAACGCATGTGCTCTTCTGAGCTTGCCCTGCCCTGTTTCTGTGCAGTAGAAATATTCATGGCCCATGGTAACCAACCAAAGCAGCAAAGGACTGTGAGAAGGAAGAGAGAGAATCTGGGGGCAAAATCTACCTCATATACTGCCAGGAGAAGCTGGTTTGCAATCGCTGATGCTATGAAAACAATCAAGCAGTCATTACACAACTACTTTGTGATCAACCCTTAATTGCTGGAAGTGGTACTTTTTATTTGAGGGATACGATGACTCCTACAGCCACCTCTCCAACAAACAAACACACGCAACTTCTCCATTACCATGAGTACGCCGAAAGACCACCAGTCTGCACTCTGCGTGTGTCCTCGTCGGTTGACCACCTCTGGGGCCATATACTCTATTGTTCCACAGAACGAATACGCTCTCTTGTCATGGTCGATGGCTTCTTTACTGAGACCAAAATCTAAATAAATTGAAACCAAAAAAAAGACTTGTCAGGTTTATAAAAATGATTATTTACACTTTCACTCACTTCAACTGTTCAAACAAAACACACCAAGCAGACGATGAAGCACCCTTGTGTCTGCATGCAGAAAGGCCACAGGTACATGTGTGCTCCAGCCCTGCCCATGTGGAGGGCCTGGATGGCATTTGTTAGTACATCCTGAAACAGGTGTATAATTTTCTCTGTTCAGAATGAGGTTCTGGCCCAAAGCAGAAGAGAGAGTTTAAATAAGCAGAAATACACAGATCAAGTTTGCTGAAGACAATGCTGGTAAGGGTTCTTGCTCAGCTAACCAAAGCGTCAAGAAGAATAATCCCAGATGGACACCGGTGAACGGGATGTCCAGACAGCACCTCCAGGGTGGCAACGGGGCGTCTTTCCAGGTGCCCTCTGCACAGTTATAATTCAGAGAATTTAATCTGGAGTAAGCAGTCATACCGGAAGCATCCTTCCATCCACGTTGGTAGGCAGCCAAGCCCACACACTTCATGTCAGTCAGGACTACAATTTTACCAAGAAAACACTATGTTCTCCATGTGCTGTGCAGCTCGGGTGCTTGACGAATTGCCAGAGTAGAGAACTCCAATACTCAAACTTTTCTGGCTTCTGAGTTTTTATAAGCAAACTCTTTCCAAGCACAGACCAAGATGCACGGAACATACTGCAGAAACAAAACCAAAATGTTTGTAGACATTAAGTTTTCCATTCCTCACATACCTGTTATCTTAATGTGGCCCTCTTCATCAAGAAGAATGCTGTAAAGCAAAAAGCAAGTATTCATTAGTCAGGCATAGACTGCAGTTAACAAACACGAATAAAAGATGTTCAAGACAGGTAAAGAGATATATAAGACTCAAATACACATGCAAACAAACCCTCAGTGGATTATATGCCTCCAGAAAGAAAAATGATCTTCAAAGGTCTGCCTAATTTCATGTCTGAAGCAGGCATGGCCTACGGCACTCGCATGGGGAGCCTCCTCCTTACTCCACAGCCTGCTCAGTGTGGGCATGCAAACTGAGCTCAGGAAGAACAGGGTGTTCAAAGCCAACAACTGCAGAGTATCTGCTTCCAGCAGGAGAAGGAGCTACAGGTTTCCTGTTCTCATAGTAATAAAGGCAAGCACGCAAATAATCAGGGCTTGGACTTACTGGACCTAAAATTAACTCCAAAGGTAGCTACGTTCATGCTGAAGTAATAAAAGTGATCGTAGAGCACAATGACTAGTCACCAGCCTAACGGCATGGATCTCAGCCCCTGCTAATTTATTCTGTCCGGAAGCATAAATGAAAATTCAGCCTGGAAGCCAAGTTCAAGCGTTCTCATGTTTGCCACCTGCCAACTCATTTTATTCTCACAAAGGCACTCCAACATTTCTGGGAGAAAAATTACTGTTGTTCACAAAAGGCATTGCTAGTTTTTGTGGAAACAAGAAGGAACACTGAAACTGAAAAATAATGATTTTGGTAACTTTTCTGCGTATAAATACCGACACAGTAATAAGGATGGTGTTTCTTCAGTCCTAGTTAGATTTCATGTATTGTTCTTTTCAAAATAGTCTAGGGAGGTGTTGGCTATTTTTATACTCCCCTTCTCTCAGAGAGTCACTTTGATCCATTTATTCAGGAAGAAAATAAGACAAAAGTGAAACAAACACATCGGGATATACTTTCGTGAAAGGTTGTCTCTGTACTGAAGCATAATTGAAAAGAGATGACCTTCTGTCATTTGTTTGTGTGTTTAGAACAGACTGTTATTGTGCAATTCATCGAATAAAGGCCAGCAGCTGTGTCACTACTACGTGTTCAATAATTAAAGCTTTTCCTTCTTGATAAAAGCTTCTTTACCTCTATTCTTTCTCTCCAGATTTCTTCAAGAGGCATAATTTTAAAGCCTATAACAGGCACGTTTAAATGTATTTTTGTGACTACAATCGCTAAACAAGAGGCTTGTGCTTCAGAAGAGAACAGAATAAAACACCTGCCAGCGTGGAAGTGAGCGTGAACCTACGAACTCCACAGACCTGGCTCTGGAAAAACGGCAAGGGAGAGTACAGCTCACAGAAATCACCCAAAAATTTGCCCTATACCCAGGAAGCCCCTGTGAATAACACTGCAATTCAAAGGGTGTGGGATTTTCCCCAGAAACATTGATTTGATATTTAATTGATTTCATATGGAAAATTCAGGCTGCTTTTGCGTGTGTGTGTGTACATATGGTTTTCATACCTTGGCCATCATTAGAGGGTTCATACCTCACCCTCATTAAGGGGATAGGGGTGATACCAACACAGCTATCACACTAATAATAACTGCCTTGGGTTAAGTGAGCCTGAAGCATACAACAGCCTTTCTCACACTGAATGTCTGTAAGAGCAGAAAAATTAACAGATCCTGGTTTCCTGTGGATGTGCATCCTATATCCCCTAAAACATGATCTGCAGTTCTCTCCTGTCTTGTGTTCACTAATCACTGCAGGCTCCCCCGTGGCCCCTGGCAGCACCCTTTGGACAGCTGGGTGTTGCCATGTTTGCCATCTGCCAACACATACAACGCTATGGTTATGGACTGAAAATTACACTCAATGTAAGAAGAAAATAATACGCTAACAGCGAGTGAGAAAAAGATAATCGTTGCACTGAATTAGCTTTGAGTGACATTAAGAAGCAAAGAACAAAGTACCTGCTTCTAAGCATCCGGATTACAACAACAGACAAATGGTTTTCCTTTGACTGACTGTGGAAGCAAACTTATTCTCTGATCATACCTTCTGTCTTCTCTTTTTATCTTTATCACTTTACAGTTATCCCACACTGTCAATAGTAGAAAAATCTATTGTGACAATCACAATTACTTTAGCTATGGTTTGCAGGATCAGCGAATCTGAAATAAACTCCCATTATTTTGCAGAAAGGGAAAAAAGAACCAGATTGTTAATAGGATTCCGGCTTGAGAAAAATCCGTCCTCTAAATCAGTATTTTGAAATTATAAAATATGTAAGAAATAGACTATTAAATGTTAAACTAGGCTATAATCCAACTGAGTGATAATCTTTCACTATAAGATTTTTCCATTTTATTTGTTCAGTTTGAGTGTATTTACAGGACACTATCATTGTCAACCTGTTCTTTATTTGAAAACAATAACAACATTTTAGCCTCAGGATTGTCCCACAAACATTCAAACTGCTTTCACTGACCTCAGTTTAAAAGTATGCCTTGAGAAAATAAAGGCTGAAAATCTCCACGTTAGAAGCTGGGAAACTAAGCTAGTAGCAGGGGAAGTTACATGAGAAGCTCATGGTAGAGCTAGGACTGCAACCTCCTTCGTGGTGTTTTTGCTGCAACTTTAGCACAGGGATAAAAAGCCCCAGTTATGCATCTTTGAGATTATTTTATAGTGACTCAAATCAAGGCCCCCTTTCTCACGTTTCTCTATCTCTTTAATTTTGAGTCAGTCTTCTAAGCTTCCCTTTGAACTCCAATATACTCAAATCATCCTGAAGTTCTGCCAAATCTATTAAAGCTGGAAGTCTGGGGGGTTTTTTGGGATGATTTAAGTTTCTTTCCAAGTCAGCTCAGTTGTGCAGAAAATTCAACCCACACTTTGTGTTTTTCAGAAATCGTAGCCAAAATTTCAGGTTGGAAAGAAAACCTGAAACTTTATAAAGAGTGTTTAATTTGATCGCAGGCTTTGTTACAGAAGTACCAGATAGAGTGAGGTATTCAAATATCTCCCAAAGAGATGAAGATTCTCACAAACTGTCCACATGTTGTGACATTTCAGTGTTTGCATGACCCCATACTATGTCATCATGCTGAACAGTCTTACGGCAAACCCATCTCTGCTGTAGTTTCATCGACTGCTTGCTTTGATGGAAGACGATGGCGATTTTCCACCAGAAGTCTTTGTCCTTTACTAATTCTCAGGTCTTCCCTCTCTACACAGGGCAGCTACATTCATGAACGAATTGCCACGGTTTACAACATGTTGCATTAAGCAGTAGTGGTTTGGGTTTTTTTAATATCGTTCAATGATTCAGGAGTTGTTATATGAGCAGATATCTGAGCTGTCCCTTGTACAGACAGCTGAGGGCATTACAACGTAAACCACTCCTTGTGAATCAAAGTCCCTACGACAGAACTGTATCAAGGTGCATCTGGAGATAGAAAAGGCGAAAATAAATAAAAAATGTCTGTGCGTTTCTCAGAAGGTAGAGTTACTTCTAAGTCACTCACACCCTTAAACCACAGCGTAAGAAATAACATATGCATCATATACTACTTTAGAATAAGTTCCCATTTTCCTAGTTCGGTATAGCCCTATTTAATAGCTTGATCCTGCAGTTCTTAAACAGAAACATGCCTCACCATGTAAGTAACTCCACCAGTTTCAGTGTGACTGAACAGTACCTTGTTCCACAAGGGATGACACAGAAACCACCAAGACAACTCAAGGAGAAGAATTTGGCTGCAACAATTTAAAGGAAGAAGCATCTGCTTGTTCTAAACAAGACTTTAACCAGAAAATTCAATTGCTTGCCTTTTTGAAGTAAGTACAGCTAACTTTATAACAACTCCCAGAGCATATATTCTGCTTGCACTTAAAATTAATTCATAGCTTTGAATTGTTAATATGGATTTTAGCTCAGGGAATCCTAAAAAAATGCCGAACCTTCAATTTTAATGTACTGAGGGTTCTTTCAAGTCGTCGGAACAGTGCTATTTTCTAACTAGTCATCTTTGACATAAACAGTTCTGATGAACTTCATTTTAGGATACTTATGGAGCTGACTGAAGCAATCTCAAACCTATTAGCAGTTACTTGCGGGAGCTTCTGGAGGTCAGGAAAACCACTGAACAATGAAAGAAGGTCAAATGCAGTGTCTATCTTTTAACAACGGGGGAGAGAGAATTGGGAAATTTCACTTATCTCTGGTTCTGCAAATCTGATAGAGTAAACCTTGTGTTCTAATCAGACTGGCAGTGCTTCTCCTGAAGACGTGGGTGTAATTCTGCACATTGTACTTCAAAGGAGATATGGATCAAGAGGAACCAAAGGGGAGGAATGAGAATGACTGAACACCCAGAAAGACTGACTGGTGAAGAAGAGTTTGGTAGCTGGACTGTTTAGGGTACAGAAGAGAGGTCTGAGGACACAGACGTGCTCGCAATCCCCTGAGGCTGATGCTGACAGCAGAACGAGCTGGCTGGGGAGTCAAGGAGGACAGGCCAAGGAGCAATGGCCTGCAACTGCAGCAAAGAAACTTCAAATTAGCTATTAAGAGCAACTTTCTAGATGCACCGCCAAGAGGCTTCCTATGGATAAGACAGAATCTCCACCAGCTATTTTAGGAATAGGTTAGCAACACATCTGTAATGACCTTGACATATTTGACCCTTCTCAGAGGCAATGGGAGGATGAGAACATCCTGGGATGGTCCTAAATTTCTTTTATCATCTTATTTACAGCGTTATCCTTTTCCAGATGTAACTTTAAAATATAGCACCTTTTTCCCATTTAGAATGAATATTTTTTTATGCTGTACCTGTTTTTTTACTCTAAACATAAAGTTCCAGTGAAATCATAGACTGTCGTGCTCTTCTGTCATAGGCATGGCTACACATGGGCTTTGCACTTACAAAGTTAGTTTTAAAGGATATAATTTTCAATCAAACAGATGCGTTAATTTATCCCCAGGTATGAACTTCAGTTATACCGGTCTGGGTCATTCCCTTTCCTGTACAACAACAGTTATATTAATGTAAAATAATTTTATACTACGACAGTTGTATCCAGATTGAACCGTATCACTGGTATCTATTTAACTATACATCAAAGACCATAAACCATACATTCAAAAGTTAGGAAATACCAGAACAAGGGCTGCCACCTTAACTTTACACAGTGATCTCACTGTACAAAGGTCTTTAATTACATGATGATACTTTTCGTTTTCTTCCAGAGAGCTCTTGCCTCAGTTGGCAGAACAGAAAACACACTCAGGGATTTTAGCAGAGTGGTACGGTGAAGGGTATGGCTGGCTGGTCTCAGCTCAGATGAAAATGCACAGAGAACTGGGTTCCATCTTTGCCTTTTCAACATGTTTCTATCTGACAATGGCAAATCAGTGGCACCGTCCTTTCTTAGGTGAGCTCTGATTTCTCAGTTCACTGATCCCTGATTTGAGATACTGCAGTTTGGCCTGCGGAAATTTTAAGTGCTCTCACTTGCAACTGAAGTCAGTGAGGGATGTGCTTTGAAACGCAAAGTGACACGTAATGTTGAGAACTCTGAAAAATCAGGCTCTCAGTATTTCAAAAACACTGAATAGTTTTGACATGCACTTAATTTTCCTCTCCGTTTCTAACTTCTCCTAAAACAAAAAATTACAGCATGTGCCTATAAACGTAACAGCACCATGACTTGTATTTGAAGATACAGGCTCATATTTGGATACCTTCTAATAGCAGCTTCATATATCATGTGTTAGCTTGAAAAACATCTTCATCTAACACCAGAGAGAAAAGTAGTGCGTGATTCATACTAACGCTCACTAGAAACAAAGTTTAAAACTGAAAACCTATAATTGGCGTTATTCTATTACGTACGTGTTTGCTGATGCTGAATGAATAAAATAGGAATACAGAAGGAAGTTGAAACTGAAGAGCTGCTGGGAGACAATGCAAGAGCATGTGACAGTGGCAGCAATGGTGTGACCGCTGCCTACCTGCATTTCACACTTTGTAACAAACCAGTAACTTTATCCCTCCAGTGGTTTAATTTAGAGAATGTCTTCCTGTATTTGACAGGCTCTGGATTTCAGTTTTGGTTGCGTAAACAGGCAAGAATGGAAATTTTGGTCACCTGCGAAAGGGTCTCTAGCCCAAAGGACTGAGTGCCCTGGTTACGTACATCTCTCTGAATTCATATAGTACTACTGCTATAAACAAAACATAAAATTGAATTCAAAGTTTAAATCACATAGTACTGTGTTGTAGATAAATAGTCTCTTCCCCTGCAACTTCTCACCTACAAAATCCACCTTCCATTACTCTTGGTCTCTCATTTCATCTTTGAGTATGAAAGCAATAGCACCCCATTTTAAAGAAAATGCTGCATATTTTTGAACTTCATGTCACAGAAGGAAAAGGCTGCTCTGCTGTTATGCCTTGGAAGTGTAAACAACAGCCAAAGAGACTGCTCTCAGTGGTCATCTTTTTAAATGATGGCGACCATTACATTAAAAAGGCTGGTAACTTTGAAACGTTGCAGCCTGTTTTATTGGAGCCAGCAGAGAGGATGCAGGCAAAGCACCAGGCAAGTGGCATGGAATAAAAACAGTATCACGTCACTCACAGTGATAGCACTGAGGGTGTAATTGAGTCTATTAATGTACTGCAAAGAGGAAAGAGAAAGGAAAAACCTCCATAGCACCACAACAGGAATAGAAAATAGCTGCAAAGATAAGCAGGAATAATGATTGGGAAAATATTTTGGATTGCTAATAAAATAAAAAATCCTCATCGTCACGTCTCTCGTGAGCTAATATGCACACTAGTTTTCAGAGATGCTCATTGACTTTAAGCAATAGCGGCAATAAAACTGAATAGTGCCATGACGCATTTTGTACAAGCTGGAAGTGGAGTTGCTTTAAGCAGTTTATGCCACACCAAGGGGAAGGGCAGGTTAAATGCTGCAAATGGAGAACAGTGCAGTTCAAAGCCAAAGGCCCAGAGGTCTGAACCCGGTGCTGAGATCCTTCATTAACCTGAAGGCCAGGCATACAGAGGCCACATCATACTGGAGCACAGCCAAAATACTTGGCCTCACGGTAAAATGATATGATAGGACGACCCTACTGCTGATGGTGAGGGTCTCGTGTAGAGTCTCACATACAAGAAGGAAGGCAGAGCCTCTGGCACCTTTTGGCTTACTTGCATAACACGGAGCAGAAACTAACTAAAAGCTCATGTATTTATGTTTCAGTTTGCTCTGTCTCATTAACTTACTTTTCTGGTTTTAGATCCCTGTAAATAATTCCAAGACCATGGAGGTGGTCTAACGCCAAGGCCAGCTCAGCTAAGTAGAACTTGACATCCTCTTCTGTAAACATCACCTAGAGAGAAGGAAGAGAACACATCTATTTACTGGACGGCCGTGGGCTGGCTTGCGTTAAACAGACATGGGGAAGGAATTGCCTAACTTGGGAATGCTGGAAGGACCATCATATCAGGTTCAATTTTCCATAATTTGTCTGAGCTCACTTTAACAATTCTTACCAGATTCTTCTTATAAAACAAAACTTGATCTGTCGAATACTTCTGTTCCTTAAAACATGCTGCTCTCATTCGTCTGTCTGATCTGTTTAGATGACATCATGTTGCAATAATATGAATAAGGTTCTAACTCCTTAGACTTCGGAAATGAATGGCAAAACTCAGTACATTCACTGCAGTCCTTTTTGCTTTCATATCTCTTAATTTGCTAAAATCTTGGCATTTGGTTACCAAATTCCCACTAAATAACATGGGGCAACCTCTCTGGGGAAGCGAAATGCTTCCAAATCCGAGCAGAACACACAGCATAAAGAGACTCAGAGATGGATTTAAGACCCCATGCATCGAGGGTTCAAGGAGTCTCAGTGCAGATGCCCTAAGCAGTGATGTGTTGTCTGAGATCCAGGGCCTGATGAAGTCTAAACTGAGGGCAGTTGTTTCCATTCTATAGCTGATATGGGTACTGCTAACACCGAAAGCTCTGTTTTAGGTGGGAAGACATTTCTGTAATTGAAAAAACACTAAGCTCAGAAAAACAGAGCTCAGATGGCAAGAAACCCCCTTGGTTCAATCTTTCATTATATCCCTGATATTATTAAGTTCTCTTTAATTAAATTTCAATATGTATAGTGATAATAATGCAGAAATAGAAGCTGATATATTTGATACACAAATGTGAATACTACGTATGACAGAAGTAAAAGGAGTCAGCTCAATACAAATTTACATATCATATGTAAATGTAAATATCTACAGCAGAAGTTGCTGAGCTTATTTTTAAAATTAAGTCTCTGCTCGTGTAAAGGGGCAGCCACAATACTTGAGCGCTCTGAGAAGCTGCACAGGGCTGAGAGCAAAAAGAGAGGATTCAGAGAATAGATATCACTTAATTTAATTAAGAATATCACTGCAAAGGCTAAAAAGAGAAAGAATACACCAGCAAAAACTCTGACTAAAAATTTAATTGGTCTGATCATAAAAATTGCATTAATTATCAAAATAAATTTAAATTATTTGTAAGGTTTAAAATAAATAATGTAGACAAGAGAGTAAATCAATAGAATCAGGGAAAATCTAATCCATACAGATACATCCAGCTAAGTCAGACGTCTCAGAAATACACATCAAGAGAGAGACAAGCTTTGCATGCGCACATGCTGTAGTAGAAGGGATCTGACTACAAGTCCACGTTGGACCAAGACTGTAATTAAAAAATTGCAAGCAGTACAAATTTTCCCATAATGTCTTCCCTTGTGATGCCTTGACACTAAAGAGCTGCAAAGTATACGTAGACGAGAGCAGCTACAAACACTGAAAAGAGAAGCGTGTAAAAGGAATGTCAAGTTAACACGGCTCATTCTTGATAGTATACATCAGAATAAAGCAGAGAAATCTGTGCATTGCATTGGAAAAGCTTCGGGGGAAATGTGCAGTTTTAAAGGAGTACAAAATTTGAGCTGCTCTCTTTCACTTTTGAGTTCCCTAACTGTGCAGAATGGGTAGCTGCCCTCTGTAGGCAAGAATCCCTTCTTCTCTCTTCTCCTATGAAACTGGAGAGGCCCTTGCTAAGACAGCAAGCTGTGTCCTAACAAAGCTTGATTTCATGACAAACAGCAGAAGGATATTTTTATTTCTTTGATCTTTTTCCTCATATTAAAAATAACTGCTACCACATACTGAGTACTTATACAAGTATCATTACCTGGCAGTGTAATTAACCTGTTGCTAACATCTTCTCGCATTAGCGAACAAGCCTTGAAAGCAAATACTTGGGCTCCCAAGCTGTGGTACACAGTCACCGAACGAGGAATCGGATGGGAACAAGAAAAGCTACGGAACTTTTGAATTAAAGTACTGTTTTCACAGCTTGTTTTGTCCATCGGTTACTCCCTAAACCAAGAAGAGTGAACAGAGCTTCCCCTCAAGATGGCGTTTGAAAGATCCCTGTTTTATTTTTAAAGACTGTGTGTTACGCAGATGCTGGCACCCCCTGTCCCCACAACCCAGAAAGAAGACCAAGGGCTGGGGACATCACGTAGGTGACAGAGCACGCTGGGGCGCAGCGGCAGGGCTGCCTTGCTGGGACCTCCCACAGTGCCTGCAGGAGCCTCCCTCAGGCTGAATGCAGGAGGATGCGCTGCTTCGAGCAATGCAGACAGCTGGCTTGAGGAGGCATTGGGAGGAGACGCAGGCAAGTGCTAAAGGAACCTAGAAAACCTACCCCTGCCGCTCTCTACAGGCATTAGCGAGACTCAAGTTTGCACCATTTCCTGGCTGCCGTTTTCTCCAGTAGCAGCAGCATCTCCCCTGGGCAGGAGCTGCGGAGGACAGGGAAGGGATGGGAGCCCAGGGAGGGGACGGAAGCAGTAGCTGTCTCCCCCGGCGGGCAGGAAGAGAGCCGATGGGGGCTGTGACAGCCAACCTCCAAGACCCGGGGCAGCGCATGGCCCCTGACCTGCTCCCAGCAGCTGCTGCAGGAGATGGCTCTTTCCTGGGGATGCCACTGGAAGTGTTCAAGGCCAGGTTGGATGGGGCTTTGAGCGACTGAGCCTAGTGGAAGACGTCCCTTCCCATGGCCAGGAGGGTGGAATCAGATGATCTTTAAAGTCCCTTCCAACTCTAAACATTCTATGTTTCTATGATTCCCCACCCACCAGCTGATGCCTGACTGTCTGCCCACTTGCTGCATGGGTCGCCCCCAACCTACGGCCACCTCTTCTTTCTGCCGTCAGTGGTTATGTTCTTCCAGAGGTTCTGTGCCCGTGTCCAGGGCAAAATGCATTAGGGATTTATTTCTCAGACTGTTTCTAATCACATCCAAGATATATTTTGCAAGCAATGAATCTGGGGCTATTTCGCTATGGGAATGGCTTAGTAGTGGTGCAGTTTTCTACAACAGCCATGCTTACATGCTATCTGTTGTATTACCTATGGCATAATTCAGATACAATTATTAAGAACACACTTAAAGATGCAAGATGATACAGCTCTATTATGTATATACAGCATGAATATTTCCATGTCCATTTGTCATTCCCACCAACTTCATCTGAAGTTCTGGAAATCAGGACATTCTTTCATTTCTAAAGTTAAAATCTATCAGCTTACCTCTTTGGAGAGTCTTGTGAAAAGGTCCCCTCCCCGCAGGAAATCTAGTATTAGATACAACTTTCCCTCTGTTTGAAATGCTGCATTAGAAAAGGATTGAGATGTCGGAAGTTTGAATCAAGATAAAATCTCCAAAGAATTAATCTTGTTGACTAGCAGTGCATCATTCATGCCATTAGCTTTCCTGTCATTTCAGCACTTTGAGAACAGAAAAAATTAATTTCTCTATAGAACTAAGCAATTCAGCTTAGACTATGGGAAAAAACCGGTATCGGCTGAGAGACAATGATGCATTACTAATATATTCTTTTCCATGTTAAGCACCTATGAATTAATATTGCTTTCCATTGCATGGGATACCAGAAGCCACTGAGGGCAAGGCATAGAGAGAAGCTCCCGGGTTTGTGTGAGGGGAGAGCCTACACTATCCAAAATGTCCTTAGAAGACCTTTACAGTAATAATGGGGCTCCTCAGGGAGCTGGTGAGGTGGAGGAAGGCAACTCCAGCAAGACACCACATTCATATACACACAGATATAAATTCAGACTGGTGCCGATTATTAAAAATAATTTTCATTTCGATTCTCTGGTTTTCTAAATGATACCTGACAGCAGGTGAGGGGGCTGGCAGATGTATACCCACCAGCTACCCCACCAGCACAATATATCACGTTAAGACTTTATGACAAATGCATTTTGATAGAGGAATGGCTAAAACCTAATTATATGGAAATTCTCCTTTAGCATAAATGAAGAATTTCACACAGGTAGCCTCTAAGATTTTGTTAGTGACAGAGTCGTAAGTAGGAAGGCGATATCTGTATGAAATTATAATATATCTAGTTACAATTGCCCAACCAACCAATGTAAGAACAAACACAAATTATATTTTATTATAGTTACCATAATGAAGTTTGACTATGAAAGGATGATTCACTTCTGCCAAAATATCTCTCTCCATTTTTGATCGTACCCGATCCCGAACTGTAAAGAAAGAACAATAAGAAGAGCGACATATTAAGAGGCAGCATGGTCACTGGATACACTACTGGAATGAGGTTCAGGCGATTTGGATTCAGCTTCTCACTTTGGTGATGGCTTGTGGTGTGACCTTTAGCAAATCATGCCACTCTCTGGTGTCCTCTTTTTCTGTGCAAAGAGTAAGCTCTTCAGGAGGGCACCAGGTCTTCCTCTGTAGAGAACTGCCCTAACCAAAAGGACTACAGTATTACAAACAACAGGAAGGTAATTACGCTTTGCAGAAGAGAACATTAACGTGAAAATGAAAACTACATAAAATTAATAACTCTATCTCGTTTAAGACTAAACAGAATGTACCAGTCCCAGAGCTCGTCGGGGTAACCTTATGCAAATTAACTTTTTGCATTGTGCTGATGCCAGCCGCGTTTATGAGATATCACTGAATAGCACTCTCTGCAAGTGATTTGTATAAAATATTTTAAGCTTCCAATAAACCACATAAACAAGAAATAATAAAGAAAAAAGGCTGATTATAAATAGTAAAAAACTATTTTTACATGTAGAGATAAATTACTGTGCGATAGCAGTGAGAAAAATACTTTTTATGGTTGAGATGAATAGAGAGTAAGAGAAAAAATAGTTACAGAGGTGAGCTAGGTTCAAACTAATCAAAACTGACGCTGAAGATTTCATAGCAAAAACATTTAGCAGAATGTTTGGGCATTGAGGAGGATTCGAGTCCTCACATTATCAGCTCTTGTTCTTACAGATTAATTTCTCAGTCAATCATAATTTTACTAATTCCATAATGAAAGTATTAAAATTTTCTTCTTTTTTCTCTGCATTACACAATGCCTATATACTGAAAGCATCTACAAGGAATGTTAAGAAACTATTTTAGGTGGTAAAGCCTAAGATCTCAGTGAGATTCTGTCATCACCTGCATGTGTTGTGGAGCTGCTGAGAAGCTGAATACTCTCAGCACCCAAGTAATGAACATACCATAATGAAACCACATATTCTGTTGCTGTCCTTCAAAAATTGATGCACAGAAATGTGTACAAAACAGCTGATCAGAAAACCTTAAATAGGAACGGAGGGCCACCTGGATTTCTTTCCATTTTGACACCTTACTTAGGTCGATAACGATGTAAGCTTCACTAGCTCATTTAACCTAAACTACCTTGTAGATAAAAATAAAAACAAAGGGAATCTCAGAATCTTAATCTTATCTCACAAGTAAAAATCACACATCATACGCTCACAAAATGCTTAACCTACGTGAAGGCAGAGCATTTCTCATGCTGTAGATCAGCAATGCTCCCAGGCAGGAATTCTTGTTGGGCAGGTGAGCATCGCTGAATGCTCTATGTGGGACATTTCCCATTAAGCTTGGTTAGATAGCCTAACAAAGTGCCTCTCTGCACTTGCACTGTGCAGTTGTGAGAACGGGGTGGCAGAATGGCAGTACACCCTCCTGTCCCCATCATTTAAACCTCTGAACAGGTAAAGGCACGGCTGTGTGGTGAGGTGCTTTGCCGAATCCCCCTGGGCCTGTGCCCTGCTCGCTGCTGTGGTGGCCACTGCTGTGGTGGTTACAGGCTGTGGACCTGACAGGGTGCTATGTCACCCTCCTCCCACATGCATATGGGAGGCACAATGACACTAAAGAAAAGGCTATGTTACCACAGAAGACACCTCATTCTCCGGAGTTCATGGCCCCGTAACCACTCTGAACCTAGTCTCCTCCAAAGTTGCTCTAATTGCCACCTTCACGGTGGCTGCCAAAAAAGATAACTGGAACCTATAATCAAGATTACAGCTTGGCACATGAGTTGGTGACCTGCCCTGCCCATATTCCAGCATCAAATACTGCCTGATTTAAACACTCTGAAGGCAGAAGCTATATAGTCTTAGATTTTTATGCAGTCCTACCACCAAAGAACCTATTAATCATATTCTCTAGAAAGGTACTTCCAGTGTCCTTTTCTTACCCTATTACTTCCGCATGCCTGGGCCATGCCTGATTTTAACCTCCAAGGTAGCCTCCCTAGAGGTATCTACCTGCTTGCACCAGCTTACATACCACAGAGCGCTGTCAGAGTTAGTTATTGTACCGTATGCTGCACATCCATTGTCACGATATTTAATAAATGTGCAAGGTTAAATCCCTTCTCCTTTCTGGTTTATTATTAATTCTGTCATAGCAGGAGGGAAAACTTATTTTCTCTTATTACAGATACACCTGGAAATAGGAATTCCCCATCTCTTCCGTCCTCTTGCATTTTTGGGATTGGGGCAATGTGGGTCTCACATGCATGAGAAAAGGTTTTAAGAAGAGATGGCACTTTGACATAACATCTCAACAGCATAAGGCTCTGGCTCAGTCCGACTCCTCTGTCATCTTCCAGGTACGGTGAGTGGCAAGTGCCTCTCTTCTGCGCTTCGGAGATCTTTTTCTAGTATTCAATGGCCCCAGTCTGCTCCACTGAGAGAGTCTACCTTCTACTTCTTACATCCTGGCAGTCAGATAATTAGATTAATTTGCTCAAGCATGATCTGAATTAGTTCTGGCTGCTTATTCAGCCTGCTCGATCCTGGCTACAGAGGGATTCCTCCAGCAGTGTGGGAAGAGATGGACAGGGTCTGAACAGCTGCTGCAGTGCCAGGGATGATGAGCCCTGAACATTAAAGATATTTTCTACACAGGTGACCAAGCAAACGTGCATGTCTTTGCCTAGTCTCTTTTGAGGATCAGTGAACAGGTACCACCATGAATTTCTCCACTCATTTCCAAAATAGCTGGATCTCTGACCTATTTCTATGGATTCCTTTCTGAGTGAATCCCTTTTCTCTGATGCTATTATCAAAGAACTGCAAAACCGGAGCTCAGCAGCCGCAGGGAAGATGACCCCAGTTCAGTACCGCTCAGCACAGCGCTGGGCTGTCCCTGCACAGGTACCTGCCTGGTGCTGCGGAACAGCTTCTCCTCCTGCCCACCCCTTGGCAACGACAGGGGACGTACTCCAAAGGCACAGAGGAAAGTGCAAATAACTCGGGTCCTCCATCCTTGTTTTCACCCCTTGCAGGGGCCTCGGTAGAGCACACAGAGTGGAGAGCGCAGGCAGCTTGGGCAGGTAATGCTTACTCCAGATGTTCACCTATATGAGTAAAATGCTCATTGGAAATAGCGCTCATCTTCTAAACTCTTGCCCTTTCTACCCAGTACTGGATTTGGCTTGAAAGGTGGGGTTTGCTACTTATCTTTAAAGTCAGACAGAAGCAGAGAACATAACCTGGAGCAATGAGCACGAAGTCATGACAATTGTTTGCATGATCCTGGACAAATTAGCTACCTCTGAAATAATCCCTGGTGTCACCAGACAGAAGAGACCAGACTGGTGGAGCCTGTAACAGCGGAGGAAGCACCTGCTACCCCGAAATAAAAACAGTTCCCATTTCCAGGTATTAATGTGGTATGAAAGAGAAGTGGAGGCAGCTCAGGATACATGCAAATAAATAGAGCTTATCCACTACTGTCTGTCTAGCTCTGAACATCAAAGAGGAGGATGTTACTGCTTACTTTATTTAACACTGAATGCTTAAGGAGAGAATTTTATTTAAGGTATAAATTTTTACTTCTTGGGCTGTTTTCATTTTAATAACCATGAAGTACAGAAGGGAAAGGGGAAAAGGGAAAAGTATATTCAAGAGCATCTTCCAAGGAGAGAAAAAAGTTCCTTCTCAATAACAGACTAGCTATATGTTTTATGAAATAGAAAACAAAACTGTAATCCTGCTTCCCTCTCTGAAGCTCTCGTGATAGCAACTTTGGTTGAGATTTAAATACGGAATTATAAATTGAACTTCAGCCAATGAATGTTTTGTCTCTACGTCTCACTTAAAAACTAAGAGCCAGTGCATCTCTAAGCTATGTACACTGTCAAGTAATGATGATCTAGGGACACCCCTTGATGCACATGCAATGACATTGTATCAGTTCAGCAGGATGTAGAGCCAACCCAATGAGAACTTTACTTAGTGAAACCATGGCCTACAAGAGCTGTAAAGGAGGAGTTTATAGAAGAGACACTAATTTATTCACTGTAATACTGATTAAGATTTATAGCTAATTCACCATAAGGGGAAAGTAACTTGTCACATCTAGTGACTGGATAGCTGAGCTGAAGTTACAGCTCCATGAAGTTGAACGCCGTTCAGCCGCTGGTTTCAGTGGAGCCAGAGTATTGCTTCTGGGATCTCTTTGTCCAAAGAATAAATTCCAAAAATATTTATTTAATAGTACCCTTCTTACTGCTGCCCAAAGAAATTCTTAGTTCTACTAGAAGAAAATGATCCTGAAGCTATCTTCTAAACTTGTGTGTAATACTTTGATGGTTTTTCTCAGTCTTCAGACTTACCTGGAGTAAAAGTTGATGTTTCTACTTCAAGAGAAGTAATTTTCAATTAACTTGCAGTGCAGTTTCGGGTTTTGCATATAGATGTGGTGTTACAAGGCAAGAGGGTCTTACCTACCGCCATGTACAAGCTAACACATGCATCTAATTTAAATTGGTATTAAATCAATTTTCAAGTGTCAAATAAAAATGAAATAGCTTTTCCTTCTGCCCTCCTCCCTGGGCTGAAACCCCCCAGGTGCCCCACATGTGTCCCACACCATGCCTCCCTTGGTGCCAGCTGGATCCTGTCAGGGCAGCGACACTTGAAGTTAGTGCTCCCGTGACTGATACCATTTTCCACTTACGGCTTTCCTCTTTAAAAGGTTTGTGTAGAGAAAGATCTGCCAATGTAGTGCGCATTATAGACATCTTCATGGACTGCCTTAGTTAAGCACTGAGCTGCAAATCAGACATGATAAACAGCAAAATCCTCAATGGAGTGAAACCCGTCTCAGGCTCGCCCATGGGAGGAACCACGAAGTTGGTGCATCAGGGCTGAGAGAGAGGAGCCGAAGCGTATGTCTACAAGGAAGACCAGTGCAGAGCAAAGGGAGTGCGTCTGCCTCCCTCCTGCCAGTTCTGGGGATCAGCAACAGCACAGGGAGCCAGCAACTCAGGGCAGCCCGGCTTTGGCTGCCCATACAGATGCTGTAGAGATGTATGAGATATAATCAGACTTCCTACACAGGTGCCAAACTTGGGTGCTGCTCTTACGTCTGTCAGTCAACAGCATTAGCTGAGGTCCAGCAGATTTCTGCTTTGCTCTTGACCGCAGTTGTTTGTGTGTTTGTGCCCTGTGAACACCTCTGACTTGCAAATGCAACCAAAGCACTTGGATGCTCCAATACACTTCTAGAAATAATTAAATGACATCTAGCCTAAATCCTGTTTTACAAAGGGGATGGAGATAGATTTTGTGAGCTCTGCAAGGCCTCTGAAGTCAAAGATCGTTCTACCAATCTTCAATAGCACTAAAATGATAACTCCTATTTTTCTTAAGTTGGTGTTAGATGCATAGATCCTGTCATAACTCTAGCCCCAGTATGAATACCTGCTGGCTGCCTTGAGGCACGGGAGCCCAGTTCCTCTGCAGTGTCCTCTGGAGGTGGCTCAGGGCAAGACCTGCTGCTCTGGTTGCCTCCCTGCGTGGGGCCAGTCTCCCTCCACTCATTTTGGAGGCGACCTTCTTGGTGGTACCAGGCTGAAACTGGCATTTGAAAGCTTAATTTTTTTTTTTTTTTGGAACTAGGAGTGGGTTGTCAGATGATGGGTTTGGTGCCTCAGTGACTTGTCCTTCTGGCCTTTTGTCCTTTTTACCCAAATTTTACCCAAAGTGCTGCATAATCCCCTGACCTGCAACACCATGAAGAGAAACCCCCCTGCACATCTGACACCAGCAACTGCCCCTTACAGAAACCTGCTTCTGCAGAAAGATACACAAGCAGAAAACACACGAATAATGTCAAAGGTTTCACAATCTGCTCAGAGATGTTTGGCAACAAGCGTTATTGATTATAAATGATTTGCCCGTCTCTACCTTTCAAAATGACCTTTCAATAAAAGATGTCCCTGTTCAGTCAGGAGTGGAACATTAATTAATTAACAAAGCAAGAAGAGGGTGAGGTAGAAACTATGTTAACTTAATTAAATCACCATCAAAACATATTGGTAGGAGGAGAAATAAATCAGTGAATAAAATGATGGATTCAAATTTCATCCATTACCATCCTTACTTCCCTAAATCTCAGCACTATGCCTCGAGTGGAACAAAAGCAAAATATGACTCCGACTCAGGAACACGCAACTCAATTTCAAATTCTTCACAGAGCACTGGTACACGCCAGCGATACAGAAAAAGGAATACATACATACAACTATATGCAACATCCTTTTCGGTTCTGTTATTTTCATCTGTTTTTAATGCTGGTTGTTGCAGACAAAAGCAGAGAAACTAGATTCTAATTTCAAACCCACACTGTGTATGTCTGTAAGACAAAGTACTTGTGTGGTGACTAATTACTCGAGATACGGAGAAATACAGGCTTTCCAAAAAAGATTATAATCTGGCTTCAATGGCTCTGCTTAGAAATACTATTTGCATTACTGTGTTTCTGCTCCACACCGCATTATACTCAAATCTTTTAAAGAGCAGCCTTTCATGTTGTACCTTACCAGCAGAGCATTATTAGAACAGAAAGGAAAACAGAAAAGTGTCCTGTTGACAACTGAAAGTAGAAGTATAACAGTAATGTCACATAGGGATTTTATGCCGTTTCTTTTGAAATGCATATGATTTCATGAAGGTTATTTTTCTGGAAGAAAGATCCTCTGTGCCCCCAAATATGGAACCTTTCAGAGAGCCATTACAAGCAGAGCTTTACCACTCAGCCCTAGTGCTGCTGCGGCAAAGGGAAAAACCAGATTCACAGAGCAGGAGATGCTCCTTTGTAGAGGGGCACTCTGAAAAATCAATACAAATGCAGACTGGTTTTTAGGAGTCCAGGGTCTGGAGGAGGTCATTTTATCTCCCCCAGCTCTCCTTTTTCTTCCCCTTTTACATGAAACAACACGTTTGGCTTTAAAGAAATCAAAGACTTTCCTTTGATTTGGTTTTTTTTTTGTTTGGTTGGTTAGTTTGGTTTTTTGGGGTTTTTTTGTTTGTTTGTTTGTTTTTTTTTTAAAGTAGCTTGGATGCTTCAATGTTGACATCTGGAATGACAGATGTCTCTAAAGTAGTCCTAAACTTTTAATATTGAGCTCCCATTTATGTTATTTGTCATCTATTCGTTATTGTCTCAAAATGTTTGGAAAAGTTAATTAAATCTCACAACGTCCCTCTGAAGTACCTCTGCTCAATTTTCCAGCAAGGAGAATAAAAGGACAGATTGATGAAGTCTAATACTACCAAAAAAAAATATAAAATCACATGGGAGTTGTCAAGAGCAAACACGGCTTTCTAGGACGTACTAACTCTGCTGAAAACAAATCCTCAGAGCAGTAACCGGGGCTCTCCCCGCGTTTTCCTGATGCCCTTGCCTGGCGAGGAGCAGCCTGCAGAGGCTGCAGCGGGTCTGAGCCCCGCGGGTGCCGCTGGGTGGGCTCCCTCCTGCCCGGTGGAGCCTCTGGCGGCTGCGACCTCCCACTATTTCCCCGCTGGGACACCAACTTGGATCTCTCTCCCCCGCCAAAAAATCACACAGATGCTGCAGGAGCTTAAGCGTGTTGGAGATTTTGGGCTGAAATTAGCCAGTGGGTTCAACCCCGTCATTAGAGAAGTACTGACCGACAGACCAGTGGGATGATCAGAGAAACCTCGTGTCCTTATGCAGAGGTGAAATTTTGATTTTGTGTATTTTTAAACAGAACTGGACCAACTGAATATACACAGATGCGCTTGTGCACAGCTCCCAGGTGAACTCATTCCCCCCCCACCGAGGTCTGTGAGCTGCAGATATGCAATGACATCCAGTAAGCCAAATCCTATGGTGATGTACAACACCGACAAAGTCAGAATTACACCCCTTACAATCGTATAAACCAGTTGTAACTAACATTGCTAAAAACAAACTAAATAAACGGTTCGATGAAGAGCAAAGAAAGCTGCCAGTCGCTAGCATGGAACTTCCTCCAAAAAGCCAAAACCTGCAGCTGGAAATACGTCTGTCCACAACCTGTGCAGAACTGAAAGCCTTCAACACCTCTGCATAGCTGCACATGGGTCATCTTTTTTTTTGATGTAAAGCATATGCTTTATTTTAAAATATTTACCTTAGACGGATGTGATATCCTGCCAAATGATACATGAAGTGATATATTTGTTTCTGGAATTCTACTGTAACCTGCTCTTATTTTTTATTATATTTGCTTCAGTTGAACAGATGTATAGCTATTATTATTATTACTATTGCAGGCAATAGCGACAATTTCAGTATTAACTCTTACTGACAGGCAATAATTACCTATGATCCACGATAGGCATAATTTCAAAATGACAAACCAATAAGAGGGCTGGCCTTAGAATTCGGAGGCCCCAGTAAACGCCATTCATCAGTAACTCTGGAAGTTATGATGACCTGAGGGGCGAAACTGGTGGCTGTTTCATATAGTTTGGCAATAAAGAAAAGTTGCTTAAAACAGTTTTGAGACAGTTGGCCTTTTTTCCCCCTCACAAAATACATATTTAAGTTTTCGTTCCAATTTACAAGAATCCAACAGAGAAAAGATACACAGGTACACAAAGCCCTCGATCCTACACTTAAATACAGTCCAAAGAGGGTTGAATTTTCTCCATCAAACTTCTCGGGTATGACCATTTCTCTTCTCAGACTCTAATTCCCTCGCAGCCACTGCCCTGCTGCGGCGCTGGCTAACTCGCAGGTAGCTGCACAGTAGAGGCAGCACCGAGCCTAATGTTTCCTACCTGGGGGGACATTTCAGTATTAAATGAGCATTCGCCTTGTGTTTGCTATTGTGATGTTGCTAAGTCAACAGGAGCAACGAAAGAAAATTTTTTCCTTCTCGCTCCTGCTTGAGATGGAGATGATCCAGGCGTCCAGGAACTGCTGGGTCTCT
Source organism: Larus michahellis (assembly GCF_964199755.1). Lineage (NCBI taxonomy): Eukaryota > Metazoa > Chordata > Aves > Charadriiformes > Laridae > Larus > Larus michahellis. The sequence goes on along the minus strand of NC_133898.1, from coordinate 54,618,847 downwards.
CAAGGTAACGAGTTTCATCGCTGGCCTTTTAAGCTTGAAGCCCAGAGCGGTTCAATCAACTGTTGCTGCTCTTTGCTCTTAAAACACACCTGCCTTGTGGGTTTTACAGGCAGGGCTGAATAAAGTTTGCGGATTACTTTACTCTGGAAGCGTGAAAACTGTCTGTGCTTTGGTATTCACCACAAATATGTTCTGCAGCGTATCATCAAAGGTAAAAATACAGCTTTTATGATTGAAAAGCACTGGGAGTGACCACTGGCTCAGCGGTGAAAATGCAAAGACATTCCCTCTTACGCCAGCCTTCTACAGAAAGAAAAAATGTTCCCTTTATGTAGTCTCTCCGGGCCTAAAAAGCCAGTTGTACTGAAAGGGAATTTTCTTCTCCTTCACGATTTTTGAGCAACTACTAAATCACTTGCAAAGCCTGGCAGAGGTGGAGGGGGGCGAGGGTGGTGCTGGCGCTCCCCAGAGAGCTCCCTGGGGACACTAACTCAGGGCAAAGTGTCCCTGGGTGAAACTGATTTAAAGCCCACCTGAGTCCCTCCTCTTTTGTTAATGACCCCCTACTATTTTGTTTAATGGCACGGTACGGAACCTTCTGCCTGGTCCAGTTGGGATGTTTATGGACAAGACCAACAATCTTTTACATAATGTTAAGTGAGAATTCCTGGAAGAAGCGGAAATGTGGTATTATCCCTCTGTGGAGAACGTATGCACTGGGATGCTGTCATTTGCCACCAGGGCAGTTTTGCTCATAGGCTGAACTAATCCTAACGTTTGCTGTAGAGCTGTTTGAAACTTGTAATTTTGGACATTTTCAAAGATGTTTTTCCTGTGGCTTTTGTTCTGAATTGGAACAAAAAGCTGAAAGTCAGCAAGTTTTGCCAAAATTAAATTGTGAAAAATTGTTTTGGGTGCATCAAAGTACTGTTTTGTTAAGGGTTTTAATTTATTTTTGGTCTATTATTTCTTAAACACTAATTATAACATACAACTATAAAATAATTTTTTAAGAAGATACACAATCAAACCAAAGTATTCTGCTGAAATGCTTACTAGTCAATGTTTTTTCGAGTGAAGTTTCACTCAACAATCCTGTTCCTTTGGATAGACACTCTACCAGAAAAGGTACGCTGAATCTTTTCTTTATCAATCGTAGTGCACATTCAGAAGAAGACGGAATAATAAAAAAGACGATTTATGGCTGCTTCAGGAAAAATACGTTCACTGAGCCCACCAGGAATTTTAAAACAAAAAAACCCCAACCCCATGTCTTCCAAATGTAGGGTAATCATACAAACATATGAAGTAATGTTTGTGGGAGTGGCCTAACTGGAGAGCGGTTTGACAACTCCGTTCTCCCACGGGTAACGCAAGGCTGTGGCCGCACGGCGAGAGGTGCATTTCTCAGAAGGGAGGGTTTGGATGGATGGGTCAACGGAGCACGAGGCAAATGTTAACATTCAGCCCCAGCTACGCAGCAGCCCTGGCCACGGCTGCACGAGGCTGACTTCTCACTCTAAACACTCCTTCCATTACGCTGCTTGGGTGGGGTAAACACAGAGACAATCCAATGTGACTTGCTCTAACAAAATGTTTTGGATGAGCATTTTAGTTACTGAATTCCAAATATTTTGGTTTGTATAATGAGTAACTAGTATATTTAAGGCATCACTGAGGAAGCTGGGATAGTGGCTTATCATCCAAAACTGAGGATGCTTACTTGATTTAGGAGATATGAAGCCCTGAGACAGCTTCTATTTGTAAACCATGCAGGATGAGATTTATTAGGTTGCCTGCAACCTAGCCCTCAGAGCTACGTGCACACAAAATATATGGGAATTTACAACTCAAATATTTCAATAAAATTACAGCATTTAATGTCAACATTCAGACAAACCAAACCTATGCTCTGCCCAGGCACTGGCATGCTATGCAGACATGCTTAATATAGCTCCGTTGATACGTTTGCCTCATAAAAATAAATGAGCATCTGCGAGACGGCCGTCTGTCACTGAAGAAGCCTCCAGTCCCATCAGCAAGTAGGGTGTGAAGTCAAGGCAAGGTCATTTCCTAAATTAGGGTATAAGGAAAAGACTAGTCTCGTGTTGTTACAGACACACTAACTAAAGCTTTGCAACCAGCAAGCCTTGGCCACACAAACAACAAGAAAAAAAGGCTGATCTAGTGTTTTCTTCTGCAAGGAGAGAAACACAGTGCTCAAACAATCGTAAATTATTTTTTCGGCCTGGACTCCACTACCGTATAGGGAGCCTCGTGGAAGATATGACTAAGTTCAGAGAGGCTCTGGGTGAAATCATGGCCCTAAAACAGTCAGTAGTAAACCCGCTGTTGACATTAATAGGATCTCACCATTTACATCTCAGTCCCTGTATACAGTTCTGAAAATACACATAGCTGCTTGAACTCTGAAAGAATACCTAACTGAAGAGGAAATCTTCCTTTTTCCTATGTCACTGGGTAACTGCCAAGAGCTAAACATAAACCGTACTAAGCAATGACTAAAGGGAGACAGGAGGAGAGCAGATAAATATTTAAAGGACATAAACATGAAGGACAGAGAAGAATTATTTATCAAAATAAAAGGAGAGAAAGGAATACAAATAGGAGGAGGTAAGTGAAACAGAAAAAGAGGAAATGGAGGCTGTGTTGGGCAAACTGTAACAGGATGAACCCCTATGGAGCAGAGTGAAGGGCTGGGATTGGAGCCTCATCACTTGACACATTTTAAAACAAAACTGGACAGGAAAAGCTAAATAATGATTTAGTATGAAACCAGCCTGGCCTGGCTGCAGGGGAATGAGATTGCATCTTTCACTATGTGCAAATTTGCTGCAGTGACTCCACCTCAATAAAGCACACCTTCTATAAAAAATTCTAGATTTCACTACAATGCACAAGTGTTTGGGAGAACACTCATTTGCACCAGGATTAATGCCTTTAACACTATGTTAGAATATTCCAGCAAAGTGAAAAAAACCCCAGAAACTAAAAATTCGTATTGGGAATGGACTTGAAAACCCTGTGAGCAATAACCGCAGCAGTTTAGCTTTCACCCAGTGCTTTTAATTCTGAGATCTCAAATAGCTTTACCAAGAGCCTTGGATCACTGTTGGATCGGCTGTTACCCTGTAGGTGATAGCTGGAGGGGTAATGCAGCTCCTCCGGGGCCATCCAGCACCGGGCCACCAGTCCTATGGCAGCCCTTCCAGTGACTGCTCAGCAAACCACACTCCTCCCACACACAGTGCAAGCTTTCAGGCTTCCACTCAAAGCTTTGCTTCGGAAGTTGCTTGCTTTGTTCTGCTTGTAAAAAAGTGGTCTCAAATCCTCTCATGTGATAAACTCTCCATAGCAAACTAAAAAACAAGTGCGTCATAAAGCATGGCAGGGCTTTTGCATACTTGTAATGAAGACACATGTAAGGAGTCCTCTGACAATGGCAAATCTCATGTAGTGAGGTCAAGTCTTGCACCGCATGAGCACCTCCTTTTTGCTCCATCAGTCTCGCCTATAGTCACCCTTCAAATCCCTTCCATCCCCGCTCCGGCAGCAGGGCTGAACAGCCTCGCTCCTGCCATTTCCCTTCTCTACCAAGGGAAGCCACTGAGCACCCGCTCTGCCAGCGCTGCAGCTGAGCATCCCTCTGCTCTCGCAGCCCCGTCTCGGATCCCAAGCAGAAAGGGGCAGGAGGCAGGGGATGTTCTGGAGAAGCTGGCAGACAGCTATCCCCTGTTTTCTGAAGTTGCAGAGGAGACTAGCTCTGGCCCTGTCTTGCTCCCACCAGAAAGCTCAGCCTTCCCCTCAAAATAACACCTGGAGCAAGGGCAAGTCAAGAGCATGGCCCTCTGTCTTCCTGGCCGTCCAATTCTCTGCTGGCAGTTTCACCCTTCCTATTGACTTTCCTTTGGCTCCACACACCAGGTCACATCTCCAAGCCCGCCGCTACCCCTGACTCTTGGCTCAGGGGATGGCAGCTTTCTGCTGCCCCAGAAAGCTGCCTGCAGGAATCTGGGGGGCATCAGCTCACCTGGGGACAGCTAAGGGGTTTCTGGAAAATGGGGGTGTCTGGATTTCAGTAGGTTGGAAAGTCAGCTAAATAAAGACTGTGCATTTAGTGGGATAGTCTAGGAAGAGCCTCTTGGTTTCCTTGGTACCAAGGTCAAAATGTGCTGCTTAAAAAAAAGTCTTCTGCATAAAAGTCTGTTCCTGGGGGCTCCCTGGAGCTGCTAAGCAAAGCCAGTGGCTGCTTCCCTGAACAAAGCAAGAGAGGAGGGGCACAAGCTGGGGGCCCATCCTTTTCCCTTTATGTATTTATTTAAGTATTTATTTAAGTATTTATATATTTATTAAGTATTTATATATTTATTTAAGTATTCTAGGAGACAGAGATAAGTGGTAAAGGTCACCTAAATGTGGGGAACACTATGTAAAAACAAAAATACAAAATAGTCTTTCCAAATGTACATTTGGAAATATTTCTTTCTTATGATAACATCCAAGGGTCAAGTTAGTACCTGCATCTATTTACATCCTACCTAGATGTACAACGTTAATATTTTAGATTGTATAGCTTAATCTATCCGTAATGAAAACAAAATTGAACTGATGAGCATGACAAAACCTATATAGCAGTACAGTCCCATAAACCTGAAACTGCCTCTGAACATGAAAAGGCAGCTCTGAGTTAACAGTGCTGATGAGGACAATTGCTCACCAAATGGCAACTATGTCATAACACAAACGAAGTCTGAAAGATGACCAGGGACACAGTGCAATTATCTGAGCAATTCAGGCTTTGCCCAGATTTACAGAAATAATCTACCACTGCTGAGAAAATGTCAGTTAAATTACTGCACCATGGAAACCTCTTGAGTGTGTCAATTACAGCCTCATGCAGATAGAAAATGCTGTAGACAAAACAGAAAGGAGAGGCTGTTGTTGATGCTGATTGCTGATCTCTCTTTGAACATCATCAAAACCTCCAACTTGGAGCAAATGCCGCAGCCATGAGGAAGCCGTAACTGACATGTGTAACCCACATGAAGAGTATAAAAACACAAAGAGTAATTTTGTTTCCGTCGAAACAAATCCCAGATGGTAGTCTCCCACACTGTGCCATCTAACTTTTATGGAGAGCCAGCTGAGTGCTAGCACACCTCCAGCAGCACTTGCGAACAGAACGCCTGGCCAGCTGCTTGGTGGAGGTTTACAAGTGGTCCCACGGCAATGCCGTGAGGCAAACCGTCCGTCACCAATGCAACTGACACCCTACCCTCTGCCATCTTAAAATGGGCATCAAGTGGCAGTGTTGACCTTTCTGCTAATCTGTCCTCATGAAGGGAAATAACATTTTTCTGGTGTGTTATGGGAACCAGTAAAAGCAGCGGGATACAACTCCTAGAGGATGCTTATGAATTTGGTTTCCAACTGACCCCAGTTGCAGGCAGCTGAAATTGGTTAAATGGCAATTATGTTGCATACTCTGACTGGTGCAACTTATTCAGGGAACAGAACAAAAAAATGCTTTTTATGTAGATAATCGATTTGTACTACAGCCAAAGACTTGCAGAGTCCATCAGGGAGGTTAAAAACCCCAGGGATATTTCGCTATTGTATTTCCAGTTTAGCTTTCCACTACGGCTACAAATTTATGCAAAAGTATGGTTGATTCATAGCTCTGATTATTACAAATAGTCGATGCATTGTACAGAAGAGACATTTCCTAACCATTTCTTGTTTTGGATTCTTTAGCCATTAAATTCCATAATGCAGCAGATTACACTTAAGTGGGGAGGAGTGTTAATAACATCTCCATTAATATCAGACTATTACTTTTCATAAGGACATCGAGCACCGTGGAGAGGAGGCTTGCATAATTAGGTTAATATTACAGATATGGAGATTGAGAAGAAGAGCAGCAGTAATAGTGTCTGCTTTATGTTTATGCAGCAGGCTGGTGGCGGCGATGTGAGCAGAGCCAAAATCTTGTAACTCCTAAACTGAGGTACCAGCTCCTATACCAGGCGCAGCCTGCCATGAAAGAACAAGACTACAAGACATAAATTCAAAGGAGATGAAGACTAAATGCCTTTGAGCCTGTATTTGCCAAAAGAGCAATTTTTCTCTTCCTGTAATTCATGCAGCCTCGTGGTACCAACAGCAAGCTCTTGGACGTCAGGCAGGATTAAAAGGCTCCCAGCGGTCCCTTCACATGCTGTGCAGCTGACTGGATGGGTTGCCAGCAATAGCTTCTCTTTTTCAGCAGTGGGTTTCTTAAAATTAGAAGCATTACAAGCAAACAGAAAGCTTACAAAGCTCCTTAAAGACAGCATAAGATAAACAAGACACACAAAAAATCCAAACCCAAAGACCAAGGCTAAAGAAAAGCAGAAAAGCAGAGTTTCACTTGAAGATTCCCATTTGGCTTACGGGACACCAGCCAGAAAGGCAGAAGGAAAAGGGCAGTAGGCAAAGTAAAACAGTGACCAGTGTTATGTTACCACCGGTAAAGCCCGACAGGCCTGGGCACGTCCTGCCCACTGATGTTCTGCTTAATTCCGAAGCAAAACACGAGAGCAGGGGAATGGAGGTTGACAGCTGCAGGCAGCCATGAAGAACTGAAGACACCCTCCAAAAATGCTGCTGTCTCAACCTCCAATGCAAAGAAGTATTACAAATACTTCCACCGAAGCGGTGGCTTTTCCTAGGAACTTTCTCTGAATGGGACTCCTCAAAGGAACGAATGTTCAACATCTCAGCAATATGACCACTCGGCTGTTTTTGCAGCAGGACATTTTTATCTGTTCAATTAAAAAACCTGAATGTTCAACAATCTGCTTGGTAGAGCGGTGGCATTGCTGCTACTGTAGTAACAAAGCGTTCACAGAGGACCTGAGATCTGGAGCACACAGCCAGAGCAGATGACATTTTGTTTGTCACCTTCTACTTAACTAGTGCTAGTGAAACTAAATCTTCTTCTAACCCAGACACCTAGAAGAAATGAACGCTGAGGAAGGAAAAGAAGATGAAAGATTCTAGATCTCCAGAAAATGGAGGCTAAACATGATAACAGTCTTCAAGGTGTGGAAGAAAACTACAGACAGGAAACTGTTCTCAGCAGAGAGGATGTGAACTAATGGCTTCTGCTGTGGTACAACAGATAGGGCACAGATGTTAGGAAGCATTTTAGAATAGTTGATACAGAAACAGTCTAAGGACAAGTTAGGCAAACATCTGTCAGGAATGACAAAAGCATAGCTGTGCCACCCTAGGTCAGAAAGATGGGCAGCAAGACTTCTTCAGGTACCTTCCAGTCGATGCTTTAGTAGCAGTGCAAGGCACAGGGTGCCCCCTGAAAGTCCCACACTGGTGGGTTTACCTGGCACAGACCCGGGCAGGGGCACGAGTTAGGCTCCCAAAGCAGAACCACTGAGCCCCTGCGGCTGACCTGGGTATTGGCTTGTCCTTGCTCCCAGGTACTCACCCCAGGCAGAGCACCATGCACAGCCAGCAGTGCACGACTTACTCCAGTTAAACTAAGCTGTGCTTTTCACTCCTCCCTGCGCTTCCCACCTATTGCTGGTGTGAGGGCTGACAAAGGCCATTGCACTTCCCAGTCTTTTCCTGGTTAAAAATGGCTTTTCTCCAGATAAAATGGATTCACACCACATTTGTCAAACTGGATAAACATTTCACTCGTGGTTTCAGGACAACTGTCTATGTAGTCTCTGAAAAACTACATCAAAAGTAACTAACACCAGTCTGCTACTTGACAATAAAAAATATCAAATGTAGTCTTTTCTGTAAAGCAACAGCCAATTTGAGAATAACTGCCATTAGATATACAGTCCAAAGAATACAACAAGAAGAATAATCCAGGGGAACGCAAGCAGTAGTGAAAGCCCTTGATCAAGCCTACTATGGGGACTTTGAAGAATGAGTTTGGATCTGAAAGCCTTTTACTGATGGCCCCTACAGGAGCTGCAATTTCAATGTCTCCATTGCTACTTATTCACCGTGTCAAGCACAACAGGATCAATTGAAACTTTAAAGAGGTAGATGGCAAAATGACTTGAAATTACAAGGCAATTTGGAAAAATTGCTTTTTACTATCAAAAATGAAACTAGTACGATGGACTACTCATTCCTGAAAAAAAACAGCCACTGCTCCTTGACTGTCTGGAATAGCCAGGGGTTGCATTCAAATGCAACCTGCAAGAGCTGCCACTTTTTTAGAAACTTTAAAGAAGTAATTCTTTCCATATATCATTCACAGAAGAGTGTGACTCAACGAAAGTTTAGAACAAATTTGTATAATTTGATCACCGGTGAAGAACATATCCTTTCTGCCAAAGAAATCAGCAGACTTTTCAGTGCTCTCTCCCTCCGACTTCAGATTTGAATCTCCTTTCTTCTCTCTAGGGAATCATCATATGAATACCTGAATAACCCAACACTTTCAGCTGCCGCTAACGGGACCCATGGAACTGCTCAAGGATTAGAAGCTAAGGGTGTGGGCACAATAATTTAGCAAAAAGATGGAAAAATTTAAGACAGCTCTGTGTATACCTAGTGAAAAACACAAACACTGGTGCACTCAACATCTTCATAGCAAAGTCTGAAACTTTGGCTTAAACCTGTGACTGCGCTAACAAGCGGTGTGGTGCAGCCAGCAATCTCTGGAAAGTAAGTCCATAGAGTGGAATCACTAAGGCGCTGGGACCTGAGGTTGCCCCACACTGGATGTCACATTTTGGTCCCATGGCCTGGCCTGAATGCCCACAAGAGGCTGGAGGGCACTGGGTGTGCTCCTGGTTTAGTGTCATCAGGAGAGAGCTCAGCTTGTGTGCTCTGAAACTGTGCCCAGCAAACCTCGGCGCAGCAAATAGGGATGTCTGGAAGAATTGCTTCAAAAGCCCGGTCCAAGCCAAAGCACCTATGCTATTGGATGGTAGGACTCCCATCACAATTTCTACTACATCAATTTCTCATAGAGAAAACTGTGATTTCCGTGCACGTCCTGTCCTGCGCTCTCTTTGGGGAGAATAAAATGAAGCTATTTCGGGCAGCAACTTACTACTGAAGCTGCGTTCCAAATGAACATACAACCATGCAGTGAGCTATATTTTGGTATTACAGTAATAGCAGAGTTGTACTGGAACAAATGTGTGGACAGGAAAGAATTGGGCGATATCGCTGCATTTACCTACAGCATATATGACAAGTTCAGAAGTGTGCACACCTATACGAATCAGTCGGGCTGAATGACAGGAAGAAAGATAGGGAAACTGATGACAATTTTTGCCAGTATTTAGGCAAAGCCTAAATAATTCTGTCCTCCTCAGGAAAATAGGAAGAACTTGCTATCTAGCAACCTGAGCAACACTTTTAACAAGGTGACCCCTATGCAGAACTCAACAGTCAAAATTTTCATGAAGAGCAAGCTGAATTTTTTTTTGGCACTTAGGAAAAGCTCCATGAGGAACAACAGGTTTCTGTGTAAAAACAAAGCAGCCAAAATGCTCCATTGCTACAAAGCAGAGAGCGTTTTTAATACCCAGAATTCTCTTCTTGAATGTCTTAATGGTGGGAATTTTTGCCTGTCAACAGGATCTTCACAACACACTTGGCATTTTGAAGAGGCTATAATTTAATCAGGACTTCATTCAATGAGAAGTCCCATATGGTTTGAGTAGAAACAGGTAATAAAATCTTTAAGTGATGCATGCTCAGGTTATATTTATAGGCAAAATTTTCCCTTCTCATCCAAACCTGAATCCAAACACTGTACAGAAATACTAAAGAGTAAAAACTAAGATTAACTATCTAACCCAGAAGCTACAATCTCGATGAACACGAGTCAATGCTCTTTAGCAAATGTCATGAAAGTAAACTTCCAGCAATGCTCTTTGTCATTTTTTGACCTGTCCAGTCTGCTGTATATTGAGGCTGTGACACTGCAATATTTGCTGACACACAATGAGCTGGTTTCCTAACCACAGTTCATTTTCCTTATAGTGTATGAACACATTATTCTCCACAGTCCATTAGAAACAACCTAAGTGAGCTCTCTCAAATGTACTGTACCCTTTCCTCCTTCAGAAAGCAAGCCCTAGATAAGCTGATTTTTTAGGGGAGGAAGAAAGAGGTTGTCTGATGCAAGAAGCCTTGCAAAGGCACAGTAAAACCACAGCCTGATGGTGACCTCTAAGCACTGAGTGTCGAAGATCTTCCAGGTTTCATTTTCAAAACTCCCACGGGGCGAAAGACAGTTCTGCTTCCTTGGATAACCGCTATTAATTCCAGCTTGCTCCTAAATTGTGATGGGCAAGGTTGTCACGTTCTGTGGCTCAGCACAAAGCTCGAGATCTTCTCCTTGACTCCTGGCCCACAAAGCTTGCATGTGAATGGGCAAGGTCCAGATGGTGACCTAAGAGCACTGCTGCGTGGCTGAGAACATACCAGCTAGGCTGATCTTTACATTTTAGAGACACTTGTGAAATATCAGAGGAATCAAACATCATTATGTTTGTGCACACAAACGTTGCTATTTCCTTCCCAGATTTTCCCGTCCCCACTGAAAATTTAGTGTCTGTCTGTTTGTGCAGAGGAGTGAGTCCATGTCTCAGCTGGATCCCTAAGGGCATTTCCAGGTCCAGCAAAGGTTTTTTGAGCTCAGAGCCCTGACGTTTGGAGAGCTACAATTCTCAGAGTAAAGCACCAGCATGTAGGCAGCAGTTCCTAAGGATGCAGAGCATGTAGCCTTTCCTCCAGACAGCAGGGCAAGGGGACCTCTGCTGTGGGGTCTAGTCTCGGAAAAAACTGGATGTGTGGTCAGGACTTCCCTGGTGAATTGTTTAGAAGAGGGCAATAGGAGGCCCAGGACGATATAAAAAAGATTGACGAACACTGTAGAAAAAGATAATAACCCGAAATTTAAAGGGTGAACCTGGGTGAATAACAGGGTCTCTCACCAAACACAGGGGCTGAACAAAATAGGACAAGACACCTTGAAAACCTTGGCACCAAAGATTTAGGTTTATCTGAGGTGAAGGCTCTTTCTGAGTCCTGCCTTATGAGGTTAAATTATCTTCAGTTTTTTGTTTTGTTGGATTTTTGTTCCCTTCAAACCAGAAGGAAACCACTGGAGATCAGTATCTTAGATCTAACCACCACAGTCATGGCAGGGAAATCAAGTCGCATACAGAGGAAAACTGAAGAAACCACTTCAGTTGGTGTCCAAACAGGGAAGCCACTACTAAGATTTTATCAATGGTTTCAATGGAAATCACAGTCCAGCTGGTGACATCTAAGTTAGTTGTTCAATTTAGTGTATAATTAATATCATCGATCTAACATTCCCAAGAACATCACAAGCTCTCTGTGAGTCAGTCACTAAAGCTGCTCTCACCGCTTACTGCATCTATAACCATCACACGCGCTTAGCACAACCATAAACCCATAAGCCTACTGGCTTTGACTGAGGCGATCATAAACTGCAAAGCACTCCAGAGCTTTTGACAAAACACATTATCATTTCTAAGCCCCGTAAGCAGAAACAGGTAAACTCTCTCAGTTCTCAGGGTCAAATAGCTTCCAGTGCTGAGATTTACACAGACCATTACCAACGAGACAGGCAGATGCAAACTACTTCATCGTGACCCATCGCATAACCTTTGCTAGATCATCACTGCAGTATTTACAAAGTTCATAAGCATCATGTCAGTGAATTATGGCTTCATGCCACTTTCTCTAAGATTGCATGTCTCCTGGAAGGATGGGTCTTTGATTTTCAAGCTCCAGAGGCAGCCTTTAGATTCCAGCACAGCAACCTGTTAGGGATTTATGGGCACTTCATGGGTGTTTAATGAGGCTTACGCTGTAAGCGATCTAAATAGCTCTTGTTCACGGAATCCTGAAGCACATCCAGTAAAGCCAATGGAGCTTGAGACACATTGAGAGAAATACTGAGTGAATCAAAATAATCAGCCTGCGCCTTCCCTCTGTCCCAGCTTTGCTGGTGAATACAAGGCACACGTATGCACAGAATAAACAGCCCCTGTTTTCCTTCTGTTTCCTCAGTCTCACAATGCATTCAGGCTGGGCAGTCAAGACTCACTGCTATGTATCTGTATGTTTTTAAACATGCAGATCAACTTCACTCTCTTTCAATTTTTTATCTAAATATCTACTTTTCGAGAAAAAAATGTAGTGTAATGAAGACACAAAAGTAACATTTTAAGATGGTATTTAACAGTATTACCTAATGACATTCTGAAAGGCTAAAGCCTCACTCTTGGAAGGTATTTAAATACCTGAATGTCTTTGAGCACCTGGACCCCCCCAAAAGGGTTTATGTTTGCAAAAGTAGCTATTACGGTATTGTAATTTAATAAATAGTGTTTCAAAGTCAGATGAGTTAGAGTTATACATACAGGCAGCCTTGAATCTGATGTATCTGCCATCTGTCACCTAAGAGACAATATTCTCAAAAATTTTGGACAAGGTTTTCCTACAATAACTAGAATGAAACACTTATCTAGTTTCTTCAGGAAGTTCTCTGCTTTTAACACAAGATACCCACAAGCTCCTGCAAAAGGAAATGAGGTATGACAGAAAGAAACTTGTGTGCAATGCTCTCATTTACAACCGAGAGGAGCACTGGCTTTCTCACTTTCAAGGATCCACGCTGTTATAGGTGCTTACTCAGATATACTCTGCATTTAATGTAAACCTCCATAAGGTGAAGATTAATTTCATTTTCACAAATGTTGGTGTGTACAGCACGTGCCTCTGCAAACTTTTACAATCTAAGCATGAATATTCTGGAGTCTAATTCTCCCTTCACAGCAGGAGCAGTTCTGCTGTTTAGCAGATCCTTTTCAAGCTGAAATCTACAAATGCAATTGATCTACAAAGCCTCTTTTATATCAAACAACTTTTTTTGAGCTGTAAATGAACGCTGCTGCTGATTACTGTACCCTTCTTATTCCACCATTCTGTGATTCTGTGTGATACCCTTTGCTGCTGGTGAAGCTGGGATCATGTTAACATGGGACAACTACCCTGGAAAGAGACAGGAGGCAGCAGTCACTGGAGGAAGCACCATTTTGTACTTCTGCGTCTTCCTAAACGTTACCAGCCAGCCACAGCCTGAGCCAGGCTCCTGGGACAGGAAACCCTTCAGCTGGATCCACTATGGTTGCTCTTCAGAGCAAGGTACAAAGCTAGTTTTGAGCCATCACTCCTGAAGGCATTTAACTTCCTCACGTTCTTATTTATCTGAGTTTTAATTCTTCAGACTAATACAGAAAAGAAAAAACAGGTTTGCTGCCCCCTCCCTCTTTTCCTTTTTTTCTCATTTCTCCATTTTACGTGTTTCACTAAAGAAAATAACTGCTATGTTATTTGGGGCTATATGGCCAATAGCACTGGCACCAAGAGCTTTGACTTTCCTGCTCCGTGCTGTGCAGATTAGGAAGCAAAACCATTCAGAAATTTGTCTCATAGCATGCCTTTTGTCAGTAAATACTGAATGCAGTGCTAACAAGTACTTATGGCTTTGCTCCCATTACTTGACCTGGCAATAAATACTTCATATTGCAGCGACTTTCAGCCTTTTTGAGTGTAGGTAGGTAGTAACAATTCAGCACTCTCACTTAAAAAATGAAACCTGGTCTAGTGGGAGATGCCCCTGCCCATGGCAGGGGGGTTGGAACTAGATGATCTTTAAGGTCCCTTCCAACCCAGATGATTCTATAATCTATGAACTTAAGCTGTCAGAAATATTATCTCTGTGCCAAAAATTACACGGAATCTCACTGACAGCAATCCTCATTGTTGCTCTTCTCACTTGCCCTGTGCTAACGGGGTTTTGCCTTCATTTTTGTACTTCAAGTTAAATAGCTGTCAAATTTAACTTATTTGTAGAAACTACTCATGTGCCAGTTATCTTGAGATTAATGGGAAATCCAGAGCTACCAGTCAGAGGGGTAAGTAGTCTGAATGGGAGAGAAATGCAATCCAGCAAAATCACAAAGCAGCCTCAACTTTTCAATCTTGTGACCCGTACTTGAGAAAAAAAATAAATAGCCTGCTGTAATGGCCATGGGGGGAGAGAAGCAGCAGTTCTGTGGTATAACGAACTGAGGAACTGCAAACACAGAGGTGCCTGTTCTTGGTGGAGGGGAAACGTGATGGAAGACTTTGGGTAGTTTAAAATCATCAACTAAATTTTGATAGTTCCTAAAATACTGCTATAACACACATTTATTCCCCCCACCCTGCCATGGAATACAGCATTACAGATTCAGTTATAAAATACTAAGTTACAATCACGTGTTTGGGGATGCAGAAGAAACCCTCCCCCAAAGCTCTTTCTGCTCAACATACCTCAGAGTTATATAGAAAAAGAAGGAATACCCAATTTTCACCTTGGGTGAAAAGTTCTGGGTTGTCAAAATAAGCAGAAATAAGTCTCTGGTACATGTTGACATCAGAGGGGTGACACAGTCCTTCCTCAGACACTGTGCCCAGCAGGAGATGGCTTTCCCCTGGTGGGGAAGGCTCTGAGAGTTCAGTTCAGCTCAGTCTGTGCACTTCACGGTCCTGCTCTTGGTTGAGAAGTCAGGGAACCGCTCTATTATATGTATTGTGTACACAGGCCTGATCTTTTACTTTTAATGTATTGCTGTAGTACTATTTAAGTGTTTATTTACACCATGCTGTTCTGCCAGAACAAACTTTCCCATCTACATTCCAAACAAAAAGATCAGCACACCAGCATCGCTTCAAACTAACGTTTCTTTGAAAAGGCCTTCTTAGGGGAAAGAGCTGTGTAAATACATGGTTTGCCACTTCCCCATTTTGACTAGCACTCCAAAGAGGTGCTGTGTCTGCCTGCTACCACCTGCTGTAACTCTTGCAATTACAGGTAGCTTTATTCTTCTTTTGGTTTCCCAAATTGAGGCACGTTGGGAATGCCTCAACATTAAAGCATTTTGGATTTTGATGTCATCAGAACTATCTCAAAATGATCTCTTTTCACGTTAGATAGAAATTTAGGCACTATACTGCATTGCGTAAACCCACCTTGTCCAAGAAAGACCGAAAGACCTGCTCTGAGCAAAATGAACGCTGTCCGCCTTAATTGCAAAAAGCATCAGGCTTTTGAGGGGAAAAAACAAAGTACAGTTCTAGGACAGGGAAACAAGAAGATGACTGAATCTTCCTAGCTCTTTGGAGGGACAAGCAATAGGGGCTTCATCTGAGACGGAACTTACTTTGCTTGCTTTTCAGTCCTGTGCTTTACTTTCTTTCTGGCCTGAGTTAGGCTGTAGCAGCCAATGGCCCCAGAAGAGGACGACCAGCTTCAAACATCAGTCGTTTGACCCCAGCCTACTGGAGACCAGGTACTGAATGGTCCTGAGCTAGGAAACAGCACGATCTCAACAACCACAGCATGACTCGTCGCACTTGAAAATATGCTCCCAGGAATTTTAAGACATATAGTGAGAAGCAGCATATGGAAGGCCTTTTTGCATAGTAGGAATAGCTTTACTTCAGCAATATCCTTATTTAAAAATACTTATTTTGGTTTATTTCAGCAACAGACAGATACTGCCACTGCAATAGAAATTAATATATGCTCAATAGAAGTCCTATAAATAACACCAAGAAAGTGATGAAAGCATGCAGCTAGAAAACTCCGAAGCCCTGTTTTCCTGCTCCCACGCCATATATAGGTAACATTTTTTTATGTACACTTTTTTATAACATTCACTACAGCATGGCAGAATTTTGGAGGGTGGCGGAAACATATGTGTGTGCTCTTAGATACCACCAGACAGCAGCAATGCAAAAAATGACAAGTAAACGACAAAGTAGCACAGAAATAGAGACTGCAGCCACTGTCCCAGTCCTTACCTTTCAGAGTTGCTTTCTTAAGTACCTTCATGGCATAAAGCTGACCCGCATCAGATCCTTTGATCTTCCGCACTAGAAATACCTGTAAAAAGCAGGCATTTTGTGTAGATCAGTACTGAACTTCCAGTTACAAGCGTTGCCACATTTGATAAAGGAATAGATTCAGGAATTCTAATGAAAAGTACTAGCTGAAAGTACTTGTTATCTATTTCACTTGCAGTTGGTTGAACTAGCTCTAGAAAGCTTTATTTTTAAGCCTTCACTCCTTCATAAAGAAAATACGTTTGGCATTATTGATTACTCTTACACATTCAATTAAAGATGGGTGAATAGTCATAATGAGTGTGGGCACACTTCTTCATATTCTGACCAGCTTCACAGAAAAAAAAGTTATGTCTCATTTGTGCTTAGGAATGTGTAGTGTCTTAAAATTATTGTCATCAATTAAATTAAGGAGAAAAAACAATTTGGTTTAATTTATGCAGTAAGTCACGAATGGTGACTAGCCTAAGATATAACTGAAGCAAACATGTCATACAGCTGAAAATCTGGTTGTGCATACTTAACAAAAAGTAGGACTATTTTGATTAATAAATAGGTTATGATACCAAAGACAGTTTTCCCTGTTATAGTTACCTATGCTACATAGTCTCACAGTGTCAATTTGTCATTGAAATAAAATAAAGTTGTAGCCAAAATGGTGATCTTTTTTTTGTTGTACTCCATGCAAATATTTCTTATCTGCCCCTGAGCGCATCTGAGCACCAGAGGGGGAGTGAAAAAAGGAATCAGTCATTTAGTTTGGTCTTTTTATAAGACTCGCAGCGTTTTAATCATTGAAAATAAGATAAAGGAAACTTTTAGCTGATTCCTAGGACTCGCTCTGTCTGCTAAGGTCAGAAATACGAGCCAAGAGCGTCTCTCTCTCATTTCAGCACTTTTGTTCCTGGACAGAAGCAGGAAGTAAAGCCAAAGACAAAAGAAATACAAGGCCACGTACACACGATATACTGGTACCAATATAGATTATCAAAGGCTAGCTAAAATTATGTAACTAATGAAAATCGAGTTGGATTACAAAAATCTGCGGCAATTATTTTATTCTTTGGCTGTTCAGGAACCATGCAGCTTTCTTAACTGCCTGCACCCAAAATGTAAAAGGACAAAAAAAGAACAGAGGAAGTGTGTTTCTAGCACATTATTTGCAAGTCGAAAGACTCTTCCTCCTGCAAAAAATAATACCTGTAAACAGATTATGATTTTCTGAAGCACCCTTTGAGCAAAGGTTTGTGGGAAGAGAAAACAACTTTCAACGACCAGCTAGAGAAGCTGGGAAAAAAAAAAAAAAAGAAAAGGCTAATTTCTCTCTGAACACCTAAACCAGGGCTCTTACATGTGTACAACATCACAACTACAACGCTTCTACAATACGATCTGATATGGTTTTGGTTAGACTTTCCTTCTCAAGATGTTTCCTGTGCATATGAGATATGCGCAGTTCCTCACCCAAGCTGCCCTGACTAGCCGAGCTTGGGCACATGTTCCTTGTTGCCATCTCCTGTTTCCTAGTTCGATGAACATACAAACACCTCTGGTACTCACAACTGCGGGAACAAATGATGACATTTGGATGCAACAGGAACACGTAAGACTTTCTGAAGTGTTTTTCATTAACATTCATGATAAATTAAGCTCAGCTGCTCCAGCATTAACAGGAAGTCAATTCATTTAGAAGTTCAGCTAGACAGAAATGTTGGGATATTTTTCTATACAGCTCAAGTAAAGGATTTAACTTTCGCATTACATTGAAAGGGAGAAGAAAGTCAAAAGTAAGCTTGCCTAAACACTACATTTTCAGCTGTATTATTATTCTGTAAAAATGGTTACGGAATCTTTATCCAAAAAAGCAAAACCACAAACCCTTAAGATAATGATTTTAAGCTGTACTGCACATAGAACAGCACAGCATGCTGCGTCTGCACAAATATTAGGCTGCAGTTCTAGAAATATCTTATCTGTCGTGTAATCTTGCAAAGCTTGTAATACCCATATTGCTGTAATAAGCAAAATTATCAATTTTTAATACTAGTCACTAATCAGCTGTTCCCTGTACCACAGGATAGGGCACTTGTCTGCATTCCCTCTGAAACAGATGAGTCAAGAACACTGTGTGCTGTTTCAGAGGACATCAAAATAATCACCAAACCAAAAAGGAAACAGAACAAATGAAAATGCACTGTATTGCAAAATGATGCCACCCTCTTGATTATTCTTAAAGGCGAAGTCACGTTGTTCTTGAAACCACCAAGTGGTCCTGGAGTGCCTACTTACCTGATAATAGGAGCTATACTATACTAGTTTGCCAGAATAGCACAGGCACATGGCTGAAAATTACTTTCAATTTTCTAGCCTGATATATGTGCAAACACCTCAGGTTATCAATACCTCAACTAGGAAAACTCCCTTAGCTAGAGCAACAGGTGTATCACCCAAATCCCAACCTAGAAAGCTAAGCAAGTGTTGTGATTTTCAAGAGTGTTGAGATCGCTTCCTCTGACACCAAAGGCATCTTCTCTCATCCTGCAAGAAATTACTTAGTCCTTGGGTGAACAACTTGAAAACCAATGGGTTTGCATTCCCAGAGACTTATGGATTTGAACAATTAGCTGAAATACCAAGGTGATGAAAATTTATGTGGTTGGGGAGTGCATAAGAAACACAGAGAAGACTTCCCTCTCCTGTGTCTTTGCTGCTCTGGTGAGTTTACTGACCTCTTTCACATAAGATACGGAAAGTGATTTGTAATGGCACACAGCTCCAAACAGGTATGATGCCCACACTCACACTCAGATCCCCCAGTTAACTGGGTGGTGCCATGTCCCAGAAATCAGATCTCCTTTTGGGAAGTGGTGGCAGACACTAGGCATTTTGCTTCTAAAACATTTAAAGTTAGAAGTTCAGCTTGGACAGTTAATAATGAAATACAACAGCACCATCTAAGACAGACAGTGAACCATTTCTATACTCTTTACTGCATGAATCTGAAAACTGGCCATTCTGCCTCTGTTACTTTTGCAAAACAGATTTTCTTCTCTTGTTCTTCTCCTTCTTGTATTGAATCATACAGTAAATCTAATTTTGAGTTGTTTGATTTTTCATATTTCTTTAATATTTAAAATGCAAATATCATTATTGTGCTCTCAAGCAATTTTCTAGATCAAAACTTGGTAGTGAATGTTAACTTTCCTGATTTCTCTCATCTCAGGAAACTTCTAACAGACTTGTTTATCAATATAATTCTGGAATAGCCAGGAAGTTGACAAATACTCCGAATATAGCTTTTTTTTCAGGAATAAAACTAAAGGCCCTGGTTCACTGTCACGGTGCTCAGCTTTGTGCTGGTTACCTCAGCAGATTTTAGGTATCAGTCAGTTCCTCAAGTTAGCTAGAATGATCCACAATTGAAGGTTGGGAAATACTTTTTTAAAACCCCACGAAATAATATACTTAAAAGGCTAAGGACTTCCATAGAATGATAGAATAGTTTGGGTTGGAAGGGACCTTTAAAGGTCATCTAGTCCAACCTGCCCTGCAATGAGCAGGGACACCTTTAACTAGATCAGGTTGCTCAGAGCCCCATCCAACCTGACCTTGAATGTTTCCAGGCATGAGGCATCTACCACATCTCTGGGCAACCTGTGCCAGTGTTTTACCACCTGCATTGTAAAACATTTCATCCTTATAACTAGTCTAAACCTTCCCTCTTTTAGTTTAAAACCATTACCCCTTGTCCTGTCACAGCAGGCCCTGCTAGAAAGCCTGTCCCCATCTTTCTTACAAGCTGCAATAAGATCTCCCCGGAGCCTTCTCTTCTCCAGGCTGAACAACCCCAACTCTCTCAAGCCTGTCCTCACAGGAGAGGTGCTCTATCCTTCTGATCATCTTCGTGCCCCTCCTCTGGACCTGCTCCAACAGGTCCATGTGCTTCCTGTCCTGAGGGCTCCAGAGCTGGACACAGTACTCCAGGTGGGGTCTCACGAGAGAGGAGCAGAGGGGCAGAATCACCTCCCTCGACCTCCTGCCCATGCTTCATTTGATGCAGCCCAGGATGCGGTTGGTTTTCTGGGCTGTGAGCACACATTGCCAGCTCATGTCCAGCTTTTCCTCCACCAGTACCCCCGAGTCCTTCTCAGCAGGGCTACTCTCAATCCCTTCACCCCCCAGCCTGTATTGACACCAGGGGTTGCCCCAACCCAGGTGGAGGACCCCGCACTTTGCCTTGTTGAACCCCATGCAGTTCACATAGGCCCACTTCTCAAGCTTGTCCAGGTCCCTCTGGATAGCATCCCATCCCTCAGGTGCATCAACTGCACCACTCAGTTTGGTGTCATCTGTTTGGTTTAAATTAGGCTCACTGTTCCACTGCTTTCAAAGTCTTATTTATTTAAACCATGGAAAGAGTTTAAGACTGAAATGACTCCTCCCTATTTCTCTCCGTATTTCCTTCCTATTCTCATTTCCAACTGACACATCCTGCTCAAGAAGAATTGCCTTTGGGATTAAGAAAAGCCTTGGACTTCAGATAAAAACATTGTTCCTACTCAAATTAGCTTGTAGTCATACAGGTAGGTATTCCTCCCCCCCACCCCTCCTGCTCTCACCACGATGATCCTCTCAGCAAAGCGTACAGGCCTCTGTGTGTGACCTAAAGAGCAGTCTGTGACTTTGAAATGTGCTTAGGATCCCATCTGTCCTCAGCAGGAATTGGGCAGCTAACTTCTTTAAGCCTTTGAATGTCCCTATTTACATCCTCCAACTACGCAGCAGTAGTGCACTCACCTCCCTGGTGGGTAGATCAGAAAGAGGGAGAGGGATCTAATTTTATAAACAGTGATGCTTACTAATGCTCTCTTGTGCTCATTAGTCCAGGTCCAGAGCCATAAGCACTGTTTTCTAAACTGTTTTATATACAGGAATCCAGCTAAAAGACGAAAGTGTTATTAAAATGAAGATAGAAGGGGTTTGGGTTTGCTTCTCTGCCTTTACAATATAATTTATATATATGAACAATGTTACCAGTGTATATGAACTCAAAGAAAGGACATGACATTTTCGGTGTTGCTCTAGGTGATTAGATGGCATTAAAAATTACCTTTCCATATGAACCTTGTCCTAATACTTTCAGCAGCTCAAACTGAGAAGGATCTGCTTTTTCAAAACCTTCCTTCACATGATGACTGATGTCTATTTCCTTCACGATACCGTCTTCCTGCAAAGGAAACAACAAAAAACAAAATCCCCAAATCAGAGCTGTTATCCTAAGGAAACATATTGTTTATTAAAATCTCATCCTCTGAGATGCTACAATCACACATGAAATTTTGAAAATAGAAACAAATGCTTGTCCAAATATTCCACATGCCTGTTACTGGCTGGGGAGGGTAATGTCAAGACACCCAGGCCTGTTGCTTCTGTTTATTGAGCCTCAAGATATGACCAGGTAAAGACAGAATATGCAAGCTGAAACACAGAAATACACTTGCAGAGCTTGGTGTGCCCATCGCAGGTGTTGCTAGCAGAGCGGCATGGGCTCAAACCTGTGCTATAGATGCTTCAGCACACTTCCCTCCACATACTTTCTCATTCTCCTTCAAAGCATCGTTTAAATCCAAGTTAAAAAGCACCCTTACTCTCAAGCAGCAATTCTCCTTATGAGTAGGCAATACAGAAAAGGCATTACTAAAAGTGGCTCTATTTACCTCGAAGAATGGAAAGTTACTAACAGTAACCTTCTAAATAGAGAACAAATTAATGATTTAGATGTGAAAATAGGGTGGTGGTGGAAGGAATAATAACACACACTTCTTTGCTTGCAGGAATTAGCTTCAAACACTTTAGATTTTCCAGGTTCTTTTGTTAAAACATTTCCATTGCACATTCTTCAAAAACACCTGTTGAACTAGGACTTTCATCTTGCAAGCTGTGACATATGGCATTTGGTTTAGTTGTTTGTTTTATGTTATTATGGCATCTTCCTCTAAAAAGAGAGCAACTGGGTCATGTGAGACCCAAAGGGGCTACACAGAGTTTGCAGCAACCCAGAAAGTCATTGGGCTGAAAAGAAGCCTAGAAGAAAAAACCTGCTCTTCAAGGACATAGTGGTGAGGGAAGATAATATATACACACCTTTTTATTTCTGTAGTGTTTTGTACACCTAATTTTGAACTTCTTTTCTATTCAAACTATTTGTTCTAACTTCTCTAAAATGTGGATTTTGAGTACAAAGCCTTTTTGTTTCATCTCCCAGGACTAAGGCAATTGCTTACTTAGGAATAGGTTTGAATGTTTTTGCACCCAACAGAAATAATTGGAATCTCATAAACATTATTTTAAAATCCAATTTTGCTGCAATTGTCCTTTTTCCCCCAAAAAAGTATCTTGATAAAACATGGAAGTATAATATTTGTTTTCCATTCTTAAAAATGAATACCGGGAAGATAGAAATAGCATCCTAAAATGAAAGTGCAATCATAGAAAACATTTGGCCAAACCACATTTGTTTACTAAACAAGAATAAATTTTATTCCCTTCTTCTCCAGAAAAAAAAGCTATCACTTTCTACCAGCTGTAATTAATCTGATGCGTGGCTAGCATTACCCGGATTACTCTCTATACTGTAGCTCCATCCCTCCTCTTCCCTACCCTGCGCCTCTTTACGCTCACGTGCTTTGGAACAGGGACTATATCCTCTTCTTGGTTTGGAAAGCTTCCTCTACTTTGTGCACGCTACCAGAATCATGGAAAATAATCATCAGCTGACAGCAACTCATTTTTTTCTGATCGTAATTTCTCTAGCTTAAGGTTTGCCCAAAAGGAAATGCTTGAAACCAATGACCAGTTTTCACAGAGAGATTTAAGTGCTTTCTAAGTACATAACTGCCAGGATCTCTCCTCTTGTTTTTCTGTCTTTAATTGCTGTGGGAGACAGAATATCTTTCTGATATTAAAAACACTATTTTTTTTCAATTTTTTCTAGGTGAGAGAAACAATAGTAAACCAATACAAATTTGATACACTGCATTTCTGTGTAACAGATACATCTCTTTCCTAATGAACCCAGAAATGACCTACATGCTGTTATCAAAGGCTCCACCAAGTTCTGACATGAAGAGCTTTTGTACCGAGGGATGTGCATCTTTATGTCCACTGCCTGCAGCCGAGAGACTTGCACGCTGGTAAGAACATTATTTCAAGCTTAGCTTGCCCTGCCACACTACAGCTTAGGTAAAGTAGTTGGACTGCAGGGCTCACCACCCATCTTATTCAGCGGTTACTCACTAAGGCTAAAAATGACTCCCCATGGAGTCAGGCTCCTGCTGCCCCAAATCACTCAGCCCTCAACTCTCTACACCAGACCTCACGTGCTTGGCAGTTTGCTCTCCACTGAGCACAGGCAGAGTTTGGGAGGATCGGCTTCTGTAGTGTGTGGATGCCCCCCAACAACTACCATATGATGAAAAAACTGCGTGACGTTTTCTCACGTCAGTGCAGGTTGAGGGCACCCAGTCACTGTTTCGTATTTTGCCCGCCTCCGTTTTGCACAGAAGCACCATCCACTGGAACCAGGTGAAGCAGGAGGTGGATCCAAATTTTGCTATGTATTTGGGAGACAAAGCTCTGCAAAAAAGAAACTAACCCCAATTTTATGTACAGCAGATACCTTCCTCAGATTTACTTCTCCTTTGAGCCGACATCTTGATTTCAAAAACTGTGGGTGAGATCTACCACTTTAAGGAAAGAGCAAAACCCTTTTTAGTTCAGTTGGATCGTATTTCAGCCTGAACCATGGAGTCATTTCAGCTACATTTGCAAGTTTAAATGATGAGTGAATTTCAATTTATCCATTCACATTAGTCATTGAAGTCACTGGCCTACAACCTTAAGCATACTTCTCATTGTATTATTAAATTTAATATAACCTCTTTAGGTTCATGAAATGGGTTCAGTTACAGGAATATACTGGAAGTATTAAAGTGATGATAATTCAGCTTGCTGGAAGAATGCTTGATATACTCTAGCATTCCCAGAGAATAGCATAATTAATTCATAACTTGTAATAATACCGATGCTTTAATTACATGCATCTTTAATTGAAATCTCAGAAAAAGATTATTTAAAAACAATGGGACCAAATACAAGGCCTAGCAGTATTTATCAGAGAAGGACAGATTTTAAAGATGGAAAAAAACCTGTTAGATTATGTGACTTCATAGAAATACAGAAATGTTGGTTAGAAGGGGCTTCTGGGGGCCATCTGGTTCAACACTCCTGCCCAAAGTCTCATCGACACTTGATCAGGCCAGCTGGTTTTTGTCCATTCTGGTTCTCAGTGTCTCAAACAATGAGGCTTGAGCCACTTCCTGGCAGATTGTTCTCTCTCCATTTGCCCAGCTCAGAAATGCCCACAGTCATGTCGAGCTAGCCTGCTCCACAGGCCCTTAGAAGGAAGCAGGATGTTTTTCTAGGAAGGCGGGATTTCCTGTGGATTTCCTGTGGTATCCTCACTAGAAAGGGGCAGCAAAGCAGCACTGAAGAAAAGCATGCCAGACAGCTCTTTTTTCACCAACCATCACTACAGTGGCATTACTTGTGAGCTATGGAAGAGGTAGATAGTATTTTAGCTGGTATGACAAATCCACTTCCCACTGGAGCAAAAAGCCAAACTGTTAATACTTGAGACTGAAGATGGACACAGCCCCTGAAAGGAAATACATGCTGATATGTTTGCACATATGCCTCCATTTCCCTTGCCTGTATTTTTATATTCTTATTACTTATTTTGTTGCGTGAATTCTAGAATGACTTCTGTTTGTTTGCTTTACCTTACTAGAAACAAACAAAAAACCAGCAACCCAACAGTTTTACATTTCCCTTTTTATATTCTTATTTACTTGCGATTTTGCCCTATCATTTATGACATCTTTTGAAGCCTCCCTGTATTAAACATGGCATAATTTTACTTAGGTACTGATGATCAGAGTGAAACCCAGACTATCAGAGCACAAGCATTGTGGGCAGATCTCCCAACTATTTTTGCTCTGAGTTACATCTTAGGGACTTCTCTAACATGGATTTTTTTCACTGGTCCAGCAAGTGCAGCATATCTGCATTAGGAATTTGCATTACAACGATAAAACTGAGGCAAGAGATTCACAATAGAGATGAGGCCTGCACACTGAAGAAGCTGTTTTGATGGAGAGGATTTCGCTCTGGAAAAAAACACGAGCCAACTTACAAAATGGTTTTGATCAGTGAAGTTGGTGGAGTCAAAGATGACTGTTCCACAGTTTGGTCTTGAAACAGCTGTGCACAGCAGCCCAGGCTCTTGCTCCCTGCTGACTTGTCCCGACACTGCATTAGCAGGAATGCTTGACTTGATGAAGTTTAATCTTTTGTAAACTTCTCTAAATATTTATGTTTGCACAAAAAGCATCATCCTGTGACAAAAGTGAGATGGATGTTCTTGGCGGCTTGGAGACAGCACACGGTGGAACAGCATAGACTAGGGGAGAGGGGGCAATGAACTGGAATACATGTTGAAAGAGGAATGGAAAGCACTTCCCCGTGCTAATAAAAAAGGAGCTATTCAGGGCCTGATTCTGTGTTGTGTTATTCACTTAAAGGTTTTCCCTCAGGCCCCCCAAGTTGGCGAAGTTTTGGACACACAAGCCAGTATTTGAATGAAAAGGCCATTTTGATCTCCTTTCCTTTGGGACATCAGAGAACAGAGCCTCTGTTCTTTGCCCTGTGACTGTGGATGGCAGAGACACATCTGTTTTGGTGCTTCCTCTAGCTACCAGCTGCTCCCTCTAGCACTGTTCTCAGCTCACTTCCAAGATTTCCTCAAGTAGATCTTGGAGAAAGAGATGCACTAATGCTCAGTGGCTGCTGGAGAGCAACCACAGAAAACTCTTCCAAATGCAACAATACTTCCCAACTTGCTGTCATGTGTCTGAGTAGGATCGGGAAGCATAGGGGTATAGACCTAGGAACAGGGTACAAAACGTACACGCAAAAGGGCAGGCCTTCCTGGAGAGTAGCTCTTTTCTCTTCAGCTGTACAGCCTCTTATCTTTCTTGACCCACAGGTTTTCAGCAAACATTATGGAAAGAATACTTCCCAGAAAACTGAAAAGTTTAACCGCTTTTGGAGCCTTGTCTGCTTCCTCCCCAACAGGTTTCTGAAGGAGCAGAGCTAAGGTCATCCTCAAATCCAGAGACCACCTTCATTATGCCCAATATATTTCAATCACATGCAAAACCTTTCCTCACCAAGACTTTCTAATATGGTCTAAAACATCTGGAGAGGAGGTCATTCCAGAATCAGTTGCTTTTAGTGACGGACAATTTTATGCAACCATATCACAGGGGAAAAAGTTACAGTGCTAATATAAGATGATTATTGTTTTGCAAAATCAGTAGAACAGGATTCTTATTTTTATTCCTTGCCTGGCCCTCTCCCCACTAGCACAGGATCAGGACTGCCATGCAGATGTGGCCATAAGGAAGGGTAAGCTTTATTTTCCAATAAAAGTACGTGAAGTTTTGATGTGCAGGTTCTCCAGTCTTCAGATAAGTTGGTCTTTCATGTTTTAGGGACTGAGGTCAATGCAAAAATAAATGAAAATGTGGCAAGAGGAAATAAGAAATAATTGCAACTCTAAACACAACTTGTCGTTTGAGAGAATTGTTATTCGTCTATAGCATATGCTTAAGATACAGACTTTATTTTGTTACTGGTCTTGCTATTTGGCTGGTTACCACCTAATATACACCCACATCACAACTATTTAACATTAAAGTATCACAGGCAACACAACATTCCAAAATAACATGGTACATTAGGAAAGCATGTTTAAATCTCTGATACGGGAATAGTTAGGACAGGATATGTCTGATAAAGATGAGGTCAGGTTTCCACCTCTGTTTCACAGGTTCTAATTTGGTTCAACCCGTAGGAGACTAATTTTTGTGAAGACATAATAGGTTATTGAAATGCTGCCTGGTGCAGGAAATTAATTTCTGGCCTGTGCTCAGTTCTTTGAGGACAAGTATCCACATTTAAAAAAAAAACACATATAGGAGCATTTTCATTAGCCTCTTCCCAAGCCAGTCTTCAGCAGCTGGAGTAAAATTTGAAAAAGAAATCTTCCATTATAAATGGTTTGTAATCCAAGTTCTGGCTTCTGCTGTGGTCTGGATAGATGTAAACTGAGTAATAATACCATAAATGGGTCTGGTTGTTTTGTCCTCTACTGCCAAATTAACATTTGCTTTAGCAACAACGGATTGGACTTATTGAGCCCTTAGAGAAGTATATGGAACTTATGGTGAATTCACTGGCTGTTGTGCCAAGTCTGTATTTGGCCTTCGAGCATAAGGTCACCTACCTTCTCAAAAGGTCATACAGAGTTAAATAATGCGCAATAATTTTTAGAGAGTTTGGGATTTCTTTCCCAGACCTTTCACAAATGTGAATAGAAAGTGTTATCTTGGATACGGAATTCCACCAAGCAGGTCAAAAACTAGTGGAAAACAAAAACCTTAGAGCCATTTCTGTGGAATGCAACACTATTAGTCCCTGCTAAATCCAGCAGTGCTTTTTCCAAAGAGAAAACCTATTACGCTTTCTTTAGCACACATCTCCAGCTCTAACTTTTTATCCTATATTTTTTTCTTTCTTCCTAATGCCTCTCTCTACAGTTAAGGTTCAGCTGAAATCAAACAAACAAAATGCGAAGAGAGGAATCACAGAGAGCAAAAGAAGCGGATACAATCTACTGGACAAATTGGTGAAGTCCGTGAGACTGAAGTTTTAAGTATTTGGGATATTTTAGTTCAATCCTTTATGCTACCAGGTTTCTTATGTATCTTTGATAAATCACTTAAGCGTTGGACTCAGCTAAGTAGATTTATAGTAGAGGAGACAATGTTTTGAACTAGTTGTCTAATCTTACTTTGCAGTCCATAGAGAGAAGTAGGCACTTCACGACAAAAAGAGATCAGATGAAGTCACACTCCTCTCTGCTGACTATGAAGTAAGCCTAAGATAACTTGCTGGGACAGGGCCTTTTGCAATGGCATGAGATGAATTCATGTTTACTGTAAAATTTTGAAAAACACTTAGAGTCATATTGTGACCAGATTTTTAACGGCATTACACGAGAGATGTTTGCAGATACATGCCCCGGAAATTTTAACAGAACTATTGAAATTAAATGTTTTTCAAAAGAACTTAGATACTTGAAACATCCAGGCACTTAAACAACACTCTAAGGTGTCAAGAGTGCTTCAGGCATCAGGATTTTGCAGCTCTGGTAATTAGGCATTATTTCTGTTCCTTTCCCAGCCTGAAAAACATGGATAGTTGCTTTTTATTATCTTGGGGGAGTACTGTGAGAACTAACACAGAAAAAATTGTGGAACTATCTCATACTACGGTAATGGATAGACAAAGCATCTGAAATGTATCCAATAATATGTAATTCAGGTGGCCTACAATGGATTCTCCTTTAGCTCAGATTGAGACATCTTGGTCTTGAAGATTGGTGCTCTTTATCTGATGACTATAGCATCTTTCCAGACTCAGTTCCTGACTAGGACAAATATATATACACAACACAATGACTGTGAAGACCTATGAGGAGAACCATCTTCCTATTCCAAGTTCAGATATAAATGAAATAGAGGGAAACACCAATTCTTGATTTAACTTCCAACTCTGGACACAAATCATTAGCCAGTGTACCTCTAATTTTCACGCTAATTATGGTGCAAAGTGTAAAGGTTTATGTGGAGTGGTGAGCAGAAAGAGCTTATAAAAAAACCCAAACTATTGAAGCAAGGGATTAAAAAAAAGCAGAACAAAAGCAGAACCATATGGTCACAAAAAAATACAAACAGTTGGCCAGCCTTACTCATACAGCAGCACTCTACAAATACTCAAATACATTTGTGAACTTTAACAGAAACAGTCTCAAAATGAGTCACACCACTAAAGGACAAAGAACTCAGCTATACAATAAATAAGAGCAGGAACATTTTCACCAACATCCTACTCAGTATGGTTTACATGTGTGCCTTTGGCCTTTAGATCTCAGAAGAGTTATAAGGTCCACTACTGATTGTTTCTGGTGGTAAACAGGCAAAAGAACACTTGCTGCCCATTCACTAAGGAACTAACTGCAAGTAAGTCTGGATCCAGTATCTAGAAGAAATTGTTGTTACTCCTAGAAGGATAAGTATTCTTGCTTCCCTAGGATGATGCTAGGTCACCAGTAAAGGTGGTTATGACTACTACATGCAATAGTAGGGGTCAGTATAGATCACCGCGTTTTGGTTTTTTTTTTTTTTTAAAAATATTCACTTCATAGAGAAGGCTTTCAGTTTTCACCCTCCACTACAGATCAAGTCCTCTTCCTAGCTCAGTAACATGCCCTGCGCGCTCTGGTCTGCACTGCTCGCAAACTCTCCCTGAGGGGCTTGGGTGGCTCCTGCCCGACCCTCCCAGGGGTGTCACCACCTCCCACCACTGCAACCCGCTCACCAGAGCTGCCTGGCAGCTGCTGCAGTGCACCAACCCTCACGGGGAAGCCCTAATGACAGTCCTAATGGGATGGCAATCCATCGTTCATGCATTTCTGTTACAGGGTACAGATAGCTGCCCTACACCTCTGTGTCCCAGCTCTCCATCTGTAAAATGCAAGTGAGGCCATCTTCCTTTTTCATGGGCTTTCTGGAGTATAAGGGCACTGTGACACACTCTGGTACTATGACAGCAGGCTCAGATAAGACGGCAGGCAGATACAAAGGTCTATCTGTTCAGGACACTATTCAATAAAGGGCTCCAGTTCTCTTATTGCTGTACTGGGCTCCTTCACAGGATAGGAAAAAAAAAAAGTGCCTGGTGTTTTACTAGTACATTTCAGCGTGAAATAAAAACTCCAGCTGCACTAGGAAGATAAACTGCTTAAGGAAAACATAATTGCAACCATTCCCTCACTGTTTCTCAACTGATCCAAATAAAACACTGCTCACCATTGAGGTGTAAACGGCACCACAGCACAGTAAGTAGAAAATACTGTAAAAAGGCCCTGGTGCGTTTGCATGGTTATTTTAAAGAACTGAATCATCTTTAATATGCATATTAAAGGAAAAATATCAGGTTTCATCTCAAAATGTGAGACAGAGTGGACAAATAGTTGTAATAACAGATAATTACATTACTGAAGTGTTAGATTAGTCAGTTTAGGGAAAATACCAGTCTGCTGTTTACAAATCACCTGTAGGGTTTGGTAATTACCATCTTCTCTCCAAGAGGAATACTGGCCTGCCAGCACATTTTGCGTCCTCCCATTAATCAAATAAAGCATCAGCTAAGGGTTCAACCAGCTTGTACTTCACAAACTGAATACTGTTGCTATTATGTTAGGAAAAAACATGTTGTAATGAGGTTCTTTATCTCAGTAGCATTTTACAGGCAGAGTATTAATAGGGAAACAGGCTCATGTGAGGTCATTATGGAAGCAAGGCAAATACAAATTAGTTTTAATGCTACTGTTCACAGATTGGAGCGTCAATAAAGGCACTGAAGAAGAGAGGGTGATGGAGCTGAATGAGGCAGCGAGAAGATGGCAAAAGGGAAATTCCACAGAGAAAATATGACAAGATTTAGCAACAACATGGACAGAGGAATAAGACAGGGAGGGCGGAGAGAAAAGGGGGTATCAAAAAGGACACCGGACTTACAGGACAAGGGCAACTGTGGTTTGTGCCTGTGCCAACAGAGAAGCAAACTAAGAGAAGACTGGGAGAAAATTGTTTTGACTTTGCTAACTATCATAACTGTAATATTAAACAGCTTGAAATGCAACTTTTGTCCCTTTGATGCAGCAGCCTAATCCTACTTAAATACCTAACCATCTACCTGGGCTGAGGAGAGACAGTGAAGGCGCGCATGTACGTTTTGGAGCGATCCGATGGGAAAGCCGGTAAGCAGCCCCGGTACACTCAGAACTGCTCCCAAAAGAAAGGGTGAGAGCAGGACGGGGACCAGACTTTGCTGTACAGCTGGTAAGGGCCCTGGGGCTCCAGCCTTACCCAGTAACTCAGCTGGGCCGCCAAAACACAAACAAATGCTGCGGATCCAGGCTCTGCTTATGTATGTAGTCTCCAGCTTTAATTCTTATACAAAAAGCGCACAGATAACATAAAAAAAAGTTACACAAAGTACCTGACAATACCTCGTCTCACACTGGGCTCCAGTTTTATGGACAAATATTTGACAAGGGATACTAGAACTGCATATTTATCTCTTCAGCCGTGTACTTTTATTACGCCGATGGCTGACACCCAGGTCATTATACACAGAAGTACGTATTTCAGTGCCTAAGGACCGTTACCACACACAAGTACCTGTCTAAACAGATTTTCAGCAGTCTACTGGAAATCTGGGCCAGGAAAAGGACCATTACCTTTTGTGGTTTTGGGAACTACTAAGAAGCCTCTAGTTTAGTTCATGTCCCTCAAAGATTCACACGATGGATCTCCAAGGAATAAGCTGCTAACTGATTATCACACATCCTCTTTTCTGTGAAGGCAAAAATTGTTTACAATTACAATGTTATACACTACTAAATAGAAGCATATATTATGTATATAGACTACATTGAAAGGATGTGTGTTTTAGGAACGAGAATAAACAAAATGCAGAAAATCCATCTGGATGCAAAGAAACACCTTTACAACATTGTTTGGAATACTCCATCATTTCAAAGAGGTCAAACTGCTGCATTAGTCTTGCCCTTTTGCAGATATCTCCAACATATAATGTGGTTTTTTATAACAAAAGTATGTGTGTGGTTAAGTTTGATGGTTCTCGGCTGATTGGAATCTTGATGAGCTTATCACAGCTGTAAAAATCAAAAGCTTTGCATACAACATTGTAACACCAAATTCCTAAATAGCATCAGACAAATTTTTTAAATTTTAATTATTATTTATAAAACAAGTACATCTATAAGCATGGAAAAGAGCCATTAAATGAATCTGCTCAAATACAGAAACGGATCAACAACAGTTCAGCCAAAGATGATCCACAGCCTACTGAAGACTGGAAGGATTTCCAGAGTAGGATTCATCCAAACATACGTCTCTGTCTGAGGTAGCTGTCTAAACCTCTGTACAGCTGACAGAGAAATGTGTGCTTTTTAGGCTTTGATTTGTATCAGACAAAAAGCAGACCTCTCAAACAGGACTTAGTAAACGTGCCCCTTTCTCTCAGCTGAGTGTAAAAGGAAGGCTACGCTGATGAGTTCCAATATAGATTAATTCTCCTTTCCCATGTCCCTCAATGACCCCTTTAGCATTCAGTGGAGCATATGCACTTTTCAGAAGATGTACGCTGTGTTATACTGGATATTTCCAGGCTAGCCTTTAACCGACCCACCTTTTTCACTACAGATTTTCTACAGTCTCCAACAGACAACGTGAGATGCTCATATCGTTTCATCTTTTCAGCCTGATGTATACTTGTACCGACTATCGAAATATCCTTCTGCAGGGACATTCTTACCCTGCGCCTGTCTACTGCCATGATATGCCATCACAAAGCAGAAAAATCAAGCTCTTCCTGGACACGAAACTGTAAGCAAAACCACAACGCTGTGTCAGACATCACGCCAAACTTTCACAATGGGGGAAACTGAAACAAATATGAGGAAACACCAATTTCTTCAGTCTCTGAATTCAAAATACATTTTACTCTTTAGCGCAATACTTGCAGCATTTGGCCCACTATATCCCCTGACATACATTAGGAGACTGCCAAGACAACTTAAAACTGAGCACAATTGCAGTGCTCACCACCACATGCCTGCAGATTGCGAGACGTGGCTTTCAGCTGCCCTGCAGCTTTTTCACTCTGTTGCAGCCATATAAAGGGATGTTTACTTCAAGTGCTCTTGGTTCTCATCTTCAGCCACTTTATTCACAAAAGCCCTATTGAAAGCAAAGGTACATGATGACGAAGGAAGGCAGTGGAAAAAGAGCTCTTTTTGTTTAATCCATTTCTGTGCAGAAGCCTCCAGAATTTTAAAGTAGTGAGAATACCAGTTTTAGAGAAAATTCACTGCTCTAGCCTCCATTCTACAAAGACTTTTTCTTTTAATTTATATGCAAACATGCAAAAGGTCAAACTGATATTACCAAGTTCCTGCCAGGAATTTTTCATTTTCCTGTTCTGGCTGAAAACTGTTACAGCAATCCACGTGGCATCTTAACAGGTAGAGGATTTTTTTAAAAAATAAAAAATGATCCAAGCGGTTTTACTGAAAATTACGATTGGCCTAGACTAATACATATTTTCCTGACAATATACATCTTCAAGTTGAAATCACGACACAAAGAAATTTACTGTGAAACTCAATAATTCTGTGTTGTAAGCAGCAAAACCAAAGCCCTGATCTCTTCAGGCCTGACAGCCTCAGCAGACACGGGACAGTCTCCTTCTGGCCCACTAAGACAATCCAATCCCAAAGGATAAGTGGACTCGGCAGTCCCCTTTGCAGCACACTGTACACAGACAAGGTGGAGAGAGACCAACCCATACCTACTGTCCCACCGAACAGACAGATTTGCTCATAAGTGATTACAGAACGACACCTACAAAAAGACCAGAGGACAGATAAGTATCTTTACTATCTTGGAGCCATCAACAGAAAAGTGCACAGTGCAACTTCATGACCTCTCCCATAAGTGTATCCCCAACAAGCCGGAGGAGTTAAAGGCTACCATAGAGCAAATTGTACAAGATTGTTCCTATGCTCAGAGCATCCATAAAGCTGTTTGGGACTCCTGGAAGAGGTTAACCTTCCATCCAGAGAAAACCTGACGGGCACAGACTAAAGGAGTTCTTCCTATTCTACTTTTAACGTTCATTTCAAATATAGCTGCAGTTAGTAACCTGAACAAAGACAAATGAACAGCAAAATATAATGCCGCACTTCATACATGCATAATCCATTTTTTTAATATCAAGCTAATAAAAGAAAAATGCTATTTGATGCTCTATATGGTGGATGCCATCACACTGATAGTCAAAATCACCACCTGGCTCTACTGGGTTGCGGTGCCAGTGAAATCCTTAATGTAGCTGGGAGACAAAATTCTGAAGAAGAAATGGATGCACCAGTATAATCACCTAGCCTTTTTTGCCACATAAAGAAAATCAGAAACCCACTTGGACTCAGTAATCTTGTACGAAACACAGGACACCGAGCAACATCTGCTCCTGTTCCTTTACAGATAAGGTGTTTATTGTGCTCCTCAGTGAATCCTAGACAATTATGTCTACAGTAGATTATAGCCTTTATACCGAGTCTTATTTTATAGCCCTAGCCAACTAACCATATCTGCACCACTTGTTACTACATTAGTGCTTTATTAATAATAACATAAAGACAACTAAATGGTAAGTGAAGTAATTCAATCCATCAGTAACAACAGGAGGCTAAAATTAATATTATGGACACAGGAACACTAGACAATACAATCAGAAGATGACAAGTGAAAGCCAAAGAGGAAAGCTGAAACCACACAAAAGTTCTACTTCAAAGAAGTGTTTAATCAAACACACAAGTCCAGTGCTCATTTGTTTTCCCCATTTACCCTGTCAGAAACAATGAGCAATGCCACAGTTTTTCCAAGAAGCCATGGGAGGCAAAGTTTCTGTAATTTAAGTCAATACTGAAAGGAAAAATGTCTCTAATGTAAAACACAGTGAAAAGCTGATTATGAATTTGCCATAAATTTTGCATTGTTTGTATTCTTAAAGTTATTTACACTTAAAACTGTTCTTTTTCATTGCCGACTACACAGCAGGGTCTCACTGTGCCAAAGCAGGGTTCCAATGTGCTTTGTTAAAGCTCAGTTTTCTCAAAAACATTATTTTTGGACTGTATTTTTTCTGATTGGTTTTCAACGTTTGAAATGTTTCTTTACCCACAAAGGCTGAGTAAATTGACATCTGCTATCCTTGAACTTTATCCAGACCTAATAACTGAAACTTTTTGTAAAGTGCAATATCAAAATCTTTAGTCCTCATAAAACTCCTTATGCTTCTGAAGATACACGTGGATGTCATCATCAAGTTTGCAGTAAGCTATGCTGTTGGATCCATCTGAAAAGTAAAGTAACAGAAGAATTACAGCCCTGCACAGGTGCAGTATCTAAACTTCCAGCTATATAAAGTAATAAGTAAAGCTGGATGACATAAAACACTGCTGTGTAAATAGTCTTCGTTTGGAGGTAAGAGTAAAAAGTTAAAAGTCACATCACCTTCTCATTTCTGTTACTACTTTTATGCCAACAAGCTGTAACTGTATGTTTTAAGGACACTGAAGGTTGATTAGGTGCATTTATAATGAGGATTCCTGGAACTGCAGAGAGCAGAAGAGCAATCTAAGCCATTTTACTCACAGTTAAGGGTACTGAAAATAGAGCCAGCCTTTTGTACACAGGCTGCAGGTTGACCCAGGGCGACGTATACCACACATGGTAAACGTTACAGGAAAAGCACAACGTTATTTTCCAATTATTAACAAGAAAAAAATATATTATATATGTATACCTGTATATACTGGGTTTTATCTGAAGCAAAATCAGAAGAAAACAATTTGTATTTTTTATAAAACTCATCTAAAGACCCAAGGAGTCCATCACATACTAAACAGTGCCTCTCAGCCAAGATAGCTACTGAACACCTCTCCCTCAGTAGCCACCAATGAAAGGCACATAATCCCTTGCAGTATTTTCTTCACCAACAAACAAGCAAACCAGGTTCCCACCTGCCCTACCTGTATACCCCCTGTCTTCCTTCCAAAAATTTGTGTTGAAAGCTGAGTCTGGGAGAGTGCTGAGAAGAGCAGCAGGTCCGTGCTGGGCGGGAGCTGGGGTGGGATGCAGCTGCAGGTCCCCGGGAGCCACGTGGGCATCACGAAGGGCGCAATGGGGAGCTGCACAGAGCAGCCACCCCTCAGCCCATCGGTAGCTCCCTGGCCCCGGAGAGGCATCATCTCAAATAGGTCTCCAGCTACTCCGCGCTCGGGAAGTTGTAACCAGTCTCTTAAATCCTGACTCGAAACTGAGCAGCAGGTGAGGTCGCAGCTCACGTAATGTATACCCCCCTGGAGAAGTGGCATTAACGAAAGGAGCCAGGATGTGTTGTAATTGCGGTCAGCTCTGGAAGAGACGTGAGGCAAAACATGGGGTATGTTCCAGCAGTGTGGCCTTGAAGCGATGACAGAAAGGTTCGGGTTGTGAAGAGTCACACTAAACAAGGCTGACATAATCTCCCAGCCCACTGCAGACGCTCGACAACTGTTCAACACTGCAGGGTAATCCCTTGGCTATTATAAATGCCACAGAAATCCTAGGCAAAGGCAACGAATAGGTTTGCAACCCGTGTGAACACTGCAGACAGGCACCAGGAGAGTTCTCAGGCTTGGTCTCACAACCACCTCCTAAACCCACTCTGGGACATTGGGCAAACCAGTGACACTGCTGGTATAAACTGGGGCCATTCCCCACCTTCTAATCTGTACATAGGAACTGAAAGACCTAAACCAAGCCTGTAACTTACACAAATCAGCTCATTATGCGAGACTGGACACGTATACACCAAATCTAAATTATATTATGGTTAAAATCAGGAGCAATAAACCTAATTGCAGCATGAAAGCTTTTGGTTAGACATCAGGAAATTCCACCCCTGGCAAGGGCAGAGAAACACCAGAGCAGGTGCCACTTAAGCTACTTTTAACCAGTTTGTATCCTACCTCCTTTCAACTGCCTCTTTTTTTGTTTTATCCTGTCTGATATTACCCTCTTTTTTTGTGTGTGCACATGGCTGCAAATGTAATAAATACTATTAACAAATGGTGGCTATTACAAGATTTATAGCAGATATAGAGTATCCACCTTACAAATATAGGGCCCAGATCTAAAAAAAAAATCACTTTATTAATAGGATAAGTTCTTATTTATGGCTTTAGCTCCGTTACCAGCAATGAAAGTAGATGCTTGAGAAGAAACTGCTCTTGTAAAAAAATGTCAGGATCAGGCCCTAAAAAAAGGAGGATACAGATGGTGGACACAAGATGCACATTGAGTGAAAACAACTCTCACTTTCCACAGTGGCAGAATGCCAGTTAGAGACTGCTGATGATGGTAGGAGAAGAGGAGGAACTGTCATGCACATGTGCCAAATTTACTCATTTTAAAAGTGAATTGGGCATCACCGTCTGTTGCAGCTAATCAACAAAATAAGATGAGTGGGGCAACAAATTATGCCCCTTTTAATCAACTAGCACTGTCATATCCTTTGTAAACAGGGAGCATTTCTAAATTTGTTTTTGGTAAGTTTGAAGCAGTAAAAGAAGATAGAAACATCCTGTTAACAAATTACTGTCTCAATTCAAAGACCACCAAAGGGCTTTCTACAGACTTTAGATCAGGATCAAAATACATAAATAGCACCAGCCCATGAAGGAAAGTCAAGGAGGAAGAGTGGATTCATCCCTTGGGTTTTTAAAAGTTATTTGAGAAAAGAATAAATTTGTTTTCCTGATTGATCCTGATTGTGGAAAAGCATACAAATGAATTTTCTTCCAACAATGTGACTACACTGTGTTGATGAAAGCATAAAAGTTTGAAGAATTAGGCCTTTCTTTTACTTGCTGCTTGGCTGCATCAGGATAGACAACAACCAGATAACGTAGTACTATTTCACATCTTGTTGTAAAAGGGAGTAGAAGGAAATGCAAGAATTCCACCAGCTTATCTCCCTTCAGAATGCAAGTCTCCTCTGAAAAAGATAAATGCTGTTGACTCTTTTTGTATTCAGAAGGTGGCACCTGGCCTGCATACTCTTGATGTGAACGTCTGCAGAGGCAAACTTCCAGTGCTCCTGATACACCATCCCAGCCAGAAGAGCTGCAACACCATACCCGTCTACATTTGTGAAAAAACTCAGTTCCAGAATATACTACTACACAAAGAGCAACTATAAACTAACTGGATTTAAAAAATAATCCCTGGAAGTGACCTAGGTATTTAAAGAAACTTTTCCTAAAGTGATACAGGTCTGAACATGTGATCGATTAAACTAAAACCCCCCAGATATATAGAAAATGGCTAGGAAAATATAGGTTTTCATCCAGATTTGAAAGCTCCTTGCACAGAATGACAGCAAATGCTGCAGTCTTTACAAAAATCTTTCTATAATATAGAGCTTTATCAAATCCAGTAATTCAAAACTAATTCAACTGAAAGCTAAATGAGAAGCCTCATGGTTCACCTGGTTTACTAAAAACTCAGAACTTTTAGTAATACAGTTAAAATGATTCACCAGACAAAACTACTTGACTACACGGAAGGTAAATCTACAGCCCTTGCTTATAAACGCGTAAGGTAACTGCCTGAGGAACAGCCCGGTGCTGCATTAGCACCGCAATGTCCCTTCATTTTTGCTTTCCCTCTCAGGGAGGGGGAAATTATATTCTCTTCAGAGTTTCTGCTGCCCTTGAAAAACATTTCAACAATCCAAATACAGGATTTACTC
Source organism: Larus michahellis (assembly GCF_964199755.1). Taxonomy (NCBI): domain Eukaryota; kingdom Metazoa; phylum Chordata; class Aves; order Charadriiformes; family Laridae; genus Larus; species Larus michahellis. The sequence goes on along the minus strand of NC_133898.1, from coordinate 54,580,222 downwards.
CACTAACCACTAATGCCAAAGGCCCCAAAACCACTCACTCTGAAAGAAGATGAGTTTTGCTTTACAGATGCAACTACAAATTGCAATGAAAAATGATGGTTTCCTTTTGACTGCCATAGAAAGGACCGCTTTGTACATTTTTTTCCTCGGGGAATCCATTGCTATAATTTTCCATTGGAGAGTTTCTGTATTCCTGCATCGCTAAAGTGATTACAAAATGCTGACCTAATTTGGGTCACGAAAAACCTAGGACTAGTCACATGTCTAAAAACAAATAAAAAAATTGTTAGACAAATTTACTTCCTAGATTATCTGTAAGTATTCCTACCAAATACTACGCAGCGTCCTTCAAAATGTTAAAACATGCAGGCTAAAACATTCTGCATTTTTTCATCTAGAAAAGAATAATCTACATGTCGTTTTTCTGTATTGTTATTATTAACAACATACGCACTGTAGACGTCCTCTATTGCAGGATGTCAAAGTAATAACAACAGAAACATTAATCTAGTCTCAGAAACCCCTTCAAATTTGCTAAGTATTAACCTTGGACACTGTGAGGTTAAGCTGCTTGCCTATGGTCACACAGTGAACTTGACAGGACCAGGAAAAAAGCCCAAATTTCCTGATTCCCCAGCCCTGTCACAACACTACACAGATGCAATTGCTAAGTTTTAATTTAATGGTCTGTACAATTCGTATTTCTGAATCTCCAGAGTTTGTAACAGCAGGTATTAATGTTTTACTTCAGGTTCAAAAGTATGAAGTACACTTAGTTTAATGGAAATGAAATGGCCCGTCTCAAAACGCTGTGCTGTTTAGAGCATGCTAATGCTTACAGAGCCGTATGGAAACGTTCGGTATGCAGCTCTCAGGCTTGATTACTCGTGTCATCAGAGCTGGCGATCCAGTGCTCAGTTCAGCTCGCACAGGGCTGCCCGGGACGTCTCCATACAGTTCCTCTATACGTAAGGCAGGTGTAACCTTGGCCCTGCCCTTGTAGGCACAGCTCCCTTGAGATGCCACAATGAGAGGTCACTCCCATTAGATTTTATAGCTCTTCATCATATACTCACTAGGTGGGATAAGTACACAATGTGTGCTGGCGGGGGGTTACCCATTCTGCACTCAAAGGATATTCTGGTTTCCGAAAGTTCAAATAGCAGCTCCTTAGAGGAACTGTTAGAGGATTCAACTACCTGTTTCCCAGTCCCATTTCTGCTGACACAAGTGTGTGTCCAACACGTCTCTCTGGAGTAACCCCAAATTCTCTTTTTTCAGAGGTCCCAAGAGTGCCCAAATGTGATAGGCAAAGACGAGCTGCAGGTACTCTGGGTACAGGTCACAGAAGAACATGGAGAAGCACGCACACTTCAGACCACCATGCAGGTGGACAATCCATTCTGCATCCAGAAACTACCACCAGGACTCACCCAAAACCAAAGTCTGCCATTCCAGAAAGTTTTGCGCGTGCAAAACTCAATTTAAAAATTGATTTTTAGCTTCACTGTCTTCGTTGTGCCTTCAGCTCTCTTGCTAATTGACTGTGCCTTCCCCACCTTTTTATTTAAACTTTTCCCCCGACTTGCACGCTTTATTGGTCTTCCAGATCTTACTGGTCCTAGCCATTTTGTGGGTTAAGCAACATCTGCTTGGATAATTAGAAGAGAAGAGATTAACAAGTCAGAGAACAGTCACTACCTGCAGACGTTCTGAAAATAGCCATCTCCGCAAATCCTGCAGGCAGAGCCATCAATTACAGTAATCCTAGAGGTAGACAGTATTTGCACAGAAAGAGTATTTTAGTCTTGTAAGTGAACCCACACTGAAATCGGCTGCTTTATTTCCAAAATATCAATTACAGTATTTCAGGAAAAAAACAATGAAATTGGTGCTTGTAATGTCACTAAATGCAGATTGTGTCATGCTTCTAGCAATTAACTGATTCTAGAATAAGGGACTACTTAGCACAAGGGAAAGAAAACCAAAAACATTCAGCCTGTAACAGCTTCAGCTTTCACTGACAATCACTTCTTCATGACCTTCTGGGATCGCTTGCATGTACAATGGCACACATGTGTTTGATATCAAAGCCAGAGGCATCCAGATATCTCAGTTACTTAGATAACAGGAAAATAAAGACATGTTTTCTTGAGGAACTTCAGCTCAACCGTAATTTAAGAATACATTTTAACCTCTAATAGACTTCATCTTGTTTCATTGTTAATTTGAAGAATGTACTTATTGGAAAGAATATTCTATTCAACTAAGAATCTGATGGAAATTGGATTTAACTATCTAGGTTCTTCTTAGAAAGTTCACTTGATACATATATATAAACTAGAACTAGTTGGGGTTTTTTTGAGCATGTTTTGAGAATGGTTTTGGAGCTGGGGTTTTATAATAGATCTTTAAAAGATGCTGTAAAAACTCGTTTTCCCTCATTTTTTAAAATTCTGTTTTCATCTTAGTGTGAAGGTAAGATTAAAAAAATTAAGACTTTACTTTTCAAGAACATCCCAAGACAAAAATTGAAAAATTATATAAAAAAACTTGATACAGTTTTCAAGTAAAAATTCTGGGTAAGTGTTTATAAAATTAAAGCAGCTTTTGAAATGAGCAGGTGTTGGAATTTCTTAAAGTTTATAGGACATAACTTCCTGTCACAAGTACTCAGTGAACCAATGAGGAAAGACGCCCTCCTAGGCTTGCTATTTATGAATAGAGAAGGACTTGTGGGGGATGTGATGGTAGGTGGCTGTCTTGGCCACAGTGATAATGAAATGGTTGAGTTTAAAATTTTCAGTGTAATGAGAAAAAAGGAGAGCAGAGTTTCTACCCTGGATCTCAGGAGAGCAAACTTAAAGCTTTTCAGGGAGCTATTTAGCAGAGTATCCTGGGAATCTGCTTTGGAGGGCTCAGGAGTCCATAAGCACTGGTCAGTCTTTAAGAACCCCCTTTTAGAAGCACGGGAGCAGGCAATCCCACTGTGTCGTGAGTCAAGCAACTGGGGCAGATGACCAGCTTGGCTGAACAGGGAATTCCTCATCGAGTTCAAGTGGAAAAAGAAATCATACGATCTCTGGAAGCAAGGTCAGGCTCCGCAGGAAGATTACAGAGCTAGCTGTGGTTCACTTATGCAGGGAAAGGACATGAAAGGCCAAAACTCAATGAGAGTTGAAACTGACCAGTGATATTTCAGATAACAAGGGCTTTTTTAAGTATGTTAATAGCAAGAGAAGGTTTAAAGAAAACATCGTTGAATGCTCCAACTTGTTGAAGATAGTCATCTGACTAATAGGGATGAAGAAAAAGTGGAGGCATTCAATGCATTTTTTGTCTGTCTTTAATACTGATAGACCTTGGGCTGCCCAGCTTCCTGAGTCGGAGGACTACAAGTGTGGGAACAGTTACTTTCCATTTGTGGACACTGAAATTTTAAGTGACCGGCTGTATCAGCTGAACATTCACAAGTCTGTGGGGCCTGATGGGATTCATCCCAGAGTTCTGAAGGAGCTAGCAGATGTGCTGGTAGGACCCCTCTCAATCATCTACCAAAGGTCTTGGGAGTCTAGGGAGGTCCCTGCTGACTGGAAGCTAGACAATGTTATTCCAGTCTACAAGAAGGGCATGAGGGAGGACCCAGGGAACCACAGACCTGTTAGTCTAACCTCAGTTCCTGGAAAAAATATGGAGAAGATTATGCTGGGTACTATTGAAAGGCATTTAAAAGAACAATGTAATCATCAGGCACACTCAACACAGGTTCACAAAGGGAAAGTCCTGTTTAACTAATTTGTTAGTTCTTGATAGATCTTGATAGATCCTTCTACGGTAACGTCACCCACCTAGTGGATGAAGGAAAGGTGGTGGATGTAGTTTTTCTGGATTTTACTAAGGCATTTAAAACCATCTCTCACAGCATGCTTCTGGACAAGTTGTTCAACTGTGGGATAAGTAGGTTCGCGATGCATAAACAATTGTCTGAACGGCAGGACTTAAAAGGGTTGTAGTAAATGGGGCTACATCTGGCTGGCAACCGGACACCAGCGGTGTTCCCCAAGGTTCAGTTCTAAGGCTAGTCCTGTTCAATATATTTATCAACAATCTGGATGCAGGAGTTGAATACACCGTTAGCAAATTTGCAGATGATACCAAACTGGGAGGCGGCATTGACTCTCCTAAGGGATGGGATGCCTTGCAGAGGGATGTAGACAGATTGGAGCATTGGGCAATGATTAATGAGATTAAATTTAACAAGTCCAGGTGCTGGATTCTGCACCTGGTACAGAGTAACACCAGGTACAAGTATAAACTGGGAGAGGAGAGGCTGGAGAGCAGCCCTGCAGAAAGGGATCTGGCAGTGCTGGTCGACAGCAGGCTCCATATGAGCCAGCAGTGGGCCCTGGCAGCCAAGAGGGCAAACTGCACCCCGTGATGCATCAAACACGGTATAACCAGACGGTCAAAAGAGGTGATTTTCCTGCCGTATTCAGTGCTGGTGCAGCCTCACCTTGAGTACTGCCTGCAGTTCTGGGCCCCGCAATTTAAAAAAAGATGTTAAGGTCCTTGAATAAGTCCTTGAGTGCATCCAGAGGAAGGCAACAAAGCTGGTGAAGAGATGGAGGGAATGTCCTATGAGGAGCAGCTAAGGACTTTGGGCTTGTCTACTTTGGAGAAAAGAAGGCTGAGGGGCGACCTCATTGCTCATTACAACTTCCCGAAGAGGGGAAGTGGAGAGGGAGGTGCTGATTTCCCTTGTATCCAGTGATAGGACACATGGGAATGGTTCAAACCTGCATGAGGGTAGGTTTAGACTAGACATTAGGAAGCACTTCTTCGCCAAGAGTGTGGTCAAACACTGGAACAGGCTTTCTAGAGAGGTGGTCGATGCTCCAAGCTCCTAAGTGTTAAAGAGGCATTTGGACAACACCCTTAACAGCATGCTTTAACTTTTGGTCAGCCCTGAATTGGTCAGGCAGTTAGACAAGATGATTGTTGTAGATCTCTTCCAACCAAAATAGTCTATTCTATTCTAAAACTGTTATAAACATTATGACTTGGTGACTTAAAAAAAAAATCCCTTGTCAAATAAAAAGTATCTGCATGGAAAACCATGTTGTCTAGGTAGCTGTGACTTAAATAAGCTATTGTAGCAGTAAACATACCAGAGTAACAGGGGGGGACATGGGTAAGGCTGAGATGGAAGGCACATACACACAAGCACAAAATTTGCCAGGCCTGTTGTTATCTCAAATGACATCATTTCATACCACGTCTCTCTGCACGGGGAACAGCACAGGACAGACCAATTCATTCCCAAATTAGAAAAATAAGCCTGGACCGAACCACTACCACTACCAGAGACCAGATCGGTCATGCTGCTGGAGATACCTGCAGTTTCACAGTGTCATCTAGATCACGCCGATGACTGAACGCTTGTCCTAGGAAAGAGGGATTTCACTGTGCAACCCCATATGCAGCCACCTAGCAGCTGAGGAAAGCCCTACAGTCGGGGAGACAGGTACCTTGTATGGACTTTAAAAAGGGAAATCTTAAAGATCTCAGTAAATTTCAAATTCTTGGGAAATTGCATGACAGGAGCCTGGACATGACAATGGGCCTGTTTAAAATAAATGAAATATATTGATTGCAATGTGACACAATTCTTTCAAGAGTTGCTGCACTCATACAGGGGTTTTCCCACAGAACGGGAGTGGGGTTGATGTCCATTGCAGAAAGTACAGGCACTGTCCTTTCTCCCCAAGACTGAACATGAGAGTGGGGAGCAGATTTGGAGCTTCCCTGGCCCCAGCTGAACGAGCTGGTCGGAGCTGTGGGATGACTGATGGGGATGGTGGGACCGTGCTCGGCTCCCTTGTCTTCTGTCAAGCAAAACATCCCTTTCTGAGCTGTTTGATCCCTCTTCGGCAGGGGCAAGCCCTGCTAGCACAGCAGCCAGGCAGAGAACCTTTCAAGAAAAGCTAAGTGAGCTGTAAAGGGCAAATGCACACAAGGGATGCCATCTGGCAACAATGTAAGGAACTTGACGCAGAGTGACTTAAAAGAAAAAAAAAAGAAAGCATTAAATAGCTTATATAAACGAGTGCCATAAAACCTCTGTATAAAGGCAGCTAAGGGCACCATTTCTCCCAGCCTGAGGTACCACTGGCTGAGCACTGGGAAAAAAAAAAAAAACAAACCACCAAAATTAAAGTTACGCAATGCCTAGCATTAAGCTGAAAATAAATAAAGTCAGGACTTGCATTTTGACAGCAACATGAGCCAGACAAAGCCTGTGCTGCTGGATAAAACCCCTGAGCTCTTCGCCATTGTCGGAGCCAGCTGGGATGGGTGGAAGATGAGCAGGGACTGCCTTGGCTGCAGGAGCCCCAGAAGGTGCAGCCTGTGCCGGGACACACACAGACCTCCCACCCACTGTCGCCTCTAGCCAGGACTCAAGAGGGAGGTCCTCCACGGTCCAGCTTACAGCGTAGGCTCACCACAGTAAGAAAAGCCCAGCGCTGTCAGGGAATTTAGGCCTGAACTGAAGCCAGCTGAAGTCAATCAATGACTTCAATGCATTTGCAGTCAGAGCACTGCAGCACTCTGCAGGGGTTAAAACCTCTGTGTCTCTGATTGCCATCACATTCTTCCTCTGGTTCCTCAGCTGGAGGTAAACCTGCACTGTCCCTGACTTTTCAAGGACTACAGAAACCAAAGATGAACATACTGCTTCATTTCAGGCGCCCAATGTTCTCCAAACAATCCTGAGGACTGAGGAGATGGCAAGTAGATGTTCTGCAGCTTATGCTCACCACAAAATCCAGTGACCGCAGTTATCCTGTTGGCTTTGCAGCGTACCATTGCTCAGCCTTTGTAACAGTGCCACTTACTGCCCCGAGGGTTCTGTGCTACAGGCCTCTGGCCATGGAGGAAAGTACCAAAGAAGCTCGCAGAATGTGGAGGTGCTTTGAAAAAAAGGTTTATGCAAAAAGTAATTCACAGAATTCACCAACCATTGAAGCCCACTGAATTACTTCTAAACATACTTCTTTCACCTTTTTTTTGCTTTTTCTTGTTTAATTTTCCCCTTCAAGTAAGCTGGTTGGCCATGTGAAGCCTCTGTTACTGTTACAGCAATCTGTGCTGGGGAGCTTGTGGTCCAGCCTAGTTTAGTGGGTGCTGTTGCCTTGGTACTACAGCATCTTCCACATCAGCAAAGAAATCTCCCCTCCTGTTACAGTCTGCCATGAAGAAGAGCTTTCAGCTCCTGAAGAGCTGTTGTTCCCCCTCTCCCTCAGCCCAAGCTAACTCCAGTTCCAGATAATTAAGCTGTCAATCAGCAAAGTTGATTGGTGGGAATATTGCCATTTTCAGAAGCACCCACGATGGCTTTCCCAGGGAAAATTCCATCATCCAAAACTGATGTCAAGACCAGCACCAAGCGCACCCATGGTACATTCCCCAGTGGAAGTCTTCAACTCTCAGTCACAGTCAACATGCGGTTCAGAACCCTCTAAGAAAAGGGGAAAGTCAGGCAACTTTGGTATAGGAAGGAATCTGGCACAACACCAGTTTCTGTGCAGCAGAGCTCCTGAAGTATTAATTTTTTATTTTAATTAAATAAAAATTAATTAATTTTTATTTTTCCTATGAGTAATATAATGTGCAGAAAATAATATACAAGCAAAACATAACACACATCTGAAGAATATTATTTTCTACATTTTGCTACAAGTATAGTTATACGAAGTTCAAAATACTGTAATATTTTGGTTTTATCTGTTGTAGTCAATCACTAGCAAACTGATCCATCTTTACTTCTAGCAGAATTAAAGATTTTGGTGACTTTTCAGGAAAGTAGCATTTAAATAATACACAAATGCCAAATTCATATTAGCTTTCTCTATAGGGAATTGAATTTAAGATCAGAAGAAAAAAAAAGGGCTAATTAAAAAACTTCTACCGAGTTCTAAGACCTCTATTCAGTAACTTCAGATGATTGCTCATAAATTCAGTAAAGCCCTAAAGATTACTCATGTCTAACAGCATTATCATCAAGGGCAAAGTAACTTTCTTTTTCGACTTACAGAAAAAATGGACTTTTATTATGCTGCTAATCACACCTACACATTGAGTACCCATCAGTGTTAGAAGCTGAAAGCTATGAGCAAGTTTTATTTCTCCTTTTTAGAAGATGATAATCTTTTCAGATCACTCCCTCAGACTTTAGAACCAGTGCTATAATTTTCCTAACAGTATCTATTAGTTCAGTATCAGGTGCCCTTAGGATCTTCTAAGTGTCATTTTATTTAAAATTACACCCAATCTCAAATGCATATTGAATAAGATTTTCTAATTGCAACTGAAATTTCCAAAACGGAATCTGACTTATAAAATCCACAGTGTTATATTTGGGGATCATTCATATGGGCCACTATAATTTCTAACATGAAATGAAATTTGTGGCTGAAAATTTCTACTGCACATTCCAGAAGTATACTTAAGAAATTAGAAGACCTATTAGATTCCTCATAGCACAAGAATGACAACATTAACATTTGAATCTGTAATTTTCTTCATGGGTAAAATTGAGAGGAAGGAAACTCTTTCCTTTTTAGACCTGTATGATGCCTCTTAACCATTTACAATCCTTGACCTCATTTTTCACCCACAAATGTTGGCATAAAACATGCCACAGCCAGCTGCTACCCTTCCTAGAGGAAATGCCTCAAATATCCCCAAAATTTGTTCTTAATATTTACTACCAACATTCCTTAAATGCTGACAGAAACGCTGGGTGACTTTCAAGATTTGTCAAGGCTGAAAGAACATCACTTGCAAAGCAGAACAGTCCTCAAGCTCTCCTGCAACTGTGGCAGCCCTCAACAGCATCACACACAGCCTTAACATGCCCGGCAATATTTAAGCAAGCCACTGATGAGAACAGTGTTAGGTTGCAGAGGGTGCAAATGAAAAAATTTGTTTCCATATACTTGACCATCTAGCCTTTCTTGAGAAAACTACCCCAACACGTCAGATGTCCTTTTTTACTGAGGTTTTCATCTTCTTATTTGTTCTCTTAAGGGCAAGCATGCAAGTTTTCCCCACATCCGGTCCAATATTTTTTGTGTCATGTGCATTGTGTTCTGGAAAAGTTTCAAGATTTAGTTAGTAGGAACTGACACAGAGGATGAATTACTGACAGATTAACTTTTCACTAGTGAAAAATAAGGAGTGTATCAAACATCTACTTTATGTGAAAAAAAAAAAAAAGAAAGGAAAACAAAACTGTCCATCATTAGTGTTACTGGCTGCTGAGCACGTTTCTTTTTAGTTTGCTCAGTTTTATCTCATTGTTTCCTTGTACCCCCACCCCCCGTCTGCCATTGTGTCTGTCTGTCTTGTTTTGTTTTCCACTGTCTTGCTTGTGCCTGGCGAGATCCCTGGGCAGGGTCATCTTCTGTCCCCTGTGGATCACCAGAGCGGAGGACCGTGGCTCCTGGCCAGGGATGCTGTTCATTTTGGCGCCACGTATAGCAAGCAATAACAGTGCTGGAAAATTCCACTTGCATTTGATGTAACTACTGACTATACATCTTCTGTATTTACATTCATCTTCTGTCCCTAGGCAAAACCCTGCCCAAACTCCACAGTGCTACCTGTCAGAGTACACCTGAGGGGAGCAGGAAGGGAGAAGGTCCCTATGAGGAACCCAGGAGGTTGGAGAACTTCTTTCTTGTTCCTATCAAATGTCCTGGACAACCTGTTGGTGTTTTGCCAGGCCCCTGATCATAGGAATTTGACCCCATGATTGCGCTGAATGATTCGGCTTGATTAGGAGTGCACCGGGAGCTGATAATCTGCCTACCATGACTGATCTAAAACTGGAAAATGGTCATGCACATTTTAAAAATAGTCTGTTTATCACACCATATATATTGATTATCTTTTGGAAACACTCCAAGAGACATCATCCTGGAAGTCAATATAAAGTAAATATGACCTGAATTTATCCAGAACAGGTTGGACGAAGCCTTGTTACTAGGCATCTAGCTTTTCCCCCCCTCCATACCAAATTGCACACATTTAAACAATATATAACTGTCTACATATTAATATCACACCCTCCTGGCAATTATGAATCATTAAATAGAATTTTAATGTGGCTTATTTCACATGTGTGCATTGATATTTGAAAAAGTGCAGTTCCCATTCTCCAAGTACTGAAACGCCTTTCAAAATCCTGAAGTGGTATTGCTAAAGTGGCCTCGTATATTCACTGAACTAACCCCAACCATCCACCTGTGACCTGCCAGAAAAACAAACAAATACCATCAGGCAGTAGTAATAAGCCACTGCAGAAAGTTGAAGCATAAACAAAAGTATGGCTGAAAACACCGTGAAAAAGAAGATGCAGATCTGCAGCCCCGCTGCTAATAAAGATCTGTTGCTCAACCTCAGCGTCTGGCAGCAAACCTACTACAGCAAATTTTTCTCCACTGAAGCTGGGACATAGAAGAAGCAGTTGGCTTTGGAATCAAGTCTCAAATCATTCAGTGCTTGAGAAAGGCTGTCAACCTTTGATTTCCATGTAAAGGCAACTGATTGCTAATTACTGTGGAGATTAATTGCTTCTCAGGGTTGTTTGCTGCCACAACCTGAAGAAGTCAGTTCTTCTGTTCAACATTTGAACACATTTACAGCTTCCAGACGCAGAGAGAACAGGTTTCATTTTCAGCAGTCTACCTCAATGCCTCTTCCTCACTGGAACGAACTACGGATACTACAGTCAGATATTTCTTGTGCAAATAGAATAACATTATACACCTGCTTCATTAATGCTGCTCATGAATAAGGACGAAATGTCAGGCAGATAAGGGTGGAGACTCTCTGAAAGGGGAAGGGAATGTAACTCTGGAATAACTGGTTTCTGCAATAAATAATTTACAACAAATTATTATAGGATATGCATTTTATGGAACATAAAACTAGTAGCATAAAGCATTGTTACCTTATGGCAACTTAAGATCAAAAAGCTGCTCTCAATTCCCTTTTTCCTGCCTGGAACTCAGACTCCATGGATAACCCAGCTCGTTGGACCTCCCTAAAGGGCATCTGAAGTGTGGGGCGTCATGCTGAGAAAGAGGCATGGCTGGCTCTGTCTCAATTCTGCTTTCACTTCCCTCTTGCCCACAGAAGTGACAAAGGTAAGAGTGTCATCTCTTTTATACACCAGATCCAGGTAGCAACACAACACTGCCAGGAGAGTAGGAGGATGTTGCTGTGATGTTGGAAGCCCCAAAGCAGCTGTGTTGGCAGGCATAGCTCCATCATCTCTGCATGCCGCCTTACGGTGAAAAAACATTCAGCCCTTTTAAAGTATCTCATAGGTAACAACACACTCAGCTCTCCTTTGCCCAAGCTGTGCTCCAACACAGCAAGCAGCAGACTCAGAAGCAGAAAGGTTTGCTTGTGACTCCCTGAGCTGTAAGCACCATTTTTGGCAAAACCGAGAGCAGCGCCAGTGGAGGAGCAATATCCTCCCCTTCCCCGGCACGTTCTGCCTCATCTCTGCTATTCCAGGAGAGGGAAAGAAGGGGATATTCTGTAGAAGAGACCACTACGTAGATGGAAATGACCCTAGTAAGGAAGAGTTTTCCATGAGGATTTCCATTTGCTTTCCACATTCACTACATACCACAATGTATCAGTAAAGAAACTTGCTGGAGTGGAGTACAGCACACTATATTTAAAAATGTTGGTAAATTGAAAATGGATCATGCCACTTCTCTCTGCTCCTTCCACCTCCTGTCCCCCCACACACCATGAATATATTTTGGAAGAAAAGAATACACCCACTACTTGAGCAGATTCTAAGTATTTCACAGATTATGCATGTAAGGAGGAAATAATAATATATCATTTCAGCAAATCGGCAGTGCTCCACGCCTATAGAAAAACTGCAAGAATTTTAGCAATACAAACACTTGGACAGGAGGTAACCTTCCCCTGTGGAGCAGGGACCTAAGTGCAGCAATGGATGAGACCTGCTGTGAATAATTACTGCCATTTTTTCAGGCTGTGACTTATGCCTGAATTCCTAAAGGCAATTGTCTACTTAAACTGGTTTATTAAAGCTCTATCCCAAGAAAAATCCAAACTCTGTTTAATGAAGCAATCTGACCAATTTGTGATGCATTTTCCCTTTCTAGTTCTTCATGTGCTACTCAAACCCATACAGCACATAATTAAACCAAGGATGGCTAAAATATCTCACTTGCTAAATTACTCTACATTTGCCTAATTAGCAATTACAACCCACTGTTGCCACAGACATTTGCTGAGTAATACCTCCGTTCCACTGTAGGCTCGAGCACAACTACAGAAAGTACTAACGCGAAGCCCACTACAGTTAGATGCTTAACAAGCACTATGGATAAATCAAAGAGAGGGTCACAACTTCAAAGGAACCGGAGCTTTAATTTACAGTGCAGAGATTAGCAGTATAATTAATGAGAATTATAACAAAGCAAAGGAGAGAAATCACTGCCATCCTCCAACCACGCAGCTTTGGGGAAAGCAAACAAACAAACCCCAAACGAAAGCCAAATGTTGTCTAAAACACTTTAGTGGTGCACTGCGCTTCTGGTCTGTGATCCACCCCCTTCCATCCCCGCCAGTCTCCTGTTAGAAAGAAAGAAAGATTTCACACCAATTCCACACTTCGCAACAAGATTTCAGGGAGCTTTTCTTTTCCTACTATGTAGGGAACAAGCAATGATAGGATCAGATAAAAGCACATAATGAGATTAAGTCTCATTAAAAAACTCCTCTTGCGCTTTAAAGGCACTAACTCTATTAGAGGTAAGACTGAGAACAGCACACAGACCTACAACCACAACGCAGTCGTGCCTGCAGAAGAGACCCTACGCTGCAGAAACCGCATTTCTTGCGGCAAAGCAGTCAGTCACGTCAAATGGCAAAACAGTTTCCTGAAATGCATGGATCTTATGTGATGAGACAAGACAATATTAGACAGGGCACTTGATGTGCCGTGCAGTAAAAGGGTTTCTAAACAGCTAAGTGTGAAACACCTCTACATTCAAAGGACACACCTGTAACACTCAGCATAAGTAGCTGCCTTTTTGCAACGAGCACTTGGTAGGACAGCAGCTCAGGGCACTCACTTGCCACAAACCACTTCTCTAATAACTTGTCTCCTGGCATGGCCGCGTGTTAAAGACACTGGGATTTCAGTCTCGGAGGCAGAGCAGGGAAGCCCTGGAGCACAGGCACCATGCTCACCACCACCTCCTACATCCCACCCGTTTGCTGAGACTGATGCACCTGGCTCTGTGGCGGACAAGCCTCAAGGGTTTCATAGGGACTGGAATTTCTGGCTTTCAAACACAGAAACTCAAGGAATGAAATGCCTGACCCTTAAGAGAAGACAGAGAAAACCGCCTGCAAAACTTTTGCACGAAACACACGTTCAATTCTATCAACTTTGACTTCTAAAAAGAAAGAGAAATAAAGATATTTAAACATAAATTCAGATTATTACAGGAATTACTGGGAATGCAAAGATTAAATAATTACGTTGAAAGAAATCAGGTAACTATTATTGAAAATTAGATGCAAGCCTGAATAAAATTATATTAATATACCCTTAACAGTAGCACTGACAAGTTAAGAAATTTAACAAATTCGGTGATGTACAGAATGCCCAAATAAATAATACGCACCTTTTTAAACAAAAAAAGTTCTTATTCATTTGCTAAATCTATTACGTTAGTCATAACCTTTAGAAATACCTTTATATAGAGATATGTAAAGCTATAAAAATAATCACACCATATCAACTTGTCAATACTTAATCAATTTTTTCCTTTTTCTTTATGAAGAATATAATTACTCTTTTTATCAGCAAAATTCTTAAATTTCGATAGAAATATATGTTGCATAAAACATACTTTAAGTTTTGTTTCAAAGTTTTTATTACAAAATTCTTTAGCTAAAATAAGAACTTAATCCTCTAATGGACAATGTTAATCCTGATGCTGTGAAGATGATCGCTAAAATTATTTATTAGCAATGAATCCTTAAGTGTTCAGTGCCATCCGGGTCAAATTTAGCTAGAGGCTGACCCTAATCCTAAATCAGATTTTCTAGCCAGCCTCTATTCTGCCAGCACAGAAAAGCTACAGATGGCAGAACAGAGGAACGCAACAATACCAAATAGGAACAGTCATTTTTAAAGACAACTTAAAAATAAATTTCTCGTACAGATTTATGACTAAATTTGCTGTCAGGCAGAAGAAATATAAAATAAGACAAAACAAAAAGCTGCCTGCTGTGGAATACTGCTGAAAATATAGTGTTTCCGCTGAAGCAAGCTCTGAGGCCAGACAGGGTCGCAGACTGGAAGGGGGATGATGTTGAGGGCAGTGCTGCAGGCAAGGGGACTTTTTTCACAAATTCTGCTCTCTGTTTCCCAATGTCAGCTTCTCAACTCCCCTACTACGTTCAGTGTAGTTGTTGGTTGTTTTTCTTTCTTGGGGATCTAAGTATCAGATTGAAAAAATCAATGTCTACAAGGATGTTTCTATTTTGCAGTTAATACTATTCCACTGTTTCCTTCATGTCACTCTGAAAACATAGAAAGACCTTGTAGCAGGAATATATTACATACATTCTCAGTATGGGTCCCGTCAAACTGCAACAGCAACAAACGCAGGAGTCAAGACCCACCATCTAAACTGCACCAATTTCCATACAAGAGCCTGTTACCTACTGGTAAGAGCATTTTGTTATTAACATCTACCTTCATGATTTCATACATTATTTACACGGTGTAGGAGCACAGCACAAAAAACATCAGCTCTTATCCTAAAATTAACACAACGCTCCCATGGATTATGCAACAGTACTTAAATCCAAGCAAGATTTTTTTTTTTCAGAGCTGTCTTTGCAAGCAGCGATCCATAGATTTATCAATACCATTATTTTAACAGAAGTTTAATTCACAGTCAATACTTATTTCATTATTTTCATTTTTATACAGCCAAAGTTTATATTTTTATTTCTTTCACCTACGTGAAAAGCTCTGCCACCCAAGCCTTCTATAATGGGAGGAACAGTCCAGGTGGAAATGCTGTGGTCAGCTGGTGTTACAAGAAGATGTAGCCATAGCACACAGGCAGAATTCAAAAAGGTCCCCAGAACCTTTTTCCACCAAACCCTGGGGCACCAGTTACTGTCCAACACAGCAATAACGCTAAACCCTTCTGGCAACAGACCAAAAGACAAAGCCAGTGTGAGTGCCGCCTTTCTTCAAAATATCCACCCTATCACCCACCTATCCCACAAACAACACATCGAGGAAACCTTCTGAACCTTTACTGAAGCTCTGCTCCCTTTTGAGGGCATGATCCCAGCCATAAAGTCTGACCAACGAGCTGTAACCAGTGAATCTCACCACAGGAAAGTGCCACTGTCTGGATGTGAAAGACTCAGTTGCAGAAAATATTTTCAGCATATTTGTGGAGATTGGTAGCAAGGCTTTTACAGCATGACTTGGCCATCAGAATTTATAACCAGGAGAATGTCTGATCCAACTTCATACAACGGCCATTTATTTTAATAGCATCGCATGTGGAAAAATATACAACCAGTACTAATGTACTTGCAAATATGCTAAGTTAGCTGCTTCTCAGCTTAGGATAGTAATTCACACTACAACAGAATTAAAATCTGTTCAGCTATAAAGATGAGGCAATAACACATTAGGAACTCTCTCTTCATCCGCTCAGGAAAGCCTCTTTCCCTGAAAAGACTTCCATGAATGGTTTTCCAGTTTCTGTGCCTCGAGCGTTGGAAAGTCAGTCACATCACCAAAAATACCCTCAGAACTACAAATATATAAATACGCACCGACAGAGCTATTAAGATTTTTGTGAGCCTAGCAGCCTGACACCAGAGAAAGCAATGCAATCCGTTCCTAAGCACTGGGAGAGGCAAATTTATTTGGCCACTGTCGAAGAACAGGAACTGCTTGCAATGGGGCAGTATTTTTTGCCACATCTGGGGGCATTTTCTGCTAAAACCAGCTGAGCCTTAAAGCCCAGAAAACTATGACGTTTATATGCACACTCAGAAAATAAAAGGCAAACCCCTCTGTGTCTGTGCTGCAGTACTGAACAACTGCTGTTTTCACTCTCGGTGTGAAGAACTGCTAGGCAAAGTTGGCTCCAAGAATCCTTTTCTCAAGGGAAAGAAAAAGCCCTTCCATTAGGAAGACTCCCTTCCCTTTAAGACAAGAGGACTGTGTGTCTCTTACCCTGTCCCAGGGGTGGCTTTGCCCGGTGGACAGGCAGACTAAGGCTGAAGTAGAGGATCTCAGGCTATAAAGAACACACACAAAGTGGAGAGCCCTATGAGAGACAATGATGAGCATCCATCATAACTAATGGACTAAGATGAGACATTGTGTCATGAGGACAGGCAGTTTAGGTGCAGGGTCCCAGTATCCAGCAGTAAAATAGAGACAAACTAAACATAGGATGGCTGTAGAGCCTCAAAAATTGAATGACCTGTTCCAGGGTGACAATTGGCCCACCAAATAAGTTTCTCTGAGGTGGACAATGAGCAGGGAGCAGAGCAAGGGGAAAGAGAAGCAACCTCTGAGTCTTCTGCCTTCTGTCCTGTATGATTTTGGTGGGTGCAGTTGGTGTTTGGGCGTTTTACAGCCTCACAGCAGGAGACAAGAGTTTTCCTCTGAAAGGGGTGCCCAGAAAGGAGGTGGCCTTGAGAGAGTTCACAGTGGGGTCAGGTCTGGCATACAGAGAAGCAGCAGTGGCCACCAAAAAGACAGAAGCAGCAGCAAAGAAGCAGAGGGTGTAGATAAGAGGGTGTAGCAGAGAGAAGATGGGTCTAGGACACTAGAGGTGAGGTTGAAGAGGAATGCCAAGAGGAAGTCTGGCATTTGGAAGATGGTACAGGTGGGCAGGGACTTGTGACTGAGAGAGAAAAATAGGGAGTAGAAGTACCTGGGAGGGATTTACAATGGATGAGGTTGGCGGTGCGCATGGCTCAAGTGGGAGGGTATTTGGGGCACAGTAAAGGCTAAATAGGTTTGTGCTAGGAACAATGGGGAACTTCAGAACGTGTGGAAGTGTTGGTAGGCTCCGGAGCTGGTGTAGGGATCTCTGAACTGTGTATGGGGGCTGGGTGGGGGGAGTGACAGAAAGGACTCCAGGAAAAGATGCTTGAGAATCTCATCTGAGCTTAACTGCAGTCCGTACCTCCTTCTGCTACTCCATCTTGGGGCAAGGGTGCACGAAGGACTACTTTACTTCTCTGCAGAACCGTCTTCTGTGTGTTTTGGTTTTGTGGAGGGCTGATGCAGTGGGATCTGGGTCTGTGACCAAGGCTGTCTTGCAGAAGTGAGGAATTTTTTTATTGCAGAAGTCCAGACAGGTGATTCAGACACCCACATCAACACACCCTTCAGCATTACCCTGTAATGAATATAATGCAGCTGAGCTGGGGATATTACACAGTTAAGTTGCAGGCCTTAAGAAGATTTTATTGCAGAGTCTATGGTCTCTCACCTTCCTACCCCTAGTCTATGGCAGCATAAGTAATGAATAATACCAGGTGCCCACACCCAAACACCTGGGCTTGACTTTCTGAGATGCTGAATACTTATGGATCCTGTTCAGTCTGAGTTGTGACTGATTACCTGCTCTGAAAATTGACACCCCTCCTCAAGAGCACCCCTAATCAGGGACTTTTGAAAACATTAGCTCCACATCAACCTTCCAGAACTGTCAGATGAACTGTGGCCAGAGGATATCAATCAACCTGGGCTAAATTGCGATTAGGACTATTGCATGATAGAATAAGATTTAGAGGGAGAAAACACATTCCTCAGGCAGTTAAAAAACCCCACACTTAAATAACATGCTTTTCACTGCATGCAACAAAACATAATTCATCCTGCAACCATAGCAGCTTGTGTTAAACTGAAGCAGCCACAGCTGACCTTCCTCAGTCACTCTGACAAGTCTATATTAGTTGTCCTCATTACATAAAGACAATCAATCAGAAATTGGAGAACAATGGCCTTATGAGGGTTCATAAAAATTGAACGCACATCCTCTATGCCACTCAGTCAGGGACAAGTTATTCTCAGACCTACAGACACACGTTTGTGCCAAAGTCCACATAAATTCTTTTTTCTGAGTAGGGCCTGGACCCAAGAAGGGACCTTGCTGATTGCCTCAGGAGGGACAACTGCCATAAAGCTACTGTTTTCCTGTTCGTGGAGACTCCTTCATCTTCTCTCGTTAGTGTGGCACAGAACAGGAAAGGTATTTCTAAAGTACCTGCTGTAAATTACTTTTTTTTTTCTTTTCTTTTTTTTTTTTAAAAGTATTCTGTTATTACTTGGATGTACATGCTCTATGCCAAAAAATTTAGCTAATTTATGCACAAATTCCATTTCAGCAAGTTGCTCATTACTAATTCGAATTATCAGGGATGGACTTGGAGCAAGGCCCTCTTCACTTTCCATCCTCCAGAACCTCCTCCTGTACGACAGGCCAGGCAGGCTCCACATCACTGATTTCTAATGCAGAGCGTAGAGAGTACTGCTGTCACACATGATTGAAACAAGCTAATACCTTCAATTTTCAAGGGAGATATGAAGCAGAAAAACAATTATCAAGGAAGAAATGAGATCCTGGGTGCTTAAGTCATACAGGTCTGCTAGAGGTCACCAGAATTGCAGTTTCTCATATATCTTCAGAAGAAGAAATATGAGGTCTTGTTCAAAATAGTAATGGGCTGCTGTGTATCACGTTTGGAACTCCAGATGCCTGTTAGAAAAGTCGATAGCTGATAGTCAGGGATCCTATTTGGTATACATGAAAAGCAGCTGTTCCTAATATACTTAAGTTAACCTGACACCATCAAGCTTATTTTCGGTCATTGCTGGGTCAACTACCATTTCTTGCTCCTCCCGCAACCCTCCACATCCCATTCCCCAAATAAAAACCTCATGGTCCAAAACCCAAAAGGTTTATCAAACATTACATTACTTAAATATAATTTTATTGCTGTTTTTTGTTTTCTTCCAATTCTCCATGCAGACTTAAATGAAGATCCAAGAGTTGCTTTTGGTCCTGACTTAATGGGACAAAACCTCAATATCTGAATAGAAAAAGTGTCACCTTGCATCCCCTTTAACGGGATTTTGTCCTCCAGCTTTATTTTAAAGGTGAAAGTAGTTCTCAGGGGCTAAAACACTACAAACTAAAATTTTCCAGTGATTAACAAAACTTAGAATATCCCTTAATCTTCTACTGTTCTTTCTGTTGAGCTGATTATCACTTGAAAGACATTAAAAAACGTAGACCATATTTGCCAATTTTGTCTGCCTTGGCCATACAGCTTAACCAAGGTCCTTTGCTAGGTACACCTGGAATCCATCTAAGCAATTCAAATACCACACACAAAACACTCCCAAAACTTTCGACATTGCACACTGCATCTGTTAGCTTCTAGATCCTCCTCCACAATCGCAGATAAATATACTTACACATCAGTGCTCCACATTTCTCCAAGGTAATCCAGGAGCACGTACAATCAGCTGATGAAACATTAGTCTTATTTTCACTCACAAATGATGATAAAGAAGTTAATATGCAAACCATTTTGCATATATAAAAAGGCACCAATGTTGTGTTGGGATCTGACAGCCAAACCAGCCCTATAACATTTAAGAACTGGCACCTAAATAAAGCACTACATTTCACAGTAAGCAAAAAAACCCCTCACAACCTTGAAGACACTGGAAGTCTCCAATGTGTGCTCCTTTCAGCTTCCACAGAAGATACGTGCTGCTGACCTGTTAAATTCTGCCTGAGTCCTCTCTTGTAAAGCAATATCAGAGCGTATAAACAAACCCTCATCTGTATTGGGGGTCATACAGAGCTCCTGAATTCGGGAGCCCCAAGAGTTAAGACTGACTTGGTTCCAGGCCACCACCTTGGACTAGGAAATGATGCCTCATACAATGCTGTCAGGCAACTTTCGTTTACACACTGTAGCTGCAAATATAACATTAATGTAAAGTGAATAAACCATATAGGTGTACAGTATCCACAGACACATTTCTACAGAGTCACAGAAAAGACAATAGGATTATCCAGACTTAACGGTTTCTCGGTAAGGATACGTATGTGCTTCCTGCCCCATGCACTTGGAAGCAAAGGTCAGCAAGCTAAACTGAATTACTAACAAGAGGTACGCATATTCGCACATGCATTTGGCAAGTCAGTCCGCAAAATGACCCAGTATTTTGATGATAAAGATCTCAAATACTTCATTTTGTGAGGTAGCAGCTTCATCCTCTAAGCAAAATCTTTTCACAGAAATGTCATACGTGTTCACAGTCCCATAGATAACTCAGCTCACCACTTCTCATGAGAGCGGGGAGGTGGGGAGAGAGGAAGCAATATGTTGTGCAATGCAGTACTTGTAGCCAAGCAAATATAAAATACTTTTGACAACTAACTACATGGAGATACCGCTGCTACTGTCAAATCTATCTTTAAACATGCGCCTAAATAAGGGATTTAAAGTCCGTTTCAAGTACTCGCTGAAGTCTAAGTCTCTCTTTTATAACAACTTGTGAGGAGCACTCAAGCTCATACACAAGAAATAGAAGCAGGTACACTACATTGAATTACAACACACCTCTTTAAACTGGTCCTTCACACGTATCTGCAACAGCGCTGTTGTCAGGAGAGACACAAATCATGGTACAGATGATCTACAAACACATTCTCAGCGTCTGTTCAATAGGTCCAACACACAGTGTAGACTAGGGCACAGTTTAAAGCCTTGAATTTGATTACTTCCACAGTTCATCTGTTTTTAAATAACATGTGCCTTCGGTTATGTTGAAAATACTCATTGTACCTCAAAAGGTGGCCAGGTGGAAATCTGCAACTGGAAAGGTTAAAAACAAAATAAAAAAAAGGTTTTGGAATTGTGGCTTCAGAAGTGATGTTGAAACGGACTGATTAATACCTAGATTTCTGCTGCACCGAAGATTTTCAGAAGGCTGTACATACTTTAATCCAGCAGAAATACGTCTGCTTAAAAAAACATAGGAAACTACAGCACAAATACAGCCGTGCGTTTGAGTTCAAAGCAGAGATTTTTTGACAGCTTCTACATTTTAGAGAAAAGGGGAAAACTGGCAATTCTGGGATTTGATATATTTTAAGACTTTGGGTCTTAAAGACTGTAGCCATTTTAACTTAATGTTGAAAAGATAGCCTTTGAAAGTAGCCTCATAGCAGGGCCAGAACTATTTTAATAACAGTAGGTAACTTTAATTAAACCCCACTTGAGCTTTTAAACTTGAAGACAAACAAAAAGGCCAACCCCCCAACTCCAAATTTGCACACTAGGTAGCTTTCTCTAAGATTTATGCAACAGCTGGCCATCTGCTTAACTCCCCTCATTTAGCTAACACTAATTTCTAATCTGGATTTTCCTTCTTTATAAAGATTTCATTTAAAAAAATATAATCCTGAAAGTACTTCCAAGTAGTCAGAACACGAAAATAAAATGTAAAAATTATACACACTGATAGACATATATATTATATTGCATGCTTTAAAACCTCCAAGATTTGAACAGAATTACAGCCTATAGTGATTTTTACCCATGCCTCCCCTGTCCCAGCCCCAGCTGAAGGATGATAGTTTTCCTCCATTTGGATTTGAACAACTGAGTATTAACCACATCAGCCAAAGGGATGTGAGAGTGCACGGCATGTAATTTGGATGGATTTTGGAGAGACAGTACTTTGGTTGCAAGGACAATTCTGCTCGCTCCAGTCCCACCCCCTCTGCAAACCAGGCTTTGTGCCTCCAAGAGGGACAAATCTGATTCTTCACCTCCTTGGCTGCCTCCTGGACTGTGTGCTCTTCTGCACCCGTGGGCTGCAGCAGCAGGTCCACCTGAGTCATCAGCTCTTTCCTTCAAGAGACTGTGATCAGTATGGAAAGAAGCGGAGAGACAGCCTTCCTGAAACCGAGCTGTTCTTTCATTTTAACAGCAAAAATACAAACCAACAAGCAGCTTACATGGATACCTTTCTCATCCTGAAGTGAAACACTGGAAAGATATATGAACCTGGTGAATACATGATATGAATATATGACGATATATGAACAGGTGATCAATCACGTGAAAAACTTGAAGCCCTTAGAGAAGAGTCATCTGTAGGTTAGGATCAAAACTGCCTTTTTTTTGTTAAAAGGCTGTGCTCCCAAGAGCTTTTCAAGAAAACACAGGAAGAGATCAGAAAATGAGGTGGGACGGGAGGAGTTAGACAAAATATTTTTTTGAAAACTGATAGTCTGAAATGCTCTTGAAAGATGTAGGGATGAGACATGGTTTTGCGTGCAATTTTTGTTACTTTTTCCATTCTGCATGTTCTTTCATGGCTCTTTCTGACTGCACAAAACACTACATACTCAGTGCCCCTCACAGCTGAGCTCCCCTCCATCAGCAGCAACACCTAAAAAGCACTCTCTGCAGTTGTAACCCTCCTCAGGAAGGCTGGAGCATTTTAGCTGCTTTACTACAAGGCTAATTTTACTGGCCTACATTCTGCTACAGTCCTCACCAACAGTCTACCAAAAAAGAAAAAAAATCTGTATCATCGACTCTGAAAATGATTGAAAATATTTATTCCTATCTAAGAGTGGCAAAGGGTGAATGGTAAATAGTAATTTTAAGTTGATACTGTGAAGGATATTTAAGTTGCTAGCACATAACAGGACCAAAAAAAATTTAACATTTTTTATCCTTTTGTTTTCCCCCGTTCCCTGTATAAGTAGAACTCATTCACTAGATATCTGATTGTGGAAATAGTTTTCCCGTTGATACTGGACTAATACTGGAAATAGTTTTCATTCCTGTAACTAACTTCTCTGCCCTTGTTGGCTTCCTCTTTCTCTCTCTTACTGCTTCTGCTGTCTTCCAAAGTTCATTAAAGTACAGCGGAATTTGGGCATGTTCTTCAGCTGTATTTTGCTAAAGGCAAGTCATAAACCAGCCCAAGTCTTCTCTCATTTTTCTGGCCTTGGATTCTTCCTCTAGACGGACCAATACCAGATGTAAATATAGATTCATTTGCCTGCCACTTTTCTATTGGTTAAATACTGAAATAGACGGGTTTTTTGTATGTGTGTTTTATCGAGGAGACAGAACTTTTACTGTTCCCTGCAGCCAGCCTCAGCTCTGCTCCCTTCTGTAGACAGATCTGTTTATTTACATCTTTCCCCCAACCCCACATTGTCATTTATCACCCTGCAGTCCTGTAGGAAAAAGTGTGTGTGATGTATTGTCTTTACTGAATTTCCAGATGAACTATTTTAAGAAAGATAAGTCACAGAAGACACACTGGGGAAAAAAAAAAATCAGATATAGAGTACAATAGCTTATATAAATACAATGGCCAGGATTTTCAAGAGTTAGCTGATTCCTACGGGTCCTCTGTAAATTCCAGGCAACATGTCTACTTATTGTAACTCATACTTTTACTGCTTCAAATCTGCTGGTTTCCATTATCTTTCATATCTTTGAAAAATGCTTTGTAGGAAAATATGCTATCAACTTCCTCTATTGTAAACCTAATAACTAACCCCAAATATATTTTACAAATATTTGCCTGCCCATCGACCCACAAATGAAATTTAGAGACTGTTTTGCACATCCATATTTGATTCAAATCACCAGAGTAAGTGAATCCCCATAATCAGTTCCAATGTAAAGGCTTAAATGACATTAATTTCCTAAATTTAATGCAGTACGATGAAAACCTGGTAAGTTTATTTAATAATATTCTTGTTGGCCTCTTTCATCCAAGGAATGGCCAATATTTATGACCACTTTTACTGGAAGAAGAGGGTTGACGGAATTAGCTACTTACTTCATGCAATCCTATCCACAAGGCAAGAGCAAGCCATAGAAGAGCAGGAACTTTGATTGCCGGCTCAAGACCCCGGCCAGCAAGCACTCTCTACCAAGATGTTCCCCTGAGGCTGTGCAGAAAGTGAAATCCAGCTTCTGAGGTGTCTCCTCTGTGGGTCTCCTTGTTGTTCGCCTCTTCACACACACAGTTTCATTAAGCTTTATTCATTCCCCTGAATTTAGGCAAACCACTCAGACTACCTGGTTTTGCATGTAGACTGTAGCTATGTTAGTGGTCCTTACTGTTTTAACTGTTGTCCTGGTTTGAGCTAAAAGTTTAGGCCTTTACCCTAAACGAATGGTAAGTGTTAAACCAATCTCAGCAAAATTTTACCCGAGCCTTTGCTGAGCACACACTTGAAATCTTCACGGTGTGGCTCCACTGCCACATAGCATTGGGCACCACTACCTTTCCCGTTTGCATTTTGAAATATTATGAAAAGTTAAGGCCAACTGAAAGCTCAGCCAAACCCCCAGACCTCCAGCCAAATTTTGCTCACTTACTAAAAATAACTGAAATTTTTGCATTCCTGAAATCATATCATGTTTCAATGAAAATTTCCATTTTTTAGATAAGGGGGTGTTTGCTTCAGTTAATTAGAGGGGATAACCCTATGCATTCTGAAGGAATAGCTGCAATTTACTTGCCTGAGGAAGGGGCAATAAAGTCAGTCTGTCTTGCATTAGAGTTGACGAAGCATTTGTACGCTGGAGATTGGGGTTTTGGGAGACCGAGTCTTCATATGTCCCTGGTTGAGCTATTTGATAAGAAACTGTTAATACCTACTTGCACTGTGTTTTAACTCCAATGAGAGCAGAGCAGGAATTTCACATATTTGAAATGTTCCAAATTGAACATTTTGAAGCAATTTGCAATAATTTGAAGTTCAAGGAGGCAACTCATCTGCATAACATTTCTTGTGCCTCTAAAGTATTTCCAAGTATTGAGGGTTTTTGTTTCAGAAGTCAGAAAGTATATGCTCTATACTGTTCTCAGAATGCATCTGAATTCTGACTTTGATTTGACCAGAATTATTTTACTGGATAATTCTGGTATCTGCACTACTTGTTTAGATCTATACGATGTTCATTGCACTATTTCAGTTCCCTGGCTACTGTGACAAACCTGAACAGGCTTTTTGCACTACAAGCATATTTTTTCAAGAACCTATAAAGAAAAAATTTTGTAACATGTGAAGTGAATTGACAAAAGGCAACAATTTAAAAGTTCCTCCTCCCTTTAAAAATAGAAACCGAAGCACTACCCATGTAAACGTTTATGCACATGATTAAATATAAGCATGCCTACTCATCTGCTACATAAGCGTCTGCAGGATATGGGCCTAATTCCCAGTTTACTTTCAATTCACTCATATTTCCAATCCATACTTTGGAACAAAAATAAGTAACTTCAGTCACTCAGAGCACACCACACTTCCAAATCACTTTATGAACAATTATGGACAATTAGGGACATAAGTACCTCACGCAACCCGGAGCTAAACAGAGACTCCAGCTTAGGACCTGAAAAGCATGAACTACATCATTGCAAACACTTTGCCAGAGTCATTAATCCTGTCTCTATACAGGATGGTGCAGCCCTGTGCTGATGATTTATAGTGTTCTTGAGACTCCAGCTAATATAGGAACATGGCAACACACTGTGCTTTCTTCTATACATGCCTGGAAATATTTATCACACTCTTGCAATAAAATGCCTAACTCCTTATCCACAGCCCTAACAAGAGAGGAAAAAAAAATATGTAAAATTTGCATCCTTGCTGCATCAAAATAAAGCCCTTGGATTTAGAAAAGGACGCGTTCAGAGGTACCCTGTGTTATTTCACTAAAAGCCTTATTTCTCTCTCACTGAAGCAAAAACGTGTTATCTTTTAAATGCTATTTTTATGTGTATGCAAGTTAATTTTCCAACCTCACTGAAGAAAGCAATCAATACAAATTAAGTGGTGGAAAAGAGTATGATAGTATATTGTCCCATAAAAGGAAATGGTAGGTGCAGTCTCGAAGTAAGATTTTAAAATATGAATTTGATAAATAGAAAGAAAATGTGCTGCAGAAACAGTGCCGTTATTCTGCCTAATTTCTTATACTTGAGAACCAGAAATACTCAGCACACCGAAATCTCATGAGGACTGAGTAGGCGAGGCACAGCTCAGCACTTCTGACAAAGAATATCCCTAGTCCCTCTAAGTAAACTGCTAAAAATCACTACTAAAACCAACATTTAAAAAAATTAAGTAAATACAATGAGTCAAATTCTGTCACCAGTTCCGAGGGGGCACCTCCCATTAATCATTCTCATCTATGGAACAGACCAGCAGAGAGCCGAGACACGTTTTTTCCATGACATTTTACTATTTTTCAGTGCCATGAAGCAGATAAAGAATTCCAGTGACGCAAGAGGAAACCAAAGGCACTTCTCTCTCCAATTTTATGAATATGCTTGTCCAGTAGCTCACAGTTGGCTTTTGTTGTTTTGTCTTACTGCTCTTGCCCACATGAAAGATCGGTATTTCTTTTTTTTTAATAATTTGTCTCCTGATGCTGAAGATAACGATCTTATTCATCGTCTGGAAGCTCTCCTGACCATTTCATTAAAGAGCCACTAAACAAAGGGTGAAAAACAAGTCCAAATTTTGCACTCTGGCTACTGTTGCTCTGCGCTTGTGAGCAACTGCTGCCATCTTAGATGCACAGCTAGCAAGGCAGTATAAACCTTCAAAGGCCTTATTTCATTTGCAAGCCCCAGCAGCAGTCACAAAAAGCAGAAGTGCTGTGACAGAGGTCACCATCAGCATACGACACGCCTTCAGAAGAGCGCTGTTAATGAGATGCTACCTATCCTCAGCCCTCTGAAAGAAAACTGCAGTACCTTCAAGCTCTCGGGAAGGTTAAAAGAAAAAAGAAAGCACCCAGATGTTTATGGGCAGCTGCCTCAAGGTGTGAAGCATTCTGTTTGTAGTTTTCACCCGGCTTACCATAAGCGGCTGTTTTTTCACCAGACCGTGGTGAGGGGGGACAGTAACAACGTGCAAGAAAGGAAACAGAAGAAAATGAGAAACTGGAAAAACAACTCTGAAACAGTTTTAATGCTTGCAAGAGAATTTTTTCTGCTGCAGCTACAGACTATTTTTGAGGATCAAAACAAAATCCACCTTTCCGAATACAGATATGGTGGCATTTAGGGGGAAAAGCAAGACTGCAACCTGAAGCGGTCAAGGCTCCAAAATTGACTGGTGAGATATTATTCATTCACTAAAATGCTGCCACGTTGTAGTTATTAGAAGCAAACCCAAGTTGTGTAAATGACTTTTATGATCTGCAATTAATTCCTCGTAACTGTGTGTGTTAAACACTTACTACCCCATGTCGTATGATTAGCAGGAATACAACTGGGTATAAAAACTGAATTACTATCTTGTCTTGTTTCTATTAGATCTGAAGTACGTTGCTAAAATAGCAAAGGGGTGCTTGATGCCACTGTTCATAAACAAAAAGACTTGTTGGTTTCCAAAGCTGTGAACCCATCAGTTTTCCTCCCCACACTGAATTCCTACAAGAATTGAAGGAAACGGTCGCTGTTGATAAGGCTTGGGTAAACCTCTGGGAACAGCTGATGCGAGCTAAGGCAACTTGCAGCGGCTGAACATCTTCCTCCTCCTCTGCTGGACACTCAGGTCAATTCAAAACACCCTGACTTTCACCCACCATTTCCAGAAATTTAGGACAGTTCAAGCGGCAGTCCCACCTCACTGCTGTAGCGGGCACAGTCCTTCAGTGCCCTTTGCATGCCAGAGAAAAAGCCTTCAACGCAAAAAGCTTGTCTTCTAAATTGCACGTATACCTGTCTGTTAGAACACCTCCTGTGCAAGTAATCCATTGATTTGCATGAGCTTTAACAGGCGAGACACAGGCTTCTTCCTCTCACTTTTTCACTTGTTCGTGCCGGTTTCCCAGTTAGCATGCCAGATTCAGCCCGCTGACCTGGGCACGTGCAAGTCAGTTTGCAGATTTGTACTAGGTCTCCTGTGTCATGGATTCACTGAAGGTGCTGCTTTTTTGCATCCAATATCTGCACACACAGCAACTGTTTGTCTGAGGTCACTATTTGTTTTGGGATTTTTTTTTAAACAGATAGATGACAACTCCAGCTGTAAAAGGCATTACAAAAGAAGGGAGTGAGAGAATACGCCAAAAAAGGGATGAAAAATGGAAAGGAAATCGCAAGAGTAGGAATCTCGTGCACGTTCTCACCTCACTCCTTTAAAGAATAATAGGCATGGTTGCCTCAAGGTTGTTCTTTCTTTGAAAACCAAAATTCTTTGATTGTCTGCTCCACAGACTGCTGCCCTTTTCACATTTCCCTAGTGATGTATTAAAATATGTCATTCTGTCATGGCAGTTTTGGACTGTGCCTACTACTCATATGTCTATTGGACCCAACATGCTGGGAGGCAGGCAGACGTGACGTGTCACTCAGAAAATTCAATAAAAAAAATAAAAAAAGTTTCTTCTTGCTTGCAGTTCTTCAAAAAAGGAGAAGAGGGAAAAAAAAAAACCATGCAGCAGAAAACAATGAGCCTTATTATTGATGGAAAGACTATAAATGCATCTTTGCCAAGTAAATCCCTGTATTTGATGACTCATGACGCTAATTACTGAGGAAAAATCTGTTTTTAGTGAGACAAGGAAGAACGTAGAGGCTTGCAGGTAATATCGGAACATTTCAGAACTCAGAAATTCCCAAACATATTTTTAAAGTTAGTTCATCTGATTTTTAACACTTGCAGTCATGCACACATCTTCAAGGTAAGCAGAGAATCATTTTATCTACCAAAGGAAACAGTCAATAGAAATTACTGTCATTGTTTTCATTGCAATTTTTGCCACTTGATCTAGGAATTGATTACTTTTTCTTAGGGTGGAAGGCATGAAATAGCTCATGAGTTGCATTCCTTCCTCGTGATCACCTAGGGGAACTCCACCGTTGCACGTCGACGCAGAGATCACAGAAAAGCACAGAAGAACCTGAGGTAAAGCATTCCTGGATGAAAACCCTGAGCTATAAAAGACATTGCTGGAGGGGATAAGCTCAAGTGGAATGAGACCATCTCTAAGGCACACTGTAAGACTGACTCAGGCAGTTTTTTCATCACAACTTGTACCTGCTCCCCAGAAACATGCCTCTACCAAAGGATAGCAGAAGAGTGGAAGGCTCCAGACACACTTCATCCCGAAGGCATAATTCACCAGCCAAGTGCTTAGAGGCACACTTTTGACGTGCTGCAGGAAACCCCTTGAACAATGAGAGAAGGAGGAGAAAAAGAACACTAGGATCTGATATCAACATGTAAATCCCTTCTGTCAATCTCCCTTTTTTTAGCTGCTTCCAAAATTCAATCTCATTTATGTTGAGATTAGTGTTTTATTGCCAAAATAAACTCTTCAGCTCTAGTTTTCCACTATCTCGCCCAACAAGAAAACTCAGGAGGTTTAAGGCCAGCCTGTGTGCCTAGTGAAACCTGTGATGCATTGATCAAGGAAAGTTCAGGAAATTTCCTGTCATCTGTTGTCCCTCAGTTGTGTGACATGATATCAATTTATGCATAGTCATGGCTGGGGACAGGCTTTGAGGCAGAGGGAGGGACAGGTAGCGCAATGTATCTCTTCAGCCTTATGACATAAATGAATTTGGGAATAGAATTGATGAGGCGAGGCTGCTGCCTTGCATCTGCTTGTGTCCCTACAACAATTACTCAAATATCTTTCATCCTCCATTGTCCCACATCGCTGGCAGTCATGGCATGGATGATAAGAAGCTTGTGTGTCACATAGGCAGCCTCCCTCGCTTAACACTGTGCCTCCATGCGAGACACCTAATAGAAAGGCAGAAATCAACAGCGGTGAATGCACGGGGGACCAAGCAGAAAGTAGCAGGGAAAGAAATCAAAGCAGAGAAGACAGCTCGAGGACAACAAAAGAAAACCTTGACAAAGTAGTGGGCAGTGGTGAGAAGTAAGAGCTACAGGATGTGCAGACCAACAATCCTTTTCCTTGTGAGAGACAGCAAGTGTTATTTAAGAGGAAGCTCATTCACTTTCCTGAAATAGTCAACATTTTTGCAGAGCCAGTCACAACTAAAACACATATCGCTGTATTATTCATAAGCATTTTAGCAGTCTTTGCCTGGACTTGCCTTGGGGTTGTAATTTGTATGACAAATGCAGCGGTGTAACATCTGCATTCTTTTTCTAGCGTACATAGGCTGTATCATTAATAATAAGCACATAAATAGCACTTCAAGGTCACATGCTGCTTTTCATAGTAAAACGTATTTCCTATCTCCCAACGACCCACCAAAGAGCATAAATACAGTTCAGATGATACATTCCAACATAGGTTATATCAAATTTGATAACGTGATGGAGAAAGAAGCTGGTCTGCCTATCTCATAAAGTGCTCAATATGAGTTGCATTTGGCCCATGGCTTGGGTTCCATACCTTCGCTGCCCTGCCTGTACTCCTCGAATCCTTCCAGCAGGTATAGGGGGAACTGAGCTTCAGCTCCCCTGTGTTGCCCAGAGCAAACGTTTTCCCTTGTACACTCCTTAACGATGCCTGTGACAACACACCCATAGACCTGCTGTGGTGGGAAAAGGCCAAAGACCCCAATTGTAGCCTTTTGTTGGAGACACTGGCACAGAGGTTGAGAGCCTCAGCCATGCTCAGTGAAAGAAGTAAAAGTACAAGTGGAATTAGCATAAATCCCTTCAACAGAGACAGGTACAGGAAACGTATTTAAGAAGGCAGAATCTCACTCTCTGCCTTGAGGTGACTACAGATATATCTCCATTTTAGATGAACCAGGACCAACTCACCTATTTCTAAGATAAACTTATTCATACCCATTGAGACTTACAGCCTTTTAATTTAAACAGACATATTTGTCCCAAGCATAACATGAAATGCCATTAATTTCTGCATGCTGGAGCTCACTTTTTCTTCAGATTTGCTAGATAAATTTCTGAGCTGCGGCCAGATGACCATGGAAATTTAAAACAAATTGCTCCACTCCTCAGGGGTAAAGTATATTTCTACCCTGTCTTAACTATTCTTTGAAAACAAAATGAGGAAGAAATTATATTCTAACCTCAGGAGAGATTTCTATTAAGCTAAATCTACTGAAGCTAGCTTTTCCTCCTGCTGCTGCTTAGTGTTAATAAATAGTTTGGGGGCAACACCCCCCCTCCCAAATTTGTATGGAGAGTTTCATTGTTTAGATATCTATAGGCTGGAGGCTATTTTTACGACATCCTGTCAACAGTAAGGGACAAAACTACCAGGAAGAGGATGCATTAGGCTTTTACATTAACTGGTGGTAAAACTAGTGCCCAAGATAGCCTAAGAGCTGGACATTCACTTGCTGACACAAGTCTGCTGTGTATTACTGATTTGGTTTTCCACATTAATGCTTAGTTCACACGACAGTCTAGAGCCCATGGTCTTACAGACTTAGAGCTCAAAGGAAGAGAATCACATTTTGCTAAAAGTACTGGGGAAGGTTTAGAAAAACCCAGCCTATGCTACTCACAGCAGCAAGCTCACACGCCAGCAGCCCTGAATCACTTGCCTGGACAACCCAGCAAACAACTGCACCATAACATCTAATCCCAACAGAAAATGGATCATCTGCGTACACCTCCTTCTCATACAAAATAACTCATTCTTCAGGCTTGTAGTTGGAAATGTTACTCAGTACCACGATCCAATTTACTGTCAGATGCTTACTGACTTGCATCCAACTGGAAATGCACACCCATTATAAGCACAGGACTGGGAGAATGCATTTGTAGGTTGCTATTGCTGTTTGATACAGTTCGCAGTATTACACAGACACAAGAGCAAGAAAAAAAGTTCCCTTCAGATGAAAACTCAATCTAAAAGGCCATCACATCAGTCCAAACCTCAGTCAAGGCCTCAGAGTGAATTCATAACAGCTAAGCCTTAGGCTTTAACTTTCATTGTTCTCTGAAGTATTACTTTTATATTCCACGTTAAATGGAGCCTTGTCTCAGCAAGTAACGTTGGCTTAGGTCCTGAAAACGTATAATTTTAAATTCAAGTCCTAAATTTTATGTTGAAGGCCTTGCTTAAGCATATCATCAAATGAAGTGATATTAAAATACATTTTTAAAGTCAATAGAACTGATTTTGAAAGGAACAGTATTACTTTTCAGAGATATGGGGGTAATTTCAGTAAACGAAACAATTATTGAAGAGTTAAATACGGGACATTTCTTTGGTACAGGTCTTCAACGCTTTGTAGCAATAGAGCCACACAAATGTTATACTCTACAGAAATTAACACAGAGTTTTTTAAAAACTGGCATGGGCCATATATTTTCAACAGCTAGTGACCGCAACAAATGAACATTTAAGTCTCTGGGCCCATTTTTTTTCCCAATAAAATTAACACAGTGGACTCTGGAAAGAAAAAAAACCCTCAAATCTGTTGTCTCAGATTCATTGTCCAAGCTTAGGGGAATGCAAAGTACATGAATCATGCAAAAAAGTAAAGTGCGAGTGAGATTTTAAGAATTACATTGTTGTATTACAGAAAAATAAAAACGTGATATAGAAAAAACATATGGACAATAACCTAGTAACATCACACTAGTGATATTTTCTGGATTGTGACTGTAGCCCCATGCACATGCAGCGGATGTTGTAAAGGGCAGGTTCTTCTTTTAGTAAAGCACTTAAGCAAAATCTTAAATGGCAGATTGCCAGCAACGCTACAATGCGCTACAAAACAGCAAAATCTAACTTGGAAAAGATGTTACTGAAAATGAGAAATAAAGTTTGCTGGGATTATGTCACTAGTGTTTTAGATTTGATCTACAACATTAAGCTTTTGTTGGCCTAGCTTTGTT
The DNA here is from genome assembly GCF_964199755.1 of Larus michahellis. Taxonomy (NCBI): domain Eukaryota; kingdom Metazoa; phylum Chordata; class Aves; order Charadriiformes; family Laridae; genus Larus; species Larus michahellis. The sequence continues at coordinate 54,547,202 of NC_133898.1, read as the reverse complement.
ATTTGTGAACATGAAAAAGAAATGTTGCCTGGCACACAGATGTAACTCTGACCAGACACACTCCTTTTGAGTTTGCTTCCATCCTTCAGGGAGATGTTTTATTGCCTTCCCCTGTAATACTGCGGGTGCAAGCTGCATGTTCTTTGCTGGACTTTGTTAAACTAGAGAAAACGGGAGCCTGTGGATTATCTATCATTCACAGGATTTCCAGACAAAAACTGGAAACACCAGAGGATATTAGCTTTCCTCGGCTCAAACTCTGCATCTACAGCAGGAGGAGTTACCAGTTGTGATTCACCACAGCGCACCTTGGGGAGGGCAGGCGGGCAAAATTTGCGGAGTACAAAACCAGCTGGCAGGAACAGCTGCTGAAACAGTCAAAACAGTTTTGGTTTTTTTTTCCAGACATCCAGCACTCTGTATGCTTCTAGCAAGAGTTTCTCAGCTTTTTATGGATTGCTTGTTCACTCCAACCCTCTCCAGACCCTTGTTTCTCTCCCTTTTACTTCACTGCGCCTCCTTTCCTCCTCTCTGCCACGTTCCTCTCTCCTCCCTTCTCCTCTCAATTTAGATTTAGTTCTAAGTGAGTCTTCCTCCGTTCCAGAAGCACTGCATCTTCATCTGCCTGAGTTTTGATGAACTTCCTCTCTTTCTTATAGCCCATCACTTCCAGCCCCCGACGTCACATCCACTACTGATAAAGTCCTCAGGGCATTTTCTGTCTTCACAACCAAAGCACCTTGCACAGCCACGTCCTGCTCTTACTCAGCTGGTGGGTACCAACACAGAACAGCCATAGTCATAGTAATGGCTCCTAACTGAATTGCAAGCTCACCGCTCCTCTTACATCTCTGGTGTAGCATAATGTCTTAAAAAGCAAAGTATTTGTAATCCCTCATTCCTTCTTCACATCCCAGCCTCTTCTCGGGCATGCCCAAGGCTCAGGGCATGAATCAAAGGAGTCAGGCTGTGGTGGCTGCTGGTCCCCAGGTGGGAACAGGCTTGAAAATCTGTGAAATGAGTTGTCTGGCGCATGAACAAGTTAGGAGAGGCAGACGCACGTGTGCATAAATTTGTGTGCACACACTTGGGTGCATCCAGGGACTGGCAAGAAGACTGCTGATGGCATCAGGAGCCAGAACTGGGAAAAGCAGGCAGGGGCCATGGAAAATCTGCAGTGCTGTACGTGTGTATGTTGTGGTAAAGAAACTGAAGGCTTCAACTGATCGTTACCCGATTGTCTGTTTGAATTAAAATGTCGCATAAATACATAACATTTAAAGTTGCATATGATACCGCATACTTTTAGAATAAGAGCTAATATGTACAGCTCCAAAAATGCAGTGCTCCATTAGCAATACATGACAAAAAGCTTTATTTAGCATATAAAAACCAGATTCTTAACCATTTACCTTCTTGTTAATTCAGAGTTACTTGTTTAACCCAGATTAGACATATGTAACAAGCACTGCCGTTAAAGACTACACATCAAAAATAATGCTAATTAATACCGCATTAGAAAATAATCCAAGTTCTATCTTAGATAACGTGCTTGGTAAGGAAAAAAAAAATGAAAATGAAGTCATGGAACAATTTGGAGTCTGCAGCAGGCCCCCAGCTCTAAAGGAACTGGGGGGCATATTTCTGATTGATACTGGCTGGATACAGGACTCTGCAGCCTTCCCTGCACTGGTCCTCCTGCTGGGACAACCTTGGTGTTAGTGGGGACAGCAGGGGTAAGATTTGTGGTCTTTTATTACTGTGCTCTAATCAGTCTAATCTCTTCAACCAGTAAAGTATCTGCTCTGACAGTCTGAAGTCAGGAAGTAAACCCAAAACCTTGCAGGTATGCCCATAGGTTTTACCCCTGAGGAGAATACAGAGTGGAGTCAGTCTGCAGTATTTTGAAGACTACTGAACAAATGGCGTACATTGCCTTTACTCCCCATAATTTTCTAAAGTAATATAAATTCAATTCCTGGTTCTTCCTCAACATTAAGCAGTATTTCTGGACAGTCAGGTCAAAAAAGTAAATTCAGTCCGTAATATCTGACTACACGTATCTTTATTTTAAAGCTTGAGTAATGACAAGCGCAAGAGAATGTTTTAGACTTAAGGCTGTATTAACAATAATCTTTAGAAATGTTTCTGAACTTAATTTCACCAACTTCTATGTCCTTCTGTATGGATTGTGGCAATGTTAAAAAATCCTAAGACTGAAAACTCACAAAACATAAAAATTAATAAATTCCTTATGATCACTTCCTGAAAAAACTGAAGCTTGAGGTACTTGGGTGAAACAGTTAAAAAGTACAAAGACCCTTGCTTCAATCCCACAAAGACTTGTGCGTGTAAGACAGAGTCTCATCAAAGATGATGTGACTTCCCACAATCAGATGAATAGCAGACTTAAACGTTTGCTTTAAATCCAACAATACTCATGCAGATATGTTTGGCTTGTAAAAAATAAATTAACTGTAAAATAATATTCTTCTAAACAAGTTGGTGAAACTTTTAAAAAACAATAATAATAGTTGCAACTGAATTATTCCTCATTTTAGAACGTTATAAAATGCTATTACCTGTGCTGCTTGCCTAATTTCCAGAAAACTATGCCTCTTAAAGCTTTTCTATAATGATCTTATTTTTCCTCATGCTTGCTCAAATGAGAAAAATTTCCCTCAAATGAACATATGTCTCACTTCAACAATAAAAGATAGGACGAAGAATGCTTCTAAACCTTAAACGGGACACGGGAAGGCTATTTTCTATGACTACGGGTTTTTTTCCAAATATGTTTCTAAACAAGAAATATGAGTAATTGCCGATTTAAACATAGAAGAGAAAGCAAAACAGTATAAAATTGCTTGGCAATATAAAAAGCCCCATGTAATCATCACAGTTCCAAAAAGAGGTCATCAGCAACTAAGAGTTTAGCCTGTGCAGATCCGTTGGAAGGATGCTGGGGAACAGCATGCGCTTGTAGAGAAGCCACTCGAGCACAGAAAGAAGCAGCAGAAGGTTTTGAATCCAGCCCTAATTTACACAGATCCCTAGGTATCCTTCCACGAATGACCCGAGGCTCTAACCATCAGGGTTTGGAAGATTTAGCAATGGCAATCAAAGATGGTTTTGCTTCCCACCATTTGCTCCATCTCCCTTGGAGACCACTGCCCCTGTGTTGGAGGCAGCAGAACAGACAGTGCGTCTGCCCATCGCTGCCCCAGTTTGCAGCCTGGTGCGTTAGTGCCAGCCCTGCTCCATCCGTGATTTGAGCCAGCACACCCGGCGGTCGTCTGCAGGCTGCCGAAGCACGACCACCCATTCCCTCCTGCTGCCATTGCTGCAAGGCAGATAACCCACCGCAGGAGCACTGCATCTTCCCAATTTACCGAGGCACTTGTAGCAAAGCACGCCTGCTGAGAGTTGCAGCGAGCTGTAATTGGGAATACAGCCGGGTGCTGGTGCACGCCTGTAAGTCACGTCCTGCCTGGCTTGGGCAGGAGGGGTAAGAGCTGGGTGAGGGCTGCACTGAGGGGAAGGAGAGGTGCGAGGCCGCTCTTTCTCCTCTAATCCAGGATGTTGACTGGAGTCTGTTAGACCGCTCTGGGTCAGCAACTTGTATTAATACAGAAGAGAATAAAACTAAAAACAGTGAGAGACCAAGGCAGGAAGATGTCTGAAATAGCACCTCACTGAATTTCTCATGGTCTTCCATTCCATTAAATACTGTTTACGTCCTGTTTAACACAAAGACTAACCTCCCCTGCCTTCTGCTCTGCAAAAGCAGGCTGCCCAGGAGGCAGCAGCTGTGGTACCCGGGACTCTTCTGCTGACCAGCTCGTGATCAAGGTGGCAGATACTCTCAAAGTAAACAAGGTTTCAAGTCTGGTTTGGCCCCCGTTCTCTGGTCATGCTAACCCTGTTCATTTCAGGCTGCTCCAGGGAACAGAGGGATGTTCTGTCCGCTTCCTTTCTCCCACAGGCCCGTTACACCGCGGGTCAATCTTTTTTTCTTTTTCTTTTTTTTTTTTTTTTTCATCTCTGTTGTTCATTCTCAAGCCTCTTTCTCTCACCCTCCAGATTTCCTCTAGGCCCTACACCATCTGTCCAAGCACTCCTCCTCTTTATGCACACTGTTGCATTCTATTCCTTCTCCGTCTGTGATCTATATTTAGTTGTTTTCCTGTTTATACACCCCTCCAGAGAGGGGTATTGTTGAATGTGACTAGTCAGGAAGAGAAACAATGCGGTTAGAGCACAAATCCTTTCAGAAGAGTAATTGGGATGAGAAGCCGTACAGGATTGGGTAGGATATAAAACTTTTTCGTAAGATTAATCAGAAACAGAGATCTGAATATAAGTCCATAAAACCCCTTAGAGCAGCCTGATCAAAGCCAAAGAACACCTAAGCAGTGGAAGAAACAAAGGCAAGGAAACACATGCAAACTTTTTTCTTTTTTTGACACTGCATTTTTATTTCTTTTTCCATAAGTGAAATAAAACAATTTCGGTTTGGAAACCTTACAATATCTGTGTTTCTTTGCTCAAACTACCAGGAGCCCCTGAACGTGAATTCAGAACACATACATGAAGAACACTCTAGGAAAAGTGTACTTAAAGACTACTGGGGAGTTTAGTGTTGGTTGGTCCAGAGGCACCTGAAGTCTCTTTAGCATAGGAGTAGTAAGCGTATAGCTGGTTCTCAAGAAGTTGGCTACAGGACAACAGAAATCAGGACAGATGAGAATGCATGGGCCCACCATGGTGGGACAGTAAGGAAGAGCAATCCAATGTCCACACCACGAGGAGTGTCTGTCTGGTCTGAGGGAGGCTTGCACAGCAAATAAACAGAGCGTTTCCATCTTCAAGTTTCTTACAGTAAGTAGCAGCTTGTGAAAGGGGGTGTGGAGATAGAGGTTGGTTGTGAAACACAACACACACGCACTAATACTGGGGAAGCTCGATAGCGTGGGTATTCTCCATAACTAAGACCAATATATCATCGTGAAATGGAGCCCTTCAGTGGAGAACACAGAAATCTATGATTTGGATCAAAGGAAATGTCTGGAATTTTGCTTTGGAGTTTTACCATTATAATCATGCAAACACCTTTGACTGTCATACAGACCGTCAACAACTGACAGTCTTTAACATGATGCTAGTAAACACATTGTCAGCCAAAGGAGAGCACTGGGTGCAAGTTATTAGTTTCCCTGCTATCACTAACTATGAAAGCAAAAGCTGTAGGACTTTGTAAAACATCAGATATTTGCAAAACTCCAAAAAGGTTAATTTTAGCACTTAGTTTTTCTGGGAGAAAACCTGGGTGTGTCGCTAGTAGATGATGCACAGTGTGGATGAGAAAAATGCCTGTGCAATGGGAAGAACATCTCTCAGTACCTTAGGACTTAAATATGAATGTGGGTCTGCCCTGAACAACCAGCAGACATTTCCTGGCCAAAGGGGGTGCACAGCCTTTGCTACCACACCAGCAGAGAGGACAAAGGGAAAGGCTACCGAGTGGAAATGAAGGCAACAGAAGGAGCACAGGAGTTTCAAGGAAAGGACTCTTGCAGCATGACGTGCTCTATTGAGCTTCCTTGCTTCAGTTAGTGGCAAGAAAGAGTGTTTATAAGATATTTATCAAGGGGAGGGAAGTGACTTAGCCTACAGGATGGGTTTCAGCAGTGGAACAGAAGATGCATCTAAAGCAACTGGGAAAAAGATTATTTCATTAGCAGCACTTTTCAGGGGCAGGAAGAGCCTTTTAAAGACCAAAAGGGAAAAGCCTACACCTGTAGGGACAGGAGATGATCTGATGAGCTAGAAAAATGGCTTGCTCATGAGAACAAAAGGGAAGGAACAAGGTCAGAAATTGTTCAGTCATGCCCCGAATTAAGAGGAGTGAAGATCCTGAAAGGGAGAAACAATTTTTAAAATAAGTCACACAATACTGGTTTTGGGAGATATTGCAAGGTATTTTAAAAAAAAAAAAAAGTGAACTTTGTAGTAATTTTCAGTCCAAAAGGAATATCATCAGCAAAAACCTGAGCTGCTAATCTGTTTGGTGGCCAGCAGAGCTAAACGGACCTCCACACTGAGTCAATGAGAGGTTGTGTATGGTATTATGAGATCAAACTCTAATCCTCTTAGTAGCATTTTCCATGAAAAAACTGCCATACTATATGTATTTACACTGTTTCGTGCATTAGTCATATAAATGCTATATACATACACACGCACAAAACATGGCTGTAATTACAACATATTCCTTATATGCTGTATAATCCGAACCCTGTTCAGAAACCGTCCTAAAAAGGAGCAGAATGCCACTAGGCATTATTTGCTTATGTTCCCTTTATTGCAAACAACAGAACAGACCGTCTGTTGTTTGACAAGAAGATGTGTATAATCTGGTTAGCGTAAAACATTTGTTATACGTGCCCACATAAGTCCCTTTCTCTCCTGTATGTCTCATTTGTAATTCAGAGGCAAAGCACAAGGAGGCTGTACAAAACAGGTCCGTTCTAATTCCTGGTTGTGGGGCAGAGGTATATAAGCCAGGCCTCGGCTAAGAAATTTAGCAGCTCCACAGTGTTGCCATGCAGAGATCTTGCTTTGCTATTTACACATCCTGCAATGATCAGAAAATGTCAAAATTTTGTATATTGACCCACTTGACCATTCAGCGTGCAAATATGAGACATGAAACGATCTAAGCAATTTGATAGTGTACAAATATGGTCCTCTCCAACGGAATTTTGTAGTAATTATTATAACGCATTATTTCAAGGAGAGGACCAGGGAAAAAACAATATTCTTCCCAGACTTGCTTGCTCCAAAGATTCCTGCCTGAGGACTCCTCATTGCACACTCCGAAGCCTCTCTTACTAGACGGTCTAAATATCCACTTTTACCCATGAAAATTAATTATTCATGTCAGCAAAGCCAATATCAGCTAGCGAGACAGGATATTTCAAGCAAACACTGATGCTCTATTATAATTCTATAACAAGTATTCTAAAACCTTTGAATTATTGCACTATGATAATTTTGCTGATAAATTCTTACTTTGGCAGCCTACACTTTCTGTTAACATCTATGGGATTGTTAAATAATTCTACTGATAAATCAGTCATTTGATGTTAAGTTCTGTGAGTTTTTTCTCCATAAATTATAGTACAAGGCCCCTTTTTCCCCCCTCAGTACAGCGTCTTATAAGTAGCTCCAAACAAACATCTTTAATATATCGCAACGCAAAGATGATCACTGGATTCCAAAGAGAAAAACAGCCAGCACCACGCTGTGTTGCCTCCCTCTTATATCAAAAGCATCTCAGTAACCTTGACATAATACTGCTACTAGTTGCTTCTTCTGCCTCACCCATTAGATTAGAAATAGGAATTGCTAAAACAAAAGAGCTACCTTATTTCACAGTATGTGAAAAATACTAGTAAAAGACCACACCATTATAAGAAAGAATCTCGTTATTGGGGACTACAGTATTTCAAAGCCCAAATATTTTATATAGATAAGTAGACTGATCCATTTGTTTCTGCACCGAATCCAAATACACTCCTCACAAAAAAATCGTAGCTTGCTTCCTGGAGTTGAAGTATAGGAACTGCTCCATAAACAGTGCAGTGATGAATCCCAGTTTCTTACCCAAGTTCTCTCTCTCTCTCCTGCCATCTCCCTCTTCGTGGCTTCTTTAGTGGCTAGGGAGTATGCTTCCACTCTTGTTCCCCCTGTTCCTTCATTTTGTGTTACTAGTGGGGTCTCTTTCTCTATTTTCATGAATCTTACACAAAAAGCAAATGGCCAGAAAAGGGAGCGGTGGGGAGTGGTGTATAAAGCATCATTTATTTAGGAAACTAGGCTAAAAATGAATCCAAATCAACAATTCTGTTCTTCAGTAATTTCCTGCGTTCACACACAGACAGTCCCCTTCAGATGCCTGCGCTACAGAGACACGGCACACCGACAGATCACCGTTTCAGAAAAGTAAATGAGAAACAATGTAAGACCCTGACATTTTGGTTTGCATACAAGGGTACCAGCCTCTGCTGGACTAACAGAACACCTCAGCTGTCCCCACTGCTGCTTATGAACCTCAGCAGCTCAAAATTCACTTAGTTGGGTTTTATTTAATGAGAACAGATATATATAGAGAGAAATACATAGAGAAAAATCTTCCACAAATACAACACTCTTGGTGCACACACATATATCAAAGTACCTGCCACCTACAACTTGACTGTTCCTTTCTGCCTTGACGATTTTTCAATTTAGGAGGAAAGAACCTAACTAAAATACAGTTAGGCAACAGTTAGAATTGCACTGAGAAAAAGGGAGACTCCAGATTTAATCTCATTATAATTTGAGAGGCCAAATGTATAGAATATTGTGATCTCAGATCCAGATGTGTCGCCATCCTCCACCTTAACCTCCAGCTCCAGCAAACTTAGCCTGCTGGCTTCACAGGCTTGGCCAAGGAATAGCTCTCCTTTACACCTCCAGTTATGAGGACACCAGTTTTGTGCTAGCTCAGAAGTTGGTAATAATTTAAGATGCACTTAAATAGAAGCAGCATTTGTGCGGTGTAGTCTTTGTTGGCAACTTGAGGCCACCAACCAGGAGACAGACAGAAGCCAAGGAGGTTTACCTAGAGTAGGTTGTTAATGCATTCTGTTACATCTCACATTTTGGCAGGGAGGAAGGAATACTGCTATATCAACAACAACAATGCCAGTCTGGTAATGCGTTAAGTGTCACAACAAAAGCAATACAAGCTTTCTTCTGATTTAGATCTGATTACAATTCCGGAGGGGGGAAAAAAAGAGCAGTTTGATTTGCTTTTCCTTTTGCTTTGAATTGCATAGTTTGCACTGGTTTAGGCTTTACAGCATTGTAAATTTAAAAGAAATAGCCCTTAACTACCAGGGTAAGGTGCTTTGAATAGAAGAGCTTTTTATCATAAATGCCTAAATTAATGCAGGCTTGTTTGAAATCTGTCACGAAAATCCCAAGATAAACAACTATGCAAGTTTACTCCTTTCAGCAAGTTGAAATGGATGATGACCACGTAGAAACCATGCAAAGCCATCAGGCTTTGTGTGACTTCATGTATCTGAAATGGCAACGGACCAGTTGGCAGCTGATTTTCACTTTGAGGTTATTTGTTCAAAGTCCTAAAGAAAACCCAGAGGGTGAAAACACACGGGCAAAACAGGAACAAAAGTTGTCATGCAAAGCAAAATGGCAACATGGGTAGCTTTATGTCTCTATTTTGCAAGATATTGTAGATGCCATAGTAACCATGCTTTAAAAACAGAGTACGGTGCTGTGAAAATGGTACTATACAGAGCTAAAATCCCAGACAGACGTTCGTGCTCAGTTGGAAGCAGAGTTGAGTCATAGGTATGAAACCCTCAACAATACATTCAGCAGCTTGTGATGCAAGGGGGCTCTCGAGGAGTTTCTGCTACTGCTCTCCCCGAAAGATAAACGATCACAAGACAGGAAAGCCAGAATGCAGATATTTGAAGAGAAATAGGTAAGGACTATGGTATATGAGGGGGACGTTTCTGAGAGATGAAGTAAGCTCTGCACTTCAGATTTGCTTTGGAGCTATATCTGGCCGTTGCCCAGCCTCAGAGCTGAGTGTCTCCTCTGAATCAGCACTTCCTTAAACAAAGTTTTGTTTTCACTGATAACTCCTGAGTTACCTCGGCAAACCGAGGGTGGAAAGTACCAAAACAGAGGCAGTACAAAAAAAAGCACAAACATGCGATTCCCATTGTCTGAGTCTAAAGCATAAATTAAAAAAAGCTGAATCAGATGAATGATAGGGCGAGCAAGGAGGAAAAAGCAAAACTGTTACCTTACAAGGGAAACATCTGAGAAGGCAAAGTAAGGGTTTCAGTAGACACTAGGACGCAAGAGCCTGGTCTCAAGGGCAGTTTCCATGTGTGCGGAGCTCAGCATTTCTGTGGTCCAGCTGCGGGAGTCTACAACACACTAGCACACAGCACATTCAAATCCTCAACCTTTATTTATGAGAGGGAAGAAAAGCCTGAAGACAAGAGTAAAGAATCACATCCCAGGAGGGCAGAACAACTTAATTTCTTCTCCTCAGTAACTGGAAAATGGGGAGTTGATGTGCTTCCCTGAAGAGGTGACACAAAATCCCAGACAGTGACAGCTCTCTGATCACTAGAAAGATAAATGAGTGCTTGCGACCGTAGTGATACTCCATGGAGTGAGCTCTATTCTTATTTCTGTCTCAGTCCCATGAATGTCACACCAGTAAAAGGATTTAAAAAGCAAGGGGAAAAGGGCAAACTTTCTCTTGGCTGTGGGGTATCCAGTATGTTAAACGTTTTGTAAGTCCCCACTTCCCTGGGGATGGGTTATAATTGCCATGGTTGTGCATGTGGAAAACAAGGAGGAACAGATGAGCACAAAAGAAGAGGCAGAAAAAAACCCCTAAACCGATCAATAAAAGAACAAGTGGTCAACAGGGGAAGCAAAGGACTGATCTATTTTTCATAAATAAGGCTTCAAAAAGACCTGTTTTTGAAATGACAGATTGTCTGCATTAGAAAAGATTACATTTTTAATCCACTTATTTGACATGCATTATGAGAAAGATGGAAATATTAAATCAAAAACTTAAGACTTTCCTTACAACTCCAAGGAAAAACTTCCATACAGAGAAAGATGTCCAAGAACAACTCCTCCCATAACATCACAAACATCTGCCTGTTATAGCATTTCTTTCAATACAAACATTACTCAAATGAATTTTATGGCTTCTTTTATAAGCCTGCAACAGAAGGAGAAAACACTTTTAAACCAAGCAGGAGAAGATCAAGTAGTTGGCACCATTCACATAATTATCTTTTCCTAAGCAAACAATGTGATTATAGGTAACTTACACCCTTTTATAGAGGAATACCCATTTTCAAAAGTAAATAGGCATGTAAGCTTTATGCTGATGTTTGGAGAGAATATTTTTAAAAAGACAATTGGGATAAAAAGAGTATCTTTTGGCAGATAATGACTATAGGTAGTGGATGCTTTGGAAGTGACAGTCCTCAGAACCGTTAACGGTATTGCTTCTAACGTCCCATATGGGTTTTCCAGTCTGTGGGAAAATGAGAAATTTGTTTGCTAGATTACAAAATCCCTGTTGTTGAGAAGGCTTTTAGAAATTAATTTCATACCATTAGGCAAAATATGCCATTAGACTTTTTTTTTCAGCACATGTCCTTTCAGGGAAAAGTAAATACAGATTGAATTTCTCTGCTGTGCAAGAAGGGATGCTACAGCATCAATGGCATTAACAACCGTAGAGACAGGAAAAGAACATCTGGATGCTGTCATATTTGCACTGCTGAAGCTTACTCTGCAGGCGTAGTAAGTTCTGCTGCCCACCATCCTTACCAGCATTGTCGCTTGGTGTGTTATGATGTGACATTTAGATTAGACATTAGGAAGAAGTTCTGTAAAGAACCATAAAATGAGGGTGGTGAGACACTGGAAGAGGTTGCCCAGAGAGGTGGTGGAGGCCCCATCCCTGGAGACATTCAAGGCCAGGCTTGATGAGGCTCTGAGCAACCTGATCTAGTTGAAGATGTCCCTGCTCACTGCAGGGGGGTTGGACTAGATGACCTTTAAAGGTCCCTTCCAACCCAACACATTCTATGATTCTATGATTTGCTTTTTCACAAAAATGTGGAAAAAAAATGCAGTTGCTTTTGAAGTAAGCTTTTAGTAAGGATTCTTCAATTCTGCAAATGCAAAAAATTTGAAATCACAGGGAAAAAAAAAAAATCTGTTACAGATCATGGGAAACTATGGTTTCTCTTCAGCCCTTGTTAATCTGGTGATTTTTTTTTCTTGTATCAGTTTGCAGTTAATATAGTATGTGGAACTGTCTTTTTTTCAGACCTGAGCCAATGCTCCAAAAATGCTCATCCTTATGACATAAAGGGTTGAGTTAGCCACCAAACTAAGGATACTGTAACACTAAAAGTTTTTAAAGGAGAAAGCAGTCTCTCCTCACTCCCCCTCAGCTAAGTTTGACCCGGCCTCTGCTTTAGTAGCCTTACCTATTTTCTGCTTTACAATTGCTAAAAATCATCCATGGAAAAGGAGGCTTCAATAATGAAAATGAAGCAGTTTTATTGCCTCAAACCGTCAGGCATCATAAACCCAGACAACTTTGCAATGCTGGAGAGACTGAGAGGAATTAGGCTGATGCCTACTTTATTGGGGGCTTTCCTGCCTTTACACCACACAGCGCTTTTTCTGCGTGGATTCACATAACATACTTCCACCCACTTCTCGAGTGAGCCTAAACACGTGGTTCTCCTTTGGAAGGAGAAGTTGAAGAGAAGCTGACAGAATGCAGAAGTAGGAGCTAAGATTAACTACCACATTTTCCTTTCCTCCTTTTGTGCCTAATTTCACTGGTTGCCACATACAAAGGAGAAGGTAACTCCCAAGGGTACAAGAATCTGCAAAACAAGGGCAGACAGACCATCTTCTCCAGAGGGGCATTTATTCTCTCAAATTAAGGTGCTACAATGTGTTTGAAATCAGCCATAAAACACCAACCCTTTAAAATTCCTTTCTATTGCCATCCCATGAAAACTATTCACATTTTGAAAACATCTCGGCAGTACTGATTTAGTAAAATATTAAGGAGTTCATTTGGGAAGAAAAAATAGCAATTTTACTTGCCAGGGAAAAGCTTCAAGTCTTTTCAACATAATGAAATGTTACTAAAAAACTTTTGGGGTATGTATTATTTAACATCTGCACACATTTAGTAATCAAAAATTCAAATTCAGTGTCATGAAATAGTCTTGAACTGTGGCATGGAAATAACCTAATATAAAGCCTTGCTTTCAGATTATAGTTTAGTAATAATTGCAACGCATAATCATACAGGAATAAAGCAGATACTGTGCAGACTATCAGCAGATCCAGCAGGGTTTAAGATATTTAGATAGATGACTTTAAAATGAATGCAACTACAACATTTAATTGCTGTCCCAGGCATTTTCTCAGTCACAGACAGAGATCGTCTCATACAGGAAAGACTGGCGCAGAGATGTGCTGATGCAGAAGTTCAAGGCAAAGACATCTGCCAGAGGCACAGGACCTGTCCACTAGTTGCCCTCAGCATGGAAGTGGAGAAGACAAAGTTGAACTGCTGCAGGATTTTCTTTGTTACTCACTAGCAAAACAACAAAGAAATCTCCACTAAAAGAATAAACTCTCTCCCCCTGACCAAAAACCAAAATATCCGCCCAAGCCTTTCACTTATTTGTCAGGAAAATTGCTTGTATAAGCAAGTATTATGGAGTTTTCTTTTGTACCATTTATCAGTGCTTGTCATTTGGCATATAAATTACATAGCACAGTTAGTCCTCCATCAGAACATGGGACCAAAGTACAGACTTGTGGGAAGGTCAGGCTTGACAAATGCCAGGAACACACCCTATTTCTCCAGAGCGTTACCACCCCAAAAAAGGCTCAACCCCAAAGCACGTTACCCAATACACAGATCATCCAAACCAATAGTTTTGAGCTTTTTCAAGCATTTCTGAGCATTTTACAACTGTTCTCACCATCACCTAGCTCATTCATTCTTTATGGCCCACAGCAGCCTGGGACACATTGCTAGCTGACGGAATTACTGGAGTCCCTCTCTCCTAGGTACACAGTAAAGTTTTGAGTCTGGAATACATCTTTGCGTTAATTTGTATATGGAGATGTCTAAGGCTCGGTCTTGTTCGTGATAGATGCACCAAGTTAAGTTTTCATTGTAGTTTTTAAGGCCAACCTCTAATATTCCTCTGGAACAGAAATGTCATTCTTTATTTTGCTTTACATATTATTTCATTGTTTGTAGTAAAACCAGCAGCCTCTACTAAATTCTGTAGTTTTTAAACTAAATTTCCATATAAACATTAAAAAATGTCTAATTACACCCATTTTCTCCTTGTTGAGTTCTACAGACCTTCAAAAAAAAAAAAAAGGCATAAAACCCCAGACCCTGAATGTACATGTGCATAAAACATATTCCACATGTTTACACGAAACGAGAAAAAAAATAAATCTCTTTTCCTGTTTACCATCACTCTCAGCTCACCGCAACTTTTTACTCATAATGTATAGCAGGAACTGACGCCACCCAGCACTCAGATATCCCTAAAGAAGACTCGTGTTGCAGCACTGAGCTGTCATTGTCCTGCTGGACATCACAAGAGGGTACCACAAAGTTGGCTGGAGGATGGTACTTCTGAGAACGAGCAGGACTGTGGAGCCTCTGTTGTTTAACAACAGGCAAAGTTGAATTTTAGAAACCGCACACTCATCCCCCCTCCCCCTCCCCCTTGTACAGTCTTCAGTTTATTACAACAAATCTTGAAGAGAATCATTTACTGCCTTCTGCCAGTCATGCATAGGTCCAAACTTGGCCCTGCAGGAAAGAGGCGTGACACCCTTTAATTACACCTGGAGTTTATATGAGGTCTTTTATTTAGGTTTCATAAGATATCTGGCATTTAGCCGATTACTATCATTACTTATCATTTGAAAGCACGCTAGCAGCCTCTGTCTCCCTTTCTTGCCTGTGCACAATGCCTAATAATATCGCTGCAATTTGAGAAAAATGTTTTCCTCATTGGAAACGTTGCAGTTTTGTCTTCTGCGCTCTCAATGGTTTGCACTGCCAGTATCCTTGAACTGGTGCTCAGCTAGAAGAAAGCTCTAGGCTCTTCCACATCCCATGGTAAAAGCAGCTCTGCTGAAATACTGAAACTGGCAGTACGTTTCAAAGTAGTGAGAGAGATTTCACAGCTAAAGGGTGGCTGCTCCCTTCAAAGTCTTCCAAAGCTATGCTGTGGCCACTCTGTCACCATGCACGCACCCACCGAGGGAACCTGCATCCCAAACTGTTTGCCTGGATGGCACTTCCCTGTGTGCGAATGGTAGCTGTCCTGCAAGGACCTCGAATAGATGTATTGCTTCCTTCCTTACACATGCTCAGCCAGGAAGCTATTTTCAAGGCAGATTCAGTGGTCCACTCATTCTTTTCCATTTCCTGAGACTTTGTTCTCCAGGAAGGAAAAGTGTACCCTATAAGAGCTGATGGCATCACACACAGAGAAAAGAGTGTGTCCCGAGCGCAGAACTAACTGCTGCTTCCCTGCAGTACTTTGAGTCATTCTTAACAGCAAATACTTTTACAGAATCATTGCAGAACTAGGACGGTTAAGTCTTGCTAAGTGAACAAAAGGAACCGACTAGCAAATATTTGGATGAAAAGTATTTCTACTTGAGTAGCTGGTAAATAAACATAAGGAGTTCTTTTGTTCTGATTTCTGTCTTACTTTAGACATATTTCCAGTTACCTGTGAAGACATAAATACAAAAAGCACACACAAAAGGAGTCCTCTCCTGAGACTAGTGGATGAAATGAATGCTGCTGATAACAAAAATAGGTGCAGGAGAGCTCAGCCCTCTCAGAACATACTTTTTGTGCCACAGAGTCAGACAGACCATAATGTCATCAGCTAAAACCTAAAATAAAATTACATGTTTTCCACTTGCATAAAACCAAGTTACTCCAAATTACTGCTAGGCAGGAGCTCAGCTGCCCACAGGTCCCAACCAGGCCAACAGGTTCAGCTCTTGTCCTCCTGAACACCCCCACACAGATGCTCCAGGCACAGGGAACGAGGGCATCACCCGGACCACAGATACAGTTGGGAGAGGCATTGGCCTCTCCATTTCATTTGTTTCATCATTTGTTTGTGATCATGACCAAACACATGTTCACCATACAACTGTGTCACCACCAGTCACATAAGGTATGCATGTGCGTGGGCCACCAGCTGATCAGACAGGACCCAGCCCGCAACCAAACGAAGACTTCTTCTGTTACATGAGGATATCAGGCTCTATGCCCAAACATGCGTGTACCCTGGCTATGTGACCAGGGTCTGTGGTTAATGGTGTGATGTGTGTCAGAATTGATCTGACATCAGAGCCCATGGATAGGGTCGCATCGGCTCTGGACTGGATGCCAAATACCATCAGATCAAGGCATCATGCAGGCATTTAGGTGGTGGAAATGGAGCATAAAATGAAAATTTGGATTGGTTTTTGACAGGGTAGGGTCCTTGGGAATAAAAGTAATTTTTTACGACAGACCATTAGCATCCAAAAGAAAGGAAGAGCTTCTCCCTGATGACAGTGTTGCTGTGACTGGCACAGGATCATGCTCCTGAGTCCCTAACTTTCAGGAAGGAGGAAAACCATTTTTCCCACTCTACAGAGAAAGGGGACCTGAAAAGCTTTCAAATGCACAAAAATCCCACAGCAAAGAAAAGGAAACGATCTTTGTTTCACAATTACAATGGGCAGGACAAGACGACACTGGCTCAAATTGCCGTAAGAAAAACTTGTGTTAAACATTACAAAAGCTCTTGGACACTAAGGATAATGTTGTAAAATACACCTCCTATGGAGGTTATGGGCATTTACCATTGGAAGTCTTTAAGAAGAGGTTAGAAAAACATCTTTGTTTGGTGGAATAGTTTAGACATAGCAGATGCTGCCTGAGGAGGAGGAAAGGGAGTCCAGATTAAGGTTTTTTTAGACCCCTCCCAGCCCTATTTTTCTCTGATTTTTCTGTGGCCAAGTTATCCCTACATCTACCTGCTTAATTTTCCTTTACTAAAGCTCAGCAGTTAATTTGAGGTTTTTAGGAAAGAGCACATAGCAGGCTTGAGGCACAAGATACTGTTTATTTGGGATAAAGTCAGAAGTATTTGGGGAGCTGGGAAAGCAATTTCTTTATTATGAATGTTTACACATGTGAGTAAGCACTCTTACCAGCAAAACCAATGTAAATAGGTAGAATTGTGTCAAAGGACTTGAAAAATCACCATCATTTTAATTTTACAAATAGGGAATGCAGGGCACAGAGGTGTGAACCATCTGTAATGACACAGCAAGTTATAAAAAATGAGCTTGAGAATTGGATTTCCTGGCTCCTCAAGTGACTTATCTGATGGACTACACGCTTCTCCTGCTCTCCCTCCCCTGCCTCCCCCCCAGCGAGCCATGCAAGACTACAAGAATTGCAGCATTTCCTCATAAAAGTATTGCCTGCAGCTGGGGGAAGTCAGACTACAATAGTGTCGGTAACTTCTGCTGTAACAAGAACACACATCACAAAGATGTTCATTGCCAAGGAAAAAAAGACAACCTAAAGCTGCCTCAGGACTTGCACCTTGCAGAGCTGATCTTGGGCTGCTAATCCAAGTGCAAGGTCCTCCATCTGGGTCGGGGCAATCCCAAGCACCGATATAGGCTGGGCAGTGACTGGCTTGAGAGCAGCCCTGAAGGACTTGGGGGTGCTGGTAGATAAGAGGCTCAACATGAGCCGTCAGTGTGCACTAGCAGCCCAGAAAGCCAATCGTATCCTGGGCTGCATCAGGAGAAGCGTGGCCAGCAGGTCGAGGGAGGTGATTCTCCCCCTCTACTCCACTCTCGTGAGACCCCACCTGGAGTACTGCATCCGATTCTGGAGCCCCTACTACAAGAAAGATATGGATGTGCTGGAACGTGTCCAGAGAAGGGCCACGAGGATGATCAGAGGGCTGGAGCACCTCTCCTATGAGGACAGACTGAGGGAATTGGGGTTGTTCAGTCTGAAGAAAAGAAGGCTCCGAGGAGACCTTATAGTGGCCTACCAGAATCTTAAGGGGGCCTACAAGAAAGCTGGTGAGGGACTTTTTAGGATGTCGGGTAATGGTAGGACTAGAGGGAATGGATTAAAACTAGAGATGGGACGATTCAGACTGGACATTAGGAAGAAGTTCTTCACCATAAGGGTGGTGAGACACTGGAACAGGTTGCCCAGAGAGGTGGTGGAAGCCCCATCCCTGGAAGTTTTTAAGGCCAGGCTGGACGGGGCTCTGAGCAAGCTGATCTAGTGGGAGGTGTCCCTGCTCATGGCAGGGGGGTTGGAACTAGATGATCTTTAAGGTCCCTTCCAACCCTAACAATTCTATGATTCTGTGAATCCCCATCTCCGTTCTTTAGCTTGCCTCTTTCTCTCTAACCTTTGACAGAAAGAATATATTTTTCTACAAAATTATTATCTATAAAAAAAAGAAAAAAGAGAAGCCAGAATAAAGGACACACTACCGATAAAGAACAGAATTGTTCTTTATACAAGCATAGAAGAGTTCTCAAGCATTTGCAAGTGAAGCATTGCCTCAGCCCACGGTGCAAAAGGAGCAGTCTAGTTCAGCATTTGCCAGCCACTTTCCTAAGGCTGCCGTAACTTAAGCCTGTAGGAAATCAGAATCAGAGCTGAAGATTAGAACCGAAAGTCTCTTACAACAAAGTATTATAAAGCCAGTACCAGTCCTTCCACACTACTCCTTACCAGAATGCACAGGCTTCTTTCCATTTCCTACATGCCAGTGCTGGAACCCAGGGAGGACTCAGGCTTGAATCACCCACAGGAGGTCCTGCCTCTCACAACTGACTACGGCGAGGCGCACCAGGCTGCAAATTAATTTTGAATTAATTTGCAAGAACTCTAGTAGGCTCTAAGCCCCATACATAGACCAAAGGGCATTTGGATTCACCACTACCAGTAAGACAAAACAAGAATTAAAAGAACTAAAGAATAACAAATTAAAATTACATCAGGAATGCAAAAGTCGGAAGTGTTTTAATTGGTCATTTTCTCAAAAAAAACCCAAGAAATGCTTCTGCATCACTGGAATAAATCTAATCAAATTCTTTGCGTGCTTACGTCTTTCCTAGCTTATTCGAATGGCATATTTAAAATGGCATATTTAACTTTTGATTTATAAATCAAGGGATATTGCTCACTGCCATAAGATGCATTCCACTGGGGCTCAAAGTCTTTAGCAGGTCCACACTATGCGTACTTTCTCCTGACGGTTTCACATCCATGTTCATCAACACTCAGCAAGAACCATAAACAAAGCCCTTCTCTCAGATGCACACATGCAGTTCCCATTGACTTCGCTGGATCTTCAGCTGACTTCAATAAGAACTCAGTGTGCATGCAGAAGGGCAAAACTTGTCTCTGCACATTTAATAAAATTACATCACTAGATACATTATAAATGAAGGGCAACGCAGGCCATACTGAAAAATAATATAAACTGAAACCCCTAAAGTGTAGCCAAAAAAGTTCAAATTTCAGCCAGGTTTTTCCCAGAATAATAAAAAGGGCACATATTTTAGGCAAGATGAAACAAAACTTGCGTAATATCTCATTTACAGAGTGCGCTCTGCCTCCTTTAGCAGGACAAAGTGTGAAACCTACCTATCTACATAAGGCAATGATCTTGTTGTCTCAGATATAGCAATGATATTGGCACATGAAACGATTAAGTAAAGGTCAAGTTACAAGCTGTGATTTGCTAAGTCATTTTCTGCATCTGTATCCCTGCTCTGTAAGTTATGAAGCTCACTGCAAGGGAATTTAAAGTGTAGCAGAATACCACAGTAGAAAAAGTAATCAATCATATGAGAATAATAACTTACATTATTTTAATCTACTCTAATAGCGGTATTTTAAAGATATCAAAGTCTTGAATCCAGGAGTATCTATCTAAAACCCTTAAAACCCTCTTTCTGCCTGGCCAAAAGAACACCACAACAAAAATCCCACACAAACTAGGAACAACAATCCCCTTCCAAATTTCAGATGACACCTAGCAACACATAATTTCTGCCAGGTACATTAGCTAATGCACACTAAGCAAAGCAATGCCACATGTGTTTTCTCCAGATTTTTTCCCTTTATTTTACTTTTACTCATTCCGTGATGTAATAAGCTGTGCCTTTTTACTGCCTCTTCAAAAATATCTACCTATTAGGATGAAGAATATTCTGACTTCTAAAAATCCAACTACCAACAGGCTTCCCTGCACTTTCTGTTTGGCTGACAACTGCTCATTAGCCTGCAATTACAAATTTATACAGAAGCACTCAGGGATGGAAATCAAAGAGGGGGGTTTAATGTTCATGTTTGGTTTTTCCCCCTCTAAGCAGGAATGTCTCTGATGATTTTCACACTTAAACAGCAGAACAGATTTTATGAATCATTTTTTCTTCCTAGTTGGAACAACCCCTATTCCCTGTTGCATTATAATACTGAGTCATTTTGCATAAAGTTGGTCATTACTGCCAAGTCAAGTAAGAGAGGAAGGAAGTGGACGAAATGCTCTGAACTTACATGTGCGATAGGATATGTATCAGGCTGCTTCTTGAAGCAAATTATTTAAAATCAGAAGAAAAAAAAAATCATTACAAGAGAACTCACATAAGGGAAAACAATTTCATAGATATTGAAAAAGTCCAGTAAATCTAATGTAATATGGATGATCAATGGGATTGTGAAGACTTTTTTTTTTTTAAATGAAGCAAGGGTCTGGCCTGTTACAAATGCTGAATTGTAGTGGTCGTTCACCCTAGATTACCCAGTAGGTTAAATAATTAGTGTGGTGGAATCTGTTTCTCCCAAACTATGGCACTGTCAAATGAATAGTTACGAGGTGCAGTGGGGCTCTGCTGTCTCAACGTCCCCTCCCCTCCTAATGTCGTGCCCTGACTCTGGCAGCCTGTGAAGACACTCGTCTGTCTCAGAACTCCTTCATGTAACTCAGTGACTCCAGGTCTACTTTCTGCTGGCTCTGGTGGAGCACGAGATTAGTGAATTTAGAATGTGTTACAAGCAACATCTATTTCAGATTAGCCTTTGCAATTCTGGACTCACAACGGGGAAAGGAAGGATTCCCCTCCTCTCCCCTCAGTCCAAGAGGGACAAGACTGGTGCATGGAGGAAGCTTTAACAACTTTCATTTATTAGTTTGTTTTAAATGCATAGCACGACTATTTGGTGAGTGAAATAGAACTAGGTACCTTACACGATCGTTTTTCAAGAAAGCTTAAAGAGTTAAGAAAGAAAAACCCAACAAAAAACACTGGCCAAAACCTCTGCTTTTCTGCATGTCCTGTTTAAGCAATGACACATGAAGAACTTTATGTTCAAACAATTACCTGGTACTTTAAATAGGACACTAAGGGAATAACGTTTTAAAATGTATTCGCACAGCATAAGACTAATCCTCCCCTTGGGAATACCGGTGCAAATCAGAGTAACTCCTCGGAGGTCAATTGAAGTACACCAGCATAAAACAAATGCGAGGCAGAGGAGAATCAGGCCCCATCCTACCTCTATTTTAATGCAGAGGTTGCAGATCATCTGCAATGATGAAGTGAACAACATAAATATAACTGACATCTCTATTCAATTGATCTCACATCCTGCCGACTATTCACAGCTCCAAATATAGGGCTGAAGAACAATGGTTCGAGGAAGGGAGGCAGAAATCCTGGTTCTACCCCATTCACACATTCCTATCTGCTAATACCTCTGACTCGAACTGCCCTCATCTCCCCACACTGCTAAATCGTTGTAGGTTTAATTTGACATTGTCCCCGCTCCTGGAGAACAACTTCACCTTACAAAAAAAAAACAAAATAAAAAATAAAAGGATGCATGGGAGAGACAATAAATGCAAAAATCTGTGCAAGCAGGAGAACCTACACACAAACAAGCAAGAAAATCCCGATCTAACATACCATATCTGTAAAAGGCACTAGCAAATTGATTAATTATTTGGAAATCCGGCACTGAGGAGAATGATATGCACACAGTGGAGGAAGACTAAAATATGAGGCTACTGCAAAGTATGGTGCCATTTGTGCTAATTTAAGTGGATCCGTAATTATTTCCTACAACTTCATGGTGTCCTGAACCAGCTTCCTCCTCCCCTGCCAGGCTGATAAAAGGATCCTTAGCAACACACTAAATATATTATGCAATGTATTGAATACTAACGAGAAAAAGCACCGAATTACACTGAAACAAAGAACATCAGGTGCGAACATCCCCACCTCTGGGGAACGATCACCTTTAACTATTTATCATGTTAGTAAGCGCAGGCATTCTCTTATATCTCTGTTACCAGCACCTAACGGTATTTGCTACCTTTAGCAAAGTTAAGGCGAATTTTACCTCAAATCTACTTAGGCTCGAGCTCTTTGACCGAGACTTCTTGCGGAGATAGACCGAGAAGAACCGACGCACTGTGAACTTCTTCATGTTCATGTCCATTGCCCCGTCCCAGCCGCGGCGCGGAGCACGAAGGAGCTGCGGCGCCACCGGAGAAAGCTAGCGCATCCCGATTGCCCCCTATTTATATCCACAGGCAGGAGATCCTCCGGAGTCTCTGCTTCTGCTCATCCAGCCGGGCACAGCTTAGATGTGCAAGGGGTACGTCGCTGGAGCCGCAGGAGCCTGCTGCTCGCAGTTGGGAGCATAAAGGCGTCCTACTCCCTCTCGCTTTCCAGTGTTTACATTTCGGTGCGGCGAGCCGAACTCTCTCTCCGCTCCCTCTCCCCCTCGCCTTCGGTCCTACTACACCCAATCAGGCTCTGCTCTGGCTGCATGCATAATCACCTCCGGCAGATGACAGCTCCTGCGTCCCAGGCGGAGCAGGTTGGAGATAAATATTAGATGTGGCTATTGCTTTGCGCTCCCCTCTCCCTTCTCAAGTCAGGCTCTTTCAATTTCCTGCTTGCCGAATCACATGGGGAATAGGCACACGCTGCACTTCTGTTTTTAGCTCGGAATTTCAACGCTGCTATAATTACCGAGGGCTACGGTGGTCAGATCCGAGAAGAAATCAGCTCCCGCACGAGAGTCTCTCCTGGGAGAAGGCTGAAAGACGCCATGAACCCTCTGCCGGAGCAGAAGGATCTGAACCTCCTTTTATTCTGAGGACTATGCAAAATAACATTGCCCCCCTCCCCCCCGGCCCCGCAATCAAAAAGCTAAAAATCCTGTTCACAGATTATCCGCCCGCTTTACGTTAAAACACCCAACGCTGGCACAGTTCTGAAAATAGAAAGCACAATCTAAATGGTAAGTATTACTATTCTTACTGTACTACAGCAGGGAGCTACAGCCCTTCTATAAGAGGTTAAATATGTACGTCTATTTACAGGCTGTAATTTTGAGCTGCTCACTATACTGGAAGCATGCAGACTTACAGCTGCCCCCCCCACGCCCCCAACATAATCGCATTTTTCAGCTTTTCTTCAAAAACTAATGAATCTCAGTGTGATCCAGAGACTGAAAAGCTTTTTCTGCCTGCCGCCCGCAGCTCGGGCTCCTTGTCCTTGGCAGCTTTTCCTTTCTGACTACCAAGGAGCACCCAGACATGCCTTTCTCCCATAACCTCATATGGAAAGTGAATGACTCTGATGACTTATTAATGACTCAGATAAATAAGCCCAGAGAGAGCTGACACCACTACGGCCTGAGAAGACTCTTGGAGGTTAAACGACAATACCACTCCAGTCAATCTGCTCTAAAAGAGAGACATTAAAGCATTTTGATTTAATTGTATGTCTGGACTCTGCCGTGAACAGTGTTGGCTGGTCATACCTGTCACGACCTGCTTTGTTCACAGGTTCTCTGTCCCTCTATTCTATCTAAAGCTCAGCACAATCTACACGTACCTGGAAAAGCATAAAAAAAAGAAAAAAGAGAAAAAAAAAAGAATATTTTGGCATTTATGGTTTCATTTAAAAGGAGGTCAGATTGGAAAGGCTACCATTAGTGCTGGACTCTAAACTCCTACAGCCTCTGACTCCTCTGTGCCTGGACCACTGCTGTCTCCCCCATCCTAACGTAACTGTAGCAGAGTGGCAGTCTGCTTTATCCCGTTCTTTTCTCAGTGCCTCCTTCTGATCACTTCTCTAAATCTCTTGTTTTGCAACAAAAGTATATCTTCTGGGGTTTCTTTCAAGGTGTTGCCCTGGTGTAAGCCATGTCACGCCTAGGAGCCCTTTGCCACTACAGTTGTGTTGGTTCCTGGCTAAAGATCCTGGAGCGGAGGCAACTGACCCAGCAAAGGTATCTGTAAGTTACAACAAAAACCTTTTCCACAAGCAAAAGAATACGCAGGTTAAAAGCAATTTGGTTGGTACAACTGGCAACGCCAAAATTATTTGCTGATGCAGCCTATCTAGTCAAGTTCCGTGTCTCCTCAGGACCTTGCAGCAGTAAAATCTTAAGTGGCAGAAAGGCACCAGGTGCTCACCTGACGATCTGACCTCCCTCCTGCCTTCCCTCCCACACCGCAGGGCTGCTGCAGAGAGGTGCCCTGACACCAGCCAGGCCAGGCTTCTTCCTGCTGACAAAGGCTTCTGGCAGCCACACGCATTCCTACCTGTGTAAACCACTTGAACTTTACATAGCAGTCAGACAAGTTCAGGGTGGCTCCCTGAACCCTTCCCATCACAGATACAACAGAACCCCACCTGGACACTGACATCTCCATTAACGCAGAGACGGTGCTAGTTTCCCAGATTTGAATACACAGCGGGTGCATACCCCGCTCGACATAATAATAAGCAGTGTAGGAGTGCCTGTTACTACTGCTACTGGTAGATTTATCACAGCCTTCCCAGCCCATTATGCATGTAGTGCTTTCACATACAAGGACATGCAATCACCGTTAAACATACCTGCTCCGTGATAAACTTCCAAGAAGACTACGCAGGCTATGACTTAATAGCTAACTATCCAGTACAGTAATTACAGTCAGAATTTTGTTCCTTACCTTGCTCCCCCCCTCCTCCCCAAAGTAATAAATCAGTTACAACGTATTGGCAATTTATTGTAAACATCAGAGCAAAAGCTACCCTTTGATGCTAAAGGTTAGACTGCAACATGAACAGTATGCCCAGGCTAGGGGGTAAGTCTCCTGCATCCCTGCCGAGGCACAGCCATGATCTCTTGGCTTTCTCACTCCTCTTTCAACCAGGTAATTAGGGATTAAATAGAGACAGACAACCAACCAACCATCAGTGCCAGGACACTGCTCTTCACCTATTGGGAAGCAGAGCAACAGAGGTACTGCTGAGTGTACCTTCCAACTATAAAAAGCAAAAGCAACTGAGTTGCAGAAATGTACCTAAAAAAAAAAAAAGAGAGTGCAAATACAGAAATAAAATACGTAAGCATATAAAACTAAAGCATGGGGATAGATATCTGAGGAGCAAATTCTACTACAGTTCTGTTGACGTGGTATGCTTCAAGACATGGAACTTAACTTTGCTTCAGAAAAACAAATGAGAAGAGGCTTCAAAAACATTCACTCAAACTTACATTTAGTCAGACAATATCCACTTTCCCCAATAAATCTAATAAGAAGGTGCAAGCCAAAAAAATAAGTTAGATTCAATTGGAACTTCTGTTATATTTATAAACATACAACGGTCAGTTCAACCTACAACGTAAAAAATTCATTGCACTTAGAAATTCCTGGCTGTAAATTATTCATCAGCTCCCCTCTGAGCAATCTGAACTGCTGAGGAACTCAATGGAAAAAGAAATCCACCAAATGTCTCTGTTGAAGACAGGAATAAGCAACAAAACTGGTGGAAGGGGCATATGACGCATTGGCATTGAGGAGTAATATTTCAAAATACAAATTTAGAATACAGAGTATACTTTTTAAAATTAGAATCATATTTACTGTAATGCAAAATAAATAAATACAAGACCATGGCTGTTCCTCCTCCCAGTGAGCTTAATAGCAAAATAAAGTTTACTTTGACTGGAAAGAGGCTTAAAAAAAAAAAAAAAGGCAACAGAAAAAGCACACAAAACCAGGATTCAAGACAAACTCTCCAACAGAAACCACTTGAAATTAGATATTCCACAGCCCAGGTTACAATTTTTAAAAGACAAATGGAGAATTCCCAATTGATATCTAATGAAGGCCACAGGTCCTCTCCTCACAGATGTGTACAGACAGACCGTGTCAACAGTAGTAACAGACTGAAGGAGCCAGACTTAGGAAATTCACATGGGGCAGTGAAGGAGCCTGCACAGACCACAAGCGAGAAGGACGCCATTATCAATGACTCACCAATTTCTAAAGAAACAAAAATAACTGGAGCTAATTGTTTGCACAAAAGAACACACAAGTCCAAGATATCTACCGCAAACCACAGACTAGATGATAAAATCGCTGAAAGAAATTTTGTATTACTGTATTACAGAGCACATCAGGCCCTATTTCTAGGATGGACCTTCTAATGTTTTTATATGAATCAACAATTCATGAGCAAACCCAAAATGACTTTTCTACTTGAGCAAATTTAGTGATCACTGGAAAAGTAAAAACGCACCAGTTGATAGTATCTTCCTTGCAAATACAAATACAATCAGTATTACCTATCCTTCCTCAATAAGTTTATCAGAAAACCAGAAAAAATTCCAGAGAGAAGTAAGAAAGCATCAGAGGCACAGACAGTGTAGACAGAACAAATAAGATTAGCAGAACACGGCATGCAGAGAAAAGGAAAATGAGACTCCCACAATAGAGGCCCAAGAGACAGTGCTACAGAAAAGGTGAATTACACAGTACCATTTATGGTCTCATTAAAGAAAATCAGGAGCAAGAGCAGATGTTTCCAAGAGACATCAATGAGCAGAATAAGGAACAACACTTTCCCCCAGGTGATTAGATGGTACATGACTCTCTCAGTAATTGCGATTTCCTGATCTTGAATGCTAGACAAATTTCCATATAGCTTTTGTTTCCTCGATGAACAAATGAGGTGGTTATTTTTCTTATTG
The DNA here is from genome assembly GCF_964199755.1 of Larus michahellis. NCBI lineage: Eukaryota > Metazoa > Chordata > Aves > Charadriiformes > Laridae > Larus > Larus michahellis. The sequence goes on along the minus strand of NC_133898.1, from coordinate 54,520,399 downwards.
ATGTTTCTTTAAAAAAAAACATGATGGGCTTTGCCCAAAGAAATGACAGGCTTTGATCTCATTAGACCAGTGTACCAGTGTGGGTCCCAGCCTTTCTAGCTGCCATGCCTAGTTAAATACCTTGTCCAATTTAGCACACCACTTAATTGAGTGGAGTTTTCTCTCTCTCTCAAAAAAAAAGAAAGTGTGCTGCCCTGCCAGCACTGGGGAATACAGGCAGTGACTTGCCACCTCAGACAGTCTTCTCACCAGCAGCAATAAGTGATCAGCAGTGTTGGCTGGATGGGAACGTAAGGGAATAGGCAGGAAAGAAAGTGCTTATTGTCCCTTCTCTCACCTCCTCCTGCTCCTGTTTATCACAAGTTCAGTCTTTTCCATATATAAACTATGACAAGTTTCCAATGGAGGTGCAGGCCCCTTCAGCCGTTTTGCAAATTGAAATCACTGCTGAGAAGGAATACGAAAACAGTCATACATCTTGTCTAACTGCATCTGATGAACTGGCAGGACGCAGACTCCTCAACTACAGTCTCCTCTACTCCAAAGAGCAACATAACACGCCTACAGTAACTGTTTAATTTGCACTTGTAGTCTTAAGGCCTCAGGACTCCGGGCAAAGGCAGAGTACCTCTTATACCCACATATATGTAATTCCTTAATTGCTAAAAGCATTAACCAACACACTGGCAATCATATGAAAGGTGACTAGTATAAATACAAGCGCAGCAATCACAGGAGAGAATGACTTGCTTTGAAAAGACCGGTTTTGCTCAATATGGTGATATTCCAATTAGTGGATTCCATTCAACAGCTTCAAATGTTCTTAAAACTAGGCATTAAAGTAAGTTCTTGGTAGATTTGAAACTGATATTTTGCAGGGATACAAGTATCTCAGATAGAAAGTCTTCTATACTTTTCTCTCTAATAGACTACTTCAGCAGATTAGATTAAAAAATTTTACTTAGTGGCACTGAGAGGGCGAACCTTCTCTGTACGTGTCGTACTGGTGCAGAAGAGGTCTCCTTCCTTCACTTGCTTAAAAATCTACTTCTTCCATCCCTCCTCAACACCCGTTGGTCACCTGATGATAGAGTGGTCTTACTTTCAGAGGTGTCAAATGGGGAGCACTGTAAGGACATATGGCTTGTTCTTATTTGTGCAGGGAGAATAGTGACTGCCGCAGAAATAATAGCTCCAGGACAAGATAACAAGATTTGATTGAGTTTTCAGCAGATGACAGATGCTTTAACTCTCACAAAAGCATCTTGTGTTAGTGCTTGAACATCAGATTGGCAAATGTCACAACTGCTGTATTGACTGCTCCCATATGTGCTTTGCAACTTATAGACTCACACGAACGTGCAACAGCATCACTGGCCACATACGTGTCAGTTGGCTGTGGACTGCTTCTAGGATGGAGATCAGATTGTCTAGCAATCTGCATTGCAAATGGGCCAGGAACAGCGGCAGCTTCAGTTTTCTTTTTTTCTTTTTAGTGATTTCACTGAGAGTTTTATTTTCTTGGATGATCCTTTTTACTGGTCTTGCTGGATTTTGGTAGCTTAGACAAAAGTATAAGGCAAAGAACCCAAAAACCCAATCTCCTTTATATTACAAAAGCTTCTACTCCAACATGGTTGAAGGATATTGCTGAAGATACCATTCTGCTTTCTTGCCTTTGGATATTAAGCAGAAAATCATACTATAATCCTATAATGGACTAGATGTTTTCTAGAAAGAAGGATGCTACTTGGTTACTGAAGTATGAACAGTCTTATCACATGAATATTTATACACTACACAATACAAAATCAGACGGAAGAATTTCATTATGCACAGCATATGTTTACTGTTTATTCAGACTAGCCATAAACAATACTAAAAAGGAACGCATTCATTAGAAATCTGCTAACAGCCAAATTTACCTTGATAGGTTCTGAAAGACATTATATGCCTAACAGAGAATATAGTGCATGGAGCACGGAGAAATACTGCATGGAAGAGTTACTGAAACCCCTGGTTTTACTTTTAATAATTATCAACAAACCAAACTGACACTGCAGTAAGAAGAACAGCCAGACCAGTGTTTGCTGTTGAAATCCTAAGAGAGAGACAAGCGTAGAAATGGGGCTTGCAAACTTTTATGCAGGAAAGTACCAATTTTAAGCAAATTTTCCCCTTTGATTAGCTAAGAAAACTACACAACAAGGTACAAAAGTAAACTAAGTAGTCAAAACCCATCATATTTAGTTGAGCTGAGTGACCTCAATTAATATCCTCCTGTATCTGAGACTATTCCGTATGACTTTGAAGAACCTTAAGCTCTCTGGCTATGTCTAGCTCCAGGGCATGTACAAAACCCAGCAACATCCTGGATCCTCTATTAGAATGGGGGCATGGATTGCACTGTTTTTCTCTTATTCTTTCCTACTGGCACCTCATGTCCCCAGTGAAGAAATTCCAGGTATTTTTAGCTAGGAAGGAGCCAGAGTGCATTCCAGGGAGGTTCCTGATTTTGACAAGCGAGTGTGTAAACTCCGGACCCTAAAGGTTTGCACCTGCACTGCAGTTTAGTCACGTCTGTGTTTCAAATCTCCTTCTGTAAAATGGGGCTGGAGCACTCCATCACTGCATGAGAACTCTGTCAGAGTAAACACAATGATCATTATTACGTGCTCACAGCCAAAATTTCAAGTTCAAGCCTGGCACATATTGGCTCGTTTTGTTTACAGAAACAGATTAACTGTGAGTAATGTCAAAAAAAGAATAAACCGATGGGACATGCAAATTTACCTTGGCAGGCATTACATCTAGCAGGGCAAATGACACATGAGATATTTTGAAAAATATATTACACACTTAAAAGTCACTGAAAATCAGGCTTAAGGTTGTACGAACACCTACCCCATATGAGACACCGCAAAAGTGAGATTCATAAATAAAAGAAAATCAGTAGTCACTCTTGAAATCTTTAGCATCAGCTTCCTTCTTGTTGGACTTATATTTCTTCTTGAACAAGTCTTGAAGGACTGCTTTAAATTACTGTAACAACAGTACTTAACTCCAGATTACAGGCACAGCTCTCCCTGTCTATTTTTGAAATAAAAGCTGAAGAAACAGACCAAAAAAAAAAAAATCCGAAGTGTTATGATACACCCCCTATTTTTGTCTCTAATACAGCTACACAAGAAGTATGAAACCGAAAAAAATCATGCAAAATCATTTTAACCTTCAAAAAAAGTTAGTTCCACCTGATATTTACAAAACCACATAATGTTTTCGTAATTCACCCAGAACAACATAGCCCAAGGTCCCATTTTACTGCTAACAAACTAAAACCAGTATTACTCATCTTCCATCTACTTTATATTGTAAAGCTAAAGAAATTGGCATCAGGATTTCCTAACACCAGAAACTGAGAAGGATGTGTGAATAGTACTAGCAAATTTCCATGTTAGCATCTACTCTTAAGATTTGTGACATCATGAAGCAATAAAACTTGATTTTTTAGAGCTACTTTGAAAACATCCACATGCCCTGGGCTGCACACATCAGACAATATCAGACTGTTTAAATCTTCCAAAGAGCTTTTCAAGGGCAGCTTTCTCTGGGTGGGCTGCCTAGAAACCGCACACAAGCAAGGCCATCAAGGAGCATTTCAAGAGGCACAGCAGAGCTTTGCTGTTGTACATCTTGGGGACTGAAAACTGCTTTATTTATCATCATGATTTTACTGTGTTCTTAACATTTAAAACATCTTCTTTTCTCCCTTCCTTAATTCCTGAGTTCTCTCCTTATCTCCTCTCACTTCCTATTCCTCAGACCTTCTCTTCAAATGTGTGACTCACTTCTTGCCTTCATCTGTCTTAACTCAAGAAAGATGAAAAAACAATTAAAAACACCCCACAAACTTGAGCTTGAAGAGAGAAGGACTGCTCTCTGATACTTGATTTTTAGGGACTATTTTATGGCACATTTCTGGAATTCAGAAAGTCCAAAAACACACAAGAATAAATATGTGTGAGAAAGGATCAGAAAAGGATATTTGGGTACTGTATCTGTCATGTAGCAACAACTAGGCTGGTATCAGAAAGACAGAGAGAAACCCTTGCAGTATTATTGGGCGTCTCCTAGCGCACCTGACTTTAAAAATCTCTTGGCTTCTGGAGTTATGACAATACTGATGAGAAACACCAGATTTCACTGAAGAAAAAAAATACAACTGGTTGCCCTGGACCAGTTAACCTGCTGCAAGATGGGCACAGCTGTATGAGATGCTGAAAGACAGGAACTGAAGCAAGTTCTTCACAGGAAGGAGAAGCGGAGCTAATGCCACCTGTTTCTCATAGGGCTAGTGGTGCATTTGGAGGCTGCATGGAGGTTTGTTGCATTTTAGACAAAAAGATCTTGGCTCATAAGAAGGATGTCATTAGTCCTGGCATAAGCCATCACTTGTGGCCTCACTCTGCCATTGCCAGGCCACCATTTCCTTTTTCCTCTCTGTTGGCACAAGTATCCACACAGCCACAGGATGAACAAAACTGGAGAACTGGTCCAAGTTAAAATTGGGCCAAAATACACCCCAGAATGTTCATTTGAAACCAGTTCAGTTCCCTGGTCTGATTCACTGTGTGGCTATACAAATATCTGTGCCAACTCAATATTTGTTCCTGTGATGGGGACAGGAATGTGTGCTTACGAGATGGCTCTGCCCCCTTCCTTGGCAGCGATAGGTTATGCCAACATAAACTGCCTGCTTCTCAGATATGGAAGTGGCATGCTGCTGCTGCCCGGCCCAGCAGAACTGGAATCACTGAGATAGCCATGTCAAACTATCCTTTAGATTGTAGTGAAGGTTAAGAGAATAGCTCTGGTATGGAAAGAGCATTTTAAAATGTCCTGAAGTATTTCTCTCTCTCATAAAACTAGCAGAAGTGGATTGGCTAAAAACAGTCAAGAACTGGAATCATGCATTACCATTATATGCTTTCCAAAATATTGAATCGATAAATGACTCTTAGCTCATTTAAAAGGAAAAAGACCCTGAAGGGTGAGAAAGAGTAGACTATAGCTGCAGTGTGAAGTCCACCCACTGTGAAAGCCAGGAACCCTACTGGAATTGACTGGACTCCCTGTTAGTGCAGAAGCTCAACCCCTGGGAGCGTTAGTGCAGAACTAAAACTGCAGGTTACAGAGGTGTTAACTGCCTCCACACTAATTGATCTTCTGAATAACATTTTCTGGCATTTGTCTGATCTGATCTTCTGTGGCTGCTAATACTCTTCTGGTCAGGCTGTTCCATGTTCCGTTACATCTGTATAACTGCAGGCACAAACACATACCTCTTACAAATCTCTGTACGTAACGAGCACGTATGGCTAGTATATGCAGAACCTGAGTACGGGCGAGGTGCCGCAGGTCTGAGACACCACTGTGAATGCAAACAGCGTGACCCGAGCTCTGCAATTTGGATGGGTTTGGTGCACATCGCTCAGTAAATTTGAGAACCACTATCAAATACAACGTGGGGGTAACCACAGGCAGCCAATCAACATACAAATTGCTTGAACTCTGATAAACTTAGTTTAAAACCACCACAAAGTCATCACACAATTAATTAAGCTTCCAGACAACTCCCCTCGGGAGGCTGTCTAGAAACTCACCTTCTTCCTCACTCACTGTAGTGCCTGGCCTAGATGCACCGTAGCCAAATTAAAAACCTTTGCTCCTATGCCAGCATCCTTCTTTAACTTCTTTCTTTTCCCTACCTATAAGCAAATTTTGTTTTTTAAAAGGTAATCATATCTCTTCCCAGTCTTGTTCAGGCTGTGCTAAATGAGACAGGGCTCTTTTAGCCTCCCCATCTCTCCATGCTTGTGTTGCAATAGACAGCCTTGTCCTGGACTTTTTCATATCTATATTCATCTTCCTTGTAGATGCCATGAACAGAAGAGGTTTTATCAGAGCCTCAGTAGAGGCTCCATCACAAGTTGTACGTCAGGGTTTTCCTCGATTTTTCCATAAGCATTTCAGATTTTCATTCACTGTTGGCCTGTAACTGAGCAAGAGACAAAGCCGGCGTTCCTCGCTGGTGTACTCTAATCAAGGTTTCTATGCCTGTTGTGTACTCCATGGAGAGAGACAGAAAGCTCTGGGAACCCCTCTTTGGATCCTCTGAGGTGCACAGGGTAAGAGGAGTTGTTTATCTTCTGGAATGCCTTTACATTGACTGCAAAAGGAGCCTAGACAATTATCTTTGATTAGATGCCTAACTATAGGCAGCTAGAGCGAGACAAATTCCTTTCCTCAGTACCTGATTTGGCCCAGTGATTTACACGTTTTCATTCTACTTTAGTAGCACAGAAATGAGCATCAACCACCTTTCCTATACAATGATGCAGTTCTCTGTATGGTTGGCACTCCCTACTTTTATGCTGTCAGCAATTTCCATCTTCTTTTCCTTAGCTTTGGTTTTGACGCTATTTATAAAAATATTAAACCGGAACAGTCCTTCAAGATCTCTGACAGCAACGCCTTTTTGATGCCGAAGATGTTTCTCTGGGCAGTGTATGTTGTCTTCCCTTTCGTTTCACGATATCTATATTCTTTCAGTTGAGGGGCGGGAGCAGGAAGGCTGAAGATTGCATGCCGTACTCAAAGGCTGACGAGTATTTAAAATCACCTAAAATGTAACTAGTTAAATAGTGTTATTTTAAAAAGAGTCTTGAGATTTTTGGATTTTGACAAAATCTTTAACACGCTTGGAGCTAAAAATACCACTATAACTTAAGTGTTGTTAATTATTTGCAATATTAATGGCATAAATCTAACTTGTAACTGGACCTAAGGTTCCTTCCTTCATTTCATGCAGGCTGGGAGGTAGCTCTACTGGACCTACACGGTCTTTTTACGACTTTAAAGCAGCAGTTCTTGCTATGAATGACTTCATACGCTAACCTGACTTGGGACAAAGGCATGTTTATTTCTGAGGCTACTTTAAGTACACAGTGTGAACACACTTCTGCTTTTTTTAATGCTCATTCAACAGACAAAAAAAGTCAAGCAGTAGTTAGAAAATAAGAGGTAGGAGGATGAGACCAACTTTTGGAAAAAGGATTGACAGAATAAAAGCAAATCAGGCACGTTTTTGTCTATAGACCTTTCACTTGCTTCTCCCTCCTGACTCCCTTTATGAGAGAGTTCCAAATAATAACCTACATTCTCAGACACACAGGAGATAAGAAGTGGAGGACAAAGAAAAGTTTGTTATGCTGCCAATTTGAAAAGCACATTAAGAAAAAAGAGGCTGCTTGATAATGCTAGTTCTTGTTCTGTGGAACTGCAGAGTCACTCGCCCTAACCATAGAGCATTAGACTAATTTTATCTAGCCGCGCATCCTCCAGAGACTGGGTTAGAGAGGGAAGGATTTCAAGGGACATGGAGGAAATCAATTACGAGAAAGAAGAAGGAAAAACTCTCTCAAATTCAGAAAGCAAGCATTGCAGCAGACAAGCCATCTCCCTTCTCTTCCTTCATGTTTCCCCCAGGACAGGAACACGCTTTATAATCCTGCACGGAAGTCATTAGAAAATTGAATTACCACACCAGCTGAGCATTCTGACCTTTTCTGCACAACTGAATTCTTCTACTAGGTCTTGAATTTTATGGAGCATTAAGAAACGTTTTGGTTGTTTGGGTTTTATTAAATGGGCTTTTTCATATATTTCTGCCTCTTGGAGTCATCAGTGGTCAAAATTAACCTCGGTCATATGCATTAACAGTGCGTTTCTTCCCTTGATAAATAAGCATTTCTTTTAAGCATACCATTACCTTGGAATTTATTAATGCTTGTTTTGGTGACAACTTCAACACCACTGTCAGAAATTTCTCCCTCAGAACCAATAATGCATAATCTGAATTTTACCCTAACCTTGATTTGAGTTTCGCTTGGATACTTTGGGGGGCTTTTTATTTGAAAAAGAACAAAGCTAAGCAATCGTGGGATAAATACTACCATCTAATATTTCTTAGATAAATGTACTGTTTTTAAATCACTTTTAAAACTTCAAAGTTTTAAATCCTGTGGCTCAGTAGAGCGCTATGATTTAGAGATGGTTAAAACTTAGTATTCTCTAAAAATATGCACAACTTGGCAGACAAAAAAGACATTCTCAAGATTTCCTGTGAAGTTTCAGAAAAAACTCTGAGAACATTTCTTAAATGGCTTGCACGTTCTTTCCTACCACCCAATATTTTGAATTATTTCATCATAGCAGAATATAAAAGAAAGCACGTAAATGTGAGTGGAAAGGGACCTCTGCAGGTCCCAAGCCCATTCTCTTGCTCAAAGCAGGGCCATCGTCAACACTAGGATCAGGTCAGCTGTGGCTTATTCTAGCCAAGTCTTGAACATCCACAGATGAAGACTCCATCGTATTGCTGGGTGACCCACTCCAGTGCTGCTCTACCTTCTAGGTGAAGAAGTTTTTCCTGATCTCAAACCTGATCCTCCCTTGCTGGTGCTTGCAGCCGCTGACCAAAATGGTTTTGCCTGGTGTTACCAAGAAGAGTTTGACAGCTTCAACTTCTGACCATCCTTCACAAAGACGTAGACTGCTCTTACATCACCCCTGACCATCTTCTTTACTATGCAAACCCAGCTCCCTCAACTTCTCCAGTTAAATAAAGTGCTCTAGGACCTGGCCACCTTGGTAGCCCTTTCCAGTTTTTCAACAATCCTCTTGACTTAGGTCTCCCCAAAATGAATAGTATAAGATAAGATACATTTATTAGTAAGAAGCAACTGTGACACACATTTTTAAATTAAAAAAAAATAAATAAAAATTCACATTTGTCAATAGCAGGGATGCACATCTTATCATACTAGTCACAAAATAATAGTGTCATTAATTATATTTCAATGAGAATTGCTTTAATATATGCAAACCTGAAAAGTTTAAATCATATTCAAATTCAAAAATTTGAAGTGAAGTCATTACACTTTTTCTATGCAAGAACTGTCATCAAAATTGAAGTCAAAAAGTTCAGATTTTAATAACTTCAGCATTTCTCATCTACAGGTATATAAGTCCATTTATTTTACAAAGGCATTTAACTGGTTGTATCTATTACTTTTATTTGAATATGCATTTTTCACCAGATTGCTTGATTCTTGTAGAAGTGAAGCAGCCCAAATCTTTCTTACCTCCAAGCAACTCAGCATCAGAACTTAAACATACACTACTGTGGCTATTAGCAATAGCAGCATTACTTTCTCCATGCAGCATTACTGTATCAAAACAGACATAAAGCAATTGCTCCCAAACCAGAAACTACTGTTGCTAACTTTTATGCATTCATGATAAGAAATAAAGTTCTGGAAACGCTACCTGCATTATTTAAAGTAGTCATCAAGGATACATTGGATTTCTTGTACTGATCAGATTAAAGTTCCTTACAACTAAGTATCTTTCATTGACCAGTAACTAAAGTTTTTTTTAAAAAAAAAAAGGGGGGGGGAGGGGAGGAAGAGACACAATTCACCTAGGCACTTACATAACAACCGCTACACATGATGGCATATATTCTTGAAACTTGCGTGCATTCATGTATATCCTGAGCGATAATATAGGATTACCTTTGTTTTGGCTGCACAGCTTAAAAACCGTTTTGAAATAAACTGCCCTTCCCTCAGTAATTTCTCAACACAACGGAGCACTTGCTGCTAACCTCTTTTGGCAGCAAGCTCACTGCATTTTGTTGGATTAGATCTCAATTTAGTGTCCTTTAATGAGAATTTTCCAACAGTTATGTGATCGTACAAATGATATGGTAAGACAGTTGTTTTCTGTGTTGTGGTTTTGAAGATACTACTGTTCAAGTTGGATAATACCAATCTCTTAACTAAATCCTGACATGCCACAAGAGCAACGTTTACGTGACTTCTCTGGAGTTTTCTTATTTCCTCTGTGGTTATGTTTTCGGATAACATACATGGTATATTAGGCACTTCCTCATGCTACAGGGACACTACTGTGTGATTTCTGGATCCTCCTACAACTCCTTCCCAGACACCCTGCCTGTTCAACTACTGGTGTGCACAGAGCAGGCGCAGCCACTGTATCACTCATAGTTTCTCTGTTCCTAGTCTTAAGCACATGTCAGGCCTGCCATCAGCAAAATGACATGTGTCAAACCGGTAACAGGAGAATAGGAAATTTATGGAATGATCCTATTTCAGTTTTCCTGTTCATAAACTTCCTTTTTTTGTTGTTGTCTTGAGTTACGGTACCACATTAGCATTGTTTTAATTACCTTCATCACCCAAAATACAAGTTCTGAACTACTGGCACTAAGTCTCTCAAATCTCAGTGAAGTAATGCTAATAACTTCTACTAATGATACTGCCCTCCCTTTCCAGTGAAAGCAGAACTAGCCTCATCTTCACCGTCCTCCCAGCCTGACACCTTCTGGAGCCATGGGAAGATACCAGCAAACAACAATCACCTTTAAGAGACACAAGGTGGGTAAAGGAAGAAAAGGCACCTAAAAAATTCACACGTCCCCGGAAAGAGGAAGAAACACTTGTGAACTATAGCATGGAGGTTTAGCAAATACAGGTTGGAAAATACAAGAGCAACATATATGTACACATACCTGATGCTGGCAGCTACCAAAGGCATCATACTGGGGATGCAGCTCCTCTAAGCCCCTAAACCAAAGGGTCGTTGCCTAACCAGGTCAGACCCTTTATGCTTAGTGGGAAATGCACTCCTTATGAACACTTCCAGAAGTACCCTTTCCACTGCATTATCTCTAAATCAACAGGCACGAAATCCGGTATTTTCATATATATAACATGATAAATTTAATAATATAAATAAATATATAAATTAAATTTCATATATATTAAATTTTCCATCCACAGAAAAGTTCAGGTGGCCAAAAAATATTAAACTGAATTCTTCAAACGCTCTGAGACAGTTGGCTGCTGAAGCTAACATGCACTGGCCATGTAGACAACTTGCTATTAGCAGCTCAAGTTCACAATGTCTAGGTGCAGAAAATACATATTTATGTTTCTTTTCTCCCTCGCCTATTATCAGACTCAGTAACTTGTCTTTTAGGGAGATGATGAAGCCGCATTTGAATGTCTTCCAATCATTAGCACGTTGTAAATCTTTGCTCTCAACTCCAAGATAGATGATTTGGCCTTCTCCATCGCTTTTACATGCCTCTCAAACCTAGCACATTTTCTGATGGTATCTTGGCTGAAAGCAAACAGTGGTTCTAAAGCTCATACAAGCAGACTGCACAGAAACTCCATGTCGGCCTTGATTTCCAGATATTTCAGGGAATCTGCATATCCTACTCAGGGAGTTTGGAGGCAAACTCGATGCCCTTATTTTCCAGCGGCAACTTTCCTTTTTTGGAGTCCTTTGGCAGGCAAAACCCATAAACAGTTTTTCCAGAATATTAAAAATAATTGAGATAATGAAAAGCTAATAGACTTTAGCTTAGAGGGTTGCAAAGAATAGCCTGCCATTGTTCAGACAGCCCCGTAATAGAGCACCGTGTTAATTAGAGATGATTCACAGATGACTTGCAATAGATTCTGGTAATTCTGAGTAGCAATGATATTTTCATATTGAGCTCTTATCTACTCAGGAGTAATGAAGCCCTAACTTTAATTAAAAGGAAAGCTCCTTTTTTTTAGCCTGTAGGTCCAAGCAACACTGAAGTACAGAAAATTATCATTCCCTTTTACTAAATTTCCATATTTAGAGTTCTGCACTTTAAGGTTTTGCTTTCATAACATTCCCTACCAGAGGGCATCTAAGCACCTCAATAGCAACTGTCAATGAGAAGGCAATATAATTGCCACTTTAAATGAAGAAACAGGCGATGAGGTGGGAAACTGTTTGCTCAAGGCCTTTCAGCAAGTCTGTGACACAGTTAAGAACAGAAGTGGGCCCATCTTAAATACAACGTCATCCCCTTACAACTCCATGCCTCATCGCATAACACCATCTGCTTCACTTGATGGGCGTCCACTGCTTCAGTTTATGATCATTACAGTGGTACAGTTTGATGTTTTAACACCCCATTGCTGAAGGGGAACCCCTCTCACCCCATTTAGGGGGGTTCCCGTGCTCTGTCACCTTTTCCCCTCTTGCTTTCCGTTAATACTTTCTCTTGCCTTTTGCTGGGGAGCCAGCAGTGGATTGGTCCAAGGAGCAAAGGAGGCACCCTACACACACAAATTCTCTGCTGCCCCAACTCCTGAACTAGCCCCTGAGGGTTTGGATGAGCTTCAGTTCCTGAGCAAAGGGAGATGATGGGAGCACGCAGCAGCAGGATGGCAGGTCTGCACCCCTCCAGGACAGCTGGCCATGAGGTGGGCTTAGCTGCGATGCCAAACAGAACCTTACTGGGTATGGTAAATCGACCTTACCTGGCAGTGAGCCTCCACACCTTGAGCTGCCTTTAGCTTTGTGGTTTTTACATTATTTTTTTTTTAGCATATGTTTTACTATAGCCAGGTCCCCTCTTTAAATGAAATTGAGACTAATTGCTCTGATCTTTGATGAGGACACAGTGTTTTGTTTCAGAGCTATAAAAGGTCTATCCTGAGCTTTCCATGGGCACGCAGGGGAGCCACCTGGCTAACCCTGTTAGCTGTTGGTGGCTCCATGGCCCTGCTGATCCCAGCGCGGACTTACAGCAGGGAGTCTGGGACCAACAGCAAGCTCTTGTATCCATTCTGTCACCATGTCCCTTTACCAGCAAGCCTGGGAAGGTTCAAAACATTCCTGAACTCCAGGGTCGCCAAGCTTTGAAACATGACATGAAGTGACGTTAATTACCACATTCAAGACACTCGATGAGAAGCTATTAATTTACTAATTGATAAAGGCAATGACACAACGCCTCCTCCCCTCTTTTTGAGAAAGGGGAACAAAGAAGGACAACTTGCATCCAACAATGGCATTATACCTTCTGAAAGTTCACCATAAAATTCCCTAAGATTTCTTGCCATTAAATAGATTTGCAGGATTCAATATTGTGAATTATTAGGAAAACAATAATACTGTAATTGATAAAAAACCCAAAGAAATCCCCAAACCAAATCCCTCTCAGTCTCCACATCCACTAGATAGAGTATGTCAAAAAAAAAAAAAAATCACTCGCAGATTGCTTAATTAAATTAAGCAGAAACAAGAGCACATGTAACACAAATGCAAATATTTAGCCTTTTTACGTCTCATTTAGGACTCATGGCGAATATATACAGGCATGTTTCCATTTAATTCAATAGAGGGAAATATACACAAGCAGTATTTTGGTCAAGAAGGGATTACTCATCTGCAAAAAGCTACCTGCCTCATTCAATGTTCTCAGGATCAAGACCTTTTTCACAGTCAGCTCTACAGAGAAGACACACGTTCCTTATGTAAGCTTTAAGCACACATTAGATGCTTGACTAATACAAAATAACAGTGCAAAAATCCATAATTACTGCCTCTTAATTTGAGGAACTAAAACATTTGGTAAAATATAGAAACAGCTAATCAAAGACAATGCGGAAAAGCACCGATAAAGAAATCGGAACCTTTAATTATTTCAAATATAGGAAAACAGTAACAGATTATTTAATAACTACATGCTCTTACAATTTGCGTTTTACGTAGCTGGCTTCATTGTATATCTAATAATATGATGTTAAATATAACAGTGTGAATTCATCTTTTTTGCACTCACCAGAATAGCTGTTGATTATGCTTTCAAATGCTTTTTTGTCTCATTCATTGATCTGAGTTTTACCAGATCCCAAAATAAAGAAAATCTCTCTTTAACATAAGCTTACAGCCGACTGACTGTAATTCAGAGAAGTCTAAGATAATGAAAGCATCTTTGTTTGAACGTACACTGTATTCAGCTTTCAAGCACACTTAATTCACACCTGATGCTCAATAAACAATGAAATCATCACTATATTTTTCATTTATCAAGGAAAGGTTTTGTTATACTTTCAACTGAAGAGTTTCCTTTTCCACAGAAAAGTTCAGGTGGCCAAAAAAAAATCCCCAAAGCCCACAAATCACCATGTCCTTTAAAAAGCATTTTTTCCAACAGATGCTTCTACAAAGAAATTTTTAATATAAAGTGCAACTGACAACTTGGCTTCATTAGAAATCTTCCTAAACCAAAATTGGTTTAGATGCAATAAGCTTGCATGTTAGAAAATAAATAGCAATAAGTACCCTCGCATTTTAAGTCTGTAAAAATCCCGATTAAAGTAGAGATAAGTTCCCAAATGTTACTTTTTCCACCAAAATTCTTTATGTGACAATAAAAGAATGAAGAATAATGAACTCTACTATAAGAGGCTCATTATACATAAATACTTCTATTGTCCAATATGGTACTTAGGATTTTCCACGTCACTACTTCTGTCAGCTCACACAGGTTTGTCAGGGCACACTGAAGAGATTCTACTATAAATTCCTGAAAGAATTATTTTTTTGCAGTACTTTTATTTTTCTTCTCTTTTTAGTATATAATGACTTCCTCATATAGCACATACATGCACCCGACCTCCGTCTTATCTGAGAACATGCAGTGTCACCCTAGCTTACATGCCACCCTCCCGCCATCCCAGTGTACAACTCGTGACAGTTCCTCGTGAACTTTCTTAACAATCCAGGCCCTAAAGGTTGAGCACTCAGAAGGGTTACTCCTTCTTTTATCCATATTATCTGTTCCATCATCTTTCACAGGTCTAGGTAGGATGCTGCTCACTTACTTTGTAATGGGTCTTCCCACGGCAAGCATAAAACAACAGACACCATGACACACATCAACTCATTGCTTTCCCTGCTTCTAAGCACCGAGTTTTGGAATTCATCAGCACCCTCCTTCCTTTCCCTGTGCATTATTGTGCTTTTCTAAAGGGAAAACTGGATTTCAGTGCGGCCTTCATTCTCTGTCACATGACAGACCTTACTGCTATTGTCTCTACAGAATTCTCTGGGATTTTTTTGTAAAGGATCCGTGATGTTAAGGACTTCTCCTTTAGCAGGAATTTCTGCCCAGTGATATACATATGACAGATGCTGAGTACATGCTGTCACGTGTGGTCTAACAGTAACAGCTGAATGTGTAAAATAGACACATCCAAATTAAACAAGGAGGGAATCAAACAGAATCCAGAATAAAGGAAGGTTACTTTTTCATTTCAGCCCAGATGACTGGTACAAACATAACTCATTAAAATGTCTGTGCTTTTGGTGTTTTGGTTTGTTTTACACACCTGGTCTGAAAAATTTAATTAGACCAGCATACAGCTGCCACACTTGCTGTTTGGGTGATACTGCTAAGTGTTAGCATAACGTCAACAATTTTTCAAAGATAAATTTCTAAGCACTGCTCTGCTTTCGTTTTTCACCAACACTAATTGGCACTATTAAAGAAATCGGAACGCTACTGAAATCTATGAGGCTGAATGAATCAAAAGTATGCACACGCAGAATTAGCTCTGTATTCTGCGCTCCGAGTACACTGCCAGCCAGGCGGAGTTATGCTCAGCAGAGAACTTGGTGAGCAGTCCACCTGAAATCAAAATTGGCTTGCGCAGCGGAGGGCCATTCACTGAAGGTGAATCAGCACACTGGTATGGGGAGCAGTAACGTTACTCATTTTGTTTCTGAACGATCAACACATTTGTGCTCATTTAATGTTATTGTCACTACAGAGAAAGCCATGCACAATACACCTCATTCCCCTGCAATCTCAAAAGGTCCACTGCATCCCAAATTTGAGTTAAAGCAATATTACTTCTGTTTCAGATTTTCATTGTTCTCAAATTAAATCAGACTTTCAGTTAAAGCAATGCTCTAATTCTGTGCCAGCGGCAGTCTCCTCTATAAATTCCTCCCACTGGAATGACAGTTCCTATTTGGAGCATTTTTCCCTCGCCTCTATAAACTAGCCCTCACAAATGACCATGAAGGAAGGCATCAGCATATTCCCAGCTCAGAAAACAGGGCACGAGCTTTCAGGGACAGAAGTGGTACGAGGTGCAGGGTGAGTTATGCTTGTGTTAAGAAGCAAAAGAGTCCTCCTGGAAGCCAATGCAGCCAGTAAGTCTCTGTGCGAAGGCTCCAGCTTTCTTGTAGTTTCAAGTACTTCCATGAAAAAAAAGAATTAAAAAAAAAAATCAAAACAGATCACAGCAAGCAAATAGCATAAGGTTTTGCTCCATGATTTAAATACTTCTCATCAACAGAGTAGTTTTAAGCAATTCAGCCATCCTCAAATATTTATCAGTCTCATTTGATTAGATTGCTAATCCCAATGAGGATTAGCACTCACTCAAAAGATCAAACTGATTTCTTCTCAACACCACAACTTTCAGGAGATACTCAGCAGCTCAGTCACTTGGACTTTCTGCTAGAGAAGCACTCAGGAGAGAAAATTTTGTATTAGCCACTGATAAAACATTTCAGGTTTTTTATTTTTGTTATTGACTTTATTCTCCTGTTTTGCTTCAGGCATCTCAGGAAGGGAACAGGAAAGCAGAGTAGGAAGGGGTTACAGAGAAAGGAAAAATTAACTGGACAGACATGTAACTTCAGGGTTATTAAAATTTTTGCCACTGATTTCTGCTTCAGAATGAAACTGCAAATTGCAGTTTTCATTATAAAAAAAAAGGTTAAAACAGAATTTAAAAAAAGAGAGAGAAATGCAAACTTGTTTACACAATGTCAGAATATAATATTTCATGCCGTCTTTTTTTAAAACCAAACATGAGAACTGGTTACTAAGAATCTTCCTTATCATACTCTTTACTATTGTTCCCGCAATAATTTCCTAGTATGGTAAACAAATGTAAATTTTGTTCGTACAGAATGACACAGATGACCTCATAACACTTATGAATGAGTGCAAAATGTTCCACACAAATCTTTGCAGGACTGAGTCCTGTAACGTTGTCATTTATTTCTAATTCCCTAAAAACAGTATGCAGATGACATAGCAGAATTATACACATGTCATCCAGAATGACAGCTGATGCTATTATAGAGACATTCTGAATCAAAACAAGGTTAGTACTCAGTCCCCTATCATCGGATCTCACCGATTTATGTGCTTCCCTGTTTGCAGATTTAGGAGATGATCCTGAATTGCACCTCAATTTTCATGCAGAAAAAATTTGCATGCAAAGGCAACGAGCTGTGTGATGTTCAGGGAAGCTGGTCTGTAAGTGCCTTCATAAAACTCACTTGCCACATCCATCAGAGAGTGCTTTTTAGCACCTCTTGAGTTTAGCCCCTTTCCCTAATCAAAGCTGCTTTACAAGTATTAGCCATGGTTGTTCTTAAGGAAGGGTAATAGATGACATCACCTACAGCTGAGCAAATTCACACTCCCATCTGAAGTTTCTCCTCATTAAAATAATATAGGGCAGAACATTATAATTAATAGAATCATTATCATTTAACTACAACCTCCCTTGACCTGCCCTGTCAGCAGAAAGAAACCTAAAAATGGATAAAACTGTAGTTTGCACCAACTTGTACCTCCTGCTCCATACTACTGAAAGGAAGGAAAGGGGACACAATGCAAACAGTGGTAGTCCCAGCACTTACATTCACAAAGAGGTTTCTCTTCTCTATTTGACTCCTGGAAATGAAAACTGACCCATTTATAACATTTGATCAGTTTTTCTGCTACATTATGAATTCCCACAGCTGTGACAGAACATTTGGTCCTGCATTGGGCCAAGAAAGATTGAACTGCTTAGCTGCCATCTGTGCCTTTGAAAACGCCATGCAGTGTCTTTATCCCAGATACTTTTGCATGTATGCAAATGAGCACATACTGTTTTGAAATGCAACAACTGGTTAACATCAACAGCAAGGGGTTACGATTTTAAAAGAGAATTTGTCTTTGAAAAAGTTCTTAATTTTAATATCTTCCCTAATTATTCAGAAATCTCTCCGAGGAGTGCAAGAGACTGCATAATGTGCTTCTCAAAAGTTTCATCATATTAAAGAAAGAGGAAGTATAAGAAATGCAAGAGCCAAAACTTAAGTTATTGATTAATCACAGACATTTAAAAGAATAGAGAGATGTGTGGGTACCAGGGATCAATAGATTCAAATCTAAAGCTCGCACACCATAAAGGCCACGTTTTGATGTTGAACACAACAGTTTGCAGATATCCCCTATTCAGGTGATGAATACTGGTAAAGACTGATAGCATCTCTAAAACACTACAATTGCTTTATATATTCATCCAACATATGTTTAAAAACCATGAATTCATTATGATTCTGCTAGTTGGCCCTCACCCTTTTTTTTTTTTTTAAACCCCAGATGATAGAGGTATTGTGACCTTGAAAAAATTATGTGAAATTAAATTCCCACCACTGAATGAGATTTGTCACTTTGGGCTATGTTCTACATTGTACCCAGTATCTATCCAAGTTCAAGTGATACAAAATGACTATAACTTATTTTGCACATTACTAGGTTTTATTCATAGTAGTATGACATCATCATTGTTTCATAGTAATGAAAAGTCTTAACACAAGGAAATCATGTAATAGAGTTGTATTATCATTTGTGTAGGGAACGTATGATCGTGTACTCTTATCTTCATCTTAAATAATGTATTAGTCACAAATAGTGTTAATATGAGCTGTTAATAATGCACTTTGTATTCAAACAGGCTCACAGGAAAAACCAAACCAAAAAGAGAAAAAGAATATTTTAACCAGCTGCGTGACAAGACAGACTGAGGTCAGACTTTCCAGAAATACTGAGTTTTGGGCTAAGGCAAAGCACAGAAAGGCTTTGGCTTTACCAAAGCGTTTGTCACAAGGTCAATAGCAACTGGAAAAGAAGAGTTTGCTGGAACAACATCTGCATTTGACTCTGCACACGCTTGCCTACCTTGTCGGGTTGCAGATGATGAGACATAAAAGGCCAGCGGCCAGCAGGATTACCAAGACATGGAAGCTGCTTCTCTGCTTTTAAACCCTGCTCACAGCTGCCCAGGCTCCTGCCAGACCCCCCAGCCTCTGCTTCCAGGTCCTGTTTTTGGTGACACTAGACTACAGCAAATACTGTCAAAGCAGAGACAGCGCCAGAGTGTACAAAACGGAGAAAAAAGGCTCAGATCACACTTCTACCATCACCATGACATATAGGCATTGCCCTGACTTGCAGGGCAAAGGGAAAGTACCCCAATGGGCACAGCGCCCCAGTGCAAGTACCCCGATGCAAGCTCTATTCCCAGCCATCAGCTCCAGGCAGGAGGATCTGATCCTCCTCACCCTGAAAATAGCACCACATGCTGTTATTCCGTACCACATAAGGCCAAAGCAAAATTTAATCCAAGTTGATTTCCTCCTAGAGATGGATACAGATTAATCTTCTCTGATGGCAGAAAATAAATTGCTGGTGCTCCAGATATATTTTATTTTTTGGAGCCTCGTCATTTAATGACTGAATCAGAGGTGACATGGCTGGGAGAACAGGGAGCTCATTAATATCCATCAACAGGTGGTGTACAATATGCTAACTTCAAATTTGTCATTTGTACCCCAACTCAGTCATGCTCCTTTAGTACTAGTCAGCTAATGAGAAGTACAGCAGTTTGGGTGTTTTGACAGAGAAAGAAATGAAGCAGCGAATTAAATTGGCAGCGGCAGCAATGCAGAGCCACTGAAGGAGGAGGAGGGAGGAGATTGTGCTGCACCACACCGTAGTGATGGTTAGAGGTGAAAATAAGTTTGCCCAAAAGCCAGCACTGGTTGGAAGCACTCTGCTCATACCTCATGAGGATGACAGCAGTGACCCTCCTCCACAAACCAGGGGGTACGGCCTGAAACTGCACAATCTGGTTCAGTTTGCTCACTGTCGCCTTTTCTCTTCAATGCAACTTAAGGAGAATAATGCCCTCCTAACTTTAATGCATAAAGCTTTCTACTGAAAAGAAAACATTACCCCAAAACTTGGCTGGGTCAGGCAATACCTATGACCTAATAGCTTGTACAAGAAACCTTCAGACAGCCAAAGTCCAGACAGCACATACTACGCACCTGGCAGAGCTCCAGGAATATTTTACAGGACAGAGATGGTGGGCTCCTCGGGACTCCACAGCCTCACTCAAGATAAGATTAACTACAGAAAGTAACGGGTCCCAGGGAATTGGAGCTGTTGACATCACCTATTTTTGGTCATTTCTTCCCACTGTATGGGATTGGGCTTGCTCAGTAAAGCCAGTGCAGACCTTATGGTGTTATTAGAAATATTGTCAACCTGTATGGAGCAGTTCAAGGGCCAAAGACTACAAAGCAAGAGCAGACTGTGTAACACGTAACCAGGACCTATACTAAAACACAGTACGGACTATACCAGAATGTAATATGCAGACGGGACCTATAATAAAACCTGGGAGAAGTATGATGCTAGCAGACAGCATCTGACATCTTTAAATTTCATTCTGAGGCATAATCAAACCAGCTCCTCTCCACAGCAAGAGGAAATTCAAGGACAAGCTACGATTTGACAATTTTAGGCCTGTCCACCTCTTATTGTTTCTAATAGGATGAAAATAATATTTTAAACCAAAATTTGCCTCAAGGACTTTGATCTCTTCTTCAAAGAAATCAAACAGTGAAGGAAATAACTCTTAAGTCCTATTAAATACATACTGAAAAAGCATTTTAAAATCATCTGTCTCAAGAGTTTCAAGTAACTTCCATATTGTGTATTATAGCATGAAGTTATTTCTCCATGTATTTACTTCCTCTGACACTGAATCAAATTAAAAAATGTGAAGAGTCAGTCTAGAGGGCTCAGGTTGCAGACAACACTGTGCATTGCAGTCAATGAAGATTTGCTGCTTGGGAAGTGGGAAGAATAATTTTCTATCTGGGTCATGTAGCGGCGCACAGCAATCGCCCTCCTACCCATAGCGAGCCGCAGCCGACTGCACAGCCTGCATTAGAACAAGCACTAATGGAAGCGGCTGACCCGGCTGAGAGTAACGAGAGCTGACTGGTCCAACGCATTGCAATTGACTGGCAGAGCCCCAGAACAATTTATGGAGCTTAGAAGTAAATGGGCAGCGTTGTGGCTTGATACTTAATACAACAGAAAAAGCGGTGCCTGCATTATGAATACAGACCTCTCCCTCTGCCAGCTACTTCATTTGTGAAGCTGTAAATGAAGACAGGCACTAAGACAGTAAACACACTCCTAGATATGCATTATTTATGAAAGCAGTAGCGTTTAGAATAGAATTAAGAATAACCTCTAAAAGTGTGGTTCAATAGCTTAAAAAGTTAACTTTGACAAGAGCTCTTTTAAAACTTTTGCCACTGAACAGTGATTGTTTTTTCAGACTGAAAAAGATTAAATGAAATGTTTTCCAAAACTTGCTTTGCAATTTTAAACAATGCAAACTGGATCTCGCACAGCTGGCAATCTAGAGCTACACTGGGCTGAAACACACATACATTTTGCTGTCATCCCTCTCACCCTGATGTACGTACACAAAATCAATCTATAAATCCACTGTGCAGATTAAATACAACATGTTAAGTAGTTCTTCCTGGGTTTACTTGGACAAATGATTTTCAAAAAATTGTACTCTAAGTTGACACATGAGAACAAGAGTCATAATTTTCAGAACTAAACACTAAGACATTCATAAAGAAACGGCAGGTTGCAAAGGCAGTCAAGCTGCCATTCTCCAGTTGACCACGGTTTATGAAGTTGTTGTGGGGGATGACACACAGGGATAAGACTGCTGTTCGTTGAGCAGTCTCCCTCCCATAATAATTCCAAAACTACATTCCTGGGAGAAGACAGAAGAAGCTGAACTGTCTCTGCCAGTTTGTCTTTCCAAGTTGCTGCTCTTCTCTGTTCTTAATTACCTGCTTCAAGCACGGGGCTTAGGTCAGGTGAACCTGTGATATCACCAGAAATCAGGTGACAGCTGATGTAATTAGGTGAACCCAATCGACACAAGAGGAACAGGGATCTGGGTCACAGTCTTGGCAGATTAATGACTCTGCATCCCCACAAGGTCATTTGCCAGAAACTGAATCTCAGCAGCTTGCTGCAATTTTACTGCTGCCCTGCTTTGCTCGGGATCAGGGAAGTGAAAGCATGCAATGCTAAGGGTGTAACTGGATGACTCAGTTTGCTGATACATTTGAATATTTATACTGCTTAATGGACATCTTGGAAAATTAAGCTGATGTTCAACTCCCATTTGGTAGATTAAGACAGAAGCCTAATGCATCTCTAAAGATTTTCTCAGGACGTGGCGCAATGCCTTTAAAACATCACATTCTTCTAAGCAAGTATTATAATGTTTTCTTATGCCACCAGTGGGATAAGATAACATACCAGTTTAGTTTATATTTTTACATTTTAGAAATAAAATAGCAAAATTGTTTGCACTTATATGTCAGCTTTTGTTGCTATCAACTCCTCAGTTTCTCAGATTAGAAAAGCAAATGGCCTGACTAGGAACATAAAAAGTTTTCAACTTTATATGGACTAGACTAGCTTGAAAAGTCACAAAACTGCATTGCTCTACCCATGGAGTACTACGAGTCCTGGGAAAGGATGCCCCAAAAACTACTGTGGAGTCAAGGCTGCCATCACTGCTGGGGGCATAAGACACCAACACCACTGAGAGCTGTGATCTGCAGCAGGAGAAGCTGCATCACAGAGGTGCAACTGAGGAAGGCCCACACACAACAGTTTGAAGAGCATCTATAAAAGGGAGGCAAAAGCTATGTGTTTTGGGCCATACTTCAGGACCAGACTGGCAAGAGAGGCAGAGAGATGGTGGCCCGGCTAAGCAGATGGTGTTCTCCCAGCGCAGCCTGTGCGGAGAGCCTTCCATCTGCTAGCGTGCTCAAAAACAGAGTAAGATAGGAATTACAGGACTTATATTATAAATAACATTTTTAATACTCTGAAAAATATTTATTTGATTCCACGTTAACATTGATGAACTCAGACTACAGAGCCTCAGAAATACTCAGGAGGGGCTGAAAGGATTAGCAGGAGCAGCAGATTGCTTCTTTTGGTGTGCAAAGTCACAGCTATCACACCAGCTGCAGAAGGAATTTCAGCTGTTAACAAAACAAAATTATCGTGTTGATGCTGTTTTCTTTAAAAGAAATGCTAGGTACCTAGACACACATACACATATTTACCAGATGTCTAGCTAATATGCATTTTAAAGTAGGTTTTGTGGGGGGGTTGTTTTTGTTGTTGGTTTTTTTTGTTTGTTTTGTTGTGTCTTTTGTTTGTTTGGGGTTTTTTTTTGTGTGTGTGGGTTTTGTTTGTTTGTTTGTTTTTTAAATAAAGGAGGTTTCTGCAGTCAGAATGGTATCACAGATCACTGGTTCTTTACATAGCATCTCCTGATCCTTGCTTCCTCAGAAGCAAAGTGAAAAATGAAGTTTTACAGAGGGATGGTGCCACAGACATAACTAGCAGAGTCTGTGACACAGGTTCAGTTTAGCCTATCTGCAGTGCATTTTTTCACCCCCTTCAACTGCAATTATTATTCTATGCTTATGCTAACAAAATTGCTTAAAAAAAAGTATCGAAGCCCCAGTAAACAGTACTGCTTAGTTCAATACATTTTCCACAACCTTGTTATGATGCTTGGCAGCATAGTAAGATTGTGCAATGTAAGGAGCGCTGGATCATCATCTCTTGGAGAGCAGCTCAAAGTGTTAGTGGAAACACAGCTGAGCAGCCACTAAGCAACATCTGAGGAGAAGAGCACATGTCACCCTCTCCCTAAGTCCTTGAAAAAGCATCTCTAACAAAAACACGAGCTGCTGTGGGTTAAATTCTTGGGGAGATGCTATAAACTTCCTCATTTCTGACTGTCCTCTGATTGTTGTTACCCACCAAAACTGCCACAGCACCCAAGGCACGCAGCTGCCCCCTCTCCAGCCTTCCTGCTGCCAAGAAGCCCCAGGGAAATGCACAGGGCAGCAATCCGTGCCCACACCTTCCCTCTGGGCCAGGGCAATGCTCACCCGCTATTCCATGCAAAGGGCAGCACACAGAAACAGAAGAAATTAAAGCAATTACATTTTACTTTTCTACTTGTTGTTAGAGAACTAAGCAATACCTAAAAGACGAATTAATTAAAATGTACAAAAGCGAGGAGAAACTAATTGGGATAGTAATAAGGGACTACTAGCAAGGGTCATGTGCATCAGAACTAGAGGCAATTCGATAAACTTAACAGGGAACATTGAGGCTGCCTATCAGAACAAACTTTTCAGTAATAAAACTTTGGCAAAATATTTTAATATTATGTTAATAACATGGGTTTGGAATATTTTACATCAAATTATACCTGCTTGGATCATTAAAATGGTTAGAAAATCTGCTTGGACAAAGACATAAATTATGGAAGTAAGAGGCATTTTTAATTTCCAGTTGCTATGCATTTGCTTTTCTGGGTAGGGCAGCACTTAATGTTGCTGGAAAGCCATTAAGCAACAGTAGTCATTTCCTAAACCACCTGCTTTACACTAACACCTGTTTACAAAATAATATCTTAAGGGACTCTTTAAATTTGCATCTCAGAGTTAATGCAACATTCATGGACTGCAGTACTCATTCATAACTCTTCCTGTAGTTAGTTCTGTCATTCCACTCTCTCTAGTACTCAGGAATGGGAAAACTTAAATCAGAATAAAAAAAAAAAGATGTTGAGAAAGTAATTCGTATTTATACCAACGATTTGTAAGTTGAAGCCTTTTTGTAAAACCTAGAAATATATTTTAGAGTACTTAAGCTCACAAATACATTAAGCTACAGCTCAAAACAAGTAACAGTTCAACTTGTCCCTTGCAAAACATTTTTCGTGTGCTGCCTTAGTCTGCAATATGTAACATATGGAAGTAGATGAAACACCTACTATGTAGGGGGAAAGAAAATTAAAAAAAGATACTGAATGGTGAGAAAAAGCCACCTGGGGAAGAGCACTGGAACAGCAGCAGTCCCTCAATGATGTCTGTTCAACCAAGAGCAGCAGAGAACTATTTTAACAATAACCCT